>NC_139683.1:81705251-82313084 GCF_964106915.1 Podarcis gaigeae | reverse complement strand
CTTGGTTGCCCTCCTCTGCAGCTTTCAAATGATAAGTGGAGCTGACGATGAATGTGAGGTGTGGTGAGGCAGAGTCAAAAGGTAGCCTCCATTCCTGCTTGTTCCTCCCAAATTGTGCAGGTGAGATGACAGGAAGTGTTACCTGTCTTGGGAAATACAGGAGCCTCCACTCTAGTCCAGAATTCGAAACATCTCGTCTACATATTTGATGGGAATGTTAACTAAGTCCAAAATACTGTACCTGAAAGGGCAGAGAAGTCTGGTACCTGGGTAAGGTTCCTTTCATTATACCACATAGCCAGTTAATCAAGATTTGAATGAACATCAAGCTGTAGCTTTCACTCTGTCTGTTTATTAGCTTTCATTATGAGCAAAGCTAAGGTGCAATTGTTAACAAGATGGATTATGCTGTAAAGAACTCTCTCTCTCCTTCTCTCTCTCTCTCTTCACACATCACCCCTTCATAAGTTTAGTTATTAAACTGTACCACGGTGATGTATTATGTAAAGGAGGTTTAAAATGTAAGGTGACAATGACCTTCCCCTTAATTAGATGTGATGGAAATAAAGGTGAGAACAATGATGATGAAGCTGTGCTGGGAACTATAAATCATCTGCTACCCTGGCAGACAGGACACAGCTACCAAAATAACTTTGCAATTCATAGGTTAAATGAGTGTTCCAATGAGGTGCACACCATAATTATTTATCTGTTGTGTGCTGGTGCACATTTCCTATACGGTTGCTATCCCTTATCAAAGAAACGGCTTTCAAACAGGATTCATGGTTAAAAGTAGGGGCTGTCCACTGAAGTGTGTTCTTCTGCATTAGCCCCATTGGAATGAATGGGAGCTGTGCTGTGCTCTTGAACATACTTTTTTAAAAAAAAATTCTGTGCTGTGCTCTTGAAGGTTTGTTTAAGAATTTCTGCATGGTGCAGAGAAGAGGAAGAGGAAATCCCACAGCTAATGCAATGACTTCATTGGCTATAACCCTAGATGCATTTTCTCTCAAAATACAGATTTTTGAAAATACGGGGTTTTTAGGACTTCTGCTTTGCCGCTGATTGCTCTCGGATGCTCATCTCGGGAGTTCCGAGGGGCGAGTACTCACCGAAGGGGTGAAAGAGTGGGTTGCTAGGCTTCACAACTCCCAGAAGATCCAGGTGGGCTTCCTGCATCTAAAAGGATACGCTGAAGCGTTGGAGGGGTCTCTGGAGTTGAAGGAGACCACAGACGCCCACAACAGCGTTCCCTCCCCACGGAGAGAAAGCCTGACTTCGGGAGTGATCCTGCGGCATAAGCTCCAAAGAAAAGAGGCGTCTGGTATCTGCAAGCACGGTTAGTTCCCTGGAAAAAGCTATCAAAACATAGGTAATTAAGCATAAATCATACGGCAGCTAGAGGCTTCTTTGAGCTGGAAAGCTGTTCAAAGGACTGGGAGTTCAACCAAAGTGAATGGAAAGATAGCTGAGAAAAATTTCTGATAGTCGCAAGCAGGGATTTAAGAAGACATCGATTTTCGTTTTGACACACGTCGTTTCTGTTCCGCTGCAGTTCAGCTGACAACGAAGAACTTGTTATCATTTTCCTCTGACCACTATGGGGAAATTTCACATAATTAATTGCATTATTACCTTATCCCAGATCTCTGCCTGGGGAGAATGAGTCCTGTAACATCCAATGGCCCTCAGCTACACTCCATTGGCATTTTGAATTGCTCTCATTGTATCAACTTCATATGTCTAAGAGTTGCCATCCTATTCAATTTCTGATGATAGCCAATCAGCTTTTGAAGCTTTTTTGGGGGGTGGGGGTGGGGACATACCACCACCATCAAGCATTTTTAAAAGATGCTTTGATTTCAGTGGACGTTCAGCGCTGTCTTTAATCTATCTCACTCAAATAAAAGGCTCTTCCAAGTGCTTAACTTTGCCCGGGGTTTTGTGTTCTTTGTTTTCAACAATCTGTGCTCTTAAAAATGCAAGAGATTGGAGCCTTCAACAACAACAAAAACATGTGAAAGTCAAATCAATTTGACTGGATCATTTTGAAAGCAGTTTTTAGCTTAGTTTATTACCATTTTAATACTTTTTTTCCATGCTTGGTGCTAATCAAGCATGACAAATAGGCTCACCTCTGAACACACTTGGCACTAATAATGCCATAAAATAGCCCTCTTTAATTGTTACCTCAGGCCACAGTCATCAAGCAGGCCCATAAAAAGGAACTCATGACAGCTTTCACTTCTGCAGGATTTATAAAGGAGGTCTCACCTATGCTTGGCTGGTGTATGTTTATGTTACCCTATTAGCAGAACCCTTATTAAACAAAAGAAGTAATATAATGGATTTTCTTCTCCTTCTTGCAATCACCCTGCACACAAAACCTAAATACTACCGTGCTGCCACTACCAATACTTTACCCTCCAAGGGAATGAAGGAAGTGACAGGGTGGCCGTCAAGTGAGCTTCAGCGTTGATGTCTTTTTATTGCAAGGTGAATAGTTCAGATCTATAGGTCATTGTGATGACTTTGCTGCCCTCCTCACCTTCCACAGAGTAGGGGCTGGCTCACATAACACCCCCAGCCTACAATTCTCTTTCCACAGTAGAGGAGAGGGCGTGATCCTCCTCCTACTATGTACTTAAGGGAACATGTGAGGTGGCAGTTTCCATGGACATCCAATTTGTTCCCTACTTCTTCCTGAAGAGGAGAGTTTTGTGAATACTTCAGGTGTTGCACCTGCCCCAAATGACCAAGACTTGGTCTCAGAAGGCAGATATTATTGCTCAGCTGTGGCTGACAGAGAGAACAGTAGACACACCTGCTCCTAGTCCTCCCTCATGTCACCAGTAGGCCACAGCAGACCCATAAGTCCTATCACTTCTTCAGAGATATTCCTCATCCCTGAAGGAGAAATGGTTGGACCCCAATTCCCCATTGTCCCAGCCAGCCTGAACAATGGTCGGGGAATGATGGGGGTTGTAGTCTGTCCCTGGTTTGAGTAACTGGGAGATTTATTCTTGGTGGTTAAAAACCACCTTCAACTTCACAGAAACCTGATCTGACAACCGGGCATAGGCATTTCTGCTGCTCCAGAGAAGTGGACACGGAGCAATGGATCCAAACTACAAGAAAGAAGATTCCACCTAAACATTAGGAAGAACTTCCTGACAGTAAGAGCTGTTCGACACTGGAATTTGCTGCCAAGGAGTGTGGTGGAGTCTCCTTCTTTGGAGGTCTTTAAGCAGAGGCTTGACAACCATATGTCGGGAGTGCTCTGATGGTGTTTCCTGCTTGGCAGGGGGTTGGACTCGATGGCCCTTGTGGTCTCTTCCAACTCTAAGATTCTATGATTCATTTATGGGCCCCATGTGGACTGTCCACCTTTGTCTTAGTGGAAGTGGAGCAATCCTTGAAAACAATTGTTGGCTTAGTACTTAGTGTAAACTGCCCCAAAGTCATCCTATATTTGTAAGGTTCAGCTCCAGCCAGTGCTGCCCAATGACAACAGAGAATATTGGGATCTGTTTTGAAATGAGCCAATGCAAATCCTAGCCAGTAAAGGCTGGATACGAAAGCTGGTAGACCCTCTTGGGTGAAATTATCATTGTCACTTTGGGGTGTGTCGTTATTATGATAGGACAGACTGCTTATTGACAACTATTAATCCATGGCTATTTGTTTGATCCAGCCACTGCCTAGTTTGCAATATTACACAGTGGGTGATTGCTTCAGAGCTACAGGAAAACTTGAAAGTTAATGGGACCACTGACCCTTTCGATATCTAGTTTTCCAGCAAGGAGATGTGAGGGCGATCTGGCTGCGACATCTGTCACCCCATTGATCGCCAGGGTTGATTCGGCTGATCTGGCTGGCTAGGCGGGTGTCCCCTTCCTCCCTCACCGCTCCATGTGCGTCCCTCCCGAAGCTGCACGCTCGGTGGAAGAGGACGACCATCCCAGAAAGAAGGAGTGTACCGTTCTTCGGTCAAGGGTATACGATAGCTGCGCTCCCCTGCTAGAACCTCCAAACAAGCTAGTTTTCCGCAAGGTATGGGGCTGCAGGCAACATTGGCCAATGAACCATTGCTTCAGAATGAAAAAAACCACAAATGTACCTCAGGTGTTGGTGTGCTGCTTTCAGCTACACTCCAGCTAACAAGCAACATTTAGATCACTCACACCACCCAGATCAGGACTGGCCAACCTATGAGGCAAGGTAAGGCAACTGCCTCGGGCAGCAAGCTCCATAGGGGCAAAAGATCCTGATGTACAGCAGATCTTTAAAGGTAAAGGTAAAGGGACCCCTGACCATTAGGTCCAGTCACGGACGACTCTGGGGTTGCGGTGCTCATCTCGCTTTATTGGCTGAGGGAGCCAGCGTACAGCTTCCGGGTCATGTGGCCAGCATGACTAAGCCACTTCTGGTGAACCAGAGCAGTGCACGGAAAAACCATTTACCTTCCTGCAGGAGCGGTACCTATTTATCTACTTGCACTTTGACGTGCTTTCAAACCGCTAGGTTGGCAGGAGCAGGGACTGAGCAACAGGAGCTCACCCCGTCACGGGGATTCGAACTGCCGACCTTCTGATCAGCATGCCCTAGGCTCTGTGGTTTAACCCACAGTGCCAGCCTCCTTGTTCCTGATGTAAATCATTACTCATCCCTTCTTCCCTGGCAGGGAGGTGGGGTGTCATTTTGTGGTTCATGTCAGGTAGCAAAATATCTTGAGCTGGTCCTGACCCAGCTCCTAAGTGCTTGACCAACTTTCTAGTCTCACGCTGAATGCATGGTGGGCCATCTTTGTTTCCCTCTGCTGAGCTTTGTAGTACTTTTCTGCCATATACTCCTGCTGAGAGGGGAAAGTACGCTTTTTCGGCTGACAGCTTGGTTTGCTGCCTGAATCAGATCTCAAATCTGTCATAAGGATCTGAATATTTTATGATTATTGCCACCCAGTGGCCAAAAGGAAGAAAAGTTTGCTTAACAAAGCGAGATTGATCATGTCCTTGGAACTTGAAGACCCTTCTCCAAGATGGATGCCAGGTGGAGCCCTTCGTGAACTGAGACAAAAATAATCCCTATTTAGTCACCGTGCATCTTTCGTGGGGCTCCTTCTTTTACGTATCTCAGTGCAGTTTGGTGTTTTGCTTTTCCCGAACATCTGGTTTGTCACAGAACAGATTATTTGTTCATTCATTGAAAAAAATTAGCCCAGAACAGTGCATACCACTAATGGTTGCTCTCTCCAATAAATCCAATCTTATTGCTGTCAAAGCAACCTTCTCATTCTGATAGTGTTATTTCTAGCATCTTAACTAAAGAGAGAGTGTGTGGCAAGGGGGTAGGATTTTAAATGTCATTTCTGAATGTAAACTGCAGGAACTGACTGAAGTTTTTAATTCTATATTTTAACGATATGGATTGCCAGGTCTTGCTTCTTGAACTATGAAGAGGGGACAGACTCTCGAGGATTTTAAAACATATATTATGGCGCTTAGAAGTTCTCCTTTCCTAGGGTTACAGCGCTGACAAGATGGAGAGGATGCTGGCATGTCGCTGGTTTCCAGAATACATGAAATGCAAATACCTGCTATGAATAATTTATCGTTTACTATCATATCTAGAAAATTGCATTATATGCATTTCAATGACAGATGCAGCCAACTGAGCACTTGATAAACTCTGTTTCTCTGCTGCCCCCCTCCCCCAGTGTATCAGTGGCTGGGATTTGGGAGGAAATTCTGACTGCTCCCTTCTAAGTTGCTTTGCTTATTACATTTATGCCCCTGAAAAACTCTGGGAAGCACATAGGATTCTCAGATGATCTCTCAAGCAAGCAACTTATAGAGCCAGAAGCTCTTTAACTTCAGTGGTAAAACTGTGTTGGCTGCATTCTGAATGCCTTCCTCCTTCCTCCTTCGCTTGTTCTACAGTCACCAAGCAAGGAAGCACAAAGAAGAGAAAGGAAAAGGAACAAGTTTCTCCCTCTGGTATGTGGTGTGGATGGATCCCATTTAAGAATGGCATAAGAACAGACAGCAGTGATTGAATTGGTGGGTCCACTGTGCAGTTTGCCCAAGAGTCTGGAGCCAACCCTGTTCAGTGCTATATGAAATGGATCACCAATGTAGGAGGAACTATAAGGAAAAGCTGACTTGGCATTTGGATAAAATGTGGTGACAAGAGAAGGGCCCCCCTCATGACACATTCTCTGGCTTCCAGCATTTCAGGCTTCTCTGGCCATACCTGAAGGACTGTCTCAACCCCCATCATTCAGCCCAGACACTGAGGTCCAGCTCTGAGAGCCTTCTGGTGATTGCTTCACTGAGAGAAGTGAGGTTACAGGAAACTAGGCAGAGGGCCTTTTTGGTGGTGGCATCTGCCCTGTGGAACACCCTCCCATCAGATGTCAATAAACAACTATCTGACTTTTAGATAGCCCTTGTTTAGGGAAGTTTTCAATGTTTGATCTTTTACTGTGTTTTAAATGTTCTGTTGGGAGCTGCCCAGAGTGACTGGGGAAACCCAGCCAGATGGGCGGGGTATAATAAATTATGAAGATGATGCAAGGATGATGGTTCTGTGCTATAAAAATCTGTTCCTCTAGAATAACCTTTTAATTTCCTAGAATTGACCAAAGCAACCCCCCGCCAAAGAACACGTTTGTTTTGCTCTGCCTGCCAAATGGATATGGAAAAAAGTATTTTGCGCATTGACATTTTCTGGTTCTAATTTATTCTGTTGACAAAGAAAATATGATAAAGGAACTAGTCAAGGATTCATTGCTTTGTAAACAATGAGATAATAATTAGAATATTGTAAGCCAATTGTCTGTGCCCATGTTTCGAAACACAGTCTACTTTCTTTCTTTCTTTTAACTGGGCTGTCAACTGAATTTGCCTTTGTTTTAAAAATTCCTTTATGCAGCTGAATTCTGGGTTCGGCAAAGAGATGGTCAGTCACCCTTCTTGTAATCGCCTTGGTAACTTCAGACGGGACTGAAGTATGAAACGCTTTCAACACATTGGCCTCTAACTTGAGGCACATTCAGCTAGGTGTAACACCAAGAAGATCCAAGGAACAGGGACAATTAGCCATTTGGAAAATCTGATCAGCTTCGAGATTATTTCTGGGGCTATCAATGTGCTGCTCATTGGTTGATTGGCATCAGGAATCTCAGGCAGAGCACTCTTTGGACACATAATTCTCCATCCAGTTAGGGACATGTGCATACATAGAAAGCTGTTTCATTGTATGCATCATTCCTAGCTGAGGTGGGGTTTTTCTGAGTATACATGGAAATAGCTTATATGCATATAGGCAAGAATACTCTAAAAAGTGTGGATGTGTTTAATCAAAACGTTGAGGATACCAGAGACCTTGTGTGTAGACATATCATGTCTTCGTTTAAAATTATCATAATTTATATGATAAATAATAGTCATTAGGTGAAATCTTATTTTCCCCTTTCCGCAAATGTTCTTCACAGATCTCTAATTTGTTATAAAAAAATTCAGGGTTTGAAAAATCAAGAATTTGTCCCCCATTTTGTGTTTTAATATCACATTTAAAAAAATAAAATAAATTATTCCCTTCTGCTATCTAAATAATTATCTTTCATTTCATCAGGTCTGATGCTTTTATGAATATAGCTCAGCAACACAGTCACACTCTTTTCTTTTTTAAATAAACTTTATATTTCAGACAGAGACAAAATATTAAGGGCATAATATTGCAATCGTCCAACTGCACTGAGGTGATTTATTTATTTATTTATTTATTTATTTTTACAATAAAGAGGTATATAAATTTTATGAAATAAATAAATTAAGCACATTGAAGTCTCGTTGGTTTCAGTGGAAGCGTTCGGCACTTAAATCTCTCCCTTTGAAATCAGACCAGTTTAGATGGACTGTGTCCTAGAAATGTGGTAAAAGTAGAAAAAGAAAGATATAAACATTCAATCACCCTGTCACTGAGGAACATGGAAATAAGTGTCAGTATATATTTAAATGCTTGCTTTCACCTTTTAACAGAACCCTGTCGTTTCCAACCCTTCCAAGTGTCAGAAAAATTAATCTATGTCAACGAACATATGCTTTTTGGTATTTCAAACGAAATCTGATGTTGCGCTAGTCCTTTGCCTTGTTAGCTCTTACACTTGAGTTTCCAGACAGGTTACCCCTTTCTGCAGTGCACAGAAAGGGCATACATAATGCTTTTCTCACCAACAGAATGAATTTAGTTAGCGCGCATCCCCAGCTGAGTGGGGCTAGGTCCATTTCCATTGTTGACTTGACAAACGGGGAATGTCCTTCGTTTTCAGCTTTTGACCTTGTCTAATTATGGAGAATTGGTGCAGCTGTTACAGCTTCACTGAATGTTAAAACCCAATAATCTCTCTCTCTCTCCTTTTGGAAAAACACAACAGCAACTTTTGAGCTGCCATCATAAAACTCGAGTTTTGAAGACTTCATCAGCATCAGCATGCGGGGTACCTGCCTTGGGTTGGTACTATTTACGGTAGTTCAATTAACTTGCTTTGACAGTGCATTTTGGCAGACAAGAAGCATTCCCACTGTCTCATGTCTGGCTTTCTTTCACACCTACTTTACAAATCTCTGGATGCTTTCAAGGGAGCCACTTTAGAAATGGCAAGATAAGAATCATCTGGAAATAATTGATCTATTCTAAAGTTATAAACAAACACTGGTGTGGGAAAAAAAAAGATGAGCAAAGCCAGGAGGGGAGGTAAACAGCTTGCAAGAACTCTGCACATTTGCTCCCTTCTTACACGGATTATTTGCTGCTGGAGATGATTTCATACAAAGTGATCTTAAAATCAGCAGAGTGCATGGCATGGAGGATGAATTTGAATATGGGGATTTTGATTTCGGCTCCCAATACCATTCTAAATGCCACTTGGCATTTTGGTATTGGGTTCAGAATAAATTCTGGTTTTCATTGTTAAATAAACAATGGTTTTCATTGTTAAATAAACGTGGAGGGCTATTACCTTTTTAAAAAATTGACCCCTCATCACGTTTTATTAGGTTCTTCCACCTGACACAACAGGCTCCTGAAATATCAATAAGGTTTCACACACACCCCAGCCTTCTCAAGCCTCTCCAGGTATCAGTTGTAACCTGTTTCGTGACACTTGAATGTATCTCCTTTGTGAAGTCACATTGACAATTGTATTTCCAGCTCTTAACCAGCTATAAAATCCCAAACTTGATACTGCATGATGCTATATTTCCTCCTGGAAATGCTGTCATGCAATATCTTGAGATTTTATAGCTTAAAAAAAAAAAATCTGAAACTTTTCCAGGAGACTTGGATCCAGTGGGTTGGGTTCATCTGATGGGTCCTGCTAGCAGAAGTTCTGCATCAACCACTAAAGCACTTTGTTAGGCTTCTTTTTCGTAATTTATTTATTTTTAGTGGTAGAGTGAAGTCCAAACCAAAATACAGTTAAGGGAGCAGAACACTGGATTTCTGGGATCTGCTACAGCTCTTCTTTATATCGGTGAATGTTCTACAAGTCCATACATTTTAACTGCCCTTTCCTCCAAGTTGATGGGCATTGCCATTAAAATGGTATGCATGCACCATGTCATGTGATAGATTATGAGGAGCAGGGCTTGCCTGCCCCCCCATTTTATTCAAGTTAGCACCCCTGTGATTGACATTTGTTCTGATTCAGCAGGTAGACAGTGGGTTTTCTGGGGAAAGCATTGGGCAAAAGAAAAAAACAAAACACTCAGACCCGTACCTACAAATCACAGACCAGTGCCTACAAATTGTGGCACAAACCAAAGCTCTGGATGAGCTCTTAGTGTTCATTCATGTGCAATAGGTTCTTCTCATTTGATCACCATATTCCTGTTTGACTTAATAAATATCTGGTGGCTGGCCGTCCTTAGTGACCAGCAGATGACTGAGAGCTATGTACAACATTTAATGGACATAATTAGAGTTAGTTACAGTTGGAAATGCTAAAAAGCATCCCTAATTTATCTTTTTAAAATGTTTTTATTGATTTTCCAATAGCGTTCCAATAGCAGCCTCATTATAACAATACCAATTTTATCCAATTAATACAATTATTAATGCCAATTATTCCAATGTCAAATTATACAATTTAATCAAACTGGCCTCCCCGCTCTCTTGATGACTTCATTCTTCTACATTTTTTTCTGTGTTTCAGAATCTTGATACTTTCCATTCCATTCCGATAAAATAATCCCTTATATAACAGGTGTAATCTTGTGATGTCGTTTGCGTTGGTATATTAGGTAATTTATAAAGTTTCAAGTGAGGAACTCTAACTGTAATCCTTATTCTTTCCTATTTGTGACAGTCCCCCTCCACCATGATGTTTTCCCACCCATATATGGTCTTATATCCTTAATTCCTACAACTGTTGATGGTTCCAGTCATGCTTCGGGAGAAGCTGTTATCTCACAGTTTCCAAGTCACTGGATCACTTCATCCCATGATTTGGCTTCCAGTAAACAAGCCATCTTCACCATATTTTCAGCAAAGGAAGAATGCAGATAATTCTTCCAAAAGCTTCTATTCCTGCAGCTGGTAGACACCTTTCTTCCCTGCCACTGATTTATGGCCAATTGTCCTTATCTAAATCATATTTCTTTGTGGATAGCGGAGCATAGGGAGTACTTGTTCCATATTTTCCACCCCCCTCTCAGTTCCTTTCTCTCACACACGCAGTTCCGATTTTGTTAAACTCCATATCTATATTCCAATTTCTTCCTTCCTCACTTGTACAGGTTTTTTTTTTTAAAAAAAAACAACAACATGCATTCTGATTAGGGTTGCCGTATCATAAATGTAGAAAAAAACCTTTGATATAAGCAAACTGTGGGCTTCCCTCCCCACACCGTCTCTTTCACCAAATGAAATCTGCTCTCAATCCAAACCTTTTAAATCCTCGTAGCTGGGTTCATTTCTGCAGTTTCTTATCTCATCTTCTCTAGCATGCGCCTGTAGTTTACTCCAATAAAAAACAACAACCAATTATCATGGTAACCTGTGCTTCCAGGAATGGGATCGGGCGGTGGGGTCATGGCAGCCAAAGTGCTCCATGCCCCCAGTGCCTTTGCCTGCCCCCACATTCCATGGGGAAGCAAGTGCCAGACCGCCAGGCAAACTGTGGGTTGGAGCCAGGATCCTCTTCCAACTGAAAAAGCAATTCCTCTATCATTTTCTGATTATCTTTCTGTCTCTCTCTGTGCTGTTGGGAGAAGCATCCATCCCCTGATGCACAGGAAATAGGAAGCCACATCCTGATTTATCTTATCCAAGTAGAGGGGTTGGTTGTTGTTGTTTTTTTGGCAGCATTGCTTTCTTTCACCACCTGTATCAGATTGGCCTGACTTGTGAACACCCTCCTGGAAGTATTGTATAAAAAGCAGGGTGTCACACACAAACGGAAAGGGGCACAGTTCAAAGGATTATAAACCAGCTAGTCTGGGTTTAGAAGTGCTTGGCTAATATCCTCTCAGTGTATTTGATCATTTCTTAGGTGCTAGCTTCACACCGCAGGAGTCAGGAATAGCAGGCGCTGTACTTGTTTAGCTGAGATCTAAGCTCTCTCAACAAACCCTCTCTAAGTTTGCCTGGAAGCCTTCATAAATAATACTCTGTTGTTGAGTTGTGATTCATCTTCGGCGAGCTGAATAATCAATCTGAATGCTGGCTGTACACTGCATGTGTGCGGGCGTCTGTGTGCTCTTGTGCCGCAGATTGAATTAATCCAACTAGGAAAATGCCTTTCATATCGCAGGGGAAAACAAGAATGGCACGCTGGAATGTTTGGGCTTTTCGTAACGGAATGGAATTGTTTTAGCTCACCTTAATTTAGTAAGGCCCAATTAAAAGGCAGCATTTGAGAAGGTGGATATGCCCAATCTTTTGTTCTTGCTGATTTTATTTTTTTGAATTGATCACTGTCATTTTCATAGGAGGAAGCAGAAGCTCTGTAAATCACTGCTAAATTGTGGATCACCTGAAATAACAGTACGATCAGGAGGATTATTTAAAGCAAGGGGCTTGTTTCTAGGGTTTCCAACTGATGGAGGGAGGCAGCTGGTTGTTTTTCCGGGATTACCAGGTAAAGCTTTTCATGCAGTAGAGATTTGTTGTCATAGAATTAAGCTGCTGTTAAGGGCACAGAAGAAGAGGGTGATACAGACTTGGCAGCCCTATCAGTTGCAGGCCCCCATTCTTCTGGAAGAGATCCATCTCACATTATTATAAAGTATCAAAAGTAATAATCGCAAATGCTGTTTAAATAAACGGCCTTTTTTGTAATCTGATCTCAGTTATATCCAACAGCGGTCCTTTGAAGCTTGTCTCAACCTTCCCCACTGTCACTGAAATCTCTCGGCATTCCTTCTCCCGAATCTGAAATGGGGCTTCCAAGTATTTTGGGGGGGCATATAGACCCCACCTCCCAGTAAAAATGGGGAAAAAAACAAATTTTCATTTTTAAAATTCATAAATGATACAGAGATACTAAGAAATGTGTGTGCACATTCCAAAGCTTTTTTAAAAAAATAAATAAATAAATCCATATATGTTTCCCAGTTTTCCATGAGAAATCCATTACAATGGGCATTGCAATAGCATCATCTCCAGGAAATGTCACAGTTATCGCCAATTTCTTGTGCAGCGGAATGCAACTTCTTACAAACCCGCTATATTTAATTTTTTAATTTTTTTTTTGCAAAGCTGAGCATTTGTGCAGATATTTCAAGGGTTAATTTTATTTCCATTCTGGTGAGTTTTGCTTGCCATTATTTTCTTTTCCTTTTCCTTTTCTCCCTTTTAACTGATTCATAGCATAAAATCTTCCTGGACACCTAATTATCAAGCCAGCTCGCAGTCACAGCTGTCTGCTTGGAGAACCCATTAGATGCAGCAGTTGAAGCCTCCATAATTCCCCAAACTTCCCGGTTGTGAATATTAAGAAAAGATTTTTACATGTCATATGCAATTCGGAGGTGGTGTGAATGGCGTTGAAAATGACGAGCGCTGAATGCTTGTCCATCATTCCATTCACTGGTTACAGGTGGTCTCATTTTCCACTTTCAGATATCGGCTAGCTATGACAGCAGGCACTTAATTTGCATGTTCGACAGACAACAAACGGCCCTGTGCATGTCAAAATAAGTGGTGATGCGTGACAGTTCCTACACAATACCGTCTCCTCTTTGCTTGACCTTTGACCTCCCTGCATGTCTTCCTTCACAATAAGAAAAAAAAATGCACTTTTCAGCTTTGGAATAAATTTGATACCAAATTGATTATTTTCCTTTCTCCTTTTTCTATTTCTTCATCCTCCTCTCTTCTTTTAAAGTGCGCAGGCATCCCGACTTTCATCTTAAGAGCTACAAAACTCTGCCAGAAGAGCTTTAGCCTCATAAAATTTAAAAATAGGTAGGCAGCTAGGACAGGAAGCTGCCTTGTTAAAATTCATTGTAGTTAAATAGTTTGGAGGATCTTTGTAAATGCAAATGTAACCTTTAAAAGAGAGCTTAAGTCAGGTTAATATTTGATTAAAAAATAAAATTTAAAAATATCACCTGAGGACTTACTTGTACTTAAATGTCCAGAAATCCATATTGAGATATGCAAAGTTCCACCAATTGCGGCGTAATCCTATACACACTTACTGCCTTGGGAGTAAACCCCATTGAACTCATTGGAATTGACTTTTGAATAGACAGGCATAGGAATGCGTTGCTAGTATCCTGTTCACAATGAACACCATCTGATTCATGGTTCCACATGTGAAGCAATCATTTGCATACATGGCGTTCCATTTTTATTTTATTATTAGTTAACATTTATGAGGGGGAGTATGAATCTAGAGGGAAGACATTTGTGAGAAACCTTAGAGGGTGCAGCACTCTTACGATGGTGTTGAGCCCAGAGATGAATTGCAACACCTTGGGGTGCCAGAGTTTAACATACCGTATTTTTCGCTCTATAAGACGCACCAGACCACAAGATGCGCCTAGTTTTTGGAAGAGGAAAACAAGAAAAAAAATATTCTGAATCTCAGAAGCCAGAACAGCAAGAGGGATCGCTGTGCAGCGAAAGCAGCGATCCCTCTTGCCGTTCTGGCTTCTGGGATAGATTCGCAGCCTGCATTCGCTCCATAAGACGCACACACATTTCCCCTTAGTTTTTAGGAGGGAAAAAGTGAGTCTTATAGAGCAATAAATACGGTACTTTGACTTCTTTAGAACAAACAAACAAAAATGTAGTTAGTCTTTGTTGTGGATTTCACAGATCAGCTACCAAATCCCATGAATTAATATTCCTGCCAATTTGTGAAAATCCAAATACAGTGGCTGCTTGCTTTTCACTCTTAGCCCATGATTAATATAAAGCAAAGAAAGAAAGAAAGAAAGAAAGAAAGAAAGAAAGAAAGAAAGAAAGAAAGCTGACCAGATCTTTTAAAAGTTGCATTCATGAAGTTCATACACCAAAAATAAATTTAAAAATCAAGATTCTTTGGGTGTGCAACCATCTGTGAACAATAGATTCAAATCTTTATTATTCTATTTTGTTTGCAGACACTGAGTGGGTTGCATGGCAAGGCCACCCCATTTTTAGATGATGAAACAGATAGACACCAGTATTTTGGGTTAATGAGATAAATAAGGCCACAACTTTATTGGTTACAGATGTGAGCGGTATTGGCTTAGGCATTGGAACTGAACCGACTATATCTGACTCCTGCCCGTCGTGCAGGTAGTCTCATAAGGGCTAACCACCAGTAGGGGGAGCTCTGTTGATGTACATCAACTGGAAGCTCCCCCAGGGTTCCCCATGGGGTCGTGGCATGGCCCTAGCCCATACCTGGGCTTGATAAGACCCACACTCCTGGATCCCTTAACTGAATACCCTTAAAGGGGGGGGGGCAGCTGGAGGCCACAACCTCCCCTCCCACCAACCAGGTTTACCAATGCCTAACTGCCAAACCTTACAAAGTTGTGACGATTGCTACGAGGCAAGTGAAAACCACATGGCTGGTGCCAATTGGCCAAGTGGGAAAATTCCTATATGGCCCCCTCAACAGGCGACCAACTGTAGTCCATATCAAGGCCAAAATAGCAAATGCATGAAAATAGGGTGAGAAGCTGCTACTTGTTGCCTGAGTTTGTTTGCACGTTTTACTTAACAAGAGCTGAGAACCAAGGCTTCTACTGCAAAAAGTTCTATAAAGCTCTTCAAGTTAGCTATGCAGGACACAAACCTTAGCTCACAACCATCACTATCTGAGGATTTTTGGCAACGTAAAACTGTTCATGGAAACAGGGTGGTTCGCCACATCCCTATACAGAAACACACTCCTGTTCCCATCAAATGCCCGCCTCTCTTAGGATTTGTATAGGAAATATATCTGCTTTCTCCAGCATTTGTGGCATCAGCAGCCATCTATTCCAATCCTTACCCTCTCAGGTGTGACAAGAATTTTTAAAACCAACACACCTGGCGGCAAGGATAGTTTTTTTTTTAATAAAAAAGGTAGTTCTTAGCAGGCCTTTAAGCAAAGGGTCAAAATTGAATGAGGGCAGGCAGAGGGAACAAGCAATGGAGCCACTGTCTGGATACACAACTGATAGTAAGTACAGGACTTGAGAAAAAGTACAAGACCTGAGGCGAAGAAACTCTGTGCTTTATGCTGTTCTATTCACATACATTCCTATAATCTGGTGGACATCTCACTAGTTGCTATGCATTTTCTCACAGATGTTAGATGTCTCGTATTTTTCATTAAAAATTATAATGTGACAGCAGATTAGAACACTTTATGGTATTACAAGGCTTAAGATGCACTGGCACATCTTATACCCAGGAGTGTGATTATCCCATGGTAACACTCACCACTTTAATTCCCAGGCCTACCTCTGCCTCCAAGACCTTCCTCCAAGATCCCTCTTGAGGGCCTTTATAATGGGGTGGAAGATGTGTAATTGCAGACAGAGAATGATGAACATTACCCTTTTGCTACTCTGTGTCACCTAAGCAGCTGCCTTGCCACAGTACTTGGGGAAATATGTCCTTTTTCTAATACAGCACTTACCTTGAAGCAGCCTGGTAATTAGATATGTACCTGTTCTTATTAAGAGGGGTGGTGTTACAAAGAGTAGGGGCTAATGAATCTTTGACTATAAGAACCTAGAAAATGACATGGTACAATTTTATTTGCACCACTTCCAGCCAGTGGCGTAGCGTGGGTTGTCAGCACCCGGGGCAAGGCAAGTAATTTGCGCCCCCTAACCTGTGGATTTGCGCCCCCTGACCCTAACCCCCAGATGTTGCGCCCGGTGCGGCCGGCCCCCTCTGCACCCCCCACGCTACGCCACTGCTTCCAGCTGTGCTAAACAACTATGAATCCATTTTCAAAGGCTGACATCACTGACAAGAAGTATAGCTATCTTATTCTTTAGAAAAAACAGGCAATTTCATAAAACGGAAAGTTCAATCCTGTACTCGTATCTATCAAAAATAAGGCCCGTTGAGTTCCTGCTGCCCCTTAGCAAGACAAATGCCCATGTTGTCAACCTCAGATACTGACATCAGGCAAAGCTTTAGGTCCCTGAGAATGGGCATCTAAATACTAAGCTCCCTGTTATGTAACACAGGCTTCCCACTGAGGGCAACTTTACCACATGTGCCAAAACAGTTTTTACACTCCCTCCCAACACAAAGAAGATCCAGTTGATCTAATAAGCCAAAGATACGGGTGGTGCTGTGGTCTAAACCACTGAGCCTTTTGGGCTTGCTGATCAGAAGGTCGGCAGTTCGAATCCCCATGGGTGAGCTGCCATTGCTCGGTCCCTGCTCCTGCCAACCTAGCAGTTCGAAAGCACACCAAAAAGTGCAAGAAAATAAATAGGTACTGCTCCAGTGGGAAGGTAAACAGCATTTCCTTTTTTTAAAATAAAATTTTTATTAAGGTTTTTGCATTACAAAAAATAAAGAAAAAGAAAAAATACAAAATACAAAATAAAAATTGTTAAAAACAATCAATCTTTCCATCACATTATTTTTCATTTACTTGTTTCTCGGACCTCCTCATACCTCCCTTTTTTGTATTCCAATTCGAGTTATTAGCTACCCAAATCTTTATTATTAAATTATTACAATCTTGAATTTTTACTTATATAAACCCATTTTTTCATATTCAGGTAAACAGCATTTCCGTGCACTGCTCTGGTTTCGCCAGAAGCGGCTTAGTCATGCTGGCCACATGACCCGGAAAAACTGTCTGCGGACAAACGCCGGCTCCCTTGGCCTGTAAAGTGAGAGAGGGCAACCCCAGAGTCATCTGCAACTGGACTTAACTGTCAGGGGTCCTTTACCTTTACCTTTTTACCAGTGCTGAAGCAACTTGGTGCAGTTTGCCTGTTAGCATAATATCCTGCTTTGTGGTGAGGTAAGGTTCAGAGGCTGAGGCACCAATATTTTGGCCACCTCTTGAGAAGAGAAGACTCCCTGGAAAAGATCCTGATGTTGGGAAAAATGGAGGGGACAAGGAGAAGAAGACAACAGAGGGCGAGATGGTTGGACAGTGTTCTCGAAACTACTAACATGAATTTGACCAAACTTCAGGAGGCAGTGGAAGGCAGGAGTGCCTGGCGTGCTCTGGTCCATGGGGTCACGAAGAGTCGAACACGACTAAATGACTAAACAACAACAAGGTTCAGTGGGGAGGAGCAAGGAGTCAAGGCTCAAGCTGCATGTAGGGCTGGGCTTTGCTGTTGCTTCAGCACTAGCTGGTACCTGCAGTTGTATCTCAGTTTTTAGTTCCACGTGCTCTGGAAGATTGATGCTTCTTCAATTCCAGTAGTCTCCTACTGTGCTGCAATGGGAAAGCCTCTGGTCTCATTGCATGTTGAATTCTCCGAGTTTGAAGATGGCAATGCTACATACTGTGGCTGGAAAGCCCTGGTCCCACACAGTAAAGGTAAAGGTAAAGGGAACCCTGACCATTAGGTCCAGTCGTGACTGACTCTGGGGTTGCGGCGCTCATCTTGCTTTACAGGCCGAGGGAGCTGATGTTTGTCTGCAGACAGTTTTTCCGGGTCATGTGGCCAGCATGACTAAGCCGCATCTGGCGAAACCAGAGCAGTGCACGGAAATGCCGTTTACCTTCCCACCGGAGTGGCACCTATTTATTTACTTGCACTTTGACATGCTTTCGAACTGCTAGGTTGGCAGGAGCAGGGACTGAGCAACGGGAGCTCACCCCATCGTGGGGATTCGAACCCCCAACCTTCAGATTGGCAAGCCTAAGGCTCTGTGGTTTAACCCACAGCACCACCCATGTCCCTGTCCTACACAGTAGGACATGTCATTTTAGGAAATGAAACTTTATTTTTGCAAATAGCTTCAGTGAGGGGTCTTAAAAATATGTTTTTGGGGGTGAGGAATTTGAACCTACTATTATTTTTGTGACTGGCCAACATTTAGCTTGGTAAGTCTCTGTCTGGTGAAGAAGCACATAAACTGCTTTCAGAAAACCAAAGGAGTTTCATTTTGCCTTCTGGAAATTTCAGGCAATGCATAATAATAATAATAATAATAATAATAATAATAATAATAATGTTAATATATAAAATAACTGCAAGTACTTAGCAATCATTTTTAATGATTTCTATGCAATTTTACACACATTTTACTAACAAAGTAAAATTTAATTATATCAATTTAACCAAAATATCTTTTGAATTCCTAAGTCATGTTACAGCTTTTTAGCACTGCTCATTTTTAGCATCCTCCCATACTTCATTCCATTGGCTTTGGTTCAGTTCTCTCCAAGACCATTTCTGCATAGTAGCTTAATAGCATTCATTCAGTTAGGGAATGGGTGGAAGATAGTGGGTTCAACATTGTACTAAAAGGATCATTCTACCAGATGGAATGTTCTCCCCTCTCTTCCTGTTGGGCACCATTCTGGCAATGGCATACGAAGGGTGTGGGGGGTGGGGAGTGCACTGCTCCAGGCACCATTTGGGGGAAAGGGTGCCATCACGGCCACCCCCAGGACGTGTGCCACATGCTGCACAACCCCGGATGCATGTTACGCCCCTGCGGGCGATGTGCCACACCCCTGTGCCACTCGCCATGCCCCTGTGCTGCTCGCCACGCACCCGCACCACTCACCATGCCCCTGCAGGTGACACACCACACCCCGGGATGCGTGCCACGCCCCCAGGACATGCACCAGCCATGTCCCCGCCTGTTCTCCGCTCTGGGGGCTGCAGTATGTTGCTCCGCCACTGCGTTCAGGGGATTCTCCTGACCCTCCAGAGCAGATGGCATGGGAGGAGAGTGGGGGAAAGCTCCATTGGGCTAGCAGAGGTCCTTGTGGCTTCCACTAGCACAATGTGTTAATTGAATATAGCCCAGAATGTTATATTCAACTAACGACCCTCCGGTGAAGATTGGGAGCAGGTGGGATAGCTCTGTTGTGCTAGGGAGAGCCCTTGCTCTGGATTCTGCTAGTGCACTGGATTAGTTGAAACTGGCCATATATTTTAAAAACAAGACCTTTATACCCTCCAATGCTAAGCGATCAAATGGCATAAGGGGCACAGAGATGTTAGAGATAAAATATTTAAGCTGGGTGTAGGTTGATGCCTTCACTTGACATTTCCCCCCTTATTCTTCCGCCGAATTTTTTTTTTTGTTAAATTGCTTTGAGGTGTTTTATCGAAAGCAATTCACAAATTAATTAATACACACATACAAACTGTAGGCAAAATAGCCATTCCATGCAGTCAAAAGCCTTTTAGGCAACAAGCATAAAAATGGCGAGATACTTTTTATGTGTGTTACTATAGATAAGAAGGTTTAGGAGACACCAGATGGGCAGCATGGACCCGTTACTGTACATATAAGCAACCAACACATGACAAAAATAGGTTGACAAGTCTATTATCTGCAGATATACATGGCCCGCTCAGCAGAATGCGCAGAAGCCCCTCCCCCCATGCATCAAAACTGGTGCGCCATGTTTTTAAGTAAATATAGTAGTATTTTCCATCTAAAGAGATCACACACCCATCATACTATGAGTTCAGAAGCTAAAATTATCCAACTACACCACTGATGGCATCTCAATGAATACTCTTGTTTGCCAGCTTCATGAAGTTGGTGGGTAGCATTGGAGCACTGTCTGCTTCACTCCACTCCTGGAGGGAGGAGGAGTGCATTGTCTCTGAGTCTGGCCCCTGCCCATTACTTTCTGCTTTTGGATATTATTAACTTACTGCTTTATATTCATTCATTATTTCTAGACTGCTCTTTCTCCCATGGGACCCCAGGGCAGTGGACAGGGTAATCCCATAAAATTGGAGTTAAAATTTAAAAACATACCTAAAAATGGATTCCACAGCACAGCAGTCCATATATATATATATATATATATATATATATATGCTTTCGTAGATTTTCACGGGTACAGGAATGCAGGTTTTGGTGTCCTCGGGTGTCTTCCCGTGTAAAAGTTGGGGTGTCTAGGCGACGTTTCGACGAGGTCTCACTCGTCATCTTCAGGCTGGTGCTTTCGGCTTCTTGTTACTGGAACAAGAAGTGGATTAGGTGTGGATTAGTTGCTAAAGTCTTTGTGTCTTGACCTCTTGAACTTTGTGAAGAGTTTTCCTGAGAAGATGGCTGTATTGCACTTAGTTGTGCTTTGGCACACCTAATGACCCACCTAAGTGGTACTCAGGATATCACTCAAGAAATCACTCAAGGTATCTCTCAAGTAATTAAGGAACAAAAGAAGAAAAGGCACACTAGCCTGGGAACTTCCTCTCTGCCCAGAACATTGGAGGCTAGACACCACACCCCCTCTACAGTATTTATAGGAACTCAAACATTGAGATCCCGCTCTGTTCCAGTAACAAGAAGCCGAAAGCACCAGCCTGAAGATGACGAGTGAGACCTCGTCGAAACGTCGCCTAGACACCCCAACTTTTACACGGGAAGACACCCGAGGATACCAAAACCTGCATTCCTGTACCCGTGAAAATCTACGAAAGCATATATATATATATATATATATATATAGTTGAAGATCACCATCTCCCCATAAAAGATGTGTTAAGATGTGTTGGTGCCAGAAAGTTGTCTAATTCCAATTCCAATTAAACTTTTTATTGCACTAGCCATAGGTCATGGCATCATACAGAAGAAGAACCAAAAAACAAAAAAACACCCCAAAACCCAATAACCATCAAAATCATCGGGCACAGACATACAATAAAACCACAGTCACAGCTACTAAAATTATTTGTTGCATTAAATAGAATAGAATAGCAGAAGATTCTCAGGTAAGATGCGCCAAATTAAATATCCGAATCCCCTTTGTAGTTGACCGGTATTTTGTCTAGTTCCTTCCTCCTGATCTTCTTAGGTGCCAGCGCACAGAGTGCTACTTTATAAGTAACAAAGTCGTCGGTGTTGCTCAGCAGCCATTTCACCCTTTCCACCCTATTCAAATGTGTTCCATGCGTAAACAGGGGTTTTATAAATCAGTCTCTTGGGTCTCTATATTACGGGCACTGCAATAAATAATGGCACAGGTCCTCGACACAGGGTTGTCCACACAGACAGAGTCTCTCTTCATAATGTACTTTGCCGTACCGTCCATCCAACACCACCGAGGGCATTGATTGGAATCGTAGTTCTGTAAAAGCGATTCTTAGTATAGCAAGCTTTGTCAGGTATCTGGCTTGGGCCTGCTGTGTTTTGATAAGCGGGAACCATTGGTGAGCTCTTGGTAGAGCAATCATGGTTAGATCCCTCAGAAAGATGTCAGTGAAGGGGACAATGCCTGCTGGATCATCCCAGTGCCTCTTCCATTTCAGCAACCTCCTCTCACAGTGGCCATAAGTTGTCCATGGGAAGCTTGAAAGGAGAATCCGAGTGCAGCAGCACCCTCGCCTCCTGCATTTTCCAGCAAATGGTATTCAAAAGCATGCTGATTCTGACAGTGGAGGTACAGTGGTACCTCGGGTTACAGACGCTTCAGGTTACAGACTTCGCTAACCCAGAAATAGTACCTCGGGCTAAGAACTTTGCTTCAGGATGAGAACAGAAATCGTGCTCTGGAGGCATGGCAACAGCTACAGTGGTGCTTCAGGTTAAGAACAGTTTCAGGTTAAGAACGGACCTCCAGAACAAATTAAGTTCTTAACCCGAGGTACCACTGTATTAGGTTTACGCAATTTTTTTGGACACAATTTACAGTGTTAAAAAGTGGGTCTTAGAACATTGAATGTAGGTTTCACAAGCACCTTTTGCATACCTTTTCCATGTGCTGTTTGCTGCCTGCTCACAGATGCTTCTTTTCCTGACCTTCAGCTTTGGCACCTTTTCTTTTTTAAAAAATGTATTTATTTATTTTTTTAAAAAATACCTTCTTCCAGGGGCATATGTCATAGGCCAGGCAATCTACTCCCAGTAAAATAAAACTGGCAGTGATCTACCCATCGTCATTGCCAGAATTGTTCAGCTTTTTTTGGGGGGGGGGTGGAAAAACAAGAGTTATTGAGCTTTTGGGTCTTCTGTGAGTGCTGTGAATGGAAGACTCACAGCATTCATAAGGGGACAATTGGACCAAAAATTATTAAAAGAATGGGGATGTGCTAAAGAGTATATGAAAAAACGTTCTGGACTAAGCATATTGGTATGTAACGAATGAAGCTTTATAGGGTTAAAGAAAGAGAAAAATGGTGCAAAAAGGTTAAAGATAGAGGTAATCTACATTAGACATAACAATTTAGAAAGAGTAAAAATTTTGGGGTCTTAGAACAAAGGAAGGAAGTCAATATGAGTATATGTACATAATGATTAGAATGATGATATGGTTTTATTTGTAGATGTGTATTTTTGGTTTTTGTTTGTGTTGTTTTCTCTCGTGTTTTTTTTTCTTGTTTGTATTGTTTTATTTTGGATTCAATGTTTGTAATTTTTGTTGTAATTTTGCATTGGGGGGAAAAGAGTTGTTGATTTTTTTTGGAGGGCGGGAGTGGACCTGTTCAGCTTCTTCGGTGATCGAATACAAACACAAGCGAATGCGAGTGACCACGATCACCTGGGGATCTACAGGTTAAACACGTCTATCATAGTCATGTATGCAACAACAGCAGCAAGGATACTCGTTGCTAAGCATTGGAAAACCCAAGATCTACCCACACTGGAAGAATGGCAGATGCAACTGATAGACTATATGGAACTGGCCGAGATGACTGGCAGAATCCAAGACCTGGGAGAGGAGACGGTGGAAGAAGACTGGAAGAAATTTAAGGACTATTTGCAAAAATATTGTAAACTGTATGAATGTTAAGGAGGATGCTTGATCATAAACAATTTGGCACCATCGAATCAGATGAAGTGAATTATGAAGAAAAGTTAAATTCATGAAAAAATCAATTTTTAGATAATGATTAGGCTAAGCTAAATGTTTTAAAGAGTGAAATGAATATATCTAAAATTTAAGATATAACATTGGAAAACTAGATTGTAAGGTGGGGACAAGGTGATAAATTGCTGGACTAATTTTTTATAATTTTGGAACGTAGGAGCGGGAGATGTGAGGAAGTCCAAAGAGGATAAGAAAATATGTTATAAAATGTGATATTTTTGTATTTTTTGTTTTTGTGTTGTAATTAAAAAAACCCTTAATAAATATTTTTTAAAAAAATCATAGTCAATATGATGATCTGTCATTACATTGGCAATATCATAAAGTCTAATCAGAGTGAAGGTATCAGACATCAACCTCATTTAACAGGCTGTATTGCATCGTCAGATTCAGTGACATGGAATGGAATCAGGGTAAGTTCATTGCCTTAAAAAAACACATTATCAGAAGTGTGGGGTGTGTTTTATTATGGATAATATTTGTCATAAAATTGCCTCCCTCAGATTTGGCTCAGCTTTTAAGGGGTACAGGCAGGGGGTTATCAAATCGATTTCACACCTTTGTTTTTTTGAAATAGAAAATTATCCCAGTCCTAGATCAGTCCAGATGAATTTCCAACAAGTATCCCAATTTTACATATGTCTTGCTCAGACCATGGTATATCTGTTTCCTATATGATGCCAAGTTTTACATATGTCCAACTGAGGTCATGGTTTGTCCATCAAAGAAAAGGATCTCTCCAGTAACTACCCCTGGCACTGTGTCACCTCAGATTTAGGTTTTGTCTGGTGCTTATCCATGGAGTCGTTGACATTGTTAGTAAACTGTTACTGACACAGATGGAGCTTAAACGGGACTTCTGAATTTCTCAGTTGGTGACCATATGGTTGATGAAATATTTAATGATCTTCCTCTGCCTAGCCTCTAATTATAGAAAATCTGTTTAGAAAAAGACCATCATTGGCTTAAGAGAACAAAGCAAGTTCAAAGGAAAAAGAAAGCCCCTCTTGCTCTGAACTCAAACTTTAAATGAGATTGATTTTATTACTTGAAAAATGTTATCAATGCCCACAGTTAACTCACTACTTAATTTTAACTTTAACCCTTAGATAAAAAAGCTTGTCTTCATTTTCTACCTCCATCCCGAGCCAATATATATATTCTTAAGCCCTTTTATCCTTAGTGAAAATAAGCCACTTTCAATGATGTATCTAAGCTGTTCACTAGACAAATTGCTCATCATGCGCTAAAACTGTTCCCACATTCAACCCCTTCAAACTGCAGGCAGTGGATTCAACTGAATTTCCTATGCAAAATCATCCCTGCACCTAGAAAATTAGTGCATCCTGGAGAAGGATAGTCTAGAACTCTTTGCCTTCCCATCCAGTTTTCTACATGCAATGATGTTTTTTGGGGAAAGGGGGAGAAAAATATGCAGTACTGTACATTTCTATTCAGAAGCAAGTCCTGCTGAATTCAAAGAATTCAGAAGAAGGGGGAATTCCTTTTTAAAATATTGTAGTAGTGGTTCTACCTTTAAACTGCTGTCATGCCTTTTTCCGAGAAATGACAAACTAGCTGATATTGTTGGTGTTTACTGTATTTTAAATTATGATTATTAAATGTGAAAAAGCAGTTAAAATACATTAAGCACACACACACACACACACACACACACACACACACAGCCTACTGCTGGGGCAAACAAAAGAACTGAAAATCATGTCATTAATCTATGTCTGAGATGGTCTTCAATAAGTTTCCACAACTCACTCATTCAGCCATTATTAGCTGTTTCCCCACCAGTTGTAACTCCAACTAGCAAGTCAAACTGGACACTGGCAAACTTACACGCCTTTGTCACAACCAGATTTCTCAGGATAAATCACTCCAATAAAGGCATTAGGGATCTCAGCTGGCCTTTCTTTCAGGCTTTACCTAGCAATGACAAATTTGTTTTCTTCATCTTGTCAATCTGGACTTCCATCAACTTGAAGTGCAAGACAAATAGCTGTTTTCAAGATCTGAGCTACTTTCTCCATTTTTGTAGCATCTCTTTGTATATGTCTGGATTTCTGCAACGTAGAGCTGAAGCGGGGGTTTGCGAGTTATTAAGTTGAACAGGATATCATTTAACTGCACTGGTATTGATTGATTGATTGATGAGTGTCACTAATGGACATGCTAGCCATGAATGAGCGAGCAGTGGGTGTTTCTATAAGAGAATCATTGCACAAGTCAATACATAAGGAAAGAAGGCCATTTGCAACATGCACGGATGCTGCTTCAGAATTTTCACCCATGGATGATTCTCAGATCGTTGTTCCAATAATCTTGTGGTTTTATGTGTTTTTAATTCTGAATAACTAATAACCAGCTCAGTTTCATTTTGCTACCTTTGTACGAACCTCAGTTTTCCTGTGTTGATGGTGAAGACTGCAATTCTTGTATTTCCTCACTTTAAATATCTGTAGCAGAAGCTGAAGTAACAATAGTTTGTTGTCTCTAAAACATGTTCCAAAGCAGCAGGTAGTGTTATAGATTCAGTGGATCTCCCTGGTGGTGTTGTCACTGGAACTGCATTGGGGTGTTGCAGAAGCAACGATACATCTAATTAATACATCTTTGTTTGTGTTCTAGATTCTTTCTCAAATTTTATTTCCTCTTTCCCTGTTTTTTGTTGTAATCACTCAGATCTGAATACTTCTTATGAAGAGTCTAGTTCAATGCATGAAGATTTACCTAACAACCTGTTCAAAAAACAAAAACTAATTTGTAGTAGATTGTCTTTCTTTTCTTTTTATGGAGAAGAATCAACACTGTGTGAAAAGTGAGACAAAAATGTGATTTTGTGGGATACAAAACTTTTTCTCTTAAAATTCCAACTAAGGGGGAAATAGCCAGATTGTGGACAGTTAAAAATTATCTTTAAAAACGGCATGGGGTATTAGTGACAGTGGCCAAACTGATGTGTGTTTTCCAGAAGTTTATTGATGACTTGGATGGTTGAGAAAAATCTAGTTTTGTTGCCTGCCCCAAGACTGTCTTTTTCTAAACTTTGGCACTGCTTCCCAAGCTTTTCATGTCATTAAAGTATCAGTAAACTGACTATAATTGGTTTGACAGCTAATAAATAGCATACATGTATGGGTAAAAATTGGCATTGGTCACATGATAGGGAATATTAGGAAAGCAATTAATAACCTTAATTAAAGATTAACTTTAAAAATAGCTCAACTTTCCAAAGACCTTTCGACAGCAAAATAGCAAAATGGTAGACAGAGGTGGAAACATATAGAGTTAGGTCATATACTTACTGGGTTGGCAATCCTCTTCTTATGGCTGAGTAGAAAGCACATGCCTTTCCCTTTTTGCACTTTTTGCCACAAACAAAGTTGTTGGCAATTCTGGGGAGTGGGTTGTTGTGATTTGTGCAATGCATCTGGAGGGCACTGGAGAGGGCTGGACAATAAATCAATATATTGTCCAAAACCAGTTTGAGGTCCATACCGTGATAACGAGTTCATATTTTTTGACCTGACAATATCATGAATCATGATGTGTGTGTGTTATGCAAAAATCACAATGTGGGAAAACAGTGAAGCCACTCAATGCCTCTACATAGCTCCATCCTTATTTCCGACATTGTGATATATTGCGATGTTTAGCTGGTGACATTGCACAATGTTAAAAACCAGATATTGCCCAGCCCTACTGTTCACCTCAACGTAGTTCCATCCTTATTTCAGACATCATGGTATATATATATATATATATATATATATATATATATATATATATATATGGCGATGTTTAGCTGGTGATATATCGCAATGTTGAAAACCCAGCCCAGCTCTGGGACTGGATTGGTAAAGTTTGGCACATTTATTTAGAGTTAAATCCCAGAGAGTCCAAGGAGTGAGCGTTACTGAGTAAAATTGTTAAGGATTGCCAGCCTTCGTTTGTTTACCTGTTGGATGTCTGAAGATCATAGAATCATAGAATCATAGAGTTGGAAGAGACCACAAGGGCCATTGAGTCCAACCCCCTGCTAAGCAGGAAACACCACCAGAGCACTCCTGACATATGGTTGTCAAGCCTCTGCTTAAAGACCTCCAAAGAAGGAGACTCCACCACACTCCTTGGCAGCAAATTCCACTGTCAAACAGCTCTTACTGTCAGGACGTTCTTCCTAATGTTTAGGTGGAATCTTCTTTCTTGTAGTTTGGATCCATTGCTCCGTGTCCGCTTCTCTGGAGAAGCAGAAAACAACCTTTCTCCCTCCTCTATGTGACATCCTTCTATATATTTGAACATGGCTATCATATCACCCCTTAACCTCCTCTTCTCCAGGCTAAACATGCCCAGCTCCCTTAGCTGTTCCTTATAAGGCATCATTTGCAGGCCTTTGACCATTTTGGTTGCCCTCCTCTGGACACGTTCCAGTTTGTCAGTGTCCTTCTTAAACTGTGGTGCCCAGAACTGGACACAATACTCCAGGTGAGGTCTGACCAGAGCAGAATACAGTGGCACTATTACTTCCCTTGATCTAGATGCTATACTTCTATTGATGCAGCCCAGAATTGCATTGGCTTTTTTAGCTGCCGCGTCACACTGTTGTCTCAGGTCAAGTTTGTGGTCAACCAAGACTCCTAGATCCTTTTCACATGTACTTCTCTCAAGCCAGGTGTCACCCATCTTAATGCTTAAACGTTTGATATCTTGAAGCTCTACTACTTCTAGAATCCATCTAGAGATGTCTCTTAGACATATGGCTAGCATCTAGCTTTGTCACTAAGGAGGTAACTGGTGCCTGGATTGTACCACTTCAGACTGCAGGACAGCTTGCATTACAGAACATGCCTCCATAAAAATAAAAAATCCCTTCAATGTTTAAAGCTTGAATGGCTGAGAGAAGAACTATACTTGACAGGTAAGTTGTTCTCTGTCCTGACCCGATCATGAGAAGATGTGTCTATCACTCCCCTATGGCTCCATCTCATACCAGTAGTGTGAGAACACTGGAATCAAGAAGTGGCAGGAACAGGGGGTGAAGGACTGTAGTTCCATGGTGGAATAACTGATTTGCATGCAGAATATCTTGTGTTCAGTCCCCAGTATCTTCAGGTACAGGGCTGGGAGAGAATCATTTCTGAGTTCCTGGAGAGCTGGTTCTAAGTCAGTGTAGACAGTCTTGACCTACGTGGTCCAGTTTAAGGCAGCCTCCTCTGTTGCTAATCCATCAGTGGCCAGGAGCCTCTGCCAGTTGGTGCTGACATAGTATTGACTTCATATAAGGAAGTTTCATATGTACCTGGGAGTGACCATGTTAGCAAAAGGGTGGTTTGGGTTTCTTGCAATAAGATCAGCTGGCCTCCCTTGTGTTCTGCACATTATTCCACTGGCAGAGTGTTGTGGGGTGGGGCCATGGGGAAGCAACAACTGTAGCATTCCTGGAATGCTGAAACCAGGCTTTTGTTCTCAAGACACACACACACACACACACAGAGAGAGAGAGAGAGAGAGAGAGAGAGAGAGAGAGAGCGCTTCCCAAATTACCATTATGGAGCCTTTCCTTCTAAATAATGAAACTGACAAAATAATTAATACATAACCAACAATGTCAGCAATCAAGAACAGATACTCGCAAGACATACACATATGAGAAAAGTAAACATCTCTTGTTTTCCCTTTTGTGCAGAGACATAAGCAGCAGATTAAAGGAAATAATAAGATTAAAGTACCGAAATCAGCTGAGGAAGGTGTTTTCATGAAAGGAAACACTAAGAGGTGAATCCCGTGAACAAATTAAGTTTATGTATTGTGACAGATGTAAGGAAGGCTAATGAAAGGAAAGCTGGCAAGTGCCTTTGGGAAACAGTAGTAGGTAGGTAGCCTCGGGGAGGGTGTGGGCAGGGCAGAGAATACAAGAGAAAACGCTAGGTGATTAAAAGACGTTCCAAAGGGCAGCGCCGAATGCATTATTCCTGGTGGCGCATCCAGTTTGAGCTTTGCTAGGGTTTACTGTAATTGAAACACGGGTAACAACAAGAAATGGCAGTTGAGGGGAAGCCTGAGGCCATTCTCGCTGCAGGTGCGCACTAGCTGCCAGTGCATTAATCATGAGGAATTACTGCAGGGGAAACCGCACTGGCCTCCAAAGAGGACAACTCCTTCTGGCCCAGCGGCTTAGAAAGAACAACGAGGGGCAACAGTTGGACCTAAGTGATTATCCTAACAACACCCCCGCCTCACGGAATTGAAGTAAAAAATTGCTTTGTCCTACTTTCAGAACCTCCTGGAACCTTTCTCACCTCCCGTGATTTGGAAGGCCTGTCCTGCTGACATAAGAGAAGACTCTTCAGTGTTGGTATTTTGCTGGCTCCGTACCTGTTTAAGCAAGCATCCCCTTGACCTGAACTGGAGTTTATTTAAATTGTTTTAATTGTTGCACTTTAACAAGTGTTTGAATGCTACTGTGTATTTTGAAATATGGATTTATTTTATAGTTGCAAACCACGTAGAAGCCATTTTGTCAAATAAGTGGAATAGAAATTAATAACTTACTAACTAACCTCAGGAATTTTGCATGTCAATTGAAGGCCAGAATAAAACACATGTAAGTACATTGTATCCCAAAATCTTTTTGGTTTTGTTTTGTTTTTGTTTTTTTGCCACGGGCTTCCTACATTGTTACATTGTCTCATTTAAGGACAAACCTTATGTGTTGAAGACATGTGTTCAGGGTTTTCTGTCTTTCTTTTTAACAAACAAACAAATGCAAATAACATTAATTTGAGAGGCTCGCAATTATTTGGATGTTGTGAAGTACATCTCCCCAAGCACTGGAAAGCCAGCACCACTCCAGATAGACAAAACTGGAATGGATGGACAAATAATTTTATCTGGCATAAGATGAGTAAACAAACACAGCAAGTGGAGCTTGTATTTGTATTGCCTTTAGCAGTACGTAACAGTGTGAGATCTTGGGTGGCGACCCTTGAATTCAGACCTAAGATGTGTTAGCATGTCCTTACTTTCATTATGAAATACTGGAAGATACGTTTGTATGCTTAAGCACTCAGGGCATAAGTGGTGACCATTATTTGCATAATTTCTCAAAGCCCTTCATGTATTTTATCTCGGCAATTCTTGCAACAGCCCATTAAAGTAGGCCAGTAGCATTCTCCGACCTGCATGATGCAAATGTTGGGCTGAGAGAACAGTGGCTTACCTAGTGAGCAAATGGCTAATATGAAATTTGAACCATTGACTTCTCCACACATTCTTAGCCATTATGGTAATGCAGCACATAACACGCTAGATCTGTCTCGCCACAATGCTGCACCAGCTCTCAAAAGGCTATGTCATTTCTCCCCCTTATTGTCGATTGGCTTCTGGCCTTCTATGGCACTAGTAATGCATAAATCCCATTTATCTAACTTTTAATGAAAGTATCGTGCGCATGTTTCAGATACACTCAAAGAGAAGAGCTGTCTTGACTTCAGTTGTCTCTACATCCATGAGGAAGTGCAGTTGAAGTGTTCAGAGGTCTGACTCTGCACTTTTGGCTAATCAGGGCAATTTTCCTGCTTGTCATGCATAACATTACTATAGCTTGAAGCAGTTAATTGGATAGTTCTTTACTTAGATAACCCCAAAGTGAAAGGATTGTGGAGCACAGTAGATTAGCTGTCTGCATCAGAACTGCTGATGACAGTCTGCAACATCCAGCAGAATTTCTTGAGTGGCAGTCCTCATTACATGGAGAGGCTTTCCTCATTACAGTTACACATTAGATCTGTGCTAAGCACCATCCATTAAATGACAGTTTAGGCCTCTAATTCTGCAGACTCTGAATATTTGTTTTGCAGTACTCAGTAATGCTTAATTAGAGCTCCAGAAAGGCTATGGGGACTGGAAAGGGTAAATTTATTTACATATATAATCTGCCCTATCACAGAGGTTCAGGGTGGTTGACAATACATGCATATAGAATTGTCCATGATGCACACACAAACACTTCACATTATGCAAGGCCTTGCTTATTTTCAGACGCATTCCCACCATTTGCTACTATGGCTGCAGATAGAAGAAGCATGAACATCTTCAGGGTTGTTGTTGTTGTTGTGCATATGTGTGTAAACCTGGCCTCTGTTGTTGTTGTTTAGTCGTTTAGTCGTGTCCGATTCTTCGTGACCCCATGGACCAGAGCACGCCAGGCACTCCTGTCTTCCACTGCCTCCCACAGTTTGGTCAAACTCATGCTGGTAGCTTCGAGAACACTGTCCAACCATCTCATCCTCTGTCGTCCCCTTCTCCTTGTGCCCTCCATCCTTCCCAGCATCAGGGTCTTTTCCAGGGAGTCTTCTCTTCTCATGATGTGGCCAAAGTATTGGAGCCACAGCTTCAGGATCTGTCCTTTCAGTGAGCACTGAGGGCTGATTTCCTTCAGAATGGTTAGGTTTGATCTTCTTGCAGTCCATGGGACTCTCAGGAGTCTCCTCCAGCACCAGAATTCAAAAGCATCAATTCTTCAGAGATCAGCCTTCTTTATGGTCCAGCTCTCACTTCCATACATCACTACTGAGAAAACCATAGCTTTCACTATACGGTCCTTTGTCGGCAAGGTGATGTCTGGCCTCTACCCCGCCTTGTTTCTCAACAGGGATAGGCCCAGCATCTTCCAACCACAACTAAAACCCTCCTTTCCCTGGCTTCCCCCAACCATTGCTTGTTTTTCCTGCAGTTATAGTCACTTTCACACACCCCTCTGCACCCCGCACCCCACAATAAACAGCATTGAACTGTTGGGTTCTCATACACAACTGCAACTCTCCCCTCCCAACAGAAAAATGGGTCTTGCAATGCAGGAGTAGTTAGCAAGGCTGGTATAATCCACATACTCTCAGCAATCACACCATTCCCATCAACATGGGTAAAATAATAATTATTACTTTGCATTGTTTTGTGGGATCTTATGTCTTATTGCGCCTGCATTCTTCTTCAGCAATCACTCGTAGCCAAGTAAGATTGTCTTCTATAAACACAGTTTTAACAGTGAGTCTGTAAGTGACCGCGGAGGCCAGTTCTGGATCCACACATCCTTCCACAGTGGGGACATAGGTTTCCGGGTGGGAGATGATCAGGGTGTGGATTTGCCAAGTGTGCCTTCCTCTTAGCACGTTTTCCCCTTGCATCCTGAGTTCGAGTGTCTTCAAAGCCCATGACACCTTTGATATGGTAAAGGCTGTTCTCCAACTGGAGCACTTGCAAGCCAGTGTTCCCAGTTGTCAGTGTGTATACTACATTTTTTTAGATTTGCCTTGAGACAGTCTTTAAAACTCTTTTGTTGACCATCAGCATTACGCTTTCCATTTTTAAGTTCGGAATAGAGTAGTTGCTTTGGAAGACGATAATCAGGCATCTGCACAACATGACCAGTCCAACAAAGTTGATGTTGAAGAATCATTGCTTCAACACTGGCGATCTTTGCTTCTTCCAGTGCCTGCATATATTGTTGTACACTGCCTTGCTGTTTCATATGGGTGGTTGGCTTATAAAGAAATAAAAACAGATACTGTATATGCAGTGAGCAATCTCAAGGCAATGAGCACACACATGGGGGTTGTGTGGGCAATGGCTTTTGGGAGATGGATGAAATAAGACCTCAGTTAGAAAGTGAAGGAGTTCCCATCTTTGCTGCTACTTTTCATACCTTTTGCCCAAGCACAGTTACACTAAACTTCTGGGGAAAATTGTGAATGGTTTTTTGAAGGGGCAGCAATCACTTCTCCATTAGGGAAGGGCTGAAGAAATGACTTAAAACCAAGCCAAGAAGTTTCATATCCAGATAACAGCCTTTCACTTCTTTGCCTACTAGGCTAGATGTGCTTTCCTAAACGTCAGTCACTGCTGTGGCTTCATTCATTGGCTAAAGGCACTGAAAGGTGGGAGAAAAGCAGTTTTGTGAGAAGCAACTTTCACCCAATAAATGAGGATAATAGTGTTTGTGCATCTTGCCTCATGTCTCAGGTTTAAAAACAAAAGCTAGGATAGGAATCCAGGGAATATAGGTCATCTTGGCTGGAATGCATCCTTGAGTTGTGACAATGCCTATTGTTTGCCTGGATGAAGAGGAGTGCATGGCTAGAATGTTGCTCACTGTACAAAGCTAAGAGTCACAGTTGTTGCTCCATCCACATTTTTGTCTTGGCTTGCCCAGCGCTGGTCTGTAGCCAGTTGCCCACATGGGAATGCAGCCTTCAGGCTGGAAGAGGTTGCCCATTCCTGAGCTAGACATTGTGTTGGCTAGGACAATGTGAACGTAGTAGGTTTCTGACCTCCCAGTCTAACTTCATTTCCCATTCACGTGCGAAACATTTTGGGTCTGTAAAGATGAAATCCTCTTTATAGTGTCTGGCAGCAATATGAAAGTTCTGTAGAGTATTTAAGGGTTCCTAAAGGTGAACAAGCCACAGTTATCCAGTTAATACATGAAAGATTCATTTAACAAGGGAGGTGGGGGTGACAAGGAGTTCAGATGAATGTGTCATTTAAGTTAAGTCTCAAAACTAAAAAGGAACAGATGGAGTCCGATATTTTAGCAAGTGAGCAATTAAGAGTCTCTCACACCTAGACTCATAGAATCGAAGAGTTGGAAGGGATCCTACGGGTCATCTAATCCAAGCCTCAAAATGCAAAATGCACAAATCTCATACTGTCCCCCATCCACTTTGAAACCATACTGGACCCTGCTTAGCTTTGCAAATATGCTAGCAATTTTATTGCTACACCAACTGGGTTCACAGCTAGAATACAAGTATAGGCCTCATCCTCTTGTTCCTTCCTGCAGGGGCAGTCCATCCTGTTTTGCCACCTGGTGCAGAAAGGGAATATGCTGCTCCCTGCTGCGACAGAAAAGTTCATTTTGCTGGGCAAGTTGGTTCACCAAGTGTTTTTCTTTTTCTTTTTCCCTGCCAGCAAACGGTTAACGAATGGCAGCTTCTGATTGGCCGGGGTTCCAGGAGGGGGAGTTGAAAAGGAGTGGATTTTGAAATACAGTTTTTTAGGTTGGGATAGAGGTTGGGAGATAGGGAGATAGGAAGTGAGAGAGTTGGTTCTGGGTAGAAACATCCACTCTGAGGAATATATCAAAAGCTAGAGAAAGGAGACTCTGAACTTAGTGTGAAGGACAGTGTGTGGTGTCCTGTAAGAGTAATTAGGCTAGGAATTAACTGGGAGGCTGAGGCTGAGCCAGGAGAAGTAGAAGCTGTGAGAATACAGTCTATTTAGGACTTATTCCAGTCAGGAGGGGAGAGATTCTTCTACAAAGAGAAGACTCCCAAACCAGTTAAGAGGGGTGTGGTGATCCCTTGGGTCCGTTACTTGGAGTACCTCAGGAGTAGGGTTGTCAAAGGGGTGTGTAACTGACAGGAAGTTCCAACTTGTTTAAGTACCAAAGCATTGAGCGGCAACAGCTGTGCAACAAGTGAGAAAAAACTGAAGTGATATAATCTAAAGCAGTGTTTCCCAACCTTGTGCCTCCAGATGTTTTTGGCCTACAACTCCCATCATCCCTAGCTAGCAAGACCAGTGGTCAGGGATGATGGGAGTTGTAGGCCAAAAACATCTGGAGGCACAAGGTTGGGAAACACTGATCTAAAGTATCCTATGCTTTACCCACTTTGTGTCATAAACTTCCTTTGTTTAATAAAACCTTTATGGTTTATTTGATCAAATCCTGCCTGAGACGCTAAATTATTAAGTTTTCCCTCACACAAGTCCCCCACAAAATAATCTGGGGTAGCTTGTAGGAATTCGTGGAACTGGTGTTCTGTGAGGTGGGTGCACTATACTTAAGTGAGGGCTGGTCCAATGGCACCGGGGGGGGGGGAGTGCCATTGCGCCATCGCTTCCCCCCCACTTTCATTGCACACTGAAACACCCCTGCTTGCCAAACACGGCCGGGGGGGGGGGAGGGTTCTGCAAGGCTTTGACACTCCTCTTTTCCACCTGAGGGGCAGGGAAGACAAATAGCAATGCATTCAGCTGGTGGAAGAAGCAGTGGGGCAGGTGGGGCGCTGGCGCTTGCGCTTATGCTGCCTGAGGCAGTGGCTTCACCCCACCTAATGGGCAGTCTGGCTCTGACTCCCTGCCCCCCCCCCCATTCATGGTAATGCTTTATGGGGCTCACAGAGCCTAGGACTTGCCAATCAGAAGGTCAGCGGTTCGAATCCCTGCGACGGGGTGAGCTCCCGTTGCTCGGTCCCTGTTCCTGCCAACCTAGTAGTTCGAAAGCATGTCAGAGTGCAAGTAGATCAATAGGTACCACTCCGGCAGGAAGGTAAACGGTGTTTCCGTGCACTGCTCTGGTTCGCCAGAAGCAGCTTGGTCATGCTGGCCACATGACCTGGAAGCTGTACGCCAGCTCCCTCGGCCAATAAAGCGAGATGAGCGCCGCAACCCCAGAGTCGGTCACAACTGGACCTAATGGTCAGGGGTCCCTTTACCTTTACCTTTACCTTTATACCAATATGAGAATCCAAGGCGAGACTGAATAATTCCCGAGAATCCAGTGGAATTTCTACAGAGGAAGTTACATGTAAAATCCAATAAAATTATCTTTCTTCCCCACATATGTGCAATCTACATAAGTACTTTACAGTAATCTTCCATTCTAATTCTCATCCTTTATGCATTGTGATAATCTTGTATCAAATGCCTCAATCCACCCCTCTCCCGTTTGGGTGTAAAATTGTCATATAATCACCCTTTGTCGAAAACAGCTCCACAGGAACTAAAGCGCTAAAATCTGTTGTTTTTCTTTACATATGCCATTCTTCCTGAACAGCCCTTTAGCATCTGACACATTATTATTTTACTGCCAGTCTCCTCTTTTATCTATCCCACTTTATTTTTTTTTAAGGACAGAGTTGCATCTTAGCCCTATATCCTTTTCCCTCCTTCCCCCTTTTTGCTTTTTTGAAAAAACAACAACAGAAAATGCTGTGTACCATTTGGAATGATGGCACACCCTGACAAGGCAACGAAGATGAGAAAATGGGAAACTACATCAGAAAGGGTTGCACAATCTGTTTTGACAACAGAAGAAGGGTGCTCCGGTTTACCTGAAAGCGCCTTTCTTGTCTCGCTGACAGGAAGGAGGAATGGGTGGGGACAAGAGCTTCTTGGCCTTTTCCTTGCTGCCACTCAAACTTCCCTCCCTCCTCTCCCTCCCTCTTTCCCCCTCCCTCTTTCCCCCTCCCTCTCTCCTGCGGGCACAACATGTATATACACAGTGTAAATATGAAAAGGGAATATACCTTTACTGTCACAGCTAGAGTCCTGTGCTGTATAGCAGGGTGGGACTGCGCTTCGAAAAACACAGTTTCCCCCACTTCCTGTTAGGGCATAATTTTTATGGGTTATACTTTTGTTTTGCATCAGCTGTTGCCTTCTTAATGAGGCAGATTCCCCCACCACCTAAATAGTCAGGTAATGAAAAATAACTGAAAATCAGACTGTTTTATGGCAGGAGGGAGCAGTTTCCTAGCCTTAAGAGTCATGAAGTCCCTGTATAACCCATCCCAAATGGACGCAGAGCATCAGTTGAAAGAGTGGTCTCATATGGCCAGAAAGTAGCTAAGGAAAGAGCTGTGCTGGACGGTTCAAGGGCTATTTTTGTCCTATTTTGAAATGCTGCTCTGATTTACAATATTGATGGCACCTGTATTTCCTGTAGCATGCCTGCACTGAAATCCGGGAGTTTTTGGTATACCTAAAGGGTTTTGGATTAAAGTACCAGACTATACTTCATGCAAAACACACAGCTGGGCTCTGCATGCTTTTCTCTTTTATTTGCAAATGATAGCTGTGGGTATGGAAGGAATATATAAACATCATGCTGTGCAGTCCAAAAACACTCTCCACCCGTGCTGCAGCCCCAATCCTGATCTGGAACACCTGTGGCTGTTATTTATGGATTTTTTTAAAAAAAAACACACCCATGCCATGTAGTTTCTGTTGGAAATTCAAGCCCTTCTCATGAGAAGCTGGCAGCAGTCCAGGCACCCGGCTTGATTCCCTTTTGACCTCCCTGGCTGCATTCCCCAGCAGACGCAGGCAAGGTCTCGATCGGCGATTCTTCTCAAACATGAGAAGAACACACCCCTCTTTCCTGCCTCCCCCAGGCAGGGGAAAGAGATAGACAGAAACGTGTTTACATGCTTTTATTTCTGTCTTTGCAGCGTTACAGAAAACGTGACTGCTCTCTCCAAATTCCAGCAGTGTTGTAACAAACACTCCCTGTACATCCTGTACAGCTCATATTACACTGTGAGGTAATTCCAGTGCTGCGCACTGTCAAATGACTGCCCCTCTGTTCCCACAGCAGTCCCAACATTCCCATCATGTTTACACTTCAAGCTAGGACTTTGCAGCTGCATTGCTTCATTATCGTAACAGTTTCCCCTTAACCCACAGCCTACACAGAGCATTGTGCAGAGCTAGAATATGATAGCTGGTTCCACTAAACATTCTTATATTCTGCAAGGCAACCTGGAACTGCAATGCACTGTATTTGAGTCGCTGGATCACAAGCAGCTTGTCATATGTAGAAAATCGCCAAATGCCATTGGCCTGATCAAATGGAGCATGTTTGTGTCAGGAGCTTGTCCTACACTCGAGTAGGACCCTGGCAGAGACACATGCCCGACTGGCACGTTCCCTCCCTCCTGGTCGATCGTTCGGGAGCTTCAAAAACTTCCTTCAGCCCAAACATCACAGCGACCGATGCCAACCGACACCAGCACACTTAGGGATCGGCAGAGTCTTTGCATCTTGTGGGACAGACCTCAGCAACTCAGCATTTTGGCTAATCTACTTTATTTACATATAAACACACACGGAGCACTGCAACATGGCTCCCTCTCTCTCTAGCATCAGACAGCAAAGAGAGAAAAAAATAAAGGACAATAGTCTCACTTCACGGAACACAGTAACACAAACATCCTGTCTTCGTCACTTCCCACTCCGTGGAGTCAAAACATATACCATCATGTGAAAGACAACAATCCCATGACTGCAATCATGGAACAGGAATTCTAACAGTTTGCAGTAGCTAAGGAACCATGGGCATAGCCAAGTAAGAGAACCTAGCATCACAAAGAAGCTTTTTTTGATGGGGAAGAACAACTGGGGAATTTAACAAGTGTAGGCCTGAACTGGGAAATTGGGCTGTTTTGCTTCCAGCGCTAATTTAAACTTAGAATAATATAACTTTCCATTCTCTTATGAAAAACATATCTTTATAGGAAAGACGGTTCTTCATAATATTGTCTGCAATAAGCATTTACTTTTGGGGGAGGGTAGTATTAATGGCCAATATGGTGTTCATGGTAGCCTATATTAGAGAACAAAAAGCACAGAGAGTAAAAGAGCACGGGGAAAGTAAATCAAAACTGGGTTGTCAAGCAAGGTAAATTTAACCTAATGAAAAATGCACATTTAATTATACAATTGAAAGATACCGTGGACACAAACACATATTTGGTTCACGTGAGATACCTACCTTTCTCTTTGTGAATATAGAAGAAGTTCTTATTGTTTAATGATCAAAGGATATGGCACGCGAGTTCCCTTTCATCATTTGTCTTTTGTGAATTTCACCCATTTTATTATTAGTTTTTTAAAAGAAATTTCTGGAAGTAATTGGATTATTGGGGGGGGGGGGAGGGCGGATACATAACCAGCACTTGTTCTGCATGATCACTGACAGAAACTGAGATGCCTCTCTAGATCACAACAATATTTAGGATGGAAGAGTGTCATTTGATCATTACTGGTAAACATTAATTATGTTTCTGTCCCTCCCGACTCCCCACCATTCTTCTTGGTTCATAAATTCAGCTAAACGGAATGGAGAAGACACCACAACTGGAACAACGTAGAACAACTAAAGGGGAACTTGTGCAGCAAAGCCACTAAGCCATGTGCCGCCATAAAGACTAACAGATTTACAGTACAGGTGGTGACCATTTTGTGTGGGGGTTCCGTTCCCACCCCTGGCGCATCAGTGGAGCATGCATAAACATGGTTCGACCCATTCCATCCCGTTCTGCCTTCTTCTGGGTCCAAAAAGACCCCACATTGTGATTGTGCATCAATTGGATGCACCTAAAATAGTCACCTGATTGCCGAAGAATTGATGCTTTTTAATTATGGTGCTGGAGGAGACTCTTGAGTCCCATGGACTGCAAGAAGATCAACCCTATCCATTCTTAAGGAAATCAGCCCTGAGTACTCTCTGGAAGGACAGATCCTGAAGCTGAGGCTTCAATACTTTGGCCACCTCAGGAGAAGAGAAGACTCCCTGGAAAAGACCCTGATGTTGGAAAAGATGGAGGGCACAAGGAGAAGGGGACGACAGAGGATGAGATGGTTGGACAGTGTTCTCGAAGCTACCAGCATGAGTTTGACCAAACTGCAGGATGCAGTGGAAGACAGGAGGGCCTGGCGTGCTTTGGTCCATGGGGTCACGAAGAGTCAGACACGACTAAACGACTAAACAACAACAACAAAATAGTCACCGCCTGTACCATCTGTGGGCATTTTTGGTGGGCTTTCGTCTTGCCCATGAAGGCCATTGCAACGATAAATACGTCCATCTTTAATGTGCTATGTAACTTTGGTGCTAATACATAGACAGATACAGTGAACCCTGTAAATAAACTCAGATACAATAAAACCCTGGCAGGTATTGCAACCCGCGGGGGCATAATGGGACAAATTTGCAAAGCAATTTGAGGGCAAAGTTATTCATATTTGTTTAGAACTTGATGACAGTTGTTTTTTTGTTTTTTTAAAAAAATAATATTTATTACTTTTAAAACTTACAAGAAAAGAAAGAGAAGAAAAAAGACGAGAGGAGAAGGCAAAAGAAAGAAAAAAGAAAAAACAATACAATACAATACAATACAATACAATACAATATATAAGCAATACAAAACACAACCTTAACACACTAAACTAAACAAAACAAAACAACAATTTAAAAACATACACCATACCATTTCATTACTCTATCTTTCATTCCCTTCTTTCATTGACCTCCTCTCACCTCCCTTTTTGTATTCCACTTCTGTTAATTGTTTCAGCAATTCCTTTCCATCTTTCTCTATTTTTATCATATAAATATCTTAACATATTTTTAACCTTATTTTCCATTAATGCTAAAGTACTTATTTATACTTAACTCCTTATAACATTTCTACTAAAGCCATAAAATTTCATTCCAACAATTTTCTAACACTCATTAATTTTACAGTATTTCTATGTATAAACTTTAAACTTTTCCAATCTTCTTCCACCATCTCTTCTCCCCGGTCTCGGATTCCGCCAGTCATTTCCGTCAATTCCATATAGTTCATCAACCTGGAGATCTTCTGTCCGAGGCTCTTAAATCTTTTCCAAGTCCCTTCTGCAGGTCTTCTTCATATTCTTAGATGCTGAAGATGCTGAAGAACAGGTCTCGGGGAGACCCCGACCCAACAATGCCCCCATTCCCTCTCAACAGGCCAGCCAACTCTCCACAGCTAAAACCAAGGTCCATACAATATTTCAGGACATGTTTCAAAGCTCCTCCAGATCCAAAGGCCCCCACAACACCCAATCACCTCCTGACCCAGATCCAGGACCCAAAGGTCAGTAAATCCCTGCATGAAGCGGTCTATCCAACCTTCCTTTTCCAGTCCAAGCAGGGCTCCGATCCTCAAATTCTGACTTTTTCTATATTCATTCATAAAAGGCCTCAACTTATAGTCCTCGATTTGCCTCTGTAAGGCTGGGGCTCCCACTTGTATTACTTTAGGTTCAACAACAACAACTTTCTCCTTCGTCTTCTCCCCAATTTGTCCAGAACTTGATAACAGTTGTTATTGGCACCAGATGGAGTTCATGGTCTCATGGTTTGGGATCAGTTCTGTCCCTGCATACCATTTGTATCAGGTGAGCCTGGCAAACTATTGACCAATACCTGGAAGCAGTAACAGACTGGATGAGGGCTAATATACTGATATTTATTGATGACAAGATTTGTTGATTCCATTCCATCCTCACATTGCCTTGGATGAAGTTCTTGCTCATGAAGTTTCGGGGGAACAAAGATTCCATCACATTCAATGTATATTAGAAATTGCATTTAGCAGGGGAGATGGTGGTGATGTTTAGAGTTTGGTGTCATTTAGATGCTGATGACATCTAGCTTTACCTGTCATTTTCATCCCAGTTCACATTTACCTAGTGTCCTGCCATGGTGATGATTGGAGGGCAGGCACAGGATTCAATGCGAGTTGAGTAGATAGAAGCTAAAGCAGAACAATCTAATTAAATGTTCTGTTTGAAAGCAAGACTTCTGTACCACCTTGTATCAGTTCTAACACAATATTTCTCAATTGACCCAGTTTCTCACATGCAGCAGAATGAACTGAGAAGGCTGTAGTAGAATTCTGAAGTAAAATAGACTGTGCCTCTTTGGGATGCTTTTCTGACTGCTTCTCTGCATAAACACACAGAGAAAAGTGCAGGTGGAAAACCAGCAAAAAGTTGGCCTGCATAGAACCTATTTTCTGAGGTGATATTTTCTTTCTTACTTGGAAGGCTCAAGAGGAAGACCTTATATTATAGAGCACACCTGGATTTTGATGTTGTTTCCAGAGTACTGCTGTTATGATGGTGGCCAGCCATTGCAGGCCAACTCACAGTGACACACACCCACACGCCAGAGCAAGGCCTGAGCGAAGAAGAGGAACAAACTGCACAGGACAACGTTCTGGGATTTAAAAGTTGGCTACAACTTTATTGATTACAGATGTAGGTTGGACTTGCCTTAGGCACTGGGTGTATATCCCCCACAAACCCCCTGGTGGAGGGCTGTCACATGACAGGGTCAAGCCCAGGATTAACAGGTCATCTGCAAGCTGCAAGTCAACACATATGACTGTCAGGAGTCCAGGTTCCCAGCTTGATAACACAGTAAGCGTAGATAATTAAAAAGGAAAATTTATTGCAAAATCAAACCTCTAGCTCCAGATAGCTCTAACAAAGCCTCCAGTATCATCACTTGAGATGACCCTTCTGTAGACTCCTTCCTGTGTCGACAGAAGATATTGAGCTTATGACCCTTACATCTCTTGTTCTGCTTCCTGTCTAGCAGCCCTCCCATTTGCCAACTCTTTGGACTTAGTGGATCAGCTCCAACCGCTTCCTGTTCTGAGAGACTCTGTCTCTGTTCGCATCTATTTGTACTTCCTGTGAGTTTTGGCTGTGTTCCAGCCTACTCTCAGCTACTGCATTCTCAGTTTGCTGTTCAAGGTCAGGAAGAGCTGACGTCTGCAGCTGTCGGCTCTCCCCTGCCTTAGTAAAATCTAACCAGCCTCTATGTTCCTGGCTGCTTTCTGCAGTTGGCTGCAAACTTTCGCTTGGAGCTGGCTCATTCCTGACAATGACCTTCCCAAGCCACTGAAGGAAGCTCTATGACCCATCTGCTACACAACTTGGCTTTTGGACAGAAATTCCCTAATAGACCCCTCTATTGGGGTGCCCTGATATCACACAGTTCTGAGGTGGGAAGTGATGCAATGCTTCAAGCCCCGCCTACATGGCCTGGCCAGGATTCAAATCAACAGAGGGCAGGAAAGCCCAGCAATCTTCAGTGGCCGGCCTGGGAACTCCCCAACGGCTCACCACCCAGCCCCAGTATTGCTCCTGAGGTGAAGGACCTTGGTGCAACTGGCCGCAAAAGCCATCCAGCTTATAATCAGGTAAGCAGCCATTTTTGCCTTTTTTTTAATTTCCTGTTCAGGCACTTGTGGATGTGTGGGTTGCTGTAGATTTCAAATCGCATATCACCCCTTCAATCCCCTTGTGGCTTCCCAACATGAGTTAGGAATTAATTAAATCTCAGGGCAAAAATAAATCTTGATGCCATTTATTTATTTTTAAAAATGTCTCTGTGCGTGCTGGTATCAGGCAGCAACCTGTAAACAGGGAAAGAAGTGCCAGAAAGAAATTGCATGTGCACACATTTCCAAAATTCATTTTTGAAATTATTTCAATGAACTAGAGATGAGCCAAGTGCAACTCAGGCCAGGGTGAATTCATTGAACAATCATGGAACTGAATGGAGGAAATCTGTTCATCTCTAGAGATGAGGCCGAGTCCGGAGTGCCTTACAGATGTCTCAGTGTACCACTGCTCAGGTTTCACAGACTGCAGGAAGCCCTGGAGTCAGATGAAACCCCTGGAACAATAGCTGAAGCCTGATACTGGATCCTTGGATAGTTCTATATGCCCTACTTTCCAAATTTAATCTTTGCGCCCTTGATATGTCACTTAGTTTAGCCAGACATTCCAATGGCAACTAGTGATCTGTGAACAGCTTGTTTGTTAGTCTGCTCATTTGAATGGGACAGAAAACCTGCAAGAGGAGAAAAGGAGCTTTGCTACTTTGCACACACCCACACACACAGTAACACGTTGTCTGTAGCAGCTGAACTAATGTCCTTTAGAAGCAGGCAAAGCAAATCATTGCACACATGAAACGCAAGCTGTTTGGGGGAGAACTTCAAGTCAGGCGCTTTCTGCAACAAAACCTGAACACATTTTCAGGATAATTAGTAGTAATGTTAAAAATAAAAATAAAAGAGCTACTACCTCAAGGGGAATCGACAATGAATGGATAAGTTTACCAGTGGCTGTTACCACAGCTAAGTAGAACTTCCAAATTCAGAGGCAGCGGACCTCAAAACACCAGTTGCTGAGAGACAATCTGTGGGTGAGGACTGTTTCCTTGGTGCGCCACTCGTGCTCTTTCCAGAAAGTCATGGGTGGCCCACAGTGAGAACAGGGTGATCAAATAGCTGGGCCATTAGTGTGATCCAGCATGGCTATCATTGTGTTCTTAGATTTGTATTGTTACCAGAGGCTACTTACAAATTGTGCTAAGGCATGTCCTCCAGTCTAGATAATGCTGTGGATGCTGTATTGGGAGAAAGAGGAGGATCTTGCAAGGATAGTTTTGTGTGAACTTAGACAAACATCCGGGCTGGTATAAGGAATGGGCTTCCTTATATTTCCAGTCCTTTCTTTTAATGATCCTTAGAATGTATTTGCATTTCTCATAGCTGCCACGCACTGGGCTGATGTTTTCATTGAACTATACCATTACCCCAAGGTCTCTTTCCTGGTTAGTTTAGACCCCTTCATTGCATAGGAGATGCTTAGAGTTTATTATTATTTTTTGCCCCACTTTGTACTTGCCGTATTTGCTATTTTAATACCAATTCACACAGTTTGGAGAGATCCTTTTGGAGCTCTTCACAGCCCCTCTCTGCCCCTGAATAATTTGGTGTCATCTGCAAACTAGGCCACCTCAGCACTCATATAATTTACAAACAAGTTAAAAAGGACCATTCCCAATACAGATTGTTGGGGAAGTCCATTTCTTACATCCCTCCAAAATGAAAACTGCCTATTTATTCTACTCTCTGCTTCCCATTCTTTAATCCGTTCCAAACCGTAAGGTGGGCTGTCCTCTTATTCCATGATTGCTAATTCCATGATTGCCAAGTTCACTTAGGAGTCTTTGGTGAGGAACTTTGTGAAATGCGTTTTGAAAGTTCACGTATACAATGTCTGCAAATTAGGAGACTTTCCCATTGGACGGAATGAGGTGGCTACGTCAGAGAGCAAATGCTGCAAGGTGCAGCTGTAAACAGTGTGTATTGTACAATCTGCCCTGTTCCCCCTAAACCCGCCTGCTAGAGGACACCATCCTGGCACAAGTTTTGAAATAAGGTCCAAATGCCAATACAATTAGCTACTGTATGTACAGTAGTACCTCAGGTTAAGTACTTAATTCGTTCCGGAGGTCTGTTCTTAACCTGAAACTGTTCTTAACCTGAAACACCACTTTAGCTAATGGGGCCTCCTGCTGCCGCCATGCTGCCGCTGTGCGATTTCTGTTCTCATCCTGAAGCAAAGTTCTTAACCTGAAGCACGATTTCTGGGTTAGCGGAGTCTGTAACCTGAAGCGTATGTAACCTAAAGCGTATGTAACCTGAGGCGTATGTAACCTGAGTAACACTGTACAAGGAATGGTGTCTGTGTGTGTGTGTGTGTGTGTGTGTGTGTGTGTGTACCATCCTGTCCTTTGCCTCAGGCAGCAAAATGTCTTGAGCAGGATCCCAACAAGGATGTGTCAATTAACCACTGGGTTGTATCCGACTCCAGTGAGTGGAAATTTTAAAGGGGGATTTAGGTCCCTTGGAATGGCACTTTTTAATCAGGGGAGGGGACAAAAAAGTTGCAACTTTCACTCTTTCGCTAACCTGAGCCATGTAAACAACACATTTTCTTTCTTTCTTTCTTTTTAAAAAAACGGCCATAGGACCATGATATAGATCCTTATTCAGTTCTGTGTGTAAAGACTCCACAATGCTATTTAATAGCCTCTGTTCTCCAGCAGCACATTGCAGAGGGTCAAGGGGGTCAAGCATGATTTGCGAGCTCTGGCTTGTGCGACAAGTCAGTACAAGCGGCAACTGCTCTCAAAGACCACATTACCCACCAATGGCCTTCTGACGTTGTCTTGCCCTCACACCCTGAAGAAGATTGATTGTTCATGATCTCTGTTTGAGATGCCTCTATTGTAGCCTGTCTTCGGTTCCAGCTCACATATCTCACCCCTGGGCCACAGTACGGTATAATTGATGTTCAGCATGCCTCAAGGGGTTAAAAGATTAATGTTCCACAAAGGTATCAAGCAAGCTGCGGTTTTTAGGAGACAGACTGGGATCTGTTGTATTACATTTCACTAAGATGCTAAGGAAGAAAAGAAAAAGTAAATCACACAAGCGAATAGAATATCGAGGGCTGTTTCAAAGAAGAGTGCATTGACTTCTTTAGATCATGTTCCCATATAGTATTATAGATGATTAATCTAGTGGTTATTTATTATATTGGAATGTACTCTGTGTTGTTGTTTTTAAAAAAACTCCAGACCATATGGCACATAGCAATAGCAAGAGAGTTTTTAAAACTGAAATATATTTGATTCAATCAGTTTTGCAATATCTACATGGAGCTCTTCTGTGCTTTTGTTTAACTCCCATTCATTATAGTGGGGCTTGTGCAAGAAAACTTCCCCAGACTTCCAGAAGGGATATGAATTTGCCAGTGATAATACTATTTCCAAATCCAATTAGATTAATCTGTGGGTGATAATGTCTTTGTCACCGTGTAAATGTTCTCTTCCCAATGAATATTCTGTCAAGGGCACTATCAACAATGACATATAAAAGGTAATTAAGTGCTTTGTATAGAGAGCTGTGCAACATTAAACATCAAAAATGGGGATGGATGTACCAGGAGCAAGTGACTATTTCCTATCTGATCTAAGTGTGGAAACTTGTGCCGAAGAATAAAACTCTTTAATTAAGACCTTCCATTTTTGAACGATGCCTAAAAATTCTCTCACTGAAGTTGGAAATTAAGTTAATTGGGAGCAGTTGGCATATTAGCATAAATGTCACAAATGATGATACCAAAATGTTAAGAAATGGCCTGACCCTCAGAAGACATTGTGATTAAAATTACAGTTTTCTTGATGTAGGAACAACAATAGACTTCACCCTTATGGCCTTGCTCATTGGGGAACCTTGAGGAGGGAGGAATCTGCCCTTGATTTCAGCCACATCCATGTGTAGCTCTTGGTACGTAAAAATAATGAACACGGACTTACATGGTCTTTGTCAGAGGTTCTCAAATACTTATACAATGTTCTGGGTGTAAATGTAACAGCTTCTTCACACTTCAAGCATTAGTCCATGTGCACAAAGTATCCCACCAGTTTGTTTTCCACAATACATAATAAAAGCATGAAAGGGAGTCACACACTCCAAATATTCAAGGAAACATAATGGACACTTGTCAGGGAGCTATAACTAGCCATGGCTTCTTGCTGCATGCCTCTTGAATATTTGGAGATAACTTGCTTTTTACATGTTGCATGTTTACTGCTGTGAGTACCTGTGGGACATCATAGGATGTAATTTATGGAGGGTTAAAAAGAACATAACAAAAAAGGAGGAAAAAAGAGGCAAGACCACACCTTTCATTTCTAAATTGATGAAAGCAGCCATGATAGAAATGTATAAAGTTCCTGTTCTATAATATTAAAAGTGTTGTGAGAAGTGGACCAGCCTATCCATGAGGCAAGGTGAGGCGAGTGCCTCAGGTGGCAAAATCCATAGGGGCAGCGGATCCTGATATAGTTCTTTATTCCCTGCTTTTCTTGATGTAGATCTTCACTCACCCCTTCCTCCTTGGTAGGGAGGCAGGCACCATTTTGACGTTCACCTCAGGTGCCAAAATGTCTTGAGCTGGCCCTGCCTGATAGAAATATTATTATTATTATTATTATTATTATTATTATTATTATTATTATTATTATGGCCCATCAAATGGCAATTATAGTGACTTCATGTGAGAATTCGCATGATGGATGAAATTTGGCAGGTAGATTGTCCTCACTGAGGAGGTTTCCTCTACAAACTCCTGGCATGCATTGGAGTTGTGGAGGGATTATACAGAACCCCTTTTGAAATTCCATATATCATGAAATATGGTACAGTACCAGTGAGTGTGATGCTGTTTGGGGGATTAAATGTCACAAGGGACATGGCATCATGACTGCCAAAGACACTGCAATTAATTAGCAGGCTGTTTTAGGCTCTACTTCCACATGTCATACATGAATCTAGAACACAAATCCACATATATAAAAGCACAAACCAGCTTTTAACATCCCATCGAAACCCTTGCGACCATGCAGTTTAGTCTTAAATCAAATTAAATATCACCAAGTTAATCTAACTCCCTACACTTACTAATTTAAGAATTTGCTCTTAAAACCTGTGGTTCCTTTCATATTACAAATTACTCCACCTCTAGAGATCAGGACAACCACTGTCCCATTGCTAAAGGTATCATTATTAATTACTGGAGGCAGGGGGGAAATAAGCAAGAGATAGACACGGGTGGTGCTGTGGTTGCAGGTAGCGCTGTGGGTTAAACCACAGAGCCTAGGAATTGCAGATCAGAAGGTCGGCGGTTCGAAACCCGCAACGGGGTGAACTCCCGTTGCTTGGTCCCTGCTCCTGCCAACCTAGCAGTTCAAAAGCACGTCAAAGTGCAAGTAGATAAATAGGTACCACTCCAGCGGGAAGGTAAACAGCGTTTCCGTGTGCTGCTCTGATTCACCAGAAGCAGCTTAGTCATGCTGGCCACATGACCCGGAAGCTGTACGCCGACTCCCTTGGCCAATAAAGCAAGATGAGCGCCGCAACCCCAGAGTCGGTCACGACTGGACCTAATGGTCAGGGGTCCCTTTACCTTAAACCTAATTCAGACTATTAGCAGGCTTCATCTGATCTCTTGAAGAAATATGTGAGGCATAGCTGTCAACCTTCCCCTTTTTTGCGGGAAATTCCCTTATTCCAGCGCCGTTTCCCACTGCTTCCTGCTGCTATCCCGGATTGCTAGATATCCTGTAGACTGTGAGGCTGCTGGTCCCTTATTTTTGAGGCTGCTGATCCCTTATTTTCAAATCTGGAAGTTGACAGCTATGGTGTGAGGCGGCCAATGTATTGCCCACTTGGGATTTCATGAAAATGCTGGTTGTTTGAAGTGTGTTTCTGTATGACATTTTCTAAACGCTAATAGTATGACTAGTATCGCTGGAGAGGACTTTTCCAGCAGGTACTGGTTTGTAGCCAGTGTGGTGTAGTGGTTAGGAGTGGTAGTCTTGCAATCTGGGGAACCGGGTTCACTTCTCTGCTCCTCCACATGCAGCTGCTGGGTGACCTTGGGCCAGTCACACGACTCTGAAGTCTCTCAGCCCCACTCAAAAAACACTCAAAAAAGTGTTTGTTGTGGAGGAAGAAGGGAAAGGAGAATGTTAACCGCTTTGAGACTCCTTAGGGTAGTGATAAAGTGGGATATCAAATCCAAACTCCTTCTCCTCTTCTTCTTCTTCTTCTTCTTCTTCTTCTTCTTCTTCGGTTGGTGTCATTACACAATCCTGTTTGGATTGGGAGCTCATTGACAGGCCCATGCATGATGAACTGGGCCATGGTCACTAGAATCTAATTCAGAGATAGCTAGCACAGTGCTTGCCAGATGTTGTTGAGCTATCCCATTATCCCTGACCATTGTTCATGCTGGCTGAGAGTTCAGCCACATCTGGAGGGTACCATGTTTTTCTATCCCTGTTCTAGATAGTCCAAAAGCAGAGGTTCAAGAAGGAATCCCAATGCCTTCTAACAATGAGATTTCCCACAGCTAAAGAGAAAAGCTTATCCATTCCTCCAAATGCGTAGCTCCGATACCAGCTCACATTCAACTCCCATGCAATGTCTCCTTTTCGAATTTCCCCCCTGGTTTCATCTCTCTTCCATCTCACCTGGGAAACTACCCAGTTTCTGCACTAACAAGCAAAGGTGGGAGAGAATATTCCTTCGAGGTGTTAATGACTTTAAGCCTTTCAGGAATGCACCTAGTTCAGAAAGAAAATGCAGTTCAAGAGTGTGTGGTTTTTTAAAAAAAAAAATGCAGGGAGGAGGAAGGTGTAGTATTTCCTACAAGTGAGTTCAAGTGATCAAAGGATATAATGGAGCTTTTGTTTGCTACATACAAAGAATGTAGTAGAGTTTAACCTTTGCCTTTGATGTCATGCTTTTTTTTCAAAAAAAAAGTCATGTCAGCTTTCAATGCTAACAACACCCCCCCCTCCCCAAGAAATAAGGATTATGGGATTTGTGGGGGATTGTTCTTTTTTCCCTTTTTTAAAGGACCTGTTTCCAGAAATCAAAGCAAGAAAATAAAATTACACTGCACAGGCTTGCAACAGTGTTGGGAGTGTCTTCACCAGGTCTGATTTCCCAAGACTCCACCCATTGCTAGTGAAAAGCAAAGGACACCCACAGTATTAATGTTTTTTCTTTCTATCCTCGAGATAAGGGTGTGACAAACTCCTTTCCTGAAGATACTGTATTTTTCGCTCCATAAGACACACTTTTTCCCCTCCTAAAAAGTAAGGGGAAATGTCTGTGCATCTTATGGAGTGAATGCTTACGGATGGTGGCAGGATCCTGCTGCAGTCGTGAGTGGAGGATCCATGGCTCCCCTTCCTTCCCTCCTCCGTGGCTTGCTTTGAAGCAGCAAAGCGGGAGAGGAGCTGCTTACACGAGAGGAGGCTGCTGGGGTTCCTGTGTCGGGCCCATCTGGGGGCATGCTGCTTCCCCGCTCATCGCTCTTTGAGCATGCACGCTAAAGAAACATACAGCTCCTGTCCCTCTCACTCTGATATAGCAATAGTTTATTAAATAGTTTAGTACAACATTTGATTCAGAATATCCCCCCCCCCCCGTTTTCCTCCTCTAAAAACTAGGTGCATCTTATGGTCAGATGCGTCTTATGGAGCGAAAAATACGGTGGTTATTTGAAAATATTTCATTTCTATTGAAATCCCTACAGTCAGTGCTTTATTTCTTTTTAAAAAATGTTTAAGGGTACTCTCATTTTCCTACTTATATTGAAATACTATCCCTCAATGTGGCCAGTTTTAGATTCACAAAATGCTTAGGGGTCTGCGTCCCCCCAGAAAAAAAGCACTGCCTACAGCTAGGCAGAATCTGCAAACACATTTTGAAATATTGATCTATCAGTGTGCAATATAATTTCACATTGCTGGCACTCTTTTCATAAACATTTTGAATAACAGGGAAATGCTGTCTCCCTTTTCAGCAGCTTGTGAGTGCAGAATGAGGCATGTGGTAATCCAAGAAACATTGCCCTCACTCTCCAATGGCTTTGTACACTCTCAGTGGTAACATCTGTCAGTGTGTATACAGAGAGAGAGAGTGCACTGCAAGGCCATCATGTTTACTATATGAACCAGGATTGGTCGGGGTTATCCATGTGGCCATATTCTAGGCAGGTGACGGAGAAAAAAATGCCACAAGCAGCAGGAAAGCAAACATTTAGGTGGGTTTCAGGAGCCATTTCCATCTCTGTAAAAGAAATACTTCAAATGTATAAACAAAAGAAATCTTGCAAATAAATAAGCAACATGCTTTATCTGCTTTTATTCAGTTGTTGTAATGTACCCCGAACCTTATGGTGAAGGGTTGTGCAAGAAATATTGTAAGAAATGAAATACATAAAATTGGCGTGCAGGTGTCGCATGCCAAGTTTTGCCTGAATTTTCTACTCTAGGTTCTCCCTTATTGTGTTTTGTAAATACAGTGGTACCTCGGGTTACAGACGCTTCAGGTTACAGACTCTGCTAACCCAGAAATAGTGCTTCAGGTTAAGAACTTTGCTTCAGGATGAGAACAGAAATTGCGCAGCAGCAGTGGGAGGCCCCATTAGCTAAAGTGGTACCTCAGGTTAAGAACAGTTTCAGGTTAAGAACGGACCTCCAGAACGAATTAAGTTCTGGAGGTACAGTGGTACCTCGGTTTACGAACAGCCCTGTTTACAAATTATTTGGTTTATGAACTCCGCAAAACCTGATGTAGTGTTCCGGTTTGCGAACTTTACCTCAGTCTACGAATGGAAGCCAAACGGTGGAAGGGCACCGGTGGTGGGAGGCTTCATTAGGGAAAGTGTGCCTTGGTTTAAGAACAGATTTGGTTTAAGAACGGACTTCAGGAACAGATTAAGTTCGTAAACTGAGGCACCACTGTACAGCTCTAGTCAGCTCACATGTAATTAGAGTTGGGTGCAGATGACTTCTCAAGGTTATCCACTGCATTTGCGGGCAGAGAGATTGCAAGGACCATTTCACCTAATTTTTCCATAGGGAAGAGAAGTTCTCTAGTAGTTTCTGAGGGACTTGCCCCATTCATTGGTTCCTAAGTGTTTTTCTTCTTGCCATAGCAAGTAGCTGCCAAGGCCACTGTGAAGGTAACCTAGGCATTATTTTGCATTCTCCACAGTGCCCCAGACACAACATTGTTCCAGTGCAGAGGAGGTGGGGAAGAGTGGCAAAATGGTAGCACACACGCAAACAGTGGTGGAAAATATTCAGAGGAAATTCTGCATAAGTCGCCTTTTTCTATTTTTTAAAAAATAATTTTTATTAATTTTCATTAATAACATTCCAATGAATGACATACCAAATCTTGCCACATCATAATACAAATAATAAAGCCAATTATACATTCCAAATTAAATGTTTTAGGAGGACTTCCCATGTTCTGGTTGGCCCAGAGAAAGATGATTTCTTATTCCTGCTTTTTCTTGTTTATTCCCAATGTCCCAATATTTCCAAACTTAATTTTCCTAGAAGGAGAAAAGAACATGACTAAGTTCCATTTCAGTAAGTATACTCTGAGTAAAACCTAGTTGAATTCCACCCATAGTTCCAAAAGGCCAGAAGACAATCTGAATGTGATTTTAGATTTTGAGAAGCAGAGACTGGAGGGGACCTGATGGATAAAGAAGAATTGTAGAATTGTAAGGGACTCCAAGGATCATTCCTGCAATGCAGGAATCTCATCTAGATCATACATGACAGATGGCCATCCAACCTCTGCTTAAAAACCTCACTGGAAGCTGAGTCCACCACCTCTCATGAATGTCATGGGAATAGACTCTCATGGGATTCTATTCCATTGTCAAACTCTCATTGTCAGAAAGTTCTTCCAAGTGTTTAGTCGGAATCTCCTTTCATGTACAGTGGTACCTCATGTTAAGAACTTAATTCGTTCTGGAGGTCTGTTCTTAACCTGAACCTGTTCTTAACTTGAGGTACCACTTTAGCTAATGGGGCCTCCCACTGCCGCAGTGTGATTTTTGATCTCATCCTGAAGCAAAGTTCTTAACTCGAGGTACTATTTCTGGGTTAGCGGAGTCTGTAATCTGAAGCGTTTGTAACCTGAAGCATCTGTAACCCGAAGTACCACTGTCACTTGAATCCATTGGTTTGGGTCCTACCAAACAAGGAAAAAACAAGCTTGCTCCATCCTCCATGAGGCAGCCCTTCAGATATTTGAAGATGGCCCTCATAGCTCCTCTCAGTCTCCTTTTTACCAGCTAAACACACCCAATTCCCTCAACCATTCCTCACAAGGCATGGTCTCCAGGCCCTTTATCACCTAGGCCACCCTCCTCTGCACACATTCCAGCTTGTCAGTATGCAATAACTGGTATTTTATCTGCTCAGGTATGTGGGGGGAAACTCCCGAGTAATGGTCTTATTGGACTTTTTGTGTTTGTGGCTTCCCTCAGTAATCTTCAAACATTTCAGCTGAGCGGAAAGCCCCAAAACTCCCTCTGAATTTGACGTTCGGGATTTCTGTCAAATGAAACGAAACTAAGCTGAACTAGACTAGGAAGGAAAAGAAAGAAAGCCACGTTGTCTTTAACCCTGTTTCTTCTGTCTGAGACATCCAGAAATCCTGCGCTCCCATCTGAGGCCTACAACTAGCTTTTCCGTGGTTGCTAATTTTTGTAGTGCTGAACAACTCAACACATTTTCACTTAATCTGCCTTTTAGAGGGTTGTCAGGAGATTCTTGACCAAGTTTTAATTTAAATGCAGATATTTTTGAAACAAAGGTAACACTAAAGAAGCATTTCATGGGTTCATTGTCAATGAATGAATATCAACCTTACTTGAAGGTGTTCTGGTGTTGCTTTCACTGGCAAAGCAAATAGGGTTTCAATTTATGCTGCACTAATCTATATGGTTAGTTCAAAGACAATATAGCAAAACAATATTCCCTTGGATAAAACATCCTTGCATAAACTATGCCACAGGGACACTGTCATTAGACAGCCCTTTTACTTTTACTTTTACTTACTGCATAGTTTTGCCTATGGGAAATGAAGATAAGCAAACTTCTTATAGCAAACTGAATTAACTGTCTATAATGCCCCTATTTTTGTTGCAATATGAGCGCTGGCTATCATTTTTGTTTTGTTGGGGCATGAATTCCTCAGATAGCTTAAGCACCTCCCCTCAATTCTTCACACAATTAAAATCCAAACCATCCAAATGAGCCTGCATTTACTTTGACTTATTAGGACATGCCAATTAAAATTGCATGCTATCTCTAAAACTGGAGAAGTAAACAACATAGTTTTGTTTATTTAGTGTTATGAATGTCCCCTTGCCCTTTGCAGATCAACGAGGCAACACATTTTGCTACTCTCTCCCTGTCCTTGAAAGGGAGATCAAAGTTAGATCCAAATATCAGTAGGTAGGCTTGCTAGGTTGATTATTGGGCAAACTGAATGGGGCTGATGGGAGTTTGAGTCCCACAACATCTAGAGGGCCCCAGGTTTCCAAGCCCTGCATCACAGATGGAGGATATCCTTTATGAGATGGGTTAACCAGAGTTGTCTCTATTGTCCCAAACATAGTCACATCATAGATCACACAACAGCACCGTTATACTTAACATTTCATTTTCAGTCATTCTGCTAATGTTTCCTAACACTGCTTGCCTTCTTTTCACAACCAATATACATGGAATTGACATATTTAGCTTGCTCTCTACCACAACCCCAGGATTTATTTTCCTGAGAGTTATGATCCGTTTTGGGCATATTCTGTGCACGACAGTGCAAATTCTTACAGGTAAGAGTTCAAAGGGAACAGATGCCTTTTTTTTTTTTAGATTTTGTTTTCTGTTTTCCTTGCAAGCTTCCTAACCAAGCTCGTGTGAGTGACAGAGGGCTAGGACAAGTGGAAGAAGGTACAGTGATACCTCAGGTTACAGACGCTTCAGGTTACGGATGCTTCAGGTTACAGACTCTGCTAACCCAGAAATAGTACCTTGGGTTAAGAACTTTGCTTCAGGATGAGAACAGAAATTGTGCGGCAGCGGCAGCGGGAGGCCCCATTAACTAAAGTGGTACCTCAGGTTAAGAACAGTTTCAGGTTAAGAACGGACCTCCAGAACGAATTAAGTTCTTAACCGGAGGTACCACTGTATATGTAAATAAAAGTAGATTAGCCAAAATGCTGAGCTATTGAGTCTGTTACGCAAACTGCAAATACTCTGCAGGATCCCTAAGTGTGCTAATGCCTTTTGTTATCAGTTGCTGTGATGTTCGGGCTGGAGAAAGCTTTTGAAGCTCCCGAACGATCGACCAGAAGGGAGAGAACATGCCAGTCGGGCATGTGTCTCTGCCAGGGTCCTGCAAGCGAGTAGGACGATCCTAACATCCCACGTAGTGAACTGGTCTTCTGTATCCACTAGTCATTGAGTAGCACAGTGTTAAGTAATGTTGCTCCACACTTCTGTCTCCTGTGGCATCATTTTATAAGCCTCAGTAGTAAAATGTTTCCTCCCCTCTCCTATGCTTACACCAACACTTCTGGTCTCTGCACATCCCAGAATATATGATTGTACATGACACTGGAAGGCCAGCATGATAAAATGATGAGAGAGAACCCACTCATCTGTGTATCCATCCATTCACCCACATATTTTGCCAGTCCTGGCACTGAGAAGTTGCTTCGAGACTTCTCTCTCAAATCAAGCCCCCAAACACACACACAAGAGTCCCCTTTCCAGATTGATGCCAGATGTTCTCGGATAAAACATTTCTGATTTCTTTGACATCGCGTTCGCTGCCTGTCCATCTAGTTGCCCTTGGACACTCTCGGTATCCAGCCATCAAGCCTTTGCACAGTGCTGTGCTGATGTACAGAGCCATATCACCCCTTTCTGGCAGATGTGGCAGATGAATAATTGCTACTAAACTAAGATGCCAATCCAGAGAACAGGAAGCTACCTGCTAGAATGAGCCAACAGGCCAGGAAAAGTCATGAGTTACTCGCTAACACACACACACACACAACCCTCCCCAACCACCTTTTTCTTTTCCTTTTGTTGCATACTGGGTAAGAAGATTCCAGTAACCATTAGGCTTTTTTTTGTTCTCTCTGACTATCACTCATAAGCAGCTGTCATATACGGTGTTTCCAGTCCTTTCAAGCATGAGTAGTGCTGCTCCTGGTAACTGAAGAACATTGATTCTGGAAGAGTGCTTACACCAGGCTGCTGAGTGACCATTAACAGTGGCAAGTCGACAGGATCCTTTTCAGCAGCGCTCCTGAGGGAGTCCTCAGGAAAAAAAGAAGGCTGAATGGTTTTTTAAAAAATATTTTCCCCACCTCAACCAGCAGCTGTCAACAGTTTCCATATATAGTCCTATCCCTTTTCTTAGAACAACCGAGTTGGACGTTTGGAGCTTGTAGCATGTAAACGCAACATCTTCCAGTGTTGTGTAGTGGTTAAGAGTGGAGGACTCGTAATCTGGTGAACCGGGTTTGTGTCCCTGCTCCTCCACATGCAGCTGCTGGGTGACCTTGGGCTAGTCACACTTCTCTGAAGTCTCTCAGCCCCACTCACCTCACAGAGTGTTTTTTGTGGTGGAGGAAGGGAAAGGAGATTGTTAGCTGCTTTGAGACTCCTTAGGGCAGTGATAAAAAGGATCATGACTAGGGTAGGGTAAAAAGCAGAGACATCACCTTACCCACAAAGGTCCGTATAGTTAAAGTATGGTTTTCCCAGTAGTGATGTATGGAAGTGAGAGCTGGACCATAAAGAAGGCTGACTGCCGAAGAATTGATGCTTTTGAATTATGATGCTGGAGGAGACTCTTGAGAGTCCCATGGACTGCAAGAAGATCAAACCTATCCATTCCTAAGGAACATGAGTTTGACCAAGCTGCCGGAGGTAGTGGAAGACAGGAGTGCCTGGCGTGCTCTGGTCCATTGGGTCACGAAGAGTCAGACACGACTAAATGACTAAACAACAACAAAACATCCAATTATTCCACCTATTTTCTATAAGACAATATTTTTTTCAATCTTCAAATCCAGATATTACAAGTTCATTTTCTCTTTCACACAAAAAGTCCATAAGAAGTTTCCAATCCTTAATAAATGTCAATAATGGTTTTTCTCTAAAGAAACACTTTGCCATCTCAGCTGAATCAAATATGTTTACCAACCATTCCTCCATTGTAGGTAGGACTGTATCTGTCCATCTTTGTGCATATAACATTCTCACCGCTGCAGTCTCTTTAAAATCATAATGCAATATAAAATGTAATCCCTTAGTCCACATATATTCCAGCTGTTCCAGCTGTATATTATTATTTTTTAAGTCCATTCAATTCTTAACCTGTTCTTCTGTTTTGAATTTCAACAAAAGTTTATACATTTTCGCAACAACATGTTCACCATCAATTTCAAAGTCTGCCTTTCCTTGCTCTGTACCAAAAGTCTTTTTATCCAGTTTAAACCTCTCTGCTAATTGCATATAAGAAAACCACTGGAAATTATAACTTTCCACTCTTGGTTGTTCCCTTGTTTTGACCCTATAGAACTCAGTGTGGAGGAGGATGGGGACAAAACTAGAATTAGTGTTGTCTCTCATTGGCTGTGGCTCCACCTACTGTTGACCTCCTGCGTTGCACCCCATGAGTCCCAATGGACACCAACTGCCAAGGGACCCACTCCCAGGGAGAGTGAATAAACTTGGCCAAAATCTTTGCCCTTATTTGTGTGATTAACAAGCATTTCATTGAAATGAATGACTCTCGAGGGTTGCTGCCCATGTCACTAAGACAATCTGCACCAAACCCTCAGGGGCACACGGTTGATTTCCAAAGAGGCTTTGTGGCCTCCCAAATAGCAGAGGGAAATAAGACAGAAACAAATGTGCCAGCAATTATCAGCTCAGATTTCTATATCATGCTACACGAATGACAGTGTTTAATGTAAAGGTTGCTCCTGGTCTCCACGGAATTAATAAAATGAAACCTGGATTCATAAAAACTGAAAACGAAAGAGTGTCACACTCTGCGGTGGGGAAAGGAAAACAGGACCAAATCATACTAGAAGTAGCAAGGCACATACACACACACACACACACACACACACACAATATACACTAGCATGGAATACTTGGAGGAGCCACGACTTAAAGGTTTATCTTCCCTGCTTTTAAGGGTGACCTTGAAAATGCTTAGAAAAAGCTAGAGAGAAAAGCAATTACATTTTTCAAATTACATACTACTGTTCTCATTCATCTTGATAAGCACTTTTAAGGAATCCAAAAGGAAGGTTAGAATATAACTCTTAGAAGGGTTAAAGGGATCTCACTACAGCAGAGTCACTTTTAAATTTAGATGTAGATTTTTTATTTCCTCGTTCCACTGAACTGGTCACTATTTTAAAAGAGATCCTCTTTTTTCCCTTTGGGAACTGAGAATTCATTTGCTGTGATTTTTATTTTTATTTTTGGATGTAATACTGCTTGATGTTGCTTTGGGAGAATCACACCGTTGAAATCAAACGATCTTCCCATGTGAAACAGGGTGCCCAGAAGTTAAAGAGGATGTAGCCTCTGTATGTTTAACAGCTGTGGAGAAGAGGACAACTCATCAAGAGTAGCTTGCATGACAGCCATAGCCGACTTTAGGCCTGGTCAATTCCAGTCAGTCACCCACATTTACCCTGTCATTCTTATAAGCTCTCTTCCACATTAGGAAGAAGCAGTGAAATCAGGACAAGAGTGCTGTACAACACCTTTTTTTTTTAAAAAAAATGTCATTATCACTTTAAAATATCCAGAAGTGGGGACCTGATTTATTCTAGCAGTTCCTCTCCTGCAGTTTAAAGGGTCCCATACCAAGGGTCCCATACCCAGTGCCTGGGGCAACTTAGTTAGATGGGCAGGGTACAAATAAATTATTATTATTATTATTATTATTATTATTATTATTATTATTAACTTTTTGACTTGACAAGATTCACGTCTTATATTGGCATTAGATACCTGCTCCTGAGTACAAGATGGAACATGGACCAAAATTATATGACTTACATGAAGAAAACAATATGCTAGCTAGGTTAACATCTACAGTGTACCTTGGTTTTCGAACGTCTCCATTGACAAACCTTTCAATTTTCGAATGCCGTAAACCCAGAAGTAAATGCTTCGGTTTTCAAACACGCCTTAGAAGTTGAACATGCCATGTTATGTCCACTGAGTGCAAGATCCTGAGGCCTAGCTGTCAGCTGTTGAGTTTTCAGTTTTCAATGGTTTCAGAACTCGAACTGTCTTCTGGAAGGGATTAGGTTTGAAAACAGAGGTACTACTGTATATGACGAAGGTGTCATGTGCTTTCTCCACTATATGCTAACCTAACATCATGGTAGCAGCAGAACAGTAATAAGGGAATAATATGTTTTTGCCACCACAGGCACATAATATAAATAATAATATTTTATTTTTTTTATACCGTGCCCTTCCTGGTTTAAAAACCGGGCTAAGGGCAGCTAACAGCAAATATAAAACATTGATTAAAATGTGACTTTAAAACAGCATAAAATACAACATAAAATGCAGCATCAGTATCAATCAAATTAAAAAATTCAGGGGTCATTTTGGGGAAAGAAACAAACAAAAAAAAAACCCCCCAGTCAGTAGACATCAAATGATCACCAGGGCTAACTGGCCAAGTTGGTCCTACTAGGGCCAGCAAGGAGACCAGGGAAGAATTTAAATGTGGGGTCCCAGAAAGGGTTTTTTCATAGAAGAGGTAAGGGGGAAAGGGAATAGAGGATCAGGCTAATTCAAATTGAAGGCCAGGCGGAATAGCTGTTTCTTACAGGCCCTGCAGAAGGAGATCAAGTCCTGCAGGGCCCTAGTCTTGTGGGACAGAGCATTCCACCAGGTTGGAGCCATCACTGAAAAAGCCCTGGCCCTGGAGGAGGTCCCCCAAGGTCAGGGCAGGTGGCTCCTACTGGGTTTGTTCATAGTGGCACCTCAACTGAGGGACAGTCAGGAAGAGTCACTTAGCCCCTACTGAAATGTATTTCAGTACATTTCCCAGACCTTTTCATCTTGTCTCCAATGTAATTTTAATTCTTTCTAAGCTTCCCTGGGAACTTGTTGAGAGATATACAAGGTGTGACCGGAAAGTTCGGTGAATAGTCACAGAAATCAGACAGTGAGAAATATTCAAACATACATACCTTACAGGGCTTCAGATACAATGCACCATTGACAATGTTTGTAGAACTATTGGAAACTTCTGGAGAAGTCCTCTTTTCGTACTGCTTTCAGTTCCCTCATCACAGCAGCTTGGACGTGTGTGAGATGTTGGAAAATCTGTGCCCTTTCAGTGCAGATTTCAGTTTTGGAAAAAGAAAGAAATCCGGTGGGGCCAGATTGGGAGAATATGGAGGGTGGAACAACTCAGTAACTTCAGTAACAATTTCACATGGAATATGCAATTTTTCCGCCATCATTCGGATGGATAATCGCCGCTCCTGCATCAATAACTCTGTCAACATTTGCCGCTGTTCTGCTCGTCGACGGTCTGCCAGACTGAGGGTCATCTTCAATGGTTTGCTCCCCTTCACACAAACACTTAAACCAGTGTTTTTCAACCTTTTTTGGGCAAAGGCACACTTGTTTCATGAAAAAAAATCATGAGGCACACCACCATTAGAAAATGTTAAAAAATTTAACTCTGTGCCTATACTGACTATATATAAAGTAATTCTCTTGAATAGGAATCAAATAAACACAAAGAAAGTATTTTATAATTACTTTATTATGAAATAGTAAGTAAACAGAAATATGAAAAATTATAAAATACTTTATTTTTAAATCTTTCGAATTTTTCAATTTTCCCCACGGCACACCAGGCAACATCTCGTGGCACACTAGTGTGCCGCGGAACAGTGGTTGAAAAACACTGACTTAAACCACTCATACACTGTCTTTTGAGTTACAGCTTCATCTCCGTACACAATTGTGAGCATTTCCTGGGTTTCTGATGCCGATTGTATCTTTGAATATTTCTCGCCATCCGATTTCTGTGACCATTCACTGAACTTTCCGGTCACACCTTGTAAATGAACAGAGCAAACACGCCACACCAGCACGTATGTTTGCAACACCACAGAGTGCAAACATACTCCTTCCCATTATGGCGGTGATGCTTTTGCAAGTCAACGATAATGGGGAGGTGGAGAAATTTTCCACTATCGACATTACCAGTGCACATGGGAGCCTTGTGGGCTTTTAGAAATTCATTCCCTCCCACCCACAAATCAGCCACAACATTTCAGGATAAGGCATTGTTAGTTATTCTGCCTTGCTTGGGGCTGTGCCCCAGAGTGACAGGGCTCTTCTTTCTCTGCTCTAATTAGGCCCAGTCAGAGATACCATATAGAGCAGCACCCGTCTTAATGTCTATACGTCCCTCCACTTTAAACGGCCCGAGCCGTTAGTAACAGCGTCTCGTCATTCTTAGGAAGGGTTCGCAGGGAAATTTCTGAAAAATTTAAAATCTCCTTTATGTGCCTCCTTCATGTTGGCGTTGTTATTTGTGTCCCCCAGATCACACCACTGTTTGGAAAGAGAAGCGTGTGGCGTTTTGATACTGTGTACTGTAACTGCCAGCTAGGTCAAAATGCAATCATTTCCCTACAATTGCTTCATGACAAGGAAGGACGTGATTTGAAGTGTGGGTTTATAATAGAACATATTAGATTGGTGAAGGAAACATAGGCGCCGACTCCATGGGGCCTGAGGGGGCCCGAGCCCCCTCAAAAATTCGTTTGGGGGGCTCTGCCTCCCCAATAATTTAAGAAAATTATTAGTTATATTATGCTTTGTAAAATCACAAAATTATGTTGGTATTTTTTATTTTCCTTGTTTGACGATAGTTACCTTTTAAAATACATTCAGTAATGAGTTAAAACAAAGCCACTCCCGATCTAGAAAGGGGGTGGGGTTGCGGGCTCTCGACCCATCAACAATCTTGCGTTGCTGGCGTCAGCCCCGTGAGAAGCGGGGATTCCCCCTAGCTCATTAATATTCACCACCCACGGCGGCAGCCAATCGGCTGCCGCAAAGGGCGGGCCCTCACAGGTTCACTTAAGGTCGGGGCAGCCTGGGACTCGCCCCTTTCGTTCCCCCAGCAGCAGCGGTTTGGAGGTCTTGGGCCCTCCCAATATTTTTTACAAGTCGGTATGGGCCCCCGCCCCCCCCAATATTTTTTATAAGTCGGCACCCCTGGAAGGAAATGGAGAGACATGGGTGGAGCTTGACTTCTGTGGAGGAACTGTGCAAAGTTCAAGTTTGCCGGTGTTGCACAAACTTCTAAAAGGCTTGCCCAGGGCTTAATTTGAGACAGGCCTCAGCCATTATAGTATGGCATATGTAGCAATAATAAAGGGAGCACCTTCGTATATGCACAAAGGGGCTGCTCCATCTTTCTCTATTGGTTTCTGGCATTTTGTTCAACACTTCAGACTCTTCTTCCTTTTCAGTTGTCCTTTTAAAATATTTGTCCCTGTTCACTTGCTCTTACGACCTGGTACTGAAATCAGCAAATCAATTGGGCAATTACGTAGCATCTGTGTGTCTTTTCCCAGTTTCCTGGCCTGATTCATGTGAGTTTAAGATCATATTAATTAATATTTTGCAATATATAGGCTTTTGAAAATGTTGACATCCTGTCTGAAATGCTTGAGGACCCTGCACTGAACTTTCAGTATATGAGAATTGAATAATAGCTTAAATAGAGAGAGAAACCGTACAGGAGCATCTCAATTGGAGAGAAAAACAAATCTCTTAGAAAACTGCAAAGCGAGATTTTAGATATGCAGGTAATCCCTATTGACTTGCTTGGAAACCAGGCATTCTAACCGAAAACCATGTGTTTTCCCCCCTCACTCTGTAAAGTCAATAGGAAATTTTGAAATAGAGTCCCAAGGTACAAACAGCATGGTTTACCAAATGCTCTCAGTATACTGAATGATCTCTTTTAATTTAATGTCCTAGAGCCTCAGCAGTTAGCTGCTCATGTAAAGGAGTTGCTGCTTTCCTCTGAAGGCTAACCTAGTTGCAGTGAGCACCCACACTTTACACTGTGGGTGCCCTTTGCGTGTCAAGGTCCCCAGGTCCACCCCAATAACTCACACATCACACAGAAACTTTTGTTTAAGATTTTTGGCATAATTTTGGCCACAACTTTATTAAAATACAAATTCGTGAGTGGTTGCATAGGCATTGGTTGCAACTATCTGCCCCCACCATGGGGGACAGACTGACATTCCGCACGATGCGAAAGTCAGAATGGGGGAATACACTTGGGGGTTACGCGGAGCAGGGAACCTGCCCTCACCCCAAATGCAACCAGGAGCTCATTGCTATGGCCCGAGCCCCCTTGTCAGAGTGGACAAGCAATAGTTAGCTCCCAATTCCTTTAACAGAATCCCTTGCAGCAGCAGCATTAGAGGGGCAGGCACAGCCAATCCATGCCCCTCAACCAACCAAAACCATAAACCAATGCCTAACCGCAAACCTTACAAGTTGTGACGATTTGCTACGCAGTAGGCAAAAACCAAATGGCCCCAGCCAATCAGCCAGATGGACAAAATTCCTACCAGGCCCCCGCTCCAAAGCAGATGACCCCATGACAGGCATAGCAAGGTCAAAGCGAACAACCCTATTCTAGGGAGGGAGGGACGGGCAATCCAATGCACGGGCGAAAAGAGGAAGCCCTAGCCTCGTGCAAGGAGTTTTACTATTTCTGGCTGTCAATCAATAAATGGCAACATTAACTTCTTCCCAACAACAAGGGAAGCCCCAATCGCATCAGTGGCTAACGATCAATTAGCCCGCCCTCCAACTTTGGAGTGTCCTGGAGGCCCCCACCGCAACACGTGCTCTCCAGGGAACTGAATGGCAAACAGCGGCTGGCCTGCCTCTTCAGTGTTGTTTTTTGGAGGTTCACACCCAGCCTCAGTATTCAAGTATTCATTGCTGAGAGGTGGGGCCAGCCCCTTTTATATATAGGGGGTGGAGCCAACAGTAGCCAGGCAGTCGGGTCAGGAGATTCACCCACCCTCTCCTCCCTTAGTTTAATGTTTTCTTGTTAGCAGGTTAACTTTTTCTTCCTGTTTAGTGGGTGCTGCTACGGTCTTTGACTGGTTGCTGTTGAAGGACCGGGAAGAAATTTTCCTGCAGTGGCAGGTTTGGTCTTCCCCGTAGCAATTCATCACAACTTTGGTGGTTTATGGCCTTGGGTGGAATCCTTTTGTCTTTTCTTCCCTATAATGCTGTGTGTGTGTGTGTGTGTGTGTGTGTGTGTGAGAGAGAGAGTGAAGTGGTGAATCGCCCCCCTGCGGCGGTGATTCCAGCGTCCCCTCTTAAAAGGAGGTTATATAATGGGTGTCATTGGCCATACACTGAAAGGTTGTCAGTGAACTTCACTGGGTGCAGGGATATGGGCTGGGCTGCCTGCGTACACTTACGTCTCGCAGTGCACCCCCATATCCCATTTACCCTGATGTGCCCCAGTTTCCCGTTTCCCCAGCTGGGAGGGATACACGCTCAAGGCCTAAGCCAAGGTCTTCCTACATTTGGAAGTTTAATAAAGTTGTGGCCTAATTTCAATTCCATATCACGTTGTCAGAGTCTTTATTCCTTTCTTATGATCCCTGGGGGCTGGGGCTGTTGCGGCCTGGTCATGCAATGACAATTGCAAATGCCTGGCTTCATCTGAAAATGGCAGCTACACATCCAACCCACTCTACTTCTCAATAGGTTACCTCATGATGTCAGTTTCTCTCAGTTTCTCATTTTCCAAGTTCAGCTCTCCACATTTCCACATCAATTTGCAACTTTTAAAAAAAGTCATCACGAAAATCCACCCCCTCCTAAAATTCAACCCCCTCCTAATATACACACTTGTGTATAATTTCCCCTAATGTACACATTTTTGCAAAACCGTTTTCTGTAACATGAAGCATTTTTGTAGGTTATCACTAATATGTGCATTTTTAGTCACACCTTACCCTGATACAGGCATTCTTGAACACATTACTTGGCTTGAGAACAGCATTGCAAAATTCAGAAAAGTGCACATTTCGAAGGATCGCTGTGTTTTGAGTCTTGTGGTGTTTCAGAAAATGCAAGTTAGGCAGTGTTGCTCTCAAAATTAAACTGACTCCAATTTCTCCCCCACTGCTTCTCCTCAACATCATTGGCTACCATTGTCAGGACATAAGAAAACATGAAAGATTGTGATACGACACAGGGTAGGTTTGAATGTCCTCCCTGTACCTTCCACACACATATTGTACAGAGGAGGGTATCCAAGATGATCAAGGGTCTAGAAACCAAGCCTTATGAAGAACGGTTGAGGAAGTTGGGTATGTTTAGCCTATGGTTACCAGATGTCCCTGTTTCCTGGGGACAGTCCCTGGATTTACAAATCTGTCCCCCGGACAAAATCCATCCCTGGAATGTTCCTGGATTTCATTTAATGTCCCCAGATATATATATATATAACCATAGACACATAATTTTCTAAGCAAACAATAAAACATATATTGGTCTTAGCACTAAAGACCCAACCTCCTGTCTATTCCATATTTCAATTTCATATTACTTATTGCCAATACACACTTTTATCATAATTAAACTTATTCTTAATATATCTAATTTCTTATATCTACCTTGCAACTATTACTGAAGTTCCTCGAATGCTGCAACAGAATTTAAACTACTATATTTATTTTTCAGATATTCTTTGAAAACTTCCCATTTTGAAACAAATTCCTGTTTTGATTTATTCTTTATTTCCCCCCAGATTTATATTTTAAGTGTTGTAGATTTATTAGTAGGAAATGAATGTTGCGTGATTGGTTCAACGGCATAAGACACATCATATGGGGACTTCGGGTGAGGCAAAATGGCGGGTGTCATGGCAGTGAGCAGCTCCTGAAGCCAGCCAGAGCCAACTGCACTACCAGGCTGGCTCCGGGCTGCTGAGATTGCCGCTGCCACTGCCAAGGGGGAACTGGGAATGCCCGGTGCATCAATTGGGGGAACCGCTGAACCCCCCCCAAAACACAAATTGAGCCGGGAGCAAGAGCACCTGGCCACCCGGCTGACTGCCCAGCAGTGCTCCAGGGCCAGGAAAACCCTGGAGCTGACACAGGGAAAAGGAGGAGAGGAGAAGGGGAAGGAAGAGAGAGAAAGAGGAAGGAGAAAAAAGAGGGGAGCCCTGACCTTGCCGCGCCGCTGCCACCGCTGCTGCTGAGAAGGAGAGGTAGCAGAGCACTGGGAGGGCAAGGACATGTGGCTGAACCCAGGCCCGAAAAAAAATCTGGTAACCTTAGTTAAGCCTGGAAAAGAGGAGACTGTGGGGAGATAGGATAACCACTTTCAAATATCTCCAGGGCGTCTCATGGAAGATGGAGCAAGATTGCTTTCTCCTGCTCTGGAGGGTAGGATGAAAACCAATGGATTCAAGTTGCAAGAAAAGAGATTCCGACTCAACACTATTACAAAGTCTAACCTCCCCTTAAGTCGAAATGTTTTCCCAGTTTCTTTCTCTCTCTCTTTCTGTGACAGAAAGTGAGTGACAGAGGCGGACACCAATAAAGATTTTGAAAGCAGGTGAGAAAGAGGATAATTTTGCACTGGATATGTTATTGAAGGGGAGCTTGATGTTTCTTTCTTTTTTTCTTTTTTAATCACCACATTTCACTAGCCTTTTTGTCCCCTGATCAGAGAAGTGCCAACACTGAGCCTCTTTTCTTATACCCTCAAGGCTTTGTAACTAAATAAATTAGGCTGCAATTCTATACGCACATACCTGGGAACAGATCCCACTGATCTCAGTGAGTTTTACTTCCGAGTAGACATGTTGAGGATTGTATTGTATACTACTGGTTAATCACCTGTTCTCACAACAGAATATGTCTCATTAATTCCTAGAGACAAGACTGGTCTGTTATTCCCACTAACTTCAATGCTCTCAGCTGCCTCATCCTTTGTTTTCACAAATATTGACATACACCCCCCCCTTTTAGTTCAAATAAGTATAACATAAAATATGAAGTAACAAACAGGATAGATTTCTATTTTGTTATTTAAACAAACCAGGAAAAGATTTGCTCCCCCACCATCCTTGACTAATGCAGAAGCACAAGCAATTACAAACCTTAAACAGCCAATAATATGTGCAATTTATATACAGTTGATATTATCACCGAGTCAAGGTATGCTCGTTGCTGATTTCTGCTACAGGTGTAGCTGCTTTGGGGAGATCACGGTGTGGCTTAATGTTCTGGCATTCTGCCTGACTCCGATTCCCTCCTCCCTCCTTGCCCAAATAAATATAACACCCCTCTTCCTTTTTGTCAGAGTTTCAAACACCAGGATCAGTAGAATAGGCTGCTGAGATCCACCCTTGTCGAAGAAGTTAGAGTTGCTAAAGGAATAAAGCTCACCACCCTATGAAGCATCTCAGCTATAAAACTTGGTTCTATCCCCTCCACACACGTAGGAAACCTAGCCCAAACCTGGTTACTTAGAAGTAAAGTCTACAGTGGAGAGTTTTTGCAGTTAAGTACACCTGGGGGGAAGGAAGCAATGCGGATGGTGCTGTGGGTTAAACCACAAAGCCTAGGACTTGCTGATCAGAAGGTCGGCAGTTCGAATCCCCACGACGGGGTGGGCTCCCGTTGCTCGGTTCCAGCTCCTGCCAACCTAGCAGTTCGAAAGCACGTCAAAGTGCAAGTAGATAAATAGGTACCGCTCCAGCGGGAAGGTAAACGGCGTTTCCGTGCGCTGCTCTGGTTCGCCAGAAGTGGCTTAGTCATGCTGGCCACATGACCCGGAAGCTGTATGCCAGCTCCCTCGGCCAATAAAGCAAGATGAGTGCCGCAACCCCAGAGTCGGTCACGACTGGACCTAATGGTCAGGGGTCCCTTTACCTTTACCTCACACCTGAGGGGAATAGGAAGCACCATGAGCCAATACAGAAGAGCAACAATGCTAACATTTCAGAATATATATATTTTTTAAGCTTATAGTTTAATCGGGTTTATGTCTTATGTTTTTTTTAAAGATATTTATTAAAGTTTTCAAAAAATTATATAAAATAGAAAAAAACAAAGAAACAGAAAAAACAATAAGACATACATACAAAACACATACAATAACAAGTATAATTTCAATCCCTTATATTCATAAAACTTACTTTCCCGACCTCCTCATACCTCCCCTTTCTGTATTCCAATCTCTAATTAAATCAATTCAGCAAATCCTTCCCCTAATTTCTCGGGTTTATGTCTTTGTCCACACCTATCTGTGAAATGGCACAGCTGAAAGCATCACAGACTTTGGATTTTACAGGCAGTCGTAGGTTCAAACATATTATCTTAAAGACTATTTTGCTTTCTTTAAGCCACTTGTTCAATTCTCATGAATGTCACGCCTCAGTCCAAGTTGCTTAGGTGACAGCACTGTTTCAGAGCACAGGTGAATTAAAAAATAAATACAACCTGGAATATTTAAAAAACTACAATTCAGAAAGGAGGGCACCATCGTAATCTTTCCTCTGCTATGCTTGTTTTAACAGTTAGAAGTCAACTCGTTTTCCCCCTAGCATTTGTAGCGTACCAGAATCTGGAATAGCTCTGACCTAAGTTTCACTTAGAAGTCAAGCTTCAGTATTTGACTCGACTTGACCAGGAAGCCATGAAATATTCTGGCAGGCCTCGCTATAACTTGCTGATAATCAATGTGCTTTAATAAAACCCTGTTTTGTTTACCCCACTACTCTGCCTTTTCCAAAGTCCCACAAGACTTTGTAGGAATCTCCCTCTCTGGCTTTCTGGAAATGGGCCATGTCACTAACTAACTGAACTAACTGTATAGTGTGGAGATACAGTGGTGCCCCGCAAGACGAATGCCTCGCAAGACGGAAAACCCGCTAGACGAAAGGGTTTTCCGTTTTGGAGGTGCTTCGCAAAACGAATTTCCTATGGGTTTGCTTCGCAAGACGAAAATGTTTTGCGATTACCTGCGGGGTTTTTTTCCTCCCCCTCTCTTTCCCAAGCCGCTAAGCCACTTATCAGCTGATCCGCTAAGCCGCTAAGCCGCTAAGCCGCTTATCAGCTGATCCGCTAAGCCTGCTAAGCCGCTAGTAGCGCTAATCCGCTAATCTGCTAATGGGCTTGCTTCGCAAGACGAAAAAACCGCAAGACGAAGAGACTCGCAGAACGGATTCTTTTCGTCTTGCGAGGCACCACTGTAGTTATTTCCTGGGGAAAGAGAACTACTTGAAGGTGAAATTTCCTGTAGAGGTCATTGGGAAGAGGAGAAAGAAAAGCAGCCCTGCTGAACAACAGCACGTAGAGCAACTCTTTCTCGCCCCTTTTATCCTGTTGAGAGCCAGTGTGGTGTAGTGGTTAAGAGTGGTAGTCTCGTAATCTGGGGAACCGGGTTCGCTTCCCCGCTCTTCCACATGCAGCTGCTGGGTGACCTTGGGCCAGTCACTCTTCTCTGAAGTTCTCAGCCCCACTCACCTCACAGAGTGTTTGTTGTGGGGGAGGAAGGGAAACGAGAATGTTAGCAGCTTTGAGACTCCTGAAGGGGAGTGATAAAGTGGGATATCAAATCCAAACTCTTCTTCTTCTTCTGTTTTAAATTAGCACTGGCCATATACTAGATCTAGGTTTCAAACGGAAGTGATTGAAGGGAAAGTGAAACTACTGAAGGCCACATACAGTATACTATTAGAATGGGAGACGAAAGATGAAGCAGTAAAATCAGTTATGATTAAATGGGCACAACATTATGATGGAAGATTGGGTTAAATTATGGAAAATTGACTTAAAATTTACAGATTGTTCCCTATTGAAGGAGAATTACATGAAGATGATGTACAGATGGTATACAACACCACTGCAGTTAGGGAAAATGTACAAAACTAGTTCAAATATATGTTGAAAGTGTAAGGAAAAGGACGGAACATTTTATCATATGTGGTGGGATTGTAAGGTAATTAAAAAATGTTGGGAAATGATTTACAACGAATTGAAGAAAATGTTCCATTTAACATTTGTTTAAAAACCTGAGGCATTTTTGTTGGGGATTGTAGGGAAAGACCTGCCAAAAAAGTTGAAAAACATCTTCAAGTATGCAACAACGGCCGCAAGAGTTCTGGTAGCACAAGGATGGAAGACTGAAGAAACCCCAACTAAAGAATCATGGCAACAAAAATTGACGGACTATGCAGAATTGGCAAAACTGACATATAAGCTACGGGACAAGGATAACTGTAACTTTAAGGATGAATGGGAACCCTTTACAAAGTATCTGAAGATGCAACAAAGTGAACTGGACTCCTTGGCAGGTTTTGAATAAACATTCACAAACCTTTTATTGATAATAATCAGCTAAATAGTTTGAGGATCTATACAACTTTGTAACATGCAGAAAACAGCATTCTTAGAGAAACCAAAGACTGGAACTGAGGGAAGTCGGGGTGGGGTGGGGGTGGGTTTTGTGTGGGAGGGGGGAGGGAGGAAAAATGGGGGGAAAAACAAGGATATGTCTTTGAATAATATGTCTTGTTATAATTTTGAATAAAATTATTATTAATTATTATTATTATTATTAAATTAGCACTGGCCAGTGTAGAAGAATTTTGTATTCTCTAGGAGCTGGATGCAAAACACTCCCTTTTGCTTCTCTTTTTCCACTAGTGGCATGCTGACACCTAGATTGGGTGGGCCTACTGTTGTCTAGCAATTTGCACTAGATGGGTGGTCAGATTCTGCCCCGTTCATGCATGAAAATTGTGCCTTCTTTTCATCCGTGAAATGTTCTAAAAAGTGCAGTTATCAACTGATGAACGCAGTTACACATAAATGAGCCCTATCGTTTTATGGTTGGACAGCATGCCTCTTAACACAACAAATGAATGACTAATTGGAAATCACAAGATTTGCCTACATTTATTTTGGCAGGTTCCTTTTATATATATATAAAAACAACAGCAATAGCCAAATATCACTTCTGTTTGCTCTTATTGACATTGTCACTTAGCCAAATCTGATTTGTGCAATCTCTGCTTATCTGGAATCAGTGGGGGAGAGCAAAGTTAACATCTCCAAAATACAGTAGCACCAGAGGAAAACAAGACCCGCTGTTTAGACCACAGCGGGTGGCGTTGTGGTCTAAAAACCACTGAGCCTCTTGGGCTTGCTGATCAGAAGGTTGGCGGTTCGAATCCCCGCGATGGGGTGAGCTCCCATTGCTCTGTCCCAGCTCCTGCCAACCTAGCAGTTCGAAAGGACACCAGTGCAAGTAGATAAATAGGTATTGCTGTGGCGAGAAGGTAAACAGCGTTTCCGTGTACTCCGGTTTCCATTACTGTGTTCAATTGCAGTTTAGTCATGCTGGCCACATGACCCAGAAAGCTGTCTGTGGCCAATTCCGGCTCCCTTGGCCTGAAAGTGAGAGGAGCACCGCAACCCCATAGTGGCCTTTGACTGAACTTAACTGCCATGGGGTCCTTTTACCTTTATATTATTTTAAAGAGGGGTTCATATTGGACTGCAATGCATTTTGCGTGGGGCTCCCCTTGAAGACAGTTTGGATTCTGAAGCTAAAACAGAATTCAGTCACCCCATTCCAGGCATTGCTACTTAGTGTTTAAATCCAGGCAAGGTACGGTGGAAGAAGACTGGCAGAAATTTAAGATGTATTTACAGAAACATTGCAAAATTTTTGAATGCGAATGATGTTGGAATGAAATGAAGTGGATCTAGCAATATGATTAGAAGTTAAAATTCGGGAGGATACTTAACTAAGGGTAAAATTAAGAAGATATGAATTTGCTATTTAAATTTTTAAATGGGATACAAAAAAGGGAAATGTGAGGAAGTCATGAAAATAAGTTAATGTTATGAAATTATACATGTTTAAATGTTTTGTATGTTCTTGTCTTGTGTTTTGTTTGCTTTTATTATGTGTTTGAAAAATGAATAAAAATTATTTTAAAAAAAGAAAATAAGTTAATGAATGGTATGATATTTGAAAAAGGGATTTTTTAATTTTTCTTTTTAAGTTCTGGTTTTGTCCTTTTTTTCTTGTATGTGTATGCGTATTTTCTTTTTTTTTTGTTATTGTGAATCTTTTTTCTGTAAAACTCAATAAATATTATTATAAATAAATAAATAAATAAATAAATCCAGGCAAGGTATGCACTGGCTTGTGAGATGTTTTGCTGGCTTTCACTATTGAAGATTCACGTCTCCCTCACACCCTTGATTGTCATGCAGTGGCAGAAGCCCATGACCACTCCTGTAAGCCCCCGCCCCGCTCTGCCTCCACATAATGAAAGCACACTTTAAAAATGGTTTCCAAAAGACATCAGCTAAAAAACAAAATCACAAAAATGCATTCACGCTGACCCAAGGAAAGACCGGTAATTGTCCTACAAATATTAGAGGTGCTGGATGAATCAGCAGAAATTCTTCCAGCAAACAAAGGGGCGGGGGTGGGCTGCCTTTGGGAATATTACCTGGGGAAATCAGGAAATCGCAGCTTGAAAAATGAAAAAATAATAATGCCGAAGGCCTCAATGTGTCAGTAGGTGGCGCCATTGTCAAAGCTCTACTAGCTGTGCCTGAGTCTAGCGCCATCTCATTCCCGCTGGAAGTTTACATACAGAGTCACTTGACCTTCCATGAATTTGTTTGTAACCTTTGCTGACTATGTTAGCTAAATAGCCTGGTCCACTTGTACTCTTTGCCTGTGACGAAGTCTTGCAACATGGCAGGACTGTGCAGAATATCCGCCCCCCAACTTGGAACTGCAAACCCAAACCTGCAATTTTGGGATGTAGAAACGTTTCCTAAAAATACTTTGATTGGAATAATATTTATCTTTATGAATCCTCTTTTGTGCCTTTATTTCCCCTGCTTCCTCTTTGACAGCACCCTCACCCCTTGCACATGTTTATTTCTTCCTGGATTAACCACATGGGACACCCCGACCAATCAGGCACCACTTTTTAACAGGAGATTTGAGAGTAGAAAAGATAAATATAGCTAATGTAGTATGGTAGCATTGTAAACGAGTAAACAAATATTTCCCCAGGAACTGCCAAAAATAATAATCAAAAGTTGTTTTAAAAAAATGCTTCCACAAATATTCCTCAAAATGTTGAATAGTTTCAATTTAGGTTCAGAGTTAACTTGCCTGAATCATTTGTTCCACTTATTTCTTAATTTTCTTTCCTGGTGCATCATGACACAACCTTCATTTTCCAATTAAACTTTGCAAAAGTGATGTCTAGAAACGTCTGCAAAAAGTTCCTTTTATCCTGATTTATACCTTGTTGGTTTAAGGCAGAATGTTTTTTCAGACTTTCTGTTTTCAGTGAATGTTTTGCACATTGACGAGTCACCAGGAAGCTCTTTTGGGTCTCCCACAGAACCCATTCAATGTATGAAAATGGAATACTCAGGATGAAACGGTGAAATCTGCTATGATTAAATGGGCACAAGATGTTGGACATAATATTATGATGGCTGACTGGGAACAGTTATGGACCACAGGTATGAAGTTTACGGCATGTAATGCCCTAAGAGAGAATTTAATGAAAATGATTTACAGGTGGTAGATGACACCAGTCAAGCTTGCAAAAATTTATCATTTGCCCAATAATAAATGTTGGAAATGTAAAGAGACTGAAGGTACATTCTTTCACCTCTGGTGGACATGCCCAAGGATTAAGGATTTCTGGGAGATGATCTATAATGAAATGAAAAAGGTATTTAAATATACCTTTCTGAAGAAACCAGAGGCCTTTCTCCTGGGCATGGTCGGCCAATTGGTGCCAAAGAAGGGTAGAACTTTCTTTATGTATGCTACAATAGCAGCAAGAATACTTATTGCAAAGTATTGGAAGACACAAGATCTACCCACCCGGGAAGAATGGCAGATGAAGGTGATGGACTATATGGAACTGGCGGAAATGACTGGCAGAATCTGAGACCAGGGAGAAGAGTCGGTGGAGGAAGATTGGAAGAAATTTAAAGACTATTTACAGAAACATTGCAAAATTAATGAATGTTAGAATGATGTTGGAATGAATTTATGTGATTTTAGCAGAAATGTTACAAAGATTTAGGAAAAAACAGACTGTTAATTGGGGAAAGGAGGGAAAGTAAAGTTATGTTAATATCAAGATAAATTACAGGACAAAAATTTGAAAAGAAGGAAAGGATTTGCTGAAATGGATAATTGACCTAGAATACAAGAAAGGGAGGTGTGAGGAGGTCAGGGAAATAAGCTAATGAAAGATAAGTAATGGGAAGATTTGTTGTATTTTTCCTTGTCTTTTTTTTTAATGGATTTTAATTCTGTTTTTTCTTTTTTCTTTTTATTTTTTATTTTTTGTATTTTATCTGATTTTTGTTTAAAATGATGTTTTTTGTTTTCTCTTTTTGTACGTCTAAAAATTTTAATAAATATATTATAAAAAAATAATGTATGAAAAACACCCACATTTTTCAATGGGGGACACAGGCCAGGCAGTTTGAACACCACCATCATCTCATGTGACCTGAGAATGCATCAAACACAATTGTACCTGTTGTAGGTTCCAGGGAAAGACTGTCTAATCTGCCTTTCAGAGAAGCAGGTCTTCCACCGCAGATTGTCTTACTAAGGAAGACCTGATAAGCTTCTGAGGACCTCCCCAGAGTTTATTCCCACACAGTTCGAAAACCTCAGATTTAGAGGAAAGTTTAGGAAGTGCAACAATATTTACAAGTTTTTCCATTGTGAGATAATGATCTGCTTAAATGCTACTGTTGAAACTGTTAACAATACACAATGGGGATGCTGGAACACACCAAGGTCACATTAAACACTTGCTTTTTAATGCGAAACTCAGACTTGTTAAAGATGTGGGAAACGGTTATTTAGTTTTTTTAAAAAAAATAAATAAAAAAGAGTCTTGCTGCATTGTCAAAATACAACAGTATTTTGCATGCTTAGTTAAAATGAATTGCAGAAGAATTTTCCTCTGGATGTAAGGAAGTCTCCTGGTTTCAATATGATTTGATTTTTAATTCCTATGCAACTAATGTCTGCAATAAGAAAATATTCACTCTAAGTAGGAATTAAAAGAGGAAGAGGCTTTTGTCACACATATATTGGATGCATAGGCCAAGTGGAGGGTTTTCCTGCCCTCTAGTTTAAGCTCACGGAAACTGAATCTACCTGAAAAGCTAACTTAATGTTTGTTTCCATGTTGACCTACTTCAACTACAAGCCTATTATTTCTTGTCACTTGTGATTTCCCTCCTTCCTCCCCCAATAAATTCTGGTGAAGGGACTGCCTCTTTCTTGAATCCTAATACCATGCTGAGGTACAAAGTGAGTTATTCCATCTCCAATGATGCATTTTCAAACTGTCACTAATGTGTCCTTAGTATCGTCTATTCACTTCTCCCATCACTTTGTAAATTAATAATACTTGCATATATATATGTGTGTGAGAGAGAGATGTCCCACCATTGCCACAATGCAGTGCCAAAATTGAGGTGACATAGTTGTGTACGCAAGTGCTGCTTTAAAAGATAGTGAAGCCCGAGGATTCATTAAACTGAGTGGTGTTTCTCATTAAATTTGTCGATTGACAGAGCTGACTGTCATTTTTCTCCTGCTGTTTTCTCCCTCCATCGAGTAAAAACTTTGCCACCTGATATTTGAGAAGTGCTTACCGCTGGAAAACAAATTAGAAAATACTTTGCATCGCCTTCTTCAGATTGAACCCTGGATAATGCCTGGTGTTTGGATTCCAGTGCTCAGTGTTTATCCTCTTGTCTTATGCTAGAGCAGCGCTGACCAAACAAGTACAGAGCTGAATTTTCATGCTCAAAAAATGGAGGGAGGAAGCTTTCAGACAGTTCCGGATCTTGTTTTACCCTGGTGTTATTTTGGAGAGGCTAACTTTGCTCTCCTCCACTGATTCCAGATAACCAGAAAGAACACAAATAAGATTGGGCTATGTGATAATGTCAGTGGGTGCAAACAAAACTGATATTTGGCTGTTGTTGTTGTTATGTAGTAACAGTGGTGCTCGCCTTGCGGAACGCCCTCCCATCAGATGTCAAAGAGATAAAAAACTACCTGACATTTAGGAAACATCTGAAGGCAGCCCTGTTCAGGGAAGTTTTTACAGTGTGACATTTTGATGTATTTTTAATCTTTGTTGGAAGCCACCCAGAGTGGCTGGGGAAACCCAGCCAGATGGGCGGGGTACAAATAAATTATTATTATTATTATTATTATTATTATTATTATTATTATTATTATTTGCTCCTGTTTTTGAAGCAGCTGTGATGCCTGAAGCATAATGTGGCATTACAAGGGACATCCTCAATTGCCTTCTGTTTGGGGATGCTTGAAGAATTTGATTTTTGTCAATTCCTCTGTGGGATGACCTGATCTATACCTCTCAGACTAATCTGCGCATCAGAACTTAGCTGGCCACCAGATTTCACACTTCTCCCAATGGACTGACCTAATTCTTGCTGGTTGAAGGCTAGACACATTTGCTGGTTGAAGGCTAGACACATTTGCTGGTTGAAGGCTAGACAGCTGGGAATAAGCCCCATTGAACTCAATTAAACTTACTTCGGAGTACAGGATTGTGCTTGGGCATATTTCAAAATGCACATTTAGAGTAAAATCCTATGCACCTATTGGCCATGGGAGGCATCATATCTCCCTCTCCAAGGTTGCAGAGATGGCCCCAGCCTCAGAGATGGAAATCTGAAGTTAGATTCCCATCCCTCCTTGGCAGCTTCTGGTCCTACTAACATTGGAGTGGCAATATGATATGATTATTTATTGTGTTTCTTATTTATGTATTGAATTTATATTCCATCCTTCATCTCAAAGGAGCCCGGCAAAGCAAATCTATCCACCACAAAACTTTTAAAAAATAAGTATTTCTTTTAAAAAAACAGCTGAAGAGTTGAAAAACAGTTACAGTTAAAAACATGTAGAATACAGTTTAAAACATGTAGAATGCAGAATAGAATGCAGTTCAAAATGTTCTCCAAAAGCAGTGTGTGTCCGGGTTTGTGTGTGGGAAATTTAAGAAGGCAGCAAATCCATTTCCAACCTGTCTTTATCATAATCAGCACTGTTTCTGTTTGTTTGTTTGTTTGAGAGAACATAGATATTTATACTTAAATCAGGAGTTGTTGTTGGTCTCTAGAAGATCAATGAAAAAATTATGGGTAAAATAAACATTTGAATTCTGAATTCTGACGTTATCTATTTGCACATCATCAAGTTCAATGAAATGTGCATCTGAAAGTGTCTCTCCATTTACAAACTAACTCAATTAGTTATCCCTAGGCAACATTTGCCTAACATTTGAGGACTGAGGATAGGAAAAATTGACGTGACTGCCTTGGCAAAGGGGATTCCCTTCTGCAAACATTTCTGTGATCTTTTGATGTCACCATCTCCCCAAATTGCTGGAACAAGGGTGGGCAAAAATATTCTCATGAAACTGCCCCCCCTGTCTCAGCTGTAGACAAACTTTGCTCCTGTTTAGTGATCTAATATGAACCGCTTGCAAGCGACGTTGGCCATTTATGGTTAACTTTCCCCTGTCAAACTTAACATGGATAATTCTAACTCACATGGGGTCATGAAAACCTCTGTTGTTGATGTTTCTCAAGCAGCTGTGTGTTTGATGAAGATGGGGATGAAACAAATGTAATACAAAATCCCGCCTCCCTGCTCAAGGAGTTTGAGTCTCTAGGTGTCACTGTTTTGCATCTTAACATAAAAATCTATAAGACTGAACCTTCTGCTATTGACAGATAACACAAGGATATTCTACCCCATGGCAGTTTGCAAAGATGTAAGATAGCAGTGCCTAGAGATACTCAGATATTGTGGGGTTTCCCCCCTCCTTCCTTGCACTCAGAGCTCATAGACAGAAATTTTGGAGGACTCCTTCCACGAAACAGTCTTTGGGGTATTTTATACTGTTTCGTCCTTCTTGTTTTCTCAAATGGCTGTAGAAAAACAGCCACCATAAAGTGCAAGTGGTTGGCCACAAGAGAGAGATCCAAGTTCAAATCTTGGGGAGACTTCCCTGAATTGTACTATTTTAGAATGCAGGACTACAAGGTTAATTGTAATAGTGATGGGACAGCCTCCATTTCTGTGTTTATTTTAAGAAAACCTGGGGATCCAAACATTCATCGCTTTTCACAACTCACACTGTCCCTTGTATCTTGCTATTTAAAGTTGATTATTATCTGAAGGGTGGAAAAGTGACATAGATATTTAAATTATTTCTGTTTTTGCAGGAATTCTATTTATTTGAACACAAGAACACAGAAAGGCATCAAAGAGATGCTTATACAATATGGCAACTAAAATTCTACATAGGTATATTAAAGTAACACCTAATTTAAGATGGCCATATTTATTTTTTAGGTGTAGGTAAAGAGTCATGCAGCTCGTTGTTTGAAACATAAGATAAGAAGTCCCACCAAATGTAATAAAATTGTTCTACTGTGGGTTTTTCCCCGCCTTCCACCACGTGAATCTTGTGGGTTGTCTTTTCAGCAATTGTACCATAGGTTCTTAGACCATAACTGAAGAGACAGTTCATTTAAGTTCTGCCATTTTTGTGCAGTTGAAAATTTGGCAGCTACTAGAAATCAGGTTAGCAGCTCCTTCAAAGAGAATCGTTTTAGAATATCATCCCATATATTTAATAGTGCTAGTTGTGGTGATACCTGAATTTCAGATTTAAATATTTGAGATATTTCTGCAAATACTTCCATCCAAAAAGCCAAGACCCATGGGCATTCCCGCCATAAATGAGAAAATTTGTGTTTGTGGGAGCAACCCCTCCAACAAAGTTAAGAAGATTGAGAATTTATGTGTGAAATCTGAACTGGTGTATGATGCCATCGGTGTGTAACTTTAACTTTTATGTATATTTGTGGATACAGACTTGAATAGGTTGTGTTGTGTTGTCTTGTGCTGGGTCAATCTGCATGGCAGCCATTTTGGGTTGTGCCATGTTCTCACAGCAGCCATTTTGTGACTGGCACCCACAGCACTGTCTCAAAATTCAAAATGGGCCAACTGGTGCACTCCCTGTATTAAAAGCTCACAGCCTTTTGGCACCTCCACCAATTTCCCGGTGCCAGCCAACCCATGAGGCAAGGTGAAGTGACCACCTCAAGTGGCAGGATCCTCAGGAACCACAGATCCTGATGTACATAGTTATTCTCCCCTTGTTCCTGATGTCGATCTTCTCTCACCCCTTCTTCCCTGCTGGAGAAGGGGAATGCCCTTTTATCGTGTTTTTAATATTCTGTTGGGAGTCACCCAGAGTGGCTGGGGAAACCCAGCCAGATGGGCGGGATATAAATAATAACAACATAATCATCATTATTATTACTACTATTGTTGTTGTTGTTTTCAAAAAGTGAATACCAGAACACCATGAAAGAGTTTTTGACTTCTGGTGGTGTCATCTTACTTTCTTATCAAGGTGACCAATACCCAAGTACGGTTATCTTAAAGCAGTTTTCCTTATACATGAGAGCAAGAATCTGTGGGCTGCTGTAAATTATATGAATTTTTTAATTATTTAAAACAAACAAACAAAAGTGGGGGACTGCAGCATGTGTGTTTCTGTGTGTGTGTGTGTGTGAAGTGAGCGAGATGGTCTGGAACAAAACACTTTTTTAAAAAAATAGCCAACTGTCTAGCTAACTTTGCCCATGGGAAAGTTCCACACAAGTTGTGATCCTCACTAGAATGTGACCAAAAAAAAAATTTAATCACATATCTGCAAGTGATATATGCTAAAATTGTGCTTGGTAACCCGCGAGATCTCACTTTGAAGGTTGTCACATCATCTATGGCGGCTCTTGGCTCCAGCTTTTGCCACAGATGAATCAAACTGGGGTTGCTCAGTGAGTAGAGCATGGCTCTCTTAATCTCAAGGTCCTGGGTATAAGCCCCACATTGAACAAAAATATTCCTCCATTCCAACTCTACAGTTCTATGATTGATAATTATTTGAATTTACTTCTGAACTAGAGTTTCATAAAGGACATCATCATCATTCATTTCAGACTCTGACTTTCTGTACATGCAGGGATATTTTGGTTTGCTTTGTTTTTATTTCTGATTGCGTATCCTAAAGCATCTGGTAGCTCTGCTATCGTAAGAATCGTAATAAATCTATCTAGAGCTTAGAATACTTTGGTGAATGTATTAGCAAAAAGTGGCGGCATTGACAACACTCAGATCTTGTTATTGTTTGGAGTGAATAATGCGGAAAAGTGAAATTAAAAATGGATCTTTTGGGTTTTTTAAAAAAAATTATTCCCACCCCCCTGCAATGAAAATTGATATCTATGAAGTGATATCCTTTTCTGCAATGTCTCTTCAGTTTTCCCTTGTGTTCTCTGTGAGATCTTTGGGTATGTGTAACATAAAACGACATTGTCACCATTTTAAATGAATAATTTAAAGTCAATGTATGAGTGGCACATTTCTCTGAAACCACAGAGCTTTGCGCTGCTGTGATGTCAAGTGAAGAATGCAGAAATATAACTTATAAACATGAATGCAATTGTGACAATAATCATTTGTACTAGCTTTTTTAGAACCCCGGTTTTTTGTATATCACAGCAATAGATGCAGCACAAATTTCTACGTATAAATGATAAAATCTGTAAATGATAAATATACAACCTCCGATTCTATAAATATGTGAAAGGCGGTCATTTCCCCTAGAACATTATTTATGAAGTTGCTATAATCTCACACCATCACCCTTGACAGTAATTAATAATATTGCATGTTTCTCAGGATGAGCAAATCCCTTTCCTTTATTTCTGCTCGGAGTATTCCAGTTTTCTGCCCTCTGGACTCTGATATTAATCGAAACTTTCTGGAGTACTTCAGATATCCTTGGTTTTTGTTTTTGCTTTGGAACTGCTACTGTAAATCAGCTGTCCATTCAGATTCACATCCAAAATGCGATGCTGTGAGTCCTGAGAGGTAAAGCTGAGAGTGGGTGATTTTCATGAAATGGAATAAGGCAGGCATGTGACTAATAATAATTGCAACATACCACATCTTCTTCAGATCCTGTGATCACTATCTGAATCCCACCTTCCTGTGCCCCCTCCATAAGAGGTCCAGAGGGTGGCAGCACATGTTGGGACCTTTTCTGTGGTGGCTCCCCATTTGCTGAATGCTGTTCCCAGGAAGGCTCACCTGGCACCATCATTACATTGCTGTTGTTTGGTTGGTTGTAGGTCACTTTGGGTTGCCCTGGGCAAGATAAAGCGATGAACAAATTCAGTAAATAAATAGTGGTATTTCTAAGCTGTCCCATAACTGATGTTCTCTCTGAAGAGTCTCCACTGAAATGGTTCAGATACAGTATACAGTCATACCTCAGGTTGCATTTTTTCAGGTTACGGACCGCCGAAACCTGGAAGTACCGGCATGCGCAGAAGCGCTAAATTGTGCTTTGCGCATGCGCATGCGCGCCAAATCACAACCCACACTTGTGCAGATTGCGCAGGTGTGGGTTGCGAACGTGCATCCCACACGGATCACGTTCGCAACCCGAGCGTCCACTGTATTGTAAAGAATAAAAACACAGTTCCTATATGAAAAAAGCCAGCACAGATTAAGCTATGGAGCTATGGAATGTTCTTTGTCCTTTGGGTTTTAAATACAATTGGTGGCTTTGAATACTTACATTGGCTTTCAAGAAGGAGGGTTGGTGGAGCCAAATCCTAACGTTCAGTTACTAAAGCAAACTGCTCTTTAAATGACAGAACAATCCATCAGAACATATTTTAAGGTTGTTTGCTGTGTCGAGCTTGTCAAACAATGGTTTTCTTAACTATCTGTTCAAGAGCTTTGGCATGTCTCCAATAGCAAGAGGGGCCAACACAGTGACCTTGCCTTCTCTATGTTTTACTGGGTAGATGATACTTGCATCCGTTGTTCAGCAACGCTCTTCCCTTGACATCCGTCTCTCATCCAAGTTGGAGCTGTAGCCACAGCGAACAGCTATCCCTGCTTGCCAGTAGACAATGTGTACTTGTTCGATCCAGGACAAAACTGAGTATCAGTTTCTTGTCAGTTGTGGCAGTGTTATTATTTACTGAACTTATTAGTTCAATAAACATTTTATTCTCCTTTTAAATCAAAAACAACCCAAAGCAACTGACCAAAAATTGTGCCTGCATTAAAACCTACATAAAACAAAAACAGAATAAAAGCTAAGAACACATTCATATTGATAGAAATTAAAACAAAGAAAGAAAGCTCATTTCTGGTTCCACTTTGGAAACTAGGCCAAGTAATTTGTAGCTTTAAAATCCCGAGTGACTTTCTGTGTGTTGTTTTTTATTTATTTGTACTTTTCAAGTTCATACATTTCACTAATTTACAATCATTTTGACATTTATTAATCTGTTTTAAATATACACTCTTATTAAACAGCAGGTTATTTACAATAATCCTGCCAATGTTCTTATCTGTTTACAATTTATCTGTAAATATTCAATAAATCATTTGCATTCTTTTATTAAAAAGTTCGTTATCTTGGTTTCTTAATTTTCCGGTAAGTTTCTCCATTTCTGCATATTCCATATGTTTTTTGGGATCCATTCTTCCTTTTCTGCTTTTTTTCCATTTTGGAGCGAGTAACATTCTTGCTGCTGTACATGAATAAGTTTCTATACATTTTAGGTAGTTCTGTCCCTATAATTCCCAAAAGAAAAGCTTCTGGGTTTGTTTGGTTTTTACAAAGGTTATTTAACATCCTTTTCATTTCATTATATATCATTTCCCAGTAAGCTTTAACCTTTCTACAAGACCACCACACATGATAAAAAGAACCTTCTTTCTGTTTACATTTCCAACAATTATTTGATTTAGATTTATACATTTTTCCCAAGAGACTTTCTGGAGAATGCCAGAATTCAGAATTTCAAAGTACAGTCATACCTTGGGTTGACGTAGCTTCAGGTTGAGCATTTTTGGGCTGTTACTTCCAGGTTTCACCACTCGCGCATGCGCAGGTGCTCAAAATGACATCACGCGCATGCACGGAAGAGGCGAATCGCGAACCGCGCATGCACAGACACAGGTTGTGTTTGCTTCAGGATGCGAACAGGGCTCTGGAGCTGATCCTGTTCGCATCCAGAGGTACCACTGTATCCACAGGAATGTAATCATGTGAGCCGCACCTGCAATCTGAATTGATGCAGTTTCGACAAAGAGCCCAAAGTGGTGTTGGCAAAGATGCTGGACTAGGATGGAGATACCCCAGTTCAAATTTGCAGTTAGCCTTCATCTTGGGCCACTCAGCTTGACCCATCTTACAGGGTTTTTGTGAAGATGGCATGCAATTAAGTATAGCTACAGCATGGTATATAGGGATGTGGGTGGTGCTATGGGTTAAACCACAGAGCCTAGGACTTGCCACTCAGAAGGTTGGCAGTTCGAATCCCCGCGACGGGGTGAGCTCCCATTGCTCGGTCCCTGCTTCTGCCCACCTAGCAGTTCGAAAGCATGTCAAAGTGCAAGTAGATAAATAGGTACTGTTCCGGCGAGAAGGTAAACGGCGTTTCCGTGTGCTGCTCTGGTTCACCAGAAGCGGCTTAGTCATGCTGGCCACATGACCCGGAAGCTGTATGCTGGCTCCCTTGGCCAATAAAGCGAGATGAGCGCTGCAACCCCAGAGTTGGCCACGACTGGACCTAATGGTCAGGGGTCCCTTTACCTTTTTACAGTATTGTATAGTCTCTAAGAAATACCCCTTTGTTTCACAATTTGGCATCTAACCTCTTCCAGTACTGTACTTTGCTGTGCTCTCAGACTAACAGGCCAGTCAGCTCTGGATTCCTCTGGCTGGATCATTTCCGGATGCAAATTCAGATTTGCTTTGTAGCAAAGCAATAAATATTTCACATCCATCATGGCCATTTATTTCACAGTTTGTGGCACAGCTAATATAGCACTAACCCTGTCAATATTCAGCGCGATATTTATTCTCCCGGGGGCTTTGTATATCTGAGGAGTTGCAATAACTTAACTCAAGCCCTTATGCGGGTGGGAGAGGGGGGAAGGGATGGGTTCCCTAACATCCGGCACAACCCCCCGTGTAGTGATTTGGGGCAGAAATCCTCCCATCATTGAGATGTTCATAATAAGCGGCCTAATTCACAACCCAGTGAAGCCGACAGATCCACCACGTATTGCAAAAATTCATCATTTCTGCTTATCGGGGACTTCTGAAATCTATGTGAATCTTATTACAAAAGATCAAAAGATATTGATTGAAATTCCATAGTTAAAAAACGAAACCCAAAAAACCTGGATCACGCTGAAATTATTCCTCCCGTGCAACCAGCAACAATAAAGCATCAGATGCTTTATCAATCATCTCTGGCTTGAAAAACTGAGCTGCAGTCTAATGAACTCTCTTCTCTGGTCTTCTGATTCTACCACCTTAAACCTGCAGAAGATCTCACGTTCTGCCCTTGCTCCTATGTTACTTGCTATGCCTGGAACTCCTCTCGGCAGATCTCAGTAGTACCATCTCTGATTTCTTCAGACATCATAGCTCAGCCGGTAAAGCAAGAGACTCTTAACCTTAGGGCTGTGGGTTTGAATCCCACGTTGGGCAAAAGATTCCTGCATTGCAAGGGGTTGGGCTAGAAGATCCTTCATGGTCTACAGTTCTGTGATGCTATGAAATCATCAAAACAACTTTCCGCTTCCACAAATCCTTCAATTTAAACCCTCAGTCCTAATTAAACACACAAATATGAAAACCGCTTTTGCACTATTCTGACATTTGTCTTCTGGGTTAAATGAGCATGTGGTGGAGGGGATGAACATGCTAGCCCTACTCTTGTTGTTGTTTAGTCGTTTAGTCGTGTCCGACTCTTCGTGACCCCGTGGACCAAAGCATGCCAGGCACTTCTGTCTTCCACTGCCTCCCTCAGTTTGGTCAAGCTCATGCTGGTAGCTTCGAGAACACTGTCCAACCATCTCCTCCTCTGCTGTCCCCTTCTCCTTGTGCCCTCTATCTTTCCCAACATCAGGGTCTTTTCCAGAGAGTCTTTTCTTCTCATGAGGTGGCCAAAGTATTGGAGCCTCAGCTTCAGGATCTGTTCTTCCAGTGAGCACTCAGGGCTGAGTTCCTTAAGAATGGAGAGGTTTGATCTTCTTGCAGTCCATGAGTCTCCTCCAGCACCATAATTCAAAAGCATCATTTTTTTGGCAATCAGCCTTCTTTATAGTCCAGCTTTCACTTCCATACATCACTACTGAGAAAACCATAGCTTTTACTATACGGACCTTTGTTGGCAAGGTAATGTCTCTACTTTTTAAGATGCTGTCTAGGTTTGTCATTGCTTTTTTCCCAAGAAGCAGGCGTCTTTTAATTTCATGGCTGCTGTCACCATCTGCAGTGATAGCAGCTCAAGGCCATTACGGGATCTGGGTAGTGACCATCTGCAGCAGGGAACCTGATCCACCTGCCTAAATTCCCCTCGTGAGGCATAATCCTGATTTTCAATCATGGCTAAAATGAACGAGAGCACCACAAGATCCCATTTTCTTTCAGGGGAGAGCTTTTTACAAGGTTTCCCTGAGAGGGAAAAATATTCTACAAGTTTCTGTCCCATACTAGGGGATAAAATAAACATAGTTTAATGTCTCTTCTAAAGGATATACTATAAAAAATAAAGGTGACACATTTTAATGTGTTTTGGAGTGCCTCATTTTCACACCACAACAGTGTAATTTATTGGAAATTACACATTTACTTTATTCATTAGTACTTGTAAAAAAAAAAAATTACTGAATTACTTCTAGCTTGTTTAGTTTTTATAGAAAATGAAGAATGACTTGATTCAAACATTATTAACAAAGTTGAGCAAGTCTTTATAGGCACTTATTTCTAAGTTACCAGAATCTGGAGGTGCAAATAGATGATGGATTCATATATTTTTTTCAACTTATAAATTAGCGTCCCATTAGGCAAAGCAAAGCTCTATTCATTTGCTTTGCCTAAAAATCAGGTAGAATCCATACATGATTTGGCAGCAGGATTGCACCTTCCCAATCCTGAACCCAGTCCACCTATTCATGGAATAGACAACCTGTCCACACACATTCTTCCAGAAATTGTTGATCTCAAAATACACCAGTCTCTGCCAGTATGGTAAACGGTCATGTATGATGGGAACTGTTGTCCAACAAGCCTGTGGTTTGCTTCGGGTGCCAAAACATCTTGGTCCGGCCATGAGTAAAACCAATTGCAATCTATAAACCAATATTAGCAAACCAGCAACTTAACAAAATAAGGAAAACCTCACTGTTCCAGCATAAATCTTTTAAATGTTTAGCAAATCTATAAAACAACATTAGCAAAACAGTGGTGGCTTGCATGTGCTAACAAGTCAGATATAACATAACTGAAAGAACTTTCAAATCATTAGCAAAACAGTGGTGGCTTGCATGTGCTAACAAGTCAGATATAACATAACTGAAAGAACTTTCAAATCATTGCAGAGCACCTCAAATTCAGTGCTTTGCAGCAGTCAACCCCCATATTTATATAAAACCACATACAGTGGTACCTTGGTTCTCAAACTTAATTCATTCCAAAACCAAAGCGTTCCAAAACCAAGGCACGCTTTCCCATAGAAAGTAATGCAAAACGGATTAATCCGTTTCAGACTTTTAAAAACAACCCCCAAAACAGCAATGTAACATGAATTTTACTATCTAACGAGACCATTGATCCATAAAATGAAAACAATAAACAATGTACTGCAGTCACACTATCAATCAATCAGTAGCTGAACTGGGTTCCACGCAGTCACAAAAGCAAAACAAAAAGAGCTGCGAAAACAAAAACGCAAAATAAATAGCAAAACCAGACAGACCTCAGTGCAACACTCAAAACAGAAGTGTGGCACTCAAATCGGAAGCATAACACTCAAAATGGAGCATGTTCGGCTTCCAATAAAAGTTTGCAAACCGAACACTTAATTCAGGTTTGCAGTGTTTGGGTTCCAAGTTGTTTGAGTACCGAGGCATTTGAGAATCAAGGTACCACTGTAGTCAGTTGCCAGTCCTCAAGGCTGAGTTCACAACATGCAGGTGTATCACATGATTTCTCACCGACTACTTATTGGACACCTTATGTGTTTAACTCACAACAGGCTGTGTGAACTGACTTCACTGATGAGCACAGTTTAAAGTAAGGTAGATCCATCTGCAGTGTTAGTGGTGCTGCTGTCATTTAGTGAAGAACACATGCATTTGTGGTCACAAATACACAAAAACAACACCAGTGAAATCAAGGGATGTCCATGTTTGTGTGAGCCTGGCCACAGAAGGCTCCTGTTAACCTTTCTATTTGAATGCCAATAAATGTCATTTTGAGGTTGGAAATAGTTTTGCCTGATACCTCATTTTCAGACACCATTATGATAACCTTATTGAAACAGAACTGAAAGAATGAGTTGTAAGGGAGTTCCCTAGTTGTGGTGCCACCACAGGGAAGGCCCTGTCACTTGTGTTCCACTATACTTGAGGAAGATGTGAAAAAAAGAACTTTTATTTTTCTTAGAGAACAATTCCTGCAGAGGCGAAAACCAGGACTCAGCATCCTAGAATGCCTTCTCAGCAGCTTGATAAGTCCACACTTTTCTCTTTCCCTAGGATTCGCCTTGGTTTTTACATAAGGGGGCAACAACATATTAACTAAAACAAGCAGTAAATTCACATGATATCACAACAGGCTCACCCTTGTCGTCCTAACCTGTCCTACTGGTGAGTGCATAAACCTCTGAATCAGAATTTAATTTATTGCCAGGATCAAACAGGTGGAAGTAATCTTGCATTACTGGGTTATGCCACCCAACTGTCCAGTCTGACACCAACAGGCCATCCCATGCAGCCTCTGCGAGAAGAGGAGGAAGAGACAATGAGGTCTTCTCCATTGACACTGATAGGTCCAAGCAGTCCTTTTTTCTGGGGGTACGCTGGGGTACTCAAACCCCGAAACTTTTTGTGAATCTAACAGGAGAAGAAACTATCTATCTATCTATCTATCTATATCTATCTATCTATCTATCTATCTATCTATCTATCTATCTATCTATCTCTATCTATCTATCTATCTATCTATCTATCTATCATCTATCTATCTATCTATCATCTATCTATCTATCATCATCTATCTATCTATCTATCTATCTATCTATCTATCTATCTATATCTATCTATCATCTATCTATCTATTTATCTATCATCTATCTATCTATCTATCTATCTATCTATCTATCTATCTATCTATCATCTATCTATATCTATCTATCATCATCTATCTATCTATCTATCTATCATCTATCTATCTATCTATCATCTATCTATCTATCTATCATCTATCTATCTATATCTATCTATCTATATCTAATCTATCATCTATCATCTATCATCTATCATCTATCTATCATCTCCCTATATCTATCTATCTATCTATCTATCTATCTATCTATCTATCTATCATCTATCTATATCTATCTATCATCATCTATCTATCTATCTATCTATCTATCTATCTATCTATCTATCATCTATCTATCTATCATCTATCTATCTATCTATCTATCTATCTATCTATCTATCTATCATCTATCTATCTATATCTATCTATCTATATCTAATCTATCATCTATCATCTGTCATCTATCTATCATCTATCTATATCTATCTATCTATCTATCTATCTATCTATCTATCTATCTATCTATCATCTATCTATCTATCTATCTATCATCTATCTATCTATCATCTATCTATCTATCTATCTATCTATCTATCTATCTATCTATCATCTATCTATATCTATCTATCTATCATCTATCTATCTTCTATCGATCTATCGTCTGTCTATCTATATTTATTTATTCTCTAGCATGGTGAATCATCAGTTCTGTTACTACCCCCGATGGCCGCCTTGTTTCCTGTCATGGTGTATCCAGAGTCTCAGACAGAAGCGAGCATTTAATGTGAGAAGTAGGAGTTGGAATCTAGCACAGTGATTGGTCAGTTTCATTGTTACCACCTCCTACAGCGGTTTCATTTCCTTTTCCAGTGTTTCCTGAGTCTCAGATGGAAGTGAGTGTTTAATGTGTGAAGTAGGAGTGGAATCTAGCACGGTGATTGTTCAGTTTCATTGTTGCCACCTCTGACGGTGGTTTCATTTCCTTTCCTGGTGTTTCCTGAGTCTCAGACGGAAGCGAGCGTTTAATGTGTGAAGTAGGAGTTGGAATCTAGCACGGTGATTGGTCAGTTTTCTTGTTACCACTCTGATGGTGGCTTCCTTTCCTTTCCTGGTGTTTCCTAAGTCTCAGATGGAAGCAAGCGTTTAATATGTGAAGCAGTGTGGAATGTGAATGTGTTGTGTTTTTCTGATGAAAGTTTGGCCTCATTGAGGGGCAGTATTTCAACATGTGTAATGCATGTTCTTTGTACTTTTGTCCATTTACTGTATTCATTTTTCCTGATTTGAACTATAAAATGGTGATATTTTTGAGTCAAAATGAGAGTACCCCTAAAAAAAATTAAGAAAAAAAGCATTGGGTCCAAGTGTCAAGGCTCCTTGGTCCCAGAGCAGAATCCATCAGTGGCCTACTGGTCCTTTGTAAAGTGATAGCATCTGGCCTCAAATTCTCTCCCCACTCTTTCTTTTTCCTTTTGTCTTCTGCCTATTATATTGTGTAACCGTTCTGTTTTGGCTGAAGCACCTGCAGACTACTATTTGCTATCAACTGTATTCTGATCCTCAACATTTTTTGTGTTTGTGTGTGGCAAGGTTGCAGTAAAGGCCCTCTTCTTCCTACTCTTTCTCTCCCTTTTGGCTCCACACGATACAGTAGTACCTCAGGTTACATACGCTTCAGGTTACATACGCTTCAGGTTACAGACTCCGCTAACCCATAAATAGTACCTCGGGTTAAGAACTTTGCTTCAGGATGAGAACAGAAATTGTGCTCCAGCGGCGCAGCAGCAGCAGGAGGCCCATTAGCTAAAGTGGTTCTTCAGGTTAAGAACAGTTTCAGGTTAAGAACGGACCTCCGGAACGAATTATGTACTTAACCCGAGGTACCACTGTATACAGAACAGCACATTGCACAAAAAAGCAACAGTAAGAACAACCATTTCTCATGGCACTGTAAAACAGAGGAGAATCGATTGTCCCGTCTTTGCTGAAACTATCAGAATCTCAGACGATGTTATCCTTGTCAAATAGGGAAATAAAATTAATTGCTATTAGTGCCTGGAAATTAAACCTGTGGTATTGCCTTAAAATAAAAAGGGAAGAAAGAGCACTTGGAGTCTGGCATTAACATTTCACTGATAATACTCTTGTAATAAAACTTGGCATCCCTGTTCAATTATTCATATGGTGTCATATGAAAACATGACAATTTTAAAAATGCATTCTTCCAGCATCTTTCAGTCAGCCAGGGTGCCTTTCTGTGACTTATTTCCTCCCTCCCTTTGCATCTCGTCATCTGAATGCTGTGAATAAATTCAACTTTATTGAATAAGTTTCACTCTTGTTTCTGCGCATTTCGTTTATGATTTCTACAGCTGCCCTTCTATTGTATTACCCTTCTATTTTATTTTTTCTTCTTGTCTTGATTTCCTTTTATATCTGCCATGTGCTCTATTTTTACCTTCCTTGCAATCCATCATTCCTGCTGGGGGGTGGGGGGCGGCGGCAGGCAGCACGGTTAGCTATATTCCCTATTATCTGATTTTTTTCCCCTGGATATACTTAACTTTGTGACACTTTCTTTCTCTGAGTGACCTTTGTGATATAATCCTTCAACGGCTGCATCCTGAAAGCATCTTCTGACAGGAAAAGCTGCCACACATTTAATTCTCAAATGGCTGAAGTTCAGTTTCTGTGATTTCTGTTGTGTCTCCAGGAGAACAGTATGGCAAAACTCTGCAATACCTATGTTACATATAGCAAAAGGTGTTGTTGTTGTTGCTGTTGCTGTTGTTGTAGTTGTAGTTGTTATTTTTATTTTATTTTTTAAATGTCGGAATCTTGGAAACGTCAGAATCTTGTTCCTTAGCTATTAACTCAAAAGATGATTGGAACATACAGCAAATATCTCTGTAGTAGAAAACACATACAGGCACTATAACATTTTCAACTTAGCTCTATAGCTATTCAAAATCAGGCATTTCTGAGCACTTCCATAGCAGCCATTTACTGCAGGGTCTCAGAATCTCTCCCCCCCCTCTTTCTTGGAGGGGGGGAGTGGAAAGTTTCACGTCATTCTTGTGTTTTACACATCCCATTTTTTCCTCTCCTTCCTGAAAAAAAAATAAAAATCTGATAGCCGGTCTGTGGCTGCTTCAAATTGGAATATTCCATTTTTGGAGGCAGCTTGTTTCTGATGTGTTATGTGACATTTCTTGGGAGTGTGTTGTACTGCCACACCTCTTTAATTCTGCTTTGGCAGAGCTGAGCCATTTCTGAGAATAGCCATGGGAAGGTTGTCGCTGTTGCTTCGTGGAGAAGGGAGATGGCAATCTTGCTGTGCCTGGAATTTTAATCCCCCACCCCACCCCTATTACTGGAGCTGGGCTAGCACATCATCAGGAAGTCTAGCCTGGAATAATCTTGCTAGGCATTTGGTTGGCTCACAAGTCCTGTGGCCATTCCGTGGGCTATGTGTTAAGTTTGTAAATGTGAGAAGACAGTGGGAGGGGAGGAGAAGGTGCAATAACTCCAAGATGCTAGGCTTGTTGTTGCTCAGGAGAAAGGTTCAGCAGTAGAAATTGGTGGGACAAGATGGAGGAGGACTTCCATGTTGTTTTCTCATGGTTGTGGGATCTTTCCAAAGGAGCAGTAGACTGAATAGGGTGCAGTTTGGTTTTGCTGAGGGGTGGGGGGAATGGAAGTTCAGTCTACAGTGGTACCTCTGATTATGAATTTAATTTGTTCCAGAGGTCTGTTCTTAACCTGAAACCATTCTTAACCTGAGGTACCACTTTAGCTAATGGGGCCTCCCACTGCCGCCACGTGATTTCTGTTCTCATCCTGAGGTAAAGTTATTAACCCAAGGTACTACGTCCGGGTTAGCTGAGTCTGTAACCCAAAGTGTTTGTAACACAAGGTGTTTGTAACCTGAAGTACCACTGTATATAGGCAGAAGGAAGACTTCACCCTTTATCTTTGAATTCTAGATTTTGCTTCAAAACATAGTAACATGCAGAGACTGAAGCACTGTGCAAGATCAGAACTAAACATAACATGGAGCCTACGAGTAGCTCATTGAACAGACCCCTGCGGTATCTAGCAGGTGATACTCTTTACGTTCAGATTCTTCAAGTTCTCCTGCTACCCTAACACCAGATATACAGGATAGTCCATATGGGGCGATGATGCGGTATTTGTTGAATGCACACACAAGAACAGGTGTCCACTGCGATGAGACCAGCTAAAAGTCATCACAGGTTGGGGAATTGGCCTTTAGATCCTAAGGCCAGGAGATATTACTTTGAACATCAGCTTTCAATTACTACATATCACAAATCGTACAAGAAGCTGTAGAAATAAATGTTTTCAGGCTGAGTAACCTGTACCTAAAGTATGGAATTACCTTTTTGGCTTTATGTTTGACAGGTCTGACAGCTCAAAGAACTGGAAAAGGTGCAGAAAAGGCCAGCTAAAATGATGAAGAGGTTGGAGAAACACCTTCCCTACAAGGAAAGGCTAAAGTATTTGGAGGTTTTTAGTTTGGGGAAAAAACAAAAGACAACTAAGGGAGGAAATTATAATTGCATTTTGAATAGCGTGGATAGATTTTCCCCACCCCTCCTTCTCTTATAATAACAGGACACCATCCAATGAAATATATTTGTGTAAGATTGAGAACTGGGAAAGGAAAAGTCCTTCTACTTGTAATACAACTTACAGATTTTACTGTCCACATGAACTCAGCCATCTTTCCTCCCTGTACAATGTCTCTGGGGGGGGGGGGACAGCATGTCCTCATAGAGACATTTGGCAACCCCCTTTTCAATACATGCACCAGAAGCCGGGCTTTCTTGCTGCTTGGGGTAGTCATTGCTGGTTTTAAAAATTGTCCAAGTGCAAATTCTGAGGAAGACCTGTGCTCCAGTCCGCACAGTAGTCTGAGAGGTGTGGATCAGGTGAGTTTGCTTTGGAATTTGTATAGCACGAATTCTTCCAGTAACCCCACCAGAGGCATCTGACTGGCAGCTGTAGGAAACAGGAAGGTGAATTGCATGCCCCTTGCTCTGATTCAGAAAGGCAACTGTTACCTTCTTAACTTTTAACAATGGCTTAATTATTAAGTTTAAGCTTTCGGTGTAAAATGTTAACTGGCTTACTTATATTAAGGTAACATGAGAGTGGAATGGGCTGCTGTTAAATTGCTAACAAAGCAAGGGAAAGCATGCCTGGCTACTAGAAATTTACTCTCCATTATCAAAAGCAAAAGTTTTAATAGTTTGCTTCCACTTAAGCCTCTCTGCTTTTTTAAAACAACCAATTATACGGCCACTAGTGTATTTTAGGCCTGTCAGATTTGGACCATGCTTTCTCAAGGATGTGCCACTCTGCATGAGCCTCTCATTTATTAGAAGTCGTTCTGAAAATCCCTTGGAGGAGGTGAAATTGATGCAAGAAATATGCAAGGCCCTCCTACGGCTGGTTCAGATGCTCAGGAATTCTGACATGACCGACCCTGGGAACATATGGAGGTGCCCCTGGCTTGTGGCTTGGGGGGGGGGAGCAAAAGGAAGGAGCAAATGTATAAACCGGTGACTCCAGGTGGGGCCTTTTTAAAGCTGCAATGATTGCGTTGTCACATGTGACTAAGAAAGGACCTCATGGTTTTGTTGGCATCTTTGCCCCTAAACCAAAGATCAGCCCAGGCACTCCTGCAAGGGACCATGGGGCTGGAGCGTGGGGGCTCAACATCTCTAGGCAAAATGGAGTATATCTGAGACTGAAATTTGCATTTTAGTGAGATTTGAACTTTGCGTGTTAGAATAATAATAATAATTTATTATTTGTACCCCGCCCATCTGGCTGAGTTTCCCAGCCGTAGAATCTATACCCTACATGGCAAACATGTCTTGCTTTTAAAAAAATTCCTTTAAGTGTTGTATTGACAACAATTCATCTCCAAATCTTATTGATTGACATACTTTTTATCCCAGCATTTTATCTTCCATTCTTCCATACCAGTTGCTAAGCGGTCCTGAATCGTCAGAATAGTCACACACTCATCATCTGCTGTATGTGTCAAAATGTAAACTACTCTTTTACCTTTGCTGTGTTTAATTTTTAAAAATGTAGCAGGGCAAGCCTATACAGGTCTACTCAGAAATGTCCCATTAAGTTCAATGTGGCTTACTCCCAGGTAAGTGGGAGTAGGAGTTCAGCCTAAAACAAAAGGGATGGGAAACTGAATGTTAAACTTCCAACTACCATACCTCTCTGATTCAAAGCAAACAAACTTTGGTTCTGCTGTTTTTCATGGATCACTACCTGGCGTGGGAAAATTTAATAGCAGCATGTTATGTGAAGGTTGCACTCGACAAGTATAGCAAATAAAATGAGGAAATGCACACATTGTACCTTGCAAAGGTTGCAAGCAGTGGCGCAGAAGTCTTGGGTTACAATAACATCTGAAATGAGTCCAAGCCTGAGAACGTCGCTTAGCTTGTTTCAAAGGGATGCAGTTCACTAAACGCAAGCATGATTTAATGCTCCATCAATTATTTCCTGCCTGTCACTTAAACAGGCTTCACATATGCATGGCAGGTCTAGGAGTGCAAAGATGAGGCAGAAGGAATGATTTACTGGCTGGGGGCAACACCTGTAAGTTAAGCAGCTCAGAAATTAGCCACAAGTAGCATATTAGGGCAGCTAATCAGGCACGCTTGAGTATTTCAGTTTCTTGATTTCCCCATAAATAAGGCTGTATGTGGCTGCCCTGGGGCCGTCTAGTGATTAACTGCCCTGGCTTACAGTAAAGTGCTCAGTCTGGACAATTTAGTGGGAGGCTGCAGGTGTGCAGAGTAAGCATGTTGCTTATGACGCTTATCCGCTGGGGATATGGAGGGTCTCTGAAACTTGGATGTCTTGTTTTCATGTTATCATCATGCTACTTAGGGATCAGATTGCTTTCATCCATTCACCTGTATCATGTTAACAAGTTGTAAACTACCAGCAATTTCATGCATAATTTTGGAACACAGCTCTTGCATGCTTTGGGCCTCTCCGAGTCCATAGAGACACCAAATATGGGTTCAAGGATACAACTGCAACATGACTCAATAGCAAACCAAAACTTGGATGATGATGTTGATAATTATTTTATGCCAGATTAATACCCCCAGACTGCTTCTCACTTTTGCGTTTGTGTGCTTCAGAATTTCTACTTACCTACCTAAACACGGCTGGCGCTGTGGTCTAAACCAGTGTTTTTCAACCTTTTTTGGGCAAAGGCACACTTGTTTCATGAAAAAAATCACGAGGCACACCACCATTAGAAAATGTTAAAAAAATTAACTCTGTGCCTATATTGACTATATATAAAGTAATTCTCTTGAATAGGAATCAAATAAACACAAAGAAAGTATTTTATAATTACTTTATTATGAAATAGTAAGTAAACAGAAATATGAAAAATTATAAAATACTTTATTTTTAAATCTTTCGAATTTTTCAATTTTTCCCACGGCACACCAGGTAACATCTCGCGGCACACTAGTGTGCCGCGGAACAGTGGTTGAAAAACACTGGTCTAAACCACAGAGCCTAGGGCTTGCCGATCAGAAGGTCGGCGGTTCGAATCTCCGCAACAGGGTGAGCTCCCGTTGCTCAGTCCTAGCTCCTGCTCACCTAGCAGTTCGAAAGCATGTCAAAGTGCAAGTAGATAAATAGGTACCACTCCAGTGGGAAGGTAAATGGTGTTTCCGTGTGCTGCTCTGGTTTGCCAGAAGCGGCTTAGTCATGCTGGCCACATTACCCAGGAAAAACTGTCTCTGGACAAATGCCGGCTCCCTTGGCCAGTAAAGCGAGATGAGTGCTGCAACCCCAGAGTCATCCGCGACTGGACCTAATGGTCAGGGGTCCATTTACCTTTTTACCTAAAACCATAGAGTGTGAATGTGACAGATATATGAGTGACACAGAGAACCAGCATTGGTGGCACATTTAGTTGTATGTACAGTGGTACCTTGGGTTAAGTACTTAATTCGTTCCAGAGGTCTGTTCTTAACCTGAAACTGTTCTTAATCTGAAGCACCACTTTAGCTAATGGGGCCTCCTGCTGCCATCACGCCGCTGGAGCCCAATTCCTGTTCTTATCCTGAAGCTAAATTCTTAACCTGAAGCACTATTTCTGGGTTAGTGGAGTGTGTAACCTGAAGCGTACCGAGGTACCACTGTACTGTATATTCACTGTCATGTGGTGACATGGCTCATGTTGTTTTCTTAAGGATATGAGATTCTGGAGTTTACTGGAGACATGATGGTCCATTCACAGCACAGTAACCCTGTGTGGAGGAGCCTATGTAAGCCCACTAAATTCACTCCACCATATTCCCTCAATTTATGAGCATGGACATGGACAGTGCAATATGATGTTAGGGGAAATGGGAGGTCTGTGTGTGCCTCCCATGTTCTCATCCATCCATCCCCCTCCATGCTTTGCAAGTTGTCTGTGCTCAGAGTCACTTGCATGCTATTTATCAAATGCTGCCATTGTCAACTATCAGTTACTGCCAAATGTTAAATACTCCACTGCATGGCAGCTATCAAATACTGTCAAATATAATCACTCCATGGTTTCCAAACTGAATCCAATGAGAAGGTCTGTAACGGTTTCAAAAAGAAGCCCAGTCACAGCTTGATCTTCTGCAATGAACAGCTACAGGAGGAACAGATTTCAAGGATTGACGGTGCCAAAAGTGGACCATCGTGGGGCCTTGTAATGCAGAAGAGTCAGTCATCTCGTTCTAAGCTCGTTCCAAGGATGTTTGGGCCCAGCTTGTAATGGGTTTGCTGGCACCATTGTGAGCCCACAGTCAGACAGACATCAACATCACACAAAAGAGGGTTTTGGGTAGCAGATTCATTTCAGCTGTAGCCCTCCTTGATTAAAATTTGTCCCACTGAATAGTCAGCCCACAAAACCTTGCCGCATTAAGAATAACAGCACAGCAGCAATAATGGCAGCTTCAGAAACCTGTGATGCTTTTGATCATTCCATTGTCAGAGTTCCTTTTATAAAACAAACTCTAGTCTTTTGGAAAGGAGATGTTAAATCACAAGAACAGCAAGCTGAAGTGGTTACAACCAGAATCAAGCACAGGTTAAAAATAAACAGGCTTATTGTGAGAAGTGTGGAATGATATCAAGATGATCCCCGAGCAGCCCTTGAGATGTCAAAGATGATAATACAGTAACAACGTTTGGGAAGTATTTCGAGTTTTACACTTAGCCTTTGGCAGGGATTTATTAAGACAGAATAAACCCTGTGACTTTTCAATCCCAAGTACAATTTGTTTCTCTAATATATCTGTGGGAGTAATGTGTGATGGAATCCTTTCTTTTGCCAGCCCCTCTCGTTGTTGCTGATGATATGCTATAATTGGTTCTCCCAGGCCATATCTCAACAAGATAAAACACAACACATGTACATCTGTGGCCCAGTGTCAATGCCTTAAATGTACATCAGAAATGCATTAAATCTTCTGATTGCTATTTTGTTTGCGCGGCATGTAGGTTCAGCATTTTCTTCTGTAATGTACTCTGCTGATTGCCTTGAATTATTGGTGTGTCCTCCTCAGCAGACCAAGCGCACCTCGTCCGGAGACATAGGGCACTGGTATGTTCTGTATTTATTGGTGAAAACAGGCCAAATGTCCATGTGCATTATTGCAGATCAGTGGTATTCAGAAGGAAGCCTGGGGGAGGGGAAAGGGTTGCCTAGCCCACAGGGACTTTGCTCTACACCTTTAGGGTCTCTAAGGCATTGTCTTTATGTCATACTGCTGCAATAAGGAATGTAGGCCGGGGCAGAGCAAATGAACAAGCCCAGCCACCCATCCTGGCAGGGGTGAACGAAGCCGTTGTGACACCTGGGGCAGGGTGTCGCTATGTAGGGTGCATGTGCGGCATCGCTACATACGACACATGTACCGTACATAGCGATGCTGCACATGCGCTGTACATAACGGTTTGCCGGCGGTGCTGCTCCAGCGCCGTACGGATGGTGCCAGGATCCCTCTGTCGCCGCTGCAGCCACAAACGGAGGATCCTCTACATGTGGCTGTAGCGGCGGCGGAGGGATCCCATCGCCATCCATGTGGCGCCATCGGCAAACCGCTGTGTACAGCGCATGTGTGGCATCGTTACATACAGCACATGCATTGTACATAGTGGTTTGCCACCGGCGCCAGGATCTTCTGCCTTGCGGCTGCAGCCAAAAACGGAGGATCCCCTACATGTGGCTGTGGCTTCTTGTCACCCCCCTAGACATGGCGCCCCCGTTGTGACACCACTGCATGCTGGCAGTGCAATTGACCCTCTGCACATAGAAGAAGAAGAAGAAGAGTTTGGATTTGATATCCCACCTTTCACTCCCTTTAAGGAGTCTCAAAGCGGCTAACATTCTCCTTTCCCTTCCTCCCCCACAACAAACACTCTGTGAGGTGAGTGGGGCTGAGAGACTTCAGAGAAGTGTGACTGGCCCAAGGTCACCCAGCAGCTGCATGTGGAGGAGCGGAGACGCGAACCCGGTTCCCCAGATTACGAGACTATCGCTCTTAACCACTACACCACACTGGCTCTCCATAGATCTAGACTTCTTAACATTTCAATAACAGTATACAGTCGTACCTTGAATCTCCAACGCCTTGGCTCCCAAACAAATTGGCTCCCAAACAATCGAAACCCGGAACTGAGTGTTCCGGTTTTTGACTGCTTTTCGAAAGCCGAAGGTCTGATGTGGCCAGCAGCCCATTGGAAGCCGTGCTTTGGTTTCCGAACGTTTTGGAAGTTGCATGGACGTCCGGAACAGATTCCGTTCGACTTCCAATGTACGACTGTATAAAGAAGCTACGGGGTCAACTCCTGTGTGGTAGGGTGACCTTTAGAGAGCCTTACGCAACCATTATTGCCACACAATCCTGACATTAAAACCATCCGTTTAGGTTTCTCTCCCTTTTTCATTTTTCCAATCTTAAGTTAAGTTCTCCACATTTCCACATCAGTTTGCATTCTCCCCCCCCAAAAAAAAATCCCCACATCAGTATTTTAGTGCTGATTTCTTCTAATATACATATTTTTGCAAAGCAATTTCTCCAAAATATTTTCACTAATACAGTATATGCAATACCCTAGTATATGCATTTTGGTTTTCCTCAGCGGGAGAAATGCAGCAAAAAATTCAGAGAAGTTTAAATTTCAAAGGATGGCTGTGTTTCCGTTCATATCCTGCTTCAGAAAGTGTGAATTAGGTAAGTTTCCCTTTAAATGCAAACCTATATGAATTTTTACCCATGCTCCCCACCTACCTGGGGAATAAAGCAGGGAATAAAGATCTACACTGGGACCTGCTGCCTCTGTGGATCTTGCCACCTGAGGCAGTCGCCTCACCTTGCCTCATGGGTGGGCAGGCCCTAGCAGGACAGGCCTATTGCCCAGTGTCCTGCATGTGGGGCTTCAGTAGGCCACAGAAGGCTTAGCAAAAAACAAGTTTTTAACAATGGCGTGTGGAAAAGGATCCACAGCGAATGTTCTTATATGATGAGTGTGTAACTGGTGTTTTGGTCACCAGTTACACACTTTTGTAACTGTATATTATGACCAATATATTTAGCCCAGTGTACCATAACTGATTTAACTTCTTCATCTTTCAAATGCCATTCCAATAATGATTTATACATTATGGACAATATTTTAACTTTATTATTTAACAGTTCTAATTCAAACCTCGATTTTGTATATCCAAATCTATTTTTCTTTTCATCATCTTTAAACATTTCGTCAATTTGACGATAATGCAATCAATCATTCGCAAAATTTTTAACTTCCTCATAAGGTTTTTTTTAATTTAATTTTATTTATTTATTTATTTATTTATTTTAATATTTTTATTAAGGATTTTCTTGTTTTACAGAAGTGTAGTGCCTCGTATTTTTTTTTTCTTCTTCTTCTTCCATGTAACGTTTTTACAAATCCGTTTCATTTGTTGAGGCATTAGGGGGAGAAGAAAACAGAAAGAAAAAAGAAAGGGGGGGTGGGGAGAGGGAGGATGGATGGGGGTGGGGTCGGGTGGCGGTGTTTCTATTATGTTTAATGTATGTAGAGTTTGATGTCAGCGTTGCTTGTGTTGTTCACTTGTGTTCCTTTGGTGGTGAGAGAGGTTGGGGTTGGCTTAGGGTGTGATTGTTTGCTTGTGATTGGCTGTGGTGATCTTTGTTTTCGTGTGTGAGTGAGGTGGGTGGGTGTTTTGGATCAGGTTAGCCATATTGATTTGTATGCTGTTGGTGGATTATTGTCATTGTCCTGTTGGGCTGTGTATGTGATAAAGGGGAGCCATACCGGGGTGAAGGCGTCTTCTTCTGTTTGTCCCCGTGTCAGTTTCAGTTTATTAGTTAATTTTTCTAGTAGGGCTGTTTCCCATACTATTTGGTACCATTGGTCCATGCTTACTCCTGACAGGTCTCTCCAGTGTCTGGTTATGATGTTTCTGGTTGCTGAGAGCAGGTGGGTTATAAGTTCTTTGTGGTGTAAATGGGCATTGTTGTCTTGGAAGATGTTTAGTAGGGCCAATTCTGGGGTGATGTCTATTACTTGCTTAGTTATTTTACATATTTCTTGTATGGCTGTTGTCCAGAATAGTTGAATTTTGGGACACTCCCACCACATGTGGAGGTATGTGCCTGAGGAGGTGCACCCTCTCCAGCATTTTGGTGAGGTTCCTGGGTGTATTAGCGCTAGTTTCCTTGGTGTTAGGTACCACCTGTAGGTGAGTTTCAGTGTGAGTTCTTTTCTTTTTGTTGATATGGATTTAAAGGGGGGTTTAGACCACATTCTGGTCCATTGAGTGGGGTTAATCTCATAGCCTATGTCATTCTCCCATTGTTTTTTGATTGTGTCTAGGGGATTTGCGGGATTTTGGAGTAGTATTTTGTATATTGCGGATACCGTCCCTTTACCATTTCCCTTTGTTGTTAGGAGGAGGTTTTCGAAGGTTGTCAGGGGCCTAGTTGCTGCTGATTTTACTGTTGGGTTGTTTAAGAAGGCATGTAGTTGGTGTTGTGTTAACCAGGTCATTTGGGTGTCTTCTAGTTTGTCTTGTATTTCTTGTGTTGACAAGGGTTTGTTATTTTTATAAAAGTCTATTAGGCGATATAAGCCTTTGGTTCGCCAGGTTTTTGTCTGGAGGTTTTGTGCTGCATGGTAGAATAATGGGTGGTACGCCAGGGGGATTAGTGGGGATGATAAGGTTTTAATTTCCATTGGTTATCCATCTCCACTATTAGTTCATAGGTGGCCCATGAGTAGCATTTTAAGTTAGGAAGGGGGAGCAGTTGTCCTGCCACCAAAGTTTCAGATCACATGTGATTCTTTCACAGACGCTGGTTGTTTTGATATATTAAAAAGATAACTGAGGTGAACACACTGTGAATGGGGAAATCTAAGATTACCAAGCTGGTGGCCTCATCCTGGACATCCATGCGCCATGAACTGTCTGTAGTGAGGAAGCTTAAGTTTGTGCAGCTGCTCATGCGTAAACTTCCTGACTGCATCCAGGAATGGGGACAGGAGGTCCTGATCCTGGTAACCATGGGGTTCCCCCTTCACACAATTGCGTGTCGAGGTCCCCAAGCCACCCCGCAAATAACTCACAACGCACACTTAATTTTTGTTTAAGGTTTTTGGCATAATTTTGGCCACAACTTTATTTAAATACAAAACCGTGAGTGGTTGTTTAGGCATTGGTTAAGACTATCTGTCCCCCTGCCTGGGGACAGAACTGACTTCCGGCCACCACCGAAAGACAGTGCGGGGGAAAGCAAGTCGGGGAGAAATGGAGCTGAGTCACAGACCCTCAATTCTCATCCGCATGCTCCCCGAAGGCTTGCCAGCCCTAGTCCCATTCCAGGGATTATACGAAAAGATGTCAAGCCCCAGGATTCCTTTAACGGAATTCCCTTTCCGCAGCAACCATGGAGGGGCAGGCCCAGCCTATCCTAACCCCTCCTCCACCAATTTATAACCAATGCCTAACCGCAACCTTACAAGTTGTGACGATTTGCTATGCAGTAGGCAAAAACCAAATGGCCCAGCCAATCAGCCAGATGGACAAAATTCCTACCAGGGCCCTGCCCCAATGGCAGACAACCCCATGACAGGCATAGCAAGGTCAATGCAACAACCCCTTACTCAAGGGCGGGTGGGCGGGTGATCCATTGCACACAGCAAAGAGAAAGCTCCAGGCTGCGTGCAGAGTATTTAAACATTTTACCCCTCCCACCAAAATTGCAACATAACTTTTACCCCAGCAACCCAATGAACCAATCACTGCCCCAGGCCATCTTTAGAGACCCTGCCTGGTAACAGAGGGGTGGCTCAGCAGACTCCACCGCAACCCGTGCTCTCCACGAAGGAGAACACGCTTTCACACAAGAAAGGGACTATTCCAGGGCAGATTTCTGGGAGTGCGACCGGTTTGCTCACAATGGGTGCTGAGTGCTCTGCAACAATGACTTAGAATGCAAGGCAAGAAGCAGGATGGGGGGGGGCGAATTTTGGTGTCACACGGGGCACCACTGAATGAATGAATGAATGAATCTTGGTTTGCGTCAGTCATAGGCCATAGCAATAAAAATACAATGAAAAATACAAAGAACAGAAATAAAAAGTCAATTATATAAAATACATTTTGGGGTTTTGAATCAATACAGTGGTGCCCCGCAAGACGAATGCCTCGCAAGACGGAAAACCCGCTAGACGAAAGGGTTTTCCATTTTGGAGGCACTTCTTGTGAGTCCCCGTGGTTTTTTCCGCCCCCCCTTTTCCTAAGCCGCTAAGCCGCTTAACAGCTGATCGCTAGAAGCCGCTAGACCGCTGTAGTGCTAATCCGCTAAACTGTCAATGGGCTTGCTTCGCAAGATGAAAAAACCGCTAGACGATGAGAATCGCGGAACGGATTCTTTTCATCTTGCGAGGCACCACTGTAGTCAAATGGTGGATCTTATTCTGATTGCCCCAGCTAAAAACCTTGCAACATTTGCTGTCACCTGCTCATCTTGATCTGCCAAGAGAAAGGACACTGTGGCAGTGGTTGGGTGACCTGGCATGGACAATCTCATTCCTCAAGTCTTTATAAAGAGTGCAAGCCAGAAGGGCATGCGCCACCAATTCGGTACTGCCATCTCCAGAGGGACATAAGCGTTATTCGTATGGAATCTATTGGAACCCTCCCTCAAGTACAGTCGAGGGCAATACGTTCAATCTTGCAAGAGTAAAAGCACATCTATATTTTAGGATTGCTAACTTATGCAGATAGGGTGCCAGAGAGTCAAAATGGGAAGGTGGAAAATATTCATACCATGGGCAAGATTTCCTTATTGTGGCCAAGTTGTTCTGATGCTCTCTTCACCTTACTGTGAAACTTGCAGACCCCACATCTGGGTATCTTTTTTGCCCTTTCCCAAACTGAAACCAGAAATAGCACCCCTGGTTTGAAAATTGTGGCCGGGAGCACCTCCGCTCATCCTTGCATGTGCACATAGAGCTGTTATGCCTAAGAACGGTGTATTGAACAAATCCAAGCCGGTCACATCTTTTACTTAGAGCTGAGGGCAAATAATGTGTAACAGTATCATCAATAAGAGCCTCTGCAATGTTTTTTTGATATACAGTGGCATTTAAGATATAGGGTCATTGAAAGAGCTGCCGATATTTTTTCCTTCATTTGAAGTATGATTGTCAGAAAACCACAATGGAATTGATTTCGCAATTGGACTAACTGAAATGTCACTTTGGGGATGCCTATTCTGTCCTTCAGGAGAAGCCAGTCATTCCCTCAGCTGGGTGTATTTCTAGTGATGCATGAAGTGGGAGAGGGTGGGTTTCCAGCAATCCATATTCCTAAGAGTAATGAAGATATAACGCTAGCCAATATCGGCACTACTATGACTCAGTTTTAGAGAATGAATAAGACAGAAAGCAGCCCTTCATCACTGACCAAAAATGCCCTGTGCAGTATATAAATAACCTGGAAAAAAATAGTATTGGGTAATGCATCATACTAGGTGAATACATTACATGGAACTGTCTTAACTCTTCCTGTGTGTAAAGACTGATTTTTATTTTTTTATTTTTTAAAAAGAGGCTCCAAGACAAAGATGCTTGATTTATAACCACCAAGATGAGGTTACAGCGATTTCAAGGAAAGATCAATATAAATCCAATAATGTTAATTCATGCAGTGCTGAATAATATTTAATGAACAACAGAGGAAAATATTCAGATAGTATGACAATAGAAAATATTATTCATTCCGGGTTTATACCATTCAGTTCAAGGTAACTTATTTGTACACAAAATAGAAGGTTATGGCAATTATTTCAGTAGAATATTCAGGAAGGGCTCATTCGGTGGGCTGGAGTTATGCAACAGCCTCCAGGCAGCAGCAGGAGGAGGGACAATGTGGTGGCAAATCTGGGGCTCCGAGGGCAATTTGTGTGCTTTTGGTTGTTTGCATATTAAGAGCCTCATCTTTTAAGCCATATAGATTTCAGTGGGTGGTGTTTGAGCACATCTCTTTCTGTTGTCTTTTCAGCACCTGAAAAACTTTCTCTTTCAAAAAAACCCTTTTAGATAGAGGTCTTTCCCACTCTGCAACAGTCCAGGAGATGACTTTAAAAATGTTTTTTTCATTGTTTTATTGCTTGCTGTTTTAAATCAGTGGGACTTTGAACTGCTTTTGCAGTTCCAGGCAGGCAGTTAAACATGAAGTTGATCAGGCTCTGATGGGATGGGACAACCTGCATGGTTAGAAGGCTGAGAATGGCTAGGCAGCTCCAAGGTTCTGCAAGCCTGTTACAAATCTTAACAAGTGGAACTGACTTCTATATTTTATTTTTTTTAAGCATTCATAAACTCTTCTTTTCTCAAAGCTTCAAAATCAGAATTATCCAGAAAGTGCCACTTCAATACTGCTAGCAGTACTTCTCTATTAACGGTGGCTTCAGGCTGTTTACTTTTGTTAACATTATCACTTGGAATTGATTTGTCAGAAGGTGGATGGATAGCTACTACTGACTACAAACTAGCCATAGCTGAGAATTTTGGGTTGGGCTAGTACTAAATTTAGTAAAGACCTTGTTTTGGATGTACACTTTGGTTTTCACTTGACTTTAGTGTCATGGAATTCTACTCAATATTGATCCAGATCAGAACTCCGACATATAGTTAGAGTAAAAAATTAAACATGTTGCAGGATTCCCAAAAAATAGTCCAGAGGCAATTAATATTCCATCCAGCAGAACTTTACTGCTACTGAAGGCAAATGAGCATAATGGTCACAAATCCAATACATTCAGGACTGGCCCTGTCCATAAGAAATCCAATTGCAGCAGACTTAACTTAAACTTACAATAACTTACAATAAGACTAAACCTTAACACTATCTACAGAACACCACACCAGAAGGAAAGAGAGACAGAAAGAGAGTGAGACCCAGGCTCCTTCTGGCCTTATTATTATAGTTAGCATTACCTTGACAGAAAGAGATAACAGAATCAGTTTAAGCCAGCTGTACTCAGCTTCTCTGAAGGTATAACCCAAACATCATGAACCTTCTGCTTGTTTCTTTCACACAGAGAAGCTTCCAGAACCCTCTTGAATTAATTAGAATAGGAAAGATCTCTACACATCAGATCAATACTTTCTGCACTAAGAAATGCAAACTGACATTTAGTTCTTGTCCAGGTACCAGATTTGGACACTTTGCGATACCACTAGGGCCAGCTCTATGATCAGGCAGAATCAGGTGGCAACCATAGGCAGAAGATACTGGACGATGAACACTGACTCCCCACACCAGTGTTCCTCCCAAATCACTCCCCTAGTTTTTCCCATCTTCTTAAGCCAGCACCTCAGTAGTGTCAGTGGTTGCTTATCGCTGGCCTGGAATGGGCATCCCATTTATTTGCCTTCTCCCAACATGTTTCAGAAGCTGCTCATTCCTCACTGACAGCTAATCCTTATGTCTGGCTGGTCTGTGACTTCTAAGCATGGGTTCGAGAGTTTTTTTTGTCCCTTTCCTTTCCTTGATAAAGCCCACTGTTTGTGTGGTGCTGGAAGCTGCCCAGAATGGCTGGGGAACTCCAGCCAGATCAGTGGATAATGATGATGATGATGGTCTACTGCTGAATTGAAGCAAAAATCAACTGAGTTTTCTGCAAACTGACATTTGTTCCTGTTCAGTGGTAAACAAAGTAGCTGCACCAAAGAACAACAGAAACCAAGTCACAGACTAAATGCAAGAAATCGTGGGACAAAGGGAAGGATGGATGAACCCTGAATGAGATGCAATGTAACTGTTTTTTTCTAGCCCTGGCCTTCTAAGCCGGGCAGAACTGTTAGGGTTGCCATTTTTTATTACAAAACACAATGGCCAGCCTCACTGCTACATCAGTGAAGCAAAATGATGAAGGCACAACAGAACCTGTTGCAAGCCCATTATAATGCGATCTGACTGTTTATTTATTCAGTGTGGAGTTGCTATTGCTCTCCAGACCTTTTTCAGAGTATTTGCACTGTCTCTGCAAAACAACATACCTGCTGGAAGAAAAGACTACAGTGGTACCTCGGGTTACAAATGCTTTGGGTTACAAACACTTTGGGTTACAAACTCTGCTAACCTGGAAGTAGTATCTTGAGTTGAGAACTGTGCCCCAGGATGAGAACAGAAATCATGCGGCGGTGGCATGGTGGCAGTGGGAGGCCCCATTAGCGAAAGCACGCCTCAGGTTAAGAACGGTTTCAAGTTAAGAACGGACGTCCGGAATGAATTAAGTTCGTAACCCGAGGTACCACTGTATTGCTTTTTGGGTGGCTTCTATAAGCTCCTTTACCCTCAAACATATTTGACTTGAAGCAGAGAAAATTAGGGATTACCTACACATTTGTTGGGACGCGGGTGGCACTGTGGGTTAAACCACAGAGCCTAGGACTTGCCGATCAGATGGTTGGCAGTTTGAATCCCCATGACGGGGTGAACTCCTGTTGCTCGGTCCCTGCTCCTGCCAACCTAGCACTTCGAAAGCACGTCAAAGTGCAAGTAGATAAATAGGTACCGCTCTGGCAGGAAGGTAAACGGCGTTTCTGTGCGCTGCTCTGATTCACCAGAAACGGCTTTGTCATGCTGGCCACATGACCCGGAAGCTGTACGCCGGCTCCCTCGGCCAATAAAGTGAGATGAGCGCCGCAACCCCAGAGTCGGCCACGACTGGACCTAATGGTCAGGGGTCCTTTACCTTACACATTCGTTATTGTGGTTAGTGTATTGGGCAACTAACAGATGAGATGGTAAAACTGTTCCTGTGCTGTACCACTTTAAATTATAGGTGAGGAAATTACATGATGGAATGTCCCTTCCTATAAAAAGCAGAGCTGTGCCAAAATGCCCTGAATCTTTACCACCCTGTCAGTGAGCTGTGAAGAGTTCTTTAATTTTTACATCAATGACATCGTTACAACCATGAAGGCCCTAAACCAATCTGCCCCCTCTTTACAACAGCGCAAGATCCCCATATTACTCTATGCGGACGACATGGTGATACTGACTTTAACCAAGCAGGGCTTAAACAACATGCTCAGAGGGCTCATGACATATTGTGATACCAACTCCCTCAAAATCAATTTTGCCAAAACCAAAATTCTTACTTTTGGCACGAAAATTCGGAAGCAATTTTGGAATTTCAAGGGCCACTCCATTGAATATTGTTCAGCATTCAAGTATTTGGGTATCACTTTTCAGCATGGGCTTAGCTGGTCAGCTCACCTAAATATGACCATCCTGGCTGCCCGTAGAATCATCAAAGCCTTGGAGAAATTCTTCTGTGCAAAAGGCGGCCAGTTGGTTCCACCAATCAGAAAAGCATTTATCAGCAAAGTCCTCCCGATGTTACTGTATGGGGTTGAAATCTGGGGGTGGAATTTAAAAACACTACAACGGCTCGAGATTCTACAAAACACTTTTGCACGGAAGTTACTGGGTCTCCCCAAGGGTTCGGTTGCTGCACAGTTAAGAACAGAACTGGGCCTTCCCTCCATTGTTGCGAGAGCCCACATTAGAATTATCAGTTTTTATTGTAAATTAATCAAAGCCCCAGATTCCCTACTAGCAAGGCAAGCCTTTTTAACTTGTTCTCATACCAACAAATGGTCCAAGGCCATGGAGACTATTACTGCACGCTACTCCCTCCCAGATCTTGACACGCTGTCATCTTGGGACCAACATAAAATCCGGGCCTGGATTCTTACAAGAGACGAGGCCATGGACCGGGCACAGTCCACCACAGCTTGCCTCTCCATGTGGCTCCCTAAAGTGAAAGTGGTAAGATCACTTGCCAACTACTTGATAGACCTGACGGAGCCCAATTTGAGAAGAGCGTTTACCATGGCCCGTTTCCATTCTATACCCACGGCCTTCTTGCAGGGGATTTACTCTAAGACCCCTATTACTCAGCGTCTATGTCCATGCACAATGAATGAAGTAGAGGACTTCATACATTTCTTTTTCTACTGCCCTATTTATGAGCTAATAAGAACTAAGCTCCTCCTCTTGATCCCGTCCACCATCACATCTAAGGAAGACTGTTTAAAATCGCTTCTTGTGGATGCAAATCCCCAAATTTCACGTGGGGTGGCAATCTTTATAGTGCAGGCTTTGAAACTCAGGGCTACCCTGACTGGGTAGTGTGTCCTAGACCTGGACCTGTTTTAATCCTTTTTATTACCTTTTTAACATAATGTGCCGAGCCTATTTTGGGGCCATTATATGCTTTATATACATCTGCCTTTTAGATTCCCGGCGCCGGCAACTAAATCTTTACACTATTGTCTTAGGGTAATTTAAATGTCATAACGCCAGTAATATCGCTTTGAATCCTGTTTGGTTGCTTGTCTCTAGCATTTTTATTTTTATTTTTTTGTCTTATCCTGCTATGGCTGTATGCTAATGCAATAAAGGTTTGATTGATTGTGAAGAGTTCCTACCCTTTTAACAATTCTGGGGTTGCATGTGTGGCTGAAAACAGGGTCAAAGTGTTCACACATCCCACTGCCCTCCCTTACTGCTGTTCCTTGCCATTCTCCTCTTTGCCACTGCAATGTGATGACAGATGCATTGTCCTCCCTTTGATCTGACTTCAATATGACACCATACATCCTGCCAGATATGGCAACATGATGAAGTCAGAAAGTCTATTTGGAGCAAGAGCAGGAAGCAACACTCTCAGTTTGATTTAGGTCCATCACGATGCCTCATGGTAATAAGGGCAGTGCTCTCTTTGCTTGCTCTGACACAACTGAAGGGGGAGGTGGGAATGAGAGAGCAATTTTCATCGCTACTAGAATACACATAAATACTGAAGAATGGGTGAGGGAGGGGAAGGGGTTCATGGAAACATTAGTCTGTTCAACTTCTTTTGATACCAAAGTGCTCATTTTGGAATGATCTAACCTAATGAATAGGGACGCGGGTGGCGCTGTGGGTTAAACCACAGAGCCTAGGACTTGCCAATCAGAAGGTCGGCAGTTCAAATCCCCGCAACGGGGTGAGCTCCCATTGCTCAGTCCCTGCTCTTGCCAACCTAGCAGTTCGAAAGCACGTCAAAGTGCAAGTAGATAAATAGGTGCCGCTCCGGCAGGAAGGTAGACGGTGTTTCCGTGCGCTGCTCTGGTTCACCAGAAGCAGCTTAGTCATGCTGGCCACATGACCCGGAAGCTGTACGCCGGCTCCCTTGGCCAATAAAGTGAGATGAGCGCCGCAACCCTAGAGTTGGTCACGACTGGACCTAATGGTCAGGGGTCCCACTACCTTTTTAACCTAATGAATATAAAAGCAGTCTGCATTACACACACACACACACACACAAAAAAAAAAAATCAAGCAGTATATATATATTTTTTATGAAATAAATAAATAATAAAAATAATAAAAATCTAAGCAGGAGAAGGGTTCTAGCCCATTCTTCTTCCCTATTTCCTGATTTTGCATGTGAAAGGATTCCCCTCCCTCACAGATGGAGAGGTGTTCAGTCTCTTAATCCCCTATTTGCACCCTCAAAGGGTACAGCCTAGGACCAGTTCCACATCTTCATCTGCTGCTTTTGTGAACTAGCCCTCAGTTAATGCTATAGCCCTATTGCAGTCAAATGAATCACCCCGACTAAATTATGCCTCCTTCCTTTCAGTGGGACTGAAATGCAACTAACTCTCTTTCTGGAGGCATGGCTGACAGGACTTGGTTCAGACCCCAAACATTGCCCCCTCAAAACAGGTAAAAAAAGATTGGCAGATTATGTTCCTTAAAAACAAGTTGAATTGAATTGAATTTATTAATACAGTCACAGACCAGCATCAACACACACAATAACACAGATCATAAAAAAAATATCAGAAATACTAGGGACAATATGAATATAACAGGGCTCTAAATACAAAAATTAAAATTAATTGTTCGTGTGCCCCCTGTAATTAACATTTAGGGGTTTGAACATTATGGGATACCACTTGCTTCCTGCGATTGATTAAAAACAAGTGTCTACTGCTTAGAGACGGAGCTCTTAGAACATTGAAAAGTACCTAAGAATCATGAGCAGGTGCCAAGCTCAAACCTCTGTGGATGTAACGCTCTGTTTGGATTTCACGAAGGAAAAGCAATGAGACTCTTGCCTGCTGAGGGAATAAATGCAGTATCTTGTCTTCCTCTTCCTTCCTGTTTGCCTGACTTGCATGGCATCCATGCAAACCCACGCAGCATCCACCCTTGAGCTGTGGGAAGCTACCTGGCTGTTTTCCTGTTTGGCTTGCTAGCACCATACTTTGGTTTCATAACTGACTTATAGCAGTCATCCACATATTAGATTCCAGGCTGAACCATGGCAAGACTAAGTAATAGATTGAAAAATACAATTATTGCTTACCTACAGAGTTCTTTTGCTTGGGAGGTAAAACACATATATCAGAAATGTTGGTGGTTTCTTTTCTCCCCAGGCCTATTCGATAAATGAACGTTACACCAGGATTCTTACACAGAATATCTTTGAAATGGGTTTTGTATTGATTTTTGTAACTACTCTGTTAGATGACGTTATCCCTTAGTGTGTCATGTGTAGATGGTTCTGCCCGAAGCAGGTCATTGAGGTGATAACTGTCATTTGGAGGGACAGAAAAGCAATCATAGCTTTTTCATTACTTACTGTTTTCCCCCTGCAACTGTGGGATCATTTGACATATTATGGGCTTCTTGTGATTTAAGCTGCATTCTGAAATTAAGTGCTAGAATATCAAGCTGAGGGTTTAGAAAAATAAACTTGATGTCAGAGAAACCACATGCCCTCTAGGTCATAACCACAATCCCAGTGTACTAGCACTCAATGGAGTGTAAAATAATACTAATACTAATACGTAAGAACTGCATCAAAATATCCTAAGAAAATTATCAGGGCATTACTCCTGAATCAGAACCTCAAGGTGGCTTAACATACAACGAAATGCCCATCACCTGTAGTTAAATAAACACATTAAAACTGGCCTGCACTACATGTAATATACATAGCTGAACACAGCACATTGGAGGTATCTTGTGGTCTGCTGGGTGTTTGATGCTTGTCCCACCACACCTGCTTTTGCAGATGCAGAAAGGCTGTAACGCTAGATTGCCATAGATCATTGGTGGACTCTATTTTACTTGGTGGGATGCAAGTTGCAGAGGCTCCATTACAACAACCATTATCTAATAGAAGGGAATCTATTGACATCATGATGTTGTAGAGGTTGACATCTCAGTTTTATTAATTATCCCAAGATGACCCTTGGTTATGCAAGAAGTGCTTTAACAGCATAGCCTTCCTGGCTTTTAGTATCTTTAAAGGTAAAGGGACCCCTGACCGTTAGGTCCAGTCGTGGCCGACTCTGGGGTTGCGGCACTCATCTCACTTTATTGGCCAAGTGAGCCAGTGTACAGCTTCCGGGTCATGTGGCCAGCATGACTAAGCCGCTTCTGGCAAACCAGAGTAGCGCACGGAAACGCCGTTTACATTTCCGCCAGAGCGGTACCTATTTATCTACTTGCACTTTGACGTGCTTTCGAACTGCTAGGTTGGCAGAAGCAGGGACTGAGCAACAGGAGCTCACCCTGTCACGGGGATTCGAACCGCCAACCTTCTGATCGGCAAACCTAGGCTCTGTGGTTTAGACCACAGTGCCACCTGCATCCCTTAGTATCTTATAAAGGCCAATTGAAGGACATGCATCCTCAACTGATTCTCAAAAGCTCATCAGAACTGGCACTGGCCAAATTTCAAAGGGCCTCCCCAAACTCTCCATGTTATTTGGGGGTGACAAAATTGGGAGGGGGCATTTTGCTGACTGTTTTTGGCAAGAGAAGTGAAATCTCCTGAAAATTCTCTTCTGGGAAAACATTGAGTTACCTAACATTGAATTTACTTATTTCCCAAAGGTACATTTGTGCTCAGAGTGGTTTGCAGAAAATGAACAGTGAAAATGCAAGAGTACAACAGAATATGTAATGAAAATTATAATAGCAATATATCATAAGACTAATAAGTCAACGCCATGGACTGGTTGGACACAGAGGAATGGTGAGAAAAACCAGCTGGGGAACCACGAAGGGGAGAAGGTTCAGAATCCAGAGAGTGGTGGTGGGCCAATGTTGAGGGAGAAGACTGGGGAAAGGAGGTGATGGAAGCTGAAGGGGTAACAGGGCTTAGTGAGCTGGGAGAGTCTGTGGCAGAGAGAATTCAGGAATCGGAGGCAGAAGCTGAAGCAGGAGAATGGGATGAGGGAGGTCAAGAGGAGAGATTAGTCAAAGTGGTGAAGATTCAGGAGTGTCTACCCCTCCTACTGTGACAAGTTCCCCTCCCCACTGACTTCCAGAACCAGGAGAGGCATGAAACAGGAGGAGCAAAGATGGACATGCAGGTGCAGTCTCCTATTGCTTTGACAAAGCTCTGGAGAGGAGGAAAGATAGACGGCTGTGTGGAGGTGGGGATCTTTAGCCTCAGCAGCTGATTTGAATGAGCCGCTGTGCTCATTAGGCCTGACACTCAGCCAAGTCTGTGGAGATCGTGTTCTTGCTAATAAAGAGTTAACTCCAACTTTGAACTGTGTGTTTTACTGTCTGGCTTGCTCCGTGACAGTAAACTATTCTTTTCAAATACAGTGGAACCTTGGTTCTCAAATACTTTGGTTCTCAAACAACTCAGAACTCAAACACTGCATACCTGGAAGTAAGTGTTCTGGTTTGAGAACATTTTTCGGAAGCCGAATGTGCTTCATTTTCAATGTTACGCTTCCAGTTTGAGTGCCACACTTCCATTTTGAGTGTTACGCTAAGATCTGTCTGTTTTTGCTATTTATTTTGCGTTGGGGTTTTTTTGCGGCTCTTTTGTTTTTGTGACTGTGTGGAACCCAGTTCCACTACTGATTGATTGATTGTGTGTGTGACTGCAGTACATTGTTTATTGCTTTCATTTTATAGGTCAATGGTCTCGTTAGATAGTAAAATTCGTGTTAAATTGCTGATTTAGGGGTTGCTTTTAAAAGTCTGGAACGGATTAATCTGTTTTTCATTACTTTCTATGGGAAAGCGTGCCTTGGTTTTGAAACGCTTTGGTTTTGGAACAGATTAAGTTTGAGAACCAAGGTACCACCGTACATAAAATGAAGTAAGCATAAATATTGTTAACAGGTCAATTAACAAGAGGAGCGATAGGTGCAGGACCATCCCACAAGGACATAGTCTTGACTTTTGAGTCAAGACTAAGATGGCCACCTGTGCGTCCTCCCCCCAAGAGAAAATTAATTACCAAAAAATAGAGTAAAGGTGGGGGACACATTTGCCTAAAGTGTGCATATGCTAATGTACATGTATAGGTGCAAATTTAGCAGTGATCGCTATAATTTAAATAAAAATACAATGCATCTCCCAGTAGTGGGGAAGCCTGTGACCAGGTGTGATGGCCTGGGATTCCGATTCTGAGAGTGAACCGGAGGAATCCCAGCCGGCACAGGAGTCCCCGCCTCCAGAGCCGGCTGAACTGGGGCAAGGCCTAGATTCTGAGGAGCCTGCACCTGTGCCAGATCCTCAGGAGCAGGCACCAGGTGAATCCATTCTGGCCCCAGAGGTGCTTGAGGACTCAGTGTCTACAGGTGAGTCTCCCCCAGGGCCCAGTAACCCTTCAGCCTCTCCTGAACTGCAGAGGCTTAGGGCAGAGAGGCGAAGGGAACTGGTTTCTCCCAGGAGGAGTGCTCGCCTTAAGGCCAGGAGAGGCAGGGCTCCTGGGGGCCGGGACCGCCCCTGGCCTCAGAGAAGATAAAGGTCAGTCAGCCTGGTCCCAGGTTGCGGGAGCAACGTCGTTGTGGAGAACTTGCTCTTACCCGGACCTAGACCTGAACTTCCAGTGTTCTTGTTCCTCGCCCGGCTTCCTGCTTCTGACCTTCCAGCATTCCTGTTCCCGCCCGGCTCCCTGTTTCGGACCTTCCAGTGTTCCTGTTCCCCGCCCGGCTTCCTGCTTCTGATCTTCGAGTGTTCCTGACCCCGCCCGGCTCCCTGTTTCGGACCTCGCCTCTCATCTTGTGAACTCCTACCAGGCTAGTGACTCAGGACTGAACTTTGACTACGGTAACAGTAACTTCCCCCCTGGGACCAGCACACCAGGTGAGCTCCAGATGCTACCTTTTGATGGGCAATTTCAAGGCCACCCCACCCTACTTTCCTTCCTCATAGTTCTTTTTCTTTAAAATGGAGCTGGAATGGACAGTGCTTCAAATGGAAGACATTTTCAGACAGATTGTTGTCCTCTGTAAAGTAGGACAATGGCCACCTAGTCAAGACATACTGTGGTCTCTTGAAGCGAATAAATTTTGAGCTTCAGAACATCTTAAAAGCCCAGGAAGTAGACAAGAAAAAGAAACAGAAACCAGATGCCCAGAAATACAAGTGGTTTGGAGGTGGTCTTTGGCCCAGGTTATTTGGTATAGGAACATCCTGAGAGATTTTTCAGCTATTAAAATGCCATCTGGTTTACATTTATAAAACAGATTGGGACTCATTTAACTTGTGTATTTGCACTTTTGCCCTTATTAGCAAAAGGTAGGTGCTATGTTATCATGCATGTTATGCAATCTTATGAAAGCAATTAGAAAGCCAAAATACCCCTCCTTCCCCAATTACATTTAGCTTAAAGCTTGGGAGGATAAACTCGTTTGATGGAATTTTCACCTCAGCATTTTATTTTGGGATATACATTTCAGTGACCTAATCCAAGATCCATGCCAAATATGTTGGCCTCCAAGTATTTAAAACAGGTATCTCTGACTGGGTCACTGATGCTCATTGTACTATGCAGCAAAATTTCAAAATGGTGTCATTTGACATTTCCTCTGCATTGGGGACATATAGGGCCTTGAGTGCCTCTCGCCCAAGCCTGCCTTAGCCACCAAGACAATCTTGCAAAATTTCCCATAGATGTAGAGGGAAGCAACCCCAAAGAACAACGCACCCTCTATTCCCTGCTCTTGTGAAAGTGTCCTTTTCAGCATCCCTGGATGATGTGGACTCCTTCCTAGAAGTTCCTTCAGTTCTTCTCTCCCTTCAGTACCAATCAGAGAAGGAGCAGGAGACATACCACTCATGCTTTGGTGTGCATCTTTCAAACTAAGAGCTAAAAGACAGTGTGGTATAGTGGTTAAGAGCGGTAGATCCGTAATCTGGGGAACTGGGTTCACATCTTCGCTCCTCCACCTGCAGCTGCTGGGTGACCTTGGGCTAGTCACACTTCTCTGAAGTCTCTCAGCCCCACTCACCTCACAGAGTGTTTGTTGTGGGGGAGGAAGGGAAAGGAGAATTTTAGCTGCTTTGAGACTCCTCAGGGTAGTGATAAAGTGGGATATCAAATCCAAACTCCTCCTCCTCCTCCTCCTCCTCCTCCTCCTCCTCCTCTTCTTCTTCTTCCTTGAACTAGTACAAAATGCTGAAGCCAGATGGCTGATGGGTGCCACCAGACACTCTGATTCCATCTTGTCAATTTTGCACAACCCACATTAGTTGCCAGTTTGTTTTGAGGCTCAGTTCAAGGTGTTGGTGTTCACCTTTAAAGCCCTACATGGCTTGGCACCTGTGTTGCTTAAGGATTGCCAGTGTCAAGGATTGCCAAAGCAAGCTTCGATCATCATTTGAGGTCCCGCTGGAGATACTTCAACCTTGCAAGGGGAGCTTATAGCAAGCAGGGCTAGGATCACCTTGCCAAATGAGGTGCATCAGGATGTGTCAATGGTTTCAAGCAACTGGTAAAGACCTGGCTGTTCAAAAAAGCCTTCATCTAACTTCTTTGGAGCTTGGCTGCGCTGGAATTATTACTGTGTTTTTGGTTTGCTCGAATGGTTTTTGTTAGGGGCTTATGCTGAAGGATTGCCTCATATTTCGAAATACCATAAAACTGGGGGCTTTGAGTTCCTCAGAAAGTAAGCAGGATATTAGTTATTAAAAATAAATTAAGTAATAATAATTCTCTGTGGATTTTGTATTTTTCACTGCATGAATCCTTCAGCCCTCAGGAGGAGTCAGGGCAATACTTCTGACACTGGATGGCTTGACATTGTGACTATAGTCTACCTGCCTGCCACACTCACCAATAAACCTATGGTTACTTTGCTGTACCCCTCTGCCACTGGGCAGTGGTCCCCTGAACACTTCAGCCATCAATAATAACAGGAGGCTGTCTAGACTTGGCAGTCCGAACCATTTGGCTCGGGCTGTGGTGTTAACAATGCCCTGTGCTGTAAGCACAACCCAATCAAATCCAACCCAAATTTTCACAATGCATCACCACTCATTCTATATTAGCATCACATGGATTATTTATGAAAATGATGTTACTTGTCTGACAACCTAGGTGACATTACCTCTGGAGGATGTGCATCACCATGGCAAAACAGACCTGTCACCGTCAGACATTAGTCTACTGTAACTAATTCATAAGGCTGTCCCACAATTTGTTTTGATCAGGCAGACTGGATCTTGTGGAAGAGGATAAAAAGAAGTGGGGGTGGCAACCATATATATATATATGCGCGCAAGGAGAACATGCTGTAGCATTGTTGTTAGCAAGTCCCACTCTTGCGCACAGACAGCTTTAGCATCTCTAATGTGCTTTTGCTCAAGAGGTCTCTGGTACACCAGTACCTTCTAACCTCTAGGAGATGCTGTTGCCTGCTGGGTTTTACTGTGATCTATATTTCACATTTCTTTAAGCAGAGAGAAGCTTCAGAGGTGGAAGGGCTTAGCTGAGTTTGGCTTTCATTGAAGAAGAGATCATTAGAGACTTTTTCTGCTTTGTAATAAATATACAAATTGAGCATAGATGGAGCCAAATAGTAGAGTCATACCTCTACTTACGTATCCCTCTGGATATGGAATCTTCGGGTTATGGCCACGGCAACCCCGGAAGTGTATACTTTTGGGTTTCACCATGCGTGCATGCGCAGAAGCACTCAATTGTGCCATGCATGTGCGCAGAAGCAGGCCTCTATTTACGTTATTTTCGGGGGGTGAATGGACCCTGGGAACAAATTAAATTTGTATCCAGAGGGTTGACTGTATAGCACTTGGTCAAACAACACAACTATGGTGAGATTTCTAGGAAGGTAGCACCCCCAATATGCTTTTTAGTTCCACAAATGAATCTTGTCCTCTTATCTTTAAGTCTGGATCAAAACTGAACTCATCATCCTTGGGCCCTGATGGACTTCCCATTCCTGCAACATTTCAGCATCAGGAAACCATCCTAACCAACGATCTTTTTTTGAGAAAACCCATAACAATGCATGATGAGTAAAATATCCATTACTGTAGCATTTGGGATATGTGCAGAGGGAGGACCTCTATCTTGCAAGGAGACCAGAAATGGGTGCAATGCCTACAGAGGTCCATTCCAGCACCCATGGGTGTGTCGATGGTGAATGAGTCACCTACAGTGAGGGTAAATAATGTGTTGGTAAGGGGCTGAGCGCTGTTAACCAAGGATTTGTTAATCCCATAAATGCAAATGACAACCATTCATTTCAATGGGGAAAAGTAAAGAGGGGTTCAGTCAGTTGACTGCCACTGTCTGGCTCACCATAACACTTCTCCTTGCAATTGTATTCAGTGGTACCTTAGTTCTCAAATGCCTTGGTTCCCAAACACCGAAAACCCTGAAGTTAGTGTTCCAGTTTTCAAACGTTTTTTGGAAGCCAAACATACGATGCAGCTGTCGGCTATTGTTTTTGGGGCACCTTCACCAATCAGAAGCTGTGCCTTGGTTTTCGAACATTTTAGAAGTCAAATGGACTTCTGGAACGGATTAAGTTTTGTTTTTGTTATTTATTTTGCGTTTTTGTTTTTGAGGCTTTTCCGGTTAATTTGTTTTTGTGACTGTGTTTTAGTTTCCTGCTTGGCAGGGCCCTTGTGGTCTCTTCCAACTCTATGATTCTATGATTCTATTCTGTGTGGAACCCAGCTCAGCTACTGATTGATTGATTGATTGTGTGACTGCGGAAATGGATAAAAGCCATCAGTGCAGGTAAGAAAAAAATGTAATTTTAATTTTTATGATCTACAATACTGTCTGAAGGGAACTCAAGAAGGGGTTATGTAGATTGAGATTGAGATGTGGGAATATGCAGGTGACCATGTCTTAGTTGTCAATGGGTTCCACTTAGTTTTATGGGACTATGTAGAAACAAAGTCCAAGCTGAGAAGGAGCTAAGCCTGTCCCTCATCTGTCAATGGCGACACAAGGGCAAGGGGTCAAGTTTAGGTTGTCACCCTCCACATTCTCCCCTTTGCTTAACACGGTGTTCTGGAAGCTTCTAGGAAACTAACATTTGCAGTTTTCTCAACTGCCAGCATAGCAAAGTGAATTTCAGCTTTACAACTAAACCTTTTTTCTTTTTTTACCCTTCCACACGCCCCAATAATAATATTCTGCAGCTATAAATGAGTTAAAAAATCTGTAGATGTACCAGCCAAAGCAAACATGACCAAATCCAGCTCACTTTTCTATTGCAATGTTGGCAATGAACATCGCAAGAGCACGAGGAGAGAAACTCATATTTTTTTGGCAGTAAATGCAGTTCCACATGTGGTTGAGTACTCACAGGAAGCAGCTCTGGCAACACAGTTCCATATGACCTGCTCATAAAGAAGCTCAGGAAATCTGAACTAGAAAGTCATATTATTTGGTTGGTCCACTATCCTTTGATAAATCACAAGCAATGGTCAAGGAATGATTAGCAGTCATCCTGAGAAAAGGAAACAAACCAGAATTCTGAAGGGATTTGCCCTAGTTATGGTATTGTTCAAGGTGTATGTCATTAATGTGGAATATGCTTTGGTAGCTGGCATAAATCTGAAAAAAATCTGCAAATATTTTGGATAGCAAGACTGAAATCAGAAAAAAAAATCCCCTTGATAAATGGAGAGAATTTGCGAGGGGAAAATTAGATACAACAAAGGATTCAAGTATTATAACTTCACTTGCTTGTCAAAATAATTACAGTATTCTAGAAAACCGTAGGATGTGAAGCCATGTCATGCCCTAACAAAAGAGTATGATTGTAAACCAGTTTTGCTCATTGGCACAGCATTTTATGAGAGCACCAACTATTTGTTTTTATGTGGTTATATTATACTCTGTAGTGTGTTCCTGATGTACTTTAAATCTATTTAAAATAGAGAGTCCTGACCAGCTTCTAACCCCATTTTACTGCAATGAGAAACTAGTGTTTTTTGTGTGTTTTTTACATTTAGTACACCAGTTCCTGATTTCAAGAAGCTTAACTATTTCTGTTCCCCATGTGTCTTCTCAGACATAATTTCCTAATAGCCCCCCCCCCCACTGCTCCCAAGAAGACAGATGGTATATTTTTCCATCGTGCATGTTCTCTGAACTGAATCCAGTGGCTAGAATTATACCATTGGAAGAACACTCAGCGGACATCTATTAAAACCCATGTTCCTAAAATAAAATAATAAAAATCCCATACTAAGCTAATATCAATCAATTCAGTTGTATTGCTTAAAACCAGATATCATCCCAGTGTAGAATGAAATAGGGGTGGTAAAAGCAGCCAAGCCATATGCTGTGACTGTATAAAACAATAAAACTGGTGGAGCAAATAAGATGATGACCCACATTCCCCTCCCCATTGAAGTTGAGATTCTGTAGAATTATTTAAATAAATCCTTTCTACCCAAAAGATCATGCCTTTGCATACTACATGGTTAAAGGATGTTGCTGTTGCACCAGCTTTCTGTTTATTTTTGTTACCAGACCTCTGAGCATGGCTTGAAGTCTATCCGCTTGTTGCACAGAATGCATGGGACTTATGTCGGGTTTATCAACCTCCAGTCCATAAAGGGCAGAGTTGCCACTAACAAATAGGAAAAGTACTCTCCGTCGTTTTTCACTAAACACCTAAGCTCTCTCTCCCCCATGAAGCACACTCCAGTCATGTAGTATAGACTCCAAAGCCATTCTTGTGAATATGAAGTAATTGTAAGGAAAGAACCTTTTTTCTTTAGCAATGTGTGTTTTATATTTTTTTCCTTTTGGAAGTTTTAGGACAAATAAAAGAAAGCAGTACAGTGGTACCTCGGGTTAAAAACTTAATTCGTTCTGGAGGTCCGTTCTTAACCTGAAACTGTTCTAAACCTGAGGTGAGGTGAAACTGTTCTAAACCTGATACCACTATAGCTAATGGGGCCTCCCACTGCCGCCGCGCTACTACCGCACAATTTCTGTTCTCATCCTGAAGCAAAGTTCTTAACCCGAGGTACTATTTCTGGATTAGCGGAGTCTGTAACTTGAAGCGTCTGTAACCTGAGGTACCACTGTACATAGTCAAACTATGGAACTTGCATTCCCCAGGAGGCAGTAATGGCCACCAACTCGGATGGCTTTAAAAGAGGATTAGACAAATTCATGGAGAAGGAGAACCCACAAGAGGGGAGAGGGCTATTGTCCCCGTGTTCTGCTCCCTGGTTTCCCACAACATCTGGCTGGCTACTGTGAGAACAGGATGTGCACAAGATGGGCCATTGGCCTGATCCATCAGGCTCTCCTTATGTTCTTAAGCAATGCTAGTAGTGTGTGAAGGAGACTGGATGGATGGTGGGAGTGAGTAAATCTAGGCAGCTTCAGTTTACATGCTTTGTAACTCTGATATATGCTAGCTATAACCCAACAATTTTTGTATTTAAAATCTATCAGTGAAAATAATATTCCCGTTCTCTTGACTGATCTTGGAGTGAACTTTTTTATGTTCTGAAGCAATATTTAATCATGCTTCATGGAGTCACAATTTGGTTCTTTGTTTACCATGTTTTGATTACAAGAAGAAGAAGAAGAAGAAGAAGAAGAAGAATGAACAATGTCTCAGTGTATTCGTGCATGTTTGTGTGAGAGTGTTTGGCTTAACCCAACACTTGTTTGGCCTTGAGTGCCCAACACATGCATTGGGGAGCATAAAATCAATATATTTTCTCCAAATTTGTCTGCACATTTCATCTATAGTGACGGTCAAGCACATCATCTGTGGGGATTTCAATGGAATCGGAAATAATGTTGATGAAATTTGCCATTTTTGGATAATGGGCAAGGGTTTCACATAGGGTGGATTTTAGCTAACTGGAAATTCAAGCTGAATTTCGTAGAGCCTACTCAAGAAAAACAGCTGCTGGGTTTTTGAGAGAAGTTAAAAAACTTTTACCAAGGTTAACCAAATATCTTAAGAAAGGTTTGAATGCTTCTAATTCTCTAAGGATGAAAATGGGCATGGACTCCATTTTAGGGAAGGTGTGGGGAGGGTATTGCCCCTTCTCTATGCTGATTACTCTTCAGAAACACGTAGATCTTGAATATAACTAACAGCAGACTTTTAAAGCAGACCAAAATTTAAAATGGCATCACTGGAAGCAAGAAGCTGTTGCTATGAGGTTGAAGTCAAAGAGGTCAAAACAACAAAGAGAAATTGCTTAGAAGTCGGACAATTAAGACAATTGAAAAATAGCTCTTCATTCTGAAGGACAGAATGTTTGCATCTTTGTGTAATGCATTTAATACACAGGAAACAGGAGTAGCACCGCTTGTTAAGATGTCTGTCAACCAGGCCTTAGGCTGAAGACCAGGAATTCTCAGGAAAAAACCCCATATTGCCAATTTCTTCTTTCTAACTAATTTTCTTCATGCAGACGCCTTTCTGCTCTCCCCCCATACTTTAATTGCTTCCATTCTACAGCTGGTATCAAGATACAGACAATAAATCACTTGTGTTAGCAACATTTTTAAAGAGAGAATAAAGTCATTGGGTTATCTATACCAGCATATCAAAGCAAACAACATAGGAGAAGTTAGGATGAGAGAGAGAGAGACAAAACCAATACATCCTGCTTTCAAATTAAGCTGGCAGACTGGCTTGACTTTCTTTTTTTTTTTTTTAATAATTTTTATTAAGGTTTTCCAAATTAAAACAAATCAAAACAAATTAAATCCAATCTATAAACTTTTTGCCAATAACTAGGACTTCCCCTCCCCACCCCCTCTTGTGTTCCAAATCTTCCAAATAAGCAATTAAATTCAACAAGTTCTTATCCCCAAATTACACTCTTCATCAATAACCCAATTTATCCAAATTCTCATCCCCTAAGATCGATCTATACCCTTCCACGAGTTTCCCCCTTTCAAACATAGTACACAGACTGGCTTGACTTTCTTAGGATGTTCAATCTTAACGCAGTAAATATATGACCAGTAAAGACCTTATTCATTTAATGGTGGTCTAGAATACAGGAATGGCTTTAGATCACCTTTATTCATTTACCAGGGGATTTATTTGAAATGCCTGATAACCATATTTTGTAGTTTAGATATCTTTGTGCTCTTTTATATCATTCCCCCCGATTTATCTGGTTATTTCTATCAGATGCCTCAGCACGTCTAAGCAGCAACCCGCCCACTCCTTTTATATATATATATATATATAAAAGCCCCTTTCAGCTGGATGATATAACTTGGCAACTTGCAAATTAGAACAGTGTGTAATATTTAATAAAAGAAGTCAATGTGTTTCTCATAACTTGGCTCCAGAGATTTCACTGAATATGTAAACTTTATGTGAACTTATTAATCGTAGGGTGTGGGGAGAGGGGGGGGGGATTTGCTACTTCACATGCAGGGTTGAATAGCATGGCCATTAGTCACTGCTTAGTGGCAGTTTTCAAAAATTAGTATTGCAATGTCTTTTGTGGAGGCTGAAAAAGGTGAGAGTTTGTAGACCGGTAGATTGGCAGGACCTTAGTTTTCTACTCTGTGCTGTGCCTTGAGTAGCATATGTCATTCTTATACAGGGATGAGGAACCTGTGGCACTCTAGATGCTGTTGAGTTCAAACTCCCATCGCTCCTTGCCACTGGCTCTGCAAGCTGGGGATGAAGGGAACTGGTGTGCAACAACATTTGGATGGACACATGTTTGCCATAGCTGACTGAAGAAATCAGTACCAATCAAATGTCTTGATGCCAAAAAGGTTGGTGAACCGTTTGAAAGTCCTGTATACTAATACAGTGGTAACTTGGGTTAAGAGCTTAATTCGTTCTGGAGGTCCGTTCTTAACCTGAAACTGTTCTTAACCTGAGGTACCACTTTAGCTAATGGGGCCTCCCGCTGCTGCCGTGTGATTTCTGTTCTCATCCTGAAGCAAAGTTATTGACCCGAGGTACTATTTCTGGGTTAGCGGAGTCTGTATCCTGAAGTGTCTGTAACCTGAAGTGAGTGTCTGTAACCTGAGGTACCACTGTACATGCCATGATTCAGGATTAAATTATTTGGACAAACAACAGTGGACTCTTAAGGTGATACTAGGTATTTAAGGTTGGTGAGGACCAGCGCTATTTTTCTAGAGAAAGAGGTCCGGAGCTCACCATGAATGTCTCCTTTCTCTAAGAATGGCAATGGTGCCCACCTGAGAGGAGCTGGACCTGAGTTCCAGTGAGTTCTGGCTGGAAAAAAAGCCCTCGTGGGGACATATAGCACTTTAGGAATAAATGTGAAGATTCATCTTCCTAAGGTGTGCACTTTCGGTATGAAATGGGATTATTATTTTTGTTGTTGTTGTTGTTGTTGTTGTTGTTGTTGTGTTATGTATTTTGTATTTTTATACTGTAAACCACCCTGTGATCTTTGGATGAAGGGCAGTATAGTACAGTGGTACCTCAGGTTAAGTACTTAATTCATTCCAGAGGTCTGTTCTTAACCTGAAACTGTTCTTAACCTGAAGCATCACTTTAGCTAATGGGGCCTCCTGCTGCCGCCGCACCGCCAGAGCCCAATTTCTGTACTTATCCTGAAGCAAAGTTCTTAACCTGAAGCACTATTTCTGGGTTAGCGGAGTCTGTAACCTGAAGCGTATGTAACCTGAAGCGTATGTAACCTGAGGTACCACTGTAATGATAATGATAATACTAATGTATCTCAGTGGCTTTCAAACTGTGTTCTGGAAAACTCTGGAGTTCCTCAATGAAATGATGAGCCAAGTTGCTCATCACCTTGATTTTCCTGCAAAATGTGGAACTTACAAGGAGTGCAGGTATTTCTAGAGCACACCATTGCTCTGGTGGGGTTGAACCTGTTGGATAGTGCGCTGCATAAACTGAGATGGACGCTAAAGCACACCCAGGAACTCTCTGCAGTGCTTAAAGGTTCCCTGGTACCTGTGTGGATGTGCCCCGAAGCTCTAAAGTTTGAGCAACACTCAACTATGTAACATAAGTAGAGTACTATGCTCTGTTAGATTGAATTCACTGCATAATTAGTAAACTCAGTCCCTGGCGACATATTTGCTGACGCGACAGGGACTGTATGAGCCTACTGCTCTTTAGGTTTTAATTAAACTCGACCATCCTCAGCAGTTGTGGGGGAGGGGAGAGACACCCCAAACAGTTCAATTTGATCTATAGATTGAACAATGCTTTGACGGTATGCTTTCATTTTGCTCATAAACTCCATTTCCCCCGCTGTGATTCCAATATATGCAGCCAGCTCTCTGTTGGCTACGTTGTCTGGAAGAATCTGTAAAACTAACATAAGCAGTGACAAAGCCGAGTGAGGAGCTCACAGTCTATGGGTCATTCACCTCCAATAGTCTTTTGCCCCCCCCCCCATTGACAAAACCTTGAGAGTAGAGCTCTTGGGAAAGGGTTCCCCCTCACACTAGGTTTCCTCTCTCAGTTTTTCTCACTCCACATCAGTGCTTTTCCATCCCACAAATGTGCTAACCTATCTTGGTGCTACACCGAGCTAGGAAGAGACCTAGCAGTTTCCCCTCCTTGTCTCTCAGTGCTTATGTGGGGAGGGAAGACACACTGAGCTTGGAAAATAAGTTCATCTTCTCCTATCCCAGCACTATTGTGGGATGGGTGCTATTATGGGGAGGATTAGGGATGTGGGGGGCAATGTGGTCTAAACCACTGAGCCTCTTGGGCTTCTCAATCAGAAGGTTGGTGGTTCGAATCCATGACAGGGTGAGCTCCCGTTGCTCAGTCCCTGCTCCTGCTCACCTAGCAGTTTGAAAGCACATCAAAGTGCAGGTAGATAAATAGGTAGCACTCCAGTGGGAAGGTAAACAGCATTTCCGTGTGCTGCTCTGGTTCGCCAGAAGCAGTTTAGTCATGCTGGCCACATGACTCAGAAGCTGTACACTGGCTCCCTTGGCCAGTAAAGCAAGATGAGCGCCACAACCCCAGAGTCATCCATGACTGGACTTAACAGTCAGGGGTCCCTTTACCAGCCAAATATGGCCAATGGGACCCTATTTAAGTGGAGCTTTCTGCCAGTATATTGGGGGCTCCCCCCTGGGGGTATAAATGCCACCCCACATGCAGAGCAGATCTCTTCTGTTGCTTGCATGCAGAGATTCTTACGAAAATATAGCAATTGCACTGTACAAACTGCTTAAGACAGAATATTTGCGCTTCAGTTTTGTGAAGGCAATGGGAAACTGCTTAAATCAATGCAGTGGAGGTTTCATTGCATCATGGCTCAAGAGTTCATTTGAGCTCTGAAAAAAGGTGTGGGGGGTGAGTGAGTTAGGGAATGTTTTAAAACAGTGAAACAAATTACAGTTTATATTAGCTAACAATGTGTTATCATAAACCATTCCCATAAATTTCATGATAGTTTACCATTACATAATCTATTTTATATTTATAACGCACATCTGGCATACTGTATTCCTGTTCAGATCACTTTAATTAAACCAGCCTCCGAGCTCCTATATAAAACAATGGAAGTTCTGAAGTGCTGCAAAACAGCAGCACCAACAAATTCATGAATAGCCCAGTATGTGAAAGCAGCCGTTCCATTGATTACTGAAGCTGTTTCCCCTTGTTAACACCAAGAACAGGAGGCTTGCAGTTGGTTATGTCTTGTTCAGCAGAGGCCAGGTCATCTGAAAACATTGGACAGATGATATGTAAAGAAGAAATTAAAGGATTTTGAAGGCACTTGCAAGGATTCCAGGATTTACTCAAAAGTACGTAAGAAGACACCTTTTTCCCACCGTGGCTTGCCCGTTGCCTCTGAGAATCTCAGATAGGCCATTGACGACAACAAGCCTTCTCTGTTGTTTGCCCCCCACATCAACTGGAATTCAGACGTGTACAGTACTCACTGCCTAGGAACAAATGCAGCTACTATTAAGCTATTACTTAATTATTGCATTTATATCCTTATCCGGCCTTTCTTCTGTCATGGAATTTGAGACGGCATACATATGCTTCCCAGATGGTCAGCCATCGTGGCAGTGATCAGGCCTAGAACAGCTTAGCTTTAGCAAGGTTTGCTGCATCTGATTCCCTCAAACTAATGACCGATAGCTGTCAATTGACCAGTCCTCCATGTACGATCAAACCCTATTTTTAAGACAGTTGCCGTCACGGTGGATTTACGTAAGTTAATTATGCATTGTGTAATAAAGACTTGTTGCATTGGTTGTTCTTTATACCCCCATCTTGTTGCGTGTTGAGACCTTTAAACCTCCCCCTTAATTTTTTATTTTTTTTAGATAGATCAAAGATTATATTTATATGCAACAACTGCAGCCGGAGTTCTGATAGCTCTAAAGTGGAAGCAACAGGAGAGGCCGACGATAAGAGAATGGCAGATAAAGTTGGTTGAGTATGCTGAGATGGCTAAATTGACACACAGAATTCGCAATCAGGAGGAGACAAAGTACCAAAAAGAATGGAGTAAATTTATGGTTTATATAAGTGAGAATTGTACAAATATGAAAACGTTGGCAGGATTGAAATAATTCTCATGTCATGGTATAATTTATAATTAAAGAATCTGTAAACTATAGAATGGAATAGGAAAACTGGTGGAAGGGAAGGACAGAAGCTAATGGATCTATGAAACACAAAGTAGGATACATGTAACAAGATGTGATGTTTGGGTGGTGGGTGGTGGGTGTTGGTTGGTGATTGTAAATTTCAATAAAAATCATATTAAAAAAAAACAAAACCTCCCCCTTAAATAAATTCAGATAAGACTCAGATTTTGGTTTGGTTTCTGGCAGAATTTAGGCCACAACTTTTTTGATTACAGAAAGTGACTGGTTGCATAGGCTCTGGTTCGACTAGCTCCCTGCACCGTTGCAGGTAGTGCTGACCCAGGGCACCAGCATAGGTCAGCCAAGGGTGAACAACTGGATGAGCAGAAAGCCAGGAGCAGGCTATCTCTGCAACCCAAATGCCCCCCTGGACTCAGGCACGGGCACAACCCCCTCACAGGGTTGACCAAACCATTGAGTCCCTGGATTCCTTTAACGGAATACCCTTCACACAGGGATGGCGAGAGCATTCCTCCATTCCTATCACCTGAACCAGAGCCTATCCACAACCTTACAAGTTGTGATGATTTGCTACGCAGCATGCGAAACCCAAATAACAACAGCCAATCCGCTAAGTGGGGAAAATTCCTGCTGTGCCCCTGTCCCAACGACAGATGACACACGGCGGCATAGCAAGATCAAGCGCAAAATGCCCTAAAATTAGGGAGAGGTGGGCAGGTGTTCCGATGCACACACTGAAAGAGGACGCTCTGGGTCACATGCCTAGGTCCCTTGCTCCATTTAGCCTGCATCCCATTGGCCTGATTGAACACTGCACCAAGGAACCTACCAATCGGGTGTTGTGGCTATCCAAACGTACCCGCCCACAACACAGGGTCAGGTTACTGGGTCCCACTGCAACACGTGCCCTCTTTAAGGGAGGACCCGATTAAACAGTGGGTCTTGGATGGGCACTCCGCAGAGTAGAAAACTTATCCAGATGTTGAACTCCAACTCCCATCAGCCCCAGACAGCACAACCAATGGCCATGGATGATGGGAATTGTAATCTTAAGCTTTTACCACATATTTACATGGTGGCAGTGCTTTTGTTGCAGCCCACTTTGGATCAGGCCACAACCCATCTGGTATGCCACCTTTCCTAAGTTAAAGCCATGCTTAAGGGGACTTACAACATATAAAGAATTAGGTAACTACAAACATAATGAAAGTAGACATGAGCAATAGGCAAAACATCAAAAAGTGCGCAAACTGAAACAATTCCACACAAATCATAAGATTCAAAAGAAAGATACAAAAAATTAACAACAAAAACCCCCACCAACAAAACCTCCTAAACAAGATTCTGTTCAGCAGCCTCAGCTTTTGTAGTTGGAGTCAGTCAAGTCAGGGCCCTACCCTCCCAGGTTAGGTGGACTCACGGCCAAGATGGGATTGGTTTCTTGATGTTTATGTAGCAATATGCAAAGTTTTTAAAAAATGAAAAATGAAAATAAATCTGCATGAAAATTCTTCAGCATTTTAGTGTGAATTTCTTCTAATAAACACAGTTGGAGTCTGTATTTTTCACTCATGTACACATTTTTACAAGCAACTTGTGTGTCGAGGTTCCCCAAACCACCCCTAAATAATTCACGATTCACACATAATTTTTGTTTAAGGTTTTTTGGCGTAATTTTGGCCGCAACTTTATTAAAATACATCAATGTGAGTGGTTGCTTAGGCATTGGTTACGACTACCTGTCCCCGCCCAGGGACAGAACTGACTTCCGATTTCCAGCAAAAGCCAGTAAGGGAAAACAATATTGGGGAGAGCATGGATCCAGGCAACCGACCCTCATGGCCCCCCTATATGCTCCCAGAGGCTTGCGCGGCCCTAAGCCCCATTCTGGGGTACGGATGAAGAATGGCAAGCCCCTGGATTCCTTTAACGAAATTCCCTTGCAGCAGCAGCATTGGAGGGGCAGGCACAGCCAATCCTTACCCACCCACCAACCAATTTTTTAACCAATGCCTAACCGCAACCTTACAAGTTGTGACGATTTGTTACGCAGTAGGCAAAAACCAAATGGCACCAGCCAATCAGCCAGATGGACAAAATTCCTACCAGGCCTCCGCTCCAAAGCAGACGACCCCATGACAGGCATAGCAAGGTCAACTCAAATAGCCCTAAATTAGGGAGGGTGGGAGGGTGATCCAATGCACGCAGCAAAAGTGCCCAGTCAGAGCGGTGTGCCCTGCTTTAAGGGGTCTGTCCCCTTAAATGGCAACACCAAAATTTGCCCAGCGACCCAAACACCCAATCACTGCGGATGGTCATCCATCCTAACCCGCCCAGCAACAGAGAGGTGGCTTGTTAGACCCCACCGCAACACGTGCTCTCTATGAATCAGAACACACTTTCTCAACATAATGCATCTAACTTAAGACCAACTGATAGATGAGAATGATGAGTTATATACTTATGTTACATTAAAAGGACCAATTACTGGATTCGGCACAATGGCTTTGCTTGCCGTTGCAACAGATGTTAACATCTTTATTTGGGCCATCAGCTTTTCCAGCATCTAAGATGCCTGAGATATTAGAACAGTTGGTTAAATCCTCTGAGACTAAAAAGCCAGCAATTTTCTTTTTACAGATATCTGGATTCAATTAATAAATTCAGTGTACAATATCTGATAAATGACTAGAATAAAGAACTGATGGATTCTATTTTACCTATTCAGTGGGACAATGTTTTAACTTTGGTAGTTAATGTGTTGTTAAGTATTATAAAACAAAAAATAATATTTAGAATTTATTAAACTCTGCTACGTTTGTACAGAAAGGGACTCTCTATGATAACATGCTGCTAGAGATGTAATAAGGAATGCAATGTCTGATGCTTACAAATTTTTGGAGGAAAGTATTAAGATGTATAAATACTACTTTGGGAGGAATTTAAAATTTCCAGATGATAATAATATTCTAAATCACATACCAACTATACGTGGTTTGACAGTGGGTCAGTGTAAATGGACTTTTTGCTCCATCACATCAGCTAAAAGACTGATATTGATACATTGGAAAGAATACCATGGCCCCATTTGAAAGATGCGTAGAAGATAGGACTTGCAACAAATGAACTGATTGGTTTTAGAAGTAGATGGCATATGGATAAATATAATGATATTTGGAATCTTATTTATAAAAGGCATAAGTTTATACCTGTAAGAATACTTGTAATATTTGTATACTTACATATTGTACCAGTTTGAAGTGCTTTTCTCTTTTTCTTTTGTATTCATCTTTCCTCACCTTTTTATTTTATTTCTTTTCTGAAAAAAATCAATAAAATATAAAAAATATGATGAATGTCTATGTTATTTTTTTACAAGTATTATCATTTTTATACACATTTTCCTGTAATATATGAACTTTTATAAATATTGTTTGGTTAGAGAACTGCATTTGAAAATTTGGTAAGTGAGAATTTTGAAGGGTAGCTGTGGTTTGGTTCACATATTGCTTCAGAAAGTGCAAAATTGAGATTCATCTTTAAATGAGAGTTGAATTGAATTTCTACCCCACCTCTAGGTGGGCAAGACTAATATGATTGGCAGTGGCCTCATGGTAATGGTATGTCCATACATATTTAATCTATTCTGTATGAGAAAGAGAGAAAGGGGTGTTACAGTATCACCAATTAAAAGCAGTCTTACGAAAGTTTGAGAGGTTCTGAGGGACTATGCTTAAAATGGAAAAGTTCTAATTTAGCTAGCAGTACTTTTCTAATAATACTTTCTGAATAACTAATAAAAGCTTCTGCCAGAGCTGAGCAGTTTATCTCCTCGCTGCTTCTCATGCTGTTCAAGGCAATATTGGTGGTAGAGATATTATGAAGATTATCCAAAATAGCATTAGTTTAGTCACAAATGGAAAGAAAATCCTTCTTAGTTGCACAAATTGATTTTCAATGTGAAAACTCATATAAAGAGACTATGAGACTTTCAGAAAGGCTATTGAAATCTTAAAGATAACTGTACAACTAAGACCTATAAATGTGTTTTAAGTCTGGGAGATCCTGGAAGACTTCATCTGTTGATGTGTAAACATGCAATAGATGAGCCATTAAAAAAGAAGAAGTTGTTGTTAAACAATTAAAGATACATTCAACTAGGTTTTACCCGGACTAGACCCTTGAAATTAATGAACATGACTAAGTTAGTTCCATTAATGTCAGTAGATGCACTCTGAGGAAAACTTAGCTGAATACAACCCAATAGTTCCAAAAGGACAATCTGAACATGTTTTTAGATTTTGAGAAGAAGAGACCTGATGGGTAAAGAAGTAAGGGCACAGAACCATAGAATTGTAGAGTTAGAAGAGACTTTCATATTCCCAGAAAGTCCATTCCACTGTCAAACAGCTCTTACTGTCAGAAAGTTCTTCCAGATGTCCAGTCAGAATCTCATTTCTTGTAACTTGAATCCATTGGTTTGGGTCCTACCTCCAGAGCAGGAGAAAACAAGCTTGTTCCATTCCGCTTGTGACAGCCCTAGAGAGTTGAAGATGGCTAACATATCTCCTTTCATTCTCCTCTTTACCAGGATAAACATTCCCTGATTCCCTCAATGGCTCCTCATAAAGTATGGTTTCCAGGCCCTTTGTCATTCTTGGTTGCCCTATTCTGCACACGCTCCAGCTTGTCGATAGCCTTCTTAAATTGTGGCACCCAGAACTGGACACAGTACTCTAGGTATGTTCTGATCAAGGCAGAATAGAGTGGTACTATTACTTCCCTTGATCTGGACACTAGACTTCTGTTGGTGCAGCCTAGAATAGCATTAGCTTCTTTTGCTGCTGCATTACACTGTTGTCTCATGTTAAGACGGTGGTCTACTAAGACTCCTAGATCCTTTCAACATGTACTACTGGCAATCCAGGTGTCCCCCATCCTCTGCAGCATTAGTTACCCCTCCCAGTTTGGTGTCATCTGCAAATCTGGTGAGCTTCTCCTTCATCCAAGTTGTATATAAAGATGTTGACCCAGGATGATATACGATATACAGTGGTACCTCGCAAGACGAAATTAATTCGTTCTGCGAGTTTCTTCGTCTTGCGAATTTTTCATCTTGCGAATTTTCCGTCTTGCAAAGCATGGGTGCACTCTGGTATTAACGGTTTTAAGAAAAATGAAACAAACTCGCAAGACGTTTTTGTCTTGTGAAGCAAGCCCATAGGGAAATTTGCCTTGCGAAGCAACTCAAAAAATGAAAAACTCTTTCGTCTTGCGAGTTTTTCGTCTTACGAGGCATTCGTCTTGCGAGGTACCACTGTATACGATATACGATATCTTTATTGTCATTGTCCCATACAGAACAATGAAATTGAAAAACTACATAAAATATTTAAAAACCCCTAAAAACTCTGAAACCCCATTTTAAAATACACTATACTATAAAATACATTATACTAAAAAATACACTATACTATAGAGACATCTTATGCTGCGTTTAGAACCAGAATTGCATTTGCGTAGAAACTGTTTCTCAGGCGGCTAGTCCTGGCCTTTATAACCCTATATCTTCTTCCAGAAGGCAGAAGCTGAAAGAGATCACTTCTAAGAGGGAGAGAGTAAAGTCTTATTCATTTGGGTCTCCTCTCCCCACCCCCACCCCACACACATCCTCTAGGTCCCCTCTGCAAACTGTCTTCATTGTCATAACTCAGGCATAGGCAAACTTGGCCCTCCAGGTGTTTTGGGACTACAACTCCCATCATCCCTAGCTTACAGGACCAGTGGCCAGGGATGAAGGAAATTGTAGTCCCAAACTTCTGGAGGGCCGGAGTTTGCCTATGCCTGTCATAACTAGTATTGAAACTGGTCTGTAGTCACCGGTTTCCCAGGCTTACCAGGTGGAGCAGCTTCCATGGAGGCAAGTTACCACTTGGTTGCACCACTGCCAGTCCAGCTGGCATTGGAACTCTTCAAACCAGGCAGAGGTGGAAGTTCCTGTCCATGTTCTGTGGACACTCCCTCCTCAGCCTAAAACATCAATGTTGCTTAGAGGTAACGACAAGGTCACTTTTGGTTTGGTAAGTCTCACAGGCTGAGTATGTCTGAAATACTCTGGGTTGGATTCAAACTTAGTCATGCTTAGAGTATGGATAAGCCCTATGTCTCTGCCAGCAACTGGTGGTGCAAGAGAGGGCAATGTAAATTAATAGAGGAATTATTATTATTATTATTATTATTATTATTATTATTATTATTGGCAGGGGTTCACAAAAAACGTCCAGAAAGGGAGGCATCTTTGCCACTGCTGACAAAGGTTATGAAAAATGAGCAGTTTTAATTATAGTCCTAATGTGGAACAACAGGGGGGAAGTCTTCCAAATTGTAGTTGTGCAGTCATTTGAGCTTTTCAGAATTAACCAACTTCCCCAAAATGCTAAGAATCCAAATTGAGGCGCACCACTAATTACATAGCTGGCGAAGCATATTCAACGAGCACTTCGGATATGTCCACAGTTGTTTCCGTTGTCTTTTAACATTTGTCAGGCATCAAGGTTCCAGACTCAAAAGGCCTGATACTTGTGGTTTGGTACCATCTGCTACCCATTCTTTGCAAGCCCTTCTGTGGACCACATGCTATTTGGCTCTGCAGAAGGTTTCGAGACTGAGCCCACATGCTGCAAACTTGCTGTCCCCAAAACAATCAGTACCATTGTTTACTACAAAACTCGGTTCCAAAGTGTACACGACGACATTGCGTGGCAATCGCAAGGAGAGGGGGGGAAAACCTGAAGGATGGAACAGAGGATGACAACAGAGCCTGGAAGATAATCTGAAATGTAATGATTGTGTCCTCTGCTTGTTCATACAATGGACATTTGTTGAAGGTTATACTTTGTTTTATACAAACTGAGATGGCCAGGGCTGGCACATTGATTATATTTTGACCAGCTTCACGTGACACCTGAACTCAACCTGTCAGCTGCGTTCTTTCATATTAAAAACTATACAGTGCTTCCTTCCTGAGCCAAATAGCAGCATACTTTGGCACTTATTTATGGGGAGAACGAAAACCTAGACAGCATCTTAAAAAGCAGAGACATCACCTTGCCAACAAAGGTCCGTATAGTTGAAGCTATGGTTTTCCCAGTAGTGATGCATGGAAGTGAGAGCTGGACCATAAAGAAGGCTGATCGCCAAAGAATTGATGTTTTTGAATTATGATGCTGGAGGAGATTCTTGAGAGTCCCATGGACTGCAAGAAGATCAAACCTATCCATTCTGAAGGAAATCAGCCCTGAGTGCTCACTGGAAGGACAGATCCTGAAGCTGAGGCTCCAATACTTTGGCCACCTCATGAGAAGAAAAGACTCTCTGGAAAAGACCCTGATGTTGGGAAAGATTGAGGGCACAAGGACAAGGGGACGACAGAGGATGAGATGGTTGGGCAGTGTTTTCGAAGCTACCAGCATGAGTTTGACCAAACTGCGGGAGGCAGTGGAAGACAGGAGTGCCTGGCCTGCTCTGGTCCATGGGGTCACGAAGAGTCGGACACGACTAAATGACGAAACAACAACAACAACAACGAAGACATTCTTTCAGTGGACCAGCCTTTTCCTACTTGGCCACATGTAACTCTGAGAGTTTTATGAAGAAATGGACCCCCAAATCATATTTGTTTTTCTAAAGGGGTCACATGCCAACTATGGCTAAGCATGAATGCATTGCAGCAATGGTACAGCAATGGTTGGCCACTCTGGCAAGCCATCTTATTACCCCAGAGATGTCCAGGAAACACAAGTCCACAGTTTGCTCACAGTTGGGTGTAGTACAGCATGTGCACTTACATATGTTGAATCATGGACTCATAGGAGCCCATTCTCATGACCCACCAAGCTTGCAACACTTTCAGAAAAAGAAATGAGATTTGCCTGGCATGATTAGTTTTTTGAGAAACCCATGCTGGGTCTTAATAATGTAAACATCCTTTTCTTAGTGCTCTCATACTGACTGTTTAATTATCTGTTCCAGGACCTTTCCTGGTATTAGTGTCAAACTCACCAATAGGTCTTCTTCTTCCCCCTTGTTTGAAAATAAGGACAACATTTGCTCAGGGACCTCATCTGTTCACCAATAATTCTCAACTGTTGTAGACAAGGACTCTGAGATTACATCTGCAATCTCCTTTAGAACCCTTAAGTGCAGCTCATTGGGCTCTGGAGATTTGAATTCATATAAAGTACCTTTGTGTTTTCTTACCACCTCTGTTCCTATCTTGGGCTGTAGTTCCCTCCTTGTATCATTTATTCTGTTATCACAAGGTTGGACTCTGCTTTCTTGTTGGATGAAGACAGAGGCAAAGTTGGTGCTGAGCAGATCCACCTGCTCTCTGTCACCCAATAGAATTTCTCCATGTTCTCCACACGGAGAAACTACTACTTGCTTGTTCTTCCTTTTGCTTCAAACATAGCCCAAGAAACATTATAAATAATTTTCAACCTCTCTTGCAAGCCTGAGCTCATTCTGAGCTTTGGCCCCCAGACCTTACCCCTGCAACTGTTGGCTACTCATGTATACTTTCCCTTCATGATTTTCCCTTTCTTCCATTTTGTATACAAAGGCTTCTTAAATCTCAGCTCATCTGTAAACTCATTATTCAGCCACACTGGTTTCTTTAGATGCCTCCCAGTTTTTTTTTTTTTTCTTTCTTGGTGGAATTGTCTGTATTTGGACCTTCAGTATTCCACCTTTATGAAACTCCCATGTTAACAGACAGGATTGTAAGTTGTTTTTATATGCAACAATGGCAGCAAGAATATTATTGGCACAGAAATGGAAGCAAGAAGAACTACCGATGAAAGAAGAATGGGAAATGAAATTAATGGACTATGTAGAATTAGATAAATTAACAAGAAGGATTTGAAACCTGCGGGTTCAGAGATTCTTAGAAGACTGGAGTAAATACCTGAACTATTTGAAAAGCAATTGTAATAAACAGATTACGCTAGTAGGACTGCAAGAAGTTCTGTAAGGAGGATTATGTGAAATATTGCAAGGAAGAATATGAAGAGAATTATTATGCAGAACAAGTGATAAAGAACAGAAAATCTTCAAGGGTTGTTGATGGAAGTCTAAAATATTGCATAAGAAGTTATGTTAAATGACTGTTGGCATTGATATGTTAAAAAATTAATAAAAATGTATATACAGTGGTACCTCGGGTTAAGTACTTAATTCGTTCCGGAGGTCCATACTTAACCTGAAACTGTTCTTAACCTGAAGCACCACTTTAGCCAATGGGGCCTCCTGCTGCTGCCGCGCTGCCAGAGCACAATTTCTGTTCTCATCCTGAAGCAAAGTTCTTAACCTGAAGCACTATTTCTGGGTTAGCAGAGTCTGTAGCCTGAAGCGTATGTAACCTGAAGCGTATGTAACCCGAGGTACCACTGTATACAAAAAAGAAACTCCCATCCATTTTTGACTCCCTTTACTTTGAGTATTTCAGACCATGGGTCTTAAAGTCCAGAGTGCACGTCCAACTACACTCGGCTCTCCCTTGCCTCTTTATAATGAAACCAAAGATGACATGATGGCTTCCTCTCAAGGTTCCTAGTACATCCACATCATCAATCAGCTCTGCCCTGTTGGTGAGGAACTTGTTGCTCCTTCTGAGCAAAGTTTTTCTGTTATTTAGGGAATCCGCACAGATTTTCTTAGGCTTCTTATACTTACTGGTACAAGATGGAAGAGGAAGAAGCTTCCTAGAACTCAGTCTCCCTAAGTTCTGTGATCCAAAGTGGCCAAATCTTACACTACTGGGCTGGCTCCTTCTTTCTCCCCCCAGTCTTCAGGTGCAGGTGTGGTAAGTACAGCAGTCCTGTGGGTTTTTTTCTGGTGGGGGGTGCTTGGGTACCTTCTCCTTCCATAGACTGATCTGTCACAGGAGGTCAGAGCAGAGCTAGACATCTCTGCTCCCCTGTTCTCTGTCTCTGGCCTGGATTTAGCCTTGGTTAGAAAATTAGCATTCAATTAAATTGCTCTTCCTGGTATGGTTTGCTCTCGCCTCTATTGCTGAGATTTCAGTTGCATTTCTGCTGAAGGTAAGCCGATAATAATGATCTACTAACATGGCCTTTTCTCTGTATATCTGTCATATTAAAGTCCATGCTGTTTGTTTATCATGCAGTGATCTATAACCCTCTATTAATTTAATTATACTAAAAGATCTTAAAAGCCTGGGGCTAAGTAATCTGTCAATTACAAATGAGTTTAACTTTGAATAAATATAAATTTAATACTTGTAATTTATTGCCTCAAATATGAACAAAGCCTTCACTATGACATAAGCTATTATTAATTGCTCTGGTGCCCCAAGTCCTATTAAGCAAATCCATTTACATCTTCTTTAGAGGAAGTCAATATTCATTTCTCACAGGAAGTGTAAGAGCCCTACCTGGTTACTTTCTATAAACCTACTAATGCAACAAAGCACTTCTGTATTTAATGAAGTGTATCATGTTGATGGGAGACTGGGGTGGGGGCTGGGGAGAGGGCAGTTGCTGTTCCATGTGGCAGGGCCCCTATTTCTCATAGCTGGTTTTTTCGATCTCATGTCCTCCTAATTAAAGCAAAATATTAAATGAAAGGTATGAGACTATGTATTCGGATTAAAGATTTTCCTTTAAGAAAAAAACAAAAACAACCCACGTATTTTAAGCAGAAACCAGTTCCCTTTTTTTGCAGTCGTATGTACTTATATGGTTTAATACCGTGGAACACTGAAACCTAAACATCTGTACATGTTAAAAATATAAACAATTACCCATATAAACCCCCTTTTTTTAGTATGTGAAAATGTATACATAAAAACGGCAGCCTTTATGCTTGGAACTGGCCCTTTATCCCCGAGGTACAATTTTATTGCCAGCTTATTAAAAACGCACAGTTTACACTGAAACTCATAACATAACATTAACTTACAGGCACTCTATCAAAGTAGTGTAATAACTAAAAAATTTGGTGCCGGCCTCTCTCTTTCTCTCACCCCAGCCCCCTCTGTATATATGCAGACATATTTGCAATATATGTACGGGGTTGCATAGTGTCCTTCACACAAAATACTAGTGCCCTGATCCAGCAAAAGTCTGCGTGCATAAGCATGTTTCTACAGCATCAGAATGCACATCTCAATCATGTTTACACATACATACCCTATTGAACAGTCTGGATGTGTATTTTGATAGGAAGAAAGGTGCACTCATATATCTGCAGTCAACAGTGGGAGAAACGGAAAGATGTAGGTAGGTACAGAGGCCTCTCAAATACGTTCTAGGGATAGCGCCTGAAGCCAAAATTGTGCAGTCAAAACACATTGGGTTCAACGGTGGATGAGATTGCTAGAGTCTTTTTCCCAGAGGCCCACCCCCTTTTCAACATTGTTTTTTTTTTTTTTTTTTAAAAAAAAGCTATATTCAGCTAACTTTTATTCAGAGTAGACCGGTTGAAATTTATGGACCTAACTTTGTTGTGTTCATTAATTTCAGTAGGTCTACTCTAGGTAAAACTAGACTTTCTTCTTCTCACAGGCTTTTGGGAACTGACAGCTTTTAATGAAATGGCTGGTGCTGTGCTGTTTTCATTGTAATTATTTGTATGGTGTACACAGAGAGAGAATTTTAATTCTATCAGTGTTTAATTGTTTCTTTCAGTTTTTTTCTTTTTGGCAAAGTAATAAGAATAAATAAATAAGAATAAAAATGTGCACCCCACCACCATGATCCAACCGCCCAAAATTTCAACACCTCCTGCGATGGTTTTGACCCCTTTCTGTTTTAACAGTACGAATTCTACAAACACCTCCTCAAAATCATTTCTCCTACATATTCCCCATCTTACCTTAATGACTCATGTTAATTTATCATTAATAGCTATATCCCAAACCTCTTTATACCATTCTTCCATTTTATATTCTGCTTGCCCCTTCCACTTCCTAGCTATCATAATTTGTGAAGCTGTCAATAAATTTGTGAGCAAGTCCTTCGTAGCCTGCGAATCTTCCACCCCATCATAAATTTGATAATAATGCTACCTCTGGACTTTTGGTCAGCTTTAACCCAGTGATTTCTGTTATCTCCTTAAACACCCTTTGCCAGAAAAATTGTACATATTTACACCCCTACCACATGTGAACATAATTCCCAGTTTCCTGACATCACATCCAATTAATTGTTTCTTAAGCATTGTTTTGCTTTGTCTATGGGGTTCTTATATTTATGTGTAACCTGCTTTGAGTCCCATCAAGGAAAAAGGTATATAAGACAACAACAACAACAACAACAACATGTGTGGAAGACACAAGATATACCCACCCGGGAAGAATGGCAGATGAAGGTGATGGACTATATGGAATTGGCGGAAATGACTGGCAGAATCTGAGACCAGGGAGAAGAGTCGGTGGAGGAAGATTGGAAGAAATTTAAAGACTATCTACAGAAACATTGTAAAATTAATGAATGTTAGAAGGATGTTGGAATGAAGTTATGTGGTTTTAGCAGAAATGTTATAAAGGTTTAGGAAAAAACAGACTTAATTGGTGAAAGGAGGGAAAGTAAAGTTACATTATATTAAGATAAATTACAGGACAAAAATTGGAAAAGATGAAAAGGATTTGCTGAAATAGTTAACCGAACTAGAATACAAAAAAGGGAGGTGTGAGGAGGTCAAGGAAATAAGCAAATGAAATATAAGTTATGGGAAGGTTTGATGTGTTTTTTAATTGTTTCTATTTTTCTGGGGTTTTTTCCCTTTTTCTTTTCTTTTTTTCTTTTTTCTTATTGTGATGTGCTGTTTTGTTTTTGTTTAATATGGAGTTTTTACTTTTTCTTTTTGTAACTTTTAAAACTTTAATAAATATTATTTTCAAAACAACAACAACAACAACAACATGTGACACCACATGGTCTCATCCCTATTGGCACCACAGAGGTAGGATTCTGTAGGGAGTAGTATCTCGGAGGGGTGAGGTCAATTTTGAATCTTGCCCCATCCATTTTTCATTAGAATCTCAAAGCATCTCACCAAGAAAACAAGTAGCTAATAGGATATATATTGTATCTCCCTACTGCATTCTCTTAAAAGCATAATCTTGCTATTTCATTCTAGCGGTTACACTCTAATGCCTTCAGGTGTCTATAAACATAACGGAGACCGTCTTGGTGAGGTGTTCTTAGTTCATAGTTCATCAGAACTATGAAATTTACAAGACTCAACTGAAGAAAATGGCCAGGGTGAGTGATAAAATATTTATAAAATAAACTGCTCAGCCACAAATAATTGAATTAAGTGATAGCAATGCAGATAACAGGGTATTATTTCAGGATTGCAAGCTGACAGAAAGAGATGGCTCGGATTTAACATGGGTGCTTCGGAAAATGTCCTTTATTCAGGTCATCACTCACCGATGCCAACATAATCCATTATTTCTCAATATGAAATAATAAAATAATGATTCCATATTTTTCTTCCTTTCCGCAGTACGGTTTTACTTCAGAAAATGGTAATTGAATGGATTGGGCCGGATCGCAGCATTGCAGACTAAACTGTCTGCTTAATTGAGATCCAATGTAGCAACTATCCCGCATAACCATATCTTACATACCTGCGTTTTCCATCGGGATTGTTGAATATTTTCAAACCTGAACCATTCAAATGTGGTTATCTTCCAAATAGGTTCATATGTGGGAATAGATTGGAATTTCATTATAAGACCTTTATGAGCTGGCGGGAGTAAAGGAGAATGCTGGACTTTTAAAATTTTTTCTTTTGAAAGTTCTCCAATAGCATAAATAGAAAGGAAGCCCACCCATAGGCCAGCTTCTGAATTTATACATTTTAGTTTTCTCTTTGGCAATAGCGCCTGGATTTATAACATAACCTACTTGCTTTGAAACGGGGTCAATAATGGAGATAATTAAATCTGCCTTTGCTATTCAATAACAATTATGAATAAAAATTTGTTGTGGCAGGTTTTCCAATGCAAGGCCTGTCTGAGTTGAATCCGTCTAAGTCATAATTTTATCAAGACAAGTCTAAGGTATTATTTTGCAGCGAGGACATAAATCTTTAAAATCTATTTTACAATAAAGGTGGGGAGAGAACACAAAAGGGACAACGGAGCAGAAGATAAAGCAACTGATACTTATTTGTATGTTCTTTGGCTACGATTGATCCCACCCAATAGAATAATATTACCTGTGTTTATCTACTTAGCTGGGGCATATGGTTATTTTTTTTTACCTTATTCTTCCCTTCCATATAACATTTTATATGCTGTCCAGATAATCTTGAAACACAACACTCCTGTCAATAGGATTTTATTATTACCATTTATTTAATTGTGCTCTGTTAGTGAGCATGTTTTCTTTTATGACAAGTGGTTTGCTTAAAACACAGCAAGCTGTGGAAAGCATTTAATTTTAAACCCTGGGTTGTCTGTCTGTCTGTCCGTCTGTCTTTATTTAGACCCACTGCACCCATATTCAGATAACTAACCAATAAGTCATTAGAAGCTTTGCTTTTTAAAAAAACAAACCACAGACCAGCATATACACAAAAATTAATTCTTTCCACAATTTATTAACGTTTCGGGCAGGTAATTTTCAGATTCTTGCTGTTTTCTTCGGGGGGGGGGGGCGTCTTGGCTTTTAGGAATACAAAATTTCACATACAAGTCTGAAAACACAATCCCTACTACTCCTGCTCATGCAATGAAATGGAAAGCAGGGCACCCTCATTAACTCTATTGTCTCCATTTCATCCCCTGCTCCACTGGCCTCACGGCACTGGAAGCCAAAAGTCTGCTGTGGAAAGCTTCCTGGACCCATGGAGTCTTCCTATGGAGAATTTCCACTCGTGCAGCAGGCCCCTGTTAGAGACATTCACGCTCCAATGTTGGGAGGGCGACAAGACTGGAACGAAGCTGGTGTGAAGGGATGGAAGTACAGCATAAGATTTGCTAGGTTTCCAGGTCATGTGACTGAGCTGAATGCAGTTAGTATCCAGCCTAAGTCCACTCTGACCAAAGGGGACACAGGTGGCACTGTGGTCTGCACTATTGAGCCTCTTGGGCTTGCTGATCAGAAGGTTGGTGGTTCGAATCCCCACGACAAAGGTCCCGTTGCTCTGTCCCAGCTCCTGCCAACCTAGCAGTTCGAAAGCACACCAGTGCAAGTAGATAAATAGGTACCACTGCAGCTGGAAGCTAAACAGCTTTTCTGTGCGCTTTGGTTTCCATCACGGTGTTCTGTTGTGCCAGAAGCGGTTGAGTCCTGCTGGCCACATGACCCAGAAAGCTGTCTGTGGACAAACGCTGGCTCCCTCGGCCTGAAAGCGAGATGAGCGCCGCAACCCCATAGTCGCCTTTGACTGGACTTAACTGTCCTGGGGTCCTTTACCTTTACCTTTTACCACCCTGATCAGTCCCACAGAGAGCCCATTTTCGAGGCTTATGCCTACCTGCATTCTGGTGCTCTTGGCTCAGCCGGTTTAGCTCCACCTGAGGGGGTTGTGGCAGAGTAGCCTGACTGAGCTGAGAACCTGCTGACTGAGCCATAGATCCACCACATCTTAACTCACTCCCCCTATCTCACCCCAGGACAGTATCCTTAACCACTGCTGTTCTATATTAGGTTTCCAATCGAATGATACCTCCAACCCTACAGTTTGAGGATTCTAGAGTTCTTCTAGCTGTTAGTTGGGTTCGGTTTCTGTGAAAGTCAGAAGTGATTGGCAGTGCTTCTCCATTCAACACATAATAAACTTATGAAATTTGTTGCCTCAAGATGCGGTGATGGGACATCGGTTTCGGGTCTAACTAAATGCGTCATTGGCCCACGAATCAGTGGTTTTGGTTTATTGGTTTGGTTTAATTAATTGCAAATGTGCCTGATTTTCACATGGACCACAGCACTGGATTTAACCCTTCCCACTATTAGAATAGGACGCGGGTGGCGCTGTGGTATAAACCACAGAGCCTAGGGCTTGCCGATCAGAAGGTCGGCGGTTCGAATCCCCGTGACGGGGTGAGCTCCTGTTGCTTGGTCCCTGCTCCTGCCAATCTAGCAGTTCGAAAGCACGTCAAAGTGCAAGTAGATAAATAGGTACCACTCCGGTGGGAAGGTAAACGGTGTTTCCGTGCGCTGCTCTGGTTTTGCCAGAAGCGGCTTAGTCATGCTGGCCACATGACCTGGAAGCTGTACGCCGGCTCCCTCAGCCAGTAAAGCGAGATGAGCGCCACAACCCCAGAGTCGTTCACAACTGGACTTAACTGTCAGGAGTCCTTTAGCTTTACCTTTAACTATTATAATGGGGAAATGAAAGTAAGAGAGACTTTAATCAGGATGGCAACAGGGGAGGGAAGGGTCAAACCTGCCCTTCCCACACACTCTAGTCCTGGTGAAAACCACCCGCTTCCTTTAGCATAAAGTAAACAACAAACACCCCACCCCACTTGCTCCGGGCCTTGGAGGGCTAAGCCAACCCAGAGGCCCTGCCAGACTTATGGTGTCATGCCAAGAAAGCCCTGTGCTTCACAGACAAGCTAGAACCTAATGGCCAAAACAAAGCCATGCACTGCAAGACTGCAATAGTAAAATCTGGACCTGCATTACTCCGTAATAGCATGTAGCGTCAGATCAGATTAGGTGTTGGCGCTGTGGTGATGCATCTCATGGGCAAGACTGCTGTACCCGGGTCTCAGACAAGTTTGCCATGAGCTTGCCACCCCCAGCAATATTTAGCCTCCTGTCCAATTAGGCCTCATTTAAATAGCACCTCCAGGTTCTCAGTTATTATGCCTCTAAGGCAAAGGGGTGGCCTTTCAGGCCCATTCTTGTGGGCTTTGCAGAAGCATCTGGTTAGTAACTATTGAAAACAAACTGTTAGGATAGATAGATCTTCTGTCATATTTTAGAGGCCAGAATTGACCATGAGCGTATTAATTGAAAGTGTGCTAGTGCCCAACTGATCGCTGCTGTGTGGCCAGCACATGAGGAGCCTCTTAATTTTTTTCCTGCTCACATCACCGTACGCTAGAAATCCATCTGCCCTCAAGATGAAGCAATCCTGAAACTACTTTGCTGACTGGCTTACAGCAAGCAATGTGCTCTGAATTTGCTGCATGTTCAAGTCCACATTTCTTGCCTGTGAATTAGCCCTGGAGTTTATGGTACGGAGTTCTCCCGAATCAAATCTAACCACTAAGTGTGGTGGTGTGTGAGGAAAATGGCCCTGCTTTGCAAATTAGGAAACTGTTAAGTTGTGGGTGAACATATCAGACGACACAGCGATTCTTCAAACAACTCTTCTTTATTCAGATGCCAGAACAGAACTAACTGAGGAGCTCAGTCAGCCTGCTTATATAGAGCTCCAGAACAATTGCAACTGTTCCGACTTTCTAAAACTATCCAATCACAGAACGTCACTTTTCGATCCTTCATTTGCATACAAACTATCCAATCACAGAACGTCACTTTCGATCCTTCATTTGCATAACTATCTACAGTATCCCCCTGCTGGCCCAGGGTGAGAACATCAGTACATAACAGAAACTGTTAACTGAAAGGCCATGTGGTCACTGCTTAGAAAAAGCTAGGTTTATCCCAGGGGTCTCCTCTGTGGGAAAAACTGGATGGCCCAATCCTGCAAGGGGCGATATGTATCCAGCCTTTAACATGAAACCATTACACGCAGCACAGGCTCTTGTTGGATCAGAGCCCTTGGATTTATTTCTGACACATCACAGAGGAGATGCCCATCACTTTAAGAATGCACTGCTTTGGTAACAATCCAATTTACTTCTGGCCATATTGTAAACCCCCCTTTCTATGCTGCCTGCATGTCAATGAAAGCATTGAGACTGCTAACATCACACCTGTGTAAACACAAGGTACAATGCCATAAGCTTTATTTACAGTTATACTTCTGTTCCACCCTTAAATTTCATAATCTGCCATGTGGCACTTCAATCTTGGCAGTTGCTGAAGATGTCTCTCTTCGGTGTCTGCTTGTTTAATTATATACTTGCTGTTGTGGGTCTCTCCCCCCCCCCCCATATTTCTCAATCGAAGCTCTAACAATGAGCTGCATGAGCCAGACTCCTATCTCCGTCAGTTGAGCTGGCGTGGATATTCTACCTTCCGTTAAAGAAAATCAGTCAGATTGGCTTTTCCCTCTGAGCAGTTTCACTTCAGGCAGATTTAAGTCATGTGGCTTTTAAAATCCAAACAAATAATATTATTTCAGAGCTTACACACTTCCTGTTGCACAGGGCTGTCCAACAATTGTTTCATACAAATTCAGTAATCAGCTATGGGAAGGCTTTATGTTGGCAAGTTATTGTTAAGAGTTTGGCATTCAGAACATCGCCTTTCATGTTCCCAGGCAGGTTGACTGAAAAGCGCGTTGCTTTACTATTTTTGTTTTATTTGAAAACATTATTTGCCTACATCAGTTCTCAAGCAGATCAGTTAAATGTTTGGGTACATCTAAATGTTAGGTCTGCATCTAATGTCTCTCCAGTTTAAGGTGGAAAATAATGATTTTTGTGAAGTAGGAACATTAACACAAAACTGTCTCAGTGCCAAACATCTATAAAGTGTTTGGAGGGCAGGAGGAAAAGTGCTGGGTAAGTTCTGGATGTTGATGGTCTAAACCAGGCTTCCTCAACCTCGGCCCTCCAGATGTTTTTGGCCAACAACTCCCATGATCCCTAGCTAGCAGAACCAGTGGTCAGGGATGCTGGGAATAAACATCTGGAGGGCCGAGATTGAGCAAGCCTGGTCTAGATCACTATGCGAACTCTGATTCCTTAGGATCACCTACCTGGAAAAAAAAATGCAAGGAGAATTAAACTGAGAGCAAATGGGGGCAATGCTTCACAGATCAGTCACATGCAGTATTGTAATCACAAATTCAGAAGTGCAGGATCCCTTCATGTTAGTCACATCCATGCCCTCTCACAGGCACCTACTAAGATTATACAACCCTCTAAGATTATACAATTATCTTATAATTATATAATAGGGGTAGGTAAAGGTAAAGGGAGCCCTGACCATTAGGTCCAGTCGTGACCGACTCTGGGCTTGCGGCGCTCATCTCACTTTATTGGCCAAGGGAGCCGGCATACAGCTTCCGGGCCATGTGGCCAGCATAACCAAGCTGCTTCTGGCGAACCAGAGCAGCGCACGGAAACACTGTTTGCCTTCCCGCCAGAGTGGTACCTATTTATCTACTTGCACTTGACATGCTTTCAAACGGCTAGGTTGGCAGGAGCAGGGACCAAGCAATGGGAACTCACCCCATCGCGGGGATTTGAAACGCTGACCTTCTGATCAGCAAATCCTAGGATCTGTGGTTTAACCCACAGTGCCACCCGCATCCCATATGATAGGGATCGAATGCAACAATTAATGCAGTTCTTCATGGACTGTCTTTCAGCTACATTTACTATTTTCTCTGAGTGTATAAATGATTTGGAATGCTCCAATATCTTCTTTTGGAGTTGCTCAAGATGTGTTTTCCTTGAAACTCCATTGTACATAACAGAGCTTGCACACCATTCTCTTGAAACCGAAGCACTTTGTGCATTCAGTGTTCCTAAATGCTCAGCTTTGGCATGTGCAGAACAACTCCCCCTTTTGTGTTCTTCCCAATAATGCTCAGATTGAGTAGCTGTCACAATAGCACAATTAAAACTACCCATAAGCCATAATAAACCTGCTTTGGGCAGAGCTGCACTCCTCTCAAAAGAGGAATCTTGGAGTATAAGGTCTGGAACCATTTTTGGCAGTGGAAGCCCACGTCTTAATTCGCCAAACCTTTATTAGGCATTACTAATATACAGTCGTACCTTGGAAGTTGAACGGAATCCATTCCAGAAGTCCATTCAACTTCCAAAACTTTCAGGAACCAAAGTGCAGCTTCTGATTGGCTGCAGTAATCTCCTGCAGCCAATCGGAAGCTGCGAAAACCTGTTCGGTCGTTTGGCTTCCAAAAATAGTTCGCAAACCGGAACAGTCACTTCTGGGTTCGCGGCCTTCGGGAGCCAAAACGTTTGAGAACTAAGGTGTTTGAAAACCAAGGTACGACTGTACGTCGAAGCCCACATATTGACATTGACTAGGAGTGCCTGTTACCAACTTTGGCTAATGTGCCAGTTGCAACCATTCCTGGACAAGGATTGGCTTGTCACAGTGACTCAAACCCTGGTAATCTCTAGACTTGACTTCTGTAATGCACTCTATATGGGACTGCCTTAGGTGCTGATTCACAAGCTGTAGGTATTAAGAACATCCAGGCATTTAAGCATTCTATTTCAAATCCAGAAAAAAAACAGTGTTTACATCCAATTTAATATCAATGAACTCTCTCTAGAATAGACCTAGTTTGTGTTTGTTCTTTCATGTGCTTGGCTTTTTTGATAGAAGATCTGGTGAAGGAATGATTGCCGGGTGTGGAGCACACTTTCACCTGCAGACAAGCCACAGGCTGCCTGACCGCATGACCTTCGGGTGTGGAGCACACTTCCACTCGCAGACAAAGCCACAGCTGTCTGAACATCATGCCCTCTATCTAACTTTTGCTCTCTTAGTGGTCTGCCGTGCCCTATCTGTGACCTTTGTCTCCTTCGTCATACATTGTGCAAGGGGAAAGTGACGTGGTGGAAACAGGTGTCAAAATAACTTTGTACCACCCCTTAATCTCGGGTTTGGAAGATGTGTAAAGGTCACAGTCAAAAATGTATCTGAATGCTTTTGCATATTGTGTGTGCTGGTCCCGGGGGGAAGGTTACCGTTGGCATAGTCAAAGTCCGGTCCTGGGTCAATAGCCTGGAAACAGTTCTGAAGGAGCGGGGCGAGGTCCGAAGCAGGAAGCTGGGCGGGGACAGGAACACTGGAGGAACAGGACTGGATGCTGGCCGAAACAGCTCTTCATCGACGTTGCTCCCGCAACCTGGGACCAGGCTGACTGGCCTTTATCTTCTCTGAGGCCAGGGGCAGCCCCGGCCCCCAGGAGACCCGCCTCTCCTGGCCTTAAGGCGAGCACTCCTCCTGGGAGAAACCAGTTCCCTTCGCCTCTCTGCCCTGAGCCTCTGCAGTTCAGGAGAGGCTGAAGGGTTACTGAACCCAGGGGAAGACTCACCTGTAGCCACTGAGTCCTTAACCACCTCCGGAGCCAGAGTGGAATCACCTGGTGCCTGCTCCTGAGGATCCGGCACAGGTGCAGGCGCTTCAGAATCAAGGCCCTGCCCCAGTTCAGCCGGCCCTGGAGGCGGGGACTCCTGTGCAGGCTGGGATTCCTCTGGTTCAGCCTCTGAATCGGAATCCCAGGCCATCACATTGTGCTAATAAAAAGAGCTTTGGCAGAGCTAGCTGGCAGCTTGCTTATGCACAGCTCACCTGCATTACCAACTCCTGCCTCATGCCTTCACTTCAATCTGGGCAAAACCAACAAGCAAATGCAATCTCATTCCCAACAGAAATGGGGGAAAGCTATAGTTCAAGGAAGCTCAGGTACCAGGGTTTTGGACACACACAAACATGGTTCTAAAGCATTGGAGAGCCAAATGTAGACAGGACTGGTCCACATGGACTAACAATCTGTCTCCGTAAAATGTAGCCCTATGTGTCCAAGCATCACATGCCTCTTCTTAGCAGTCCAAATATTCTGCTCGCCTACTTGGCTTTTATTTCCCTCCCATCCCTCACAAACGAAAACAAAAATATATTAGGTGGAAGAAAATAAAATAAAAGAACAAGAATTGCTGACATTCAGAGGAAATCAAGTATAAAGTATTCCTGGATGGCATGATTGTACTTTCTGTAGTGCATCTCATCCATCATTAGCAACCGTAGGATCCAGGGGACCCTGTTTTAAAGATTTGATGTGTTTCCTAGGAAAGCAATGTCTGAAGAAGAAAAATTGTATTCCACACAAACGCATGGAGCATTTGAAGAGTAGCAGGACTTACTGGATTTAAGAATGAAAATATAGTGGTATAATCTGGACATTATATGAGACTGTTGCACTACGGTATATATTTGATTACAGTGGTACCTCGGGTTACATACGCTTCAGGTTACATATGCTTCAGGTTACATACTCCGCTAACCCAGAAATAGTGCTTCAGGTTAAGAACTTTGCTTCAGGATGAGAACAGAAATCGTGCTCCAGCGGCGCAGTGACAGCGGGAGGCCCCATTAGCTAAAGTGGTGCTTCAGATTAAGAATAGTTTCAGGTTAAGTACAGACCTCCAGAACGAATTAAGTACTTAACCCAAGGTACCACTGTACTGACTTGATTCAAGATTACTTCAGAACTGCTAAGAGATGGCAAGGACAATATTTATCCATACTACAATCTCGACCTGGAGTGCTTCATTATCAACCAAGTCTTCCTGAGGTCAGTTCCTGGGGCTATACTTAAGAGACGTGAATTCAATCCAGAAAGATGGTGAGGATGAAGAACTGAGATGGACTCCGAGTGCAGGAAGTCTGTTCTGATGGCAACACAAGGCTCCTTGTATTTATGACCACCCTTGGCCAATCCAGAGGCTTTATACTGTCAGCCAATCACAGAAGCTAATGTTGCATACCATTATGCTCTTCTATGTCTGAGAAAAGCTTTGAGGCCCCTGAGCTCTTCAGCTCTGCCGCTGCTTGTGATTCACTGCTGATGCTGACAAGAATTTGTTCTTTAACTTGTCCACATTTTTATGTAATGTCTGACCATCTGCACACGTGGCAAACAAATTGGCTTTTACAAATCAGTTCTGTAAACAACATCTGGAGAGTATAATTGCTATTCAGTTTGGCAATAGTCTTTAGCTGACAGCAGTGTTGCCATTGTCAAATGTAAAATTACAAAGCTTCTCAATTTTATTACATCTGTAATGCATGAAATATCATAAAGAACCACTGTTTATTTTTGGGCAAGCATTTTTATCAAGGGCAAGATGAATCAGTTGGTTTAAATAACTTGTTTAACAGAAAAACACCTTAGCTTCAGGAGAGCATTTTGATCCAGCTGAGTCCTCTGTGGTTAAGGGTGCAATCCTGGGGTGAGATGGGGGAGAAAGTTAGGATGTGGTGGAAGATAACTTATCTTTGGTCAGAAGGTCTGTATGCTAGGGGTGATAAATCTTTTTGGGGCCAAAGGCCACCAGTGGAAATCTATTGTGGGTTACACTCCAGTAATGTGTGGTGGAAAGGCGTGCATGCGCGTGCACACACACATACAGCAAACCTGCTTTATGCCATTATAAAGGAAGCAGTAAGAAATGTCCACAGTCACACCCCTCCCAAAATTGAGCTCCCAAGATATGCACTTTATTCAGATATCCCTGTGAATCCTTTTTTTATTTCCCTTACAAAAACCCCTGGACCCATTTGTCTGCAATTTGACAGGCTTAATCCACTCTTGGGCTTGCAAATTTTATCCACTTTGGCCAAAAGCTTTAGTTTTAGACTCCCCATTATGGCAAATGGGGAAGGACAGTTTTTATTAACGGCTCAGCTCAGAAACCCAAACACAGACTGAAGCAAAGAGAGCAAGAGCAACTCAAAACACATCAGTTTGTTTGTTTTGGAAGGAAGGAAGGAAGGAAGGAAGGAAGGAAGGAAGGAAGGAAGGAAGAAAGGGGTAAATCTTGGTACCTCTGCACAGCCCTACCTTGGAGTATGCTTGCTGCTATTTGTGATATTTAATAAAAGTATTGTCCTTTATGTGTAGCATTTCATACACAGGTACATAAGGCATTTATAGTTAAATACCTGTTTAGATTTTAAAGGGAGATGATTAGCTATCTACATTTTGCTCCTGCTTATAGGGCCAACATTCAGTACAACATTGCCTTCCGATACATTAAATATGCCCGAGACCCAGCTGTCAATAAGACGGTGAAGAAAATTTAATTTTCAGAGTCAATACTGAGAGCAGCTGCATTAAGCATAAGATAATTCTGGCACATTATTAATTTGAATGACCATGTAAGGCATTGTCTAGACAAGAGATAAACCAGAGTTTTCATAGGCAATCTGTACATAAAATGAAGTATGTCGAGCTTGTAAAGAATACTAATAACATAGATCTGCCCTATTAGCCAGTATTGATTGTGCTGGACTGTGACATGATCTAGTAACTTTAGAGGTAAAATAGTATAGCTTTTCAGTGCCATGGATGCTTGAAGAATTCGCTCTTTGAAAATTCCACTACAAACTGATCTGATCAGAACTTCTCAGACTAATTGTGAATAGGCATTTTGCACTTTTCTGAATTCTGTGATGTAGTTCTCTGCTGAAAATTGTGTCCCAGCATGTAGAAAAATGCATTGTGAAGATAAAAGACATTTATAAATGTTCATTTAGAGAGAAAATGTGTTTAAAATGTTATTTTACAAGAAAACACATTCAAACATTTCTCAAATGTGTAGTTTTTAAAATCACAAATTAATGCTCTGGCTCCTGAGGTGATGGAGGACCCATTGCCTGCAGGTGCTCTACTCTCAGCCCCATCAGGGGAAGCTGAGGTTGCCTCTGGGTCCGGTAACCCTCCAGCCTCTCCTGAGCTGCAGAGGTGCAGGGCACAGAAGCGGAGGGAACTAAGTTCCTGCAGGAAGAGTGCTCGCCTCCCGGCCAGGAGAGGCGAGTCACCTGTGGGCCGGGGCCACCCTATGCCTTGGGGCACATAAAAGCCAGCCAGCCCCAGTTCCAAGTTGTGGGAGCAACATTGTTGGTAGCCAGTTCCTGCCTGAACCCTGTCCTGCCGGAGCTCCTGACCTCACCCGACTCCCTGCCTTGACGGACTGCCTCCATACTGCACCTCAGACTGGACTCGGACCTTGCCTCACAGTTAACCCACGGTTAACCCACGGGACCAGCACACCATCACTCTCCTCCCGAGGAGGCTGTGATTCAGAATATTTTCCCCCCCTTGTTTTCCTCCTCTAAAAACTAGGTGCGTCTTATGGAGCAAAAAATAGGGATAAATCAGATTGTAACACCTGATGTGTCAAGAGATATCTGAAGGAAAAAATGTGGCATCATGTGCCACAGTTGAAGGTCATGATCTAGCAAAAGTTCAGCATTTTTGTCTGACTCGAAGGGGTGGGGTGATGTGCATGCTTACCTCTCGCATTTGAACTCATTTGCTGGGTGTCCTCCATGTTCTTAAATGCCATCTACAACCATTACACTCCACCCCGTTCAAAGCAAACAGCACAATCGATTATTTGTGTGGCGAGTACCCACCTCCCCTCTTGGAAAATAAAGACACAAGACACAGCATTTAAGGTTAATGGGCGAAAAAAGCCACAACTTTATTGATTGCAGGAATTGAGCGGTATTGGCTTAGGCATTGGTCTTATCGACTAACCGGCTTCAGCCTGATTGCTTGAAGACCAGCAAGGGTTAACCGCCAGTAGGGGGAGTCCTGCTGATGTACATCAACTAGGAGCTCCCCCAGGGTCACCGCTCGGGGGCGTGCCTTAGGCCCACACCTCCATAGGCTTCGGACAGGGCAACGCCCCCCCAGAATCCTTTACCAGACTACCCTTTGATTTGGGGGAAGGTGATGGCGCTTCGTCCCCCCTCATCTGCATAACAATACCCTTACCAATGCCTAACTGCCACTCGAGCAATAGCTCGCCTCCAATACCCTCAGACCTGCAACCGATCCCTAATCCTAGAAGAAATGCCATCCAACCAAATATCATTTCCAGCATCTGAAAGATGCACGCCATCAACTCTGTAGAGGGCCTCATTGCTGAACTGGATGTTGGGGTAGCCAATGACACCCCCCCCCCCAGAGCTGCCACTCTACGTGCCACAGCCTGTGAGCGAAGAAGAGAGGGAAATCCTCGGCCCTAAATAGCCCGGGCCACGCGTCTGAGGATTCCCCCAGTCTCGCGGGGGCTGTGAGTCAGCCCCCACACATGTGGGGAGGGCGTGGGGCCCGCAAACCCACCTCCTCTCCAGCTCGGAAGTGGCTTTCCCTTCTGCATGCAGGAGAGAGCCCCTGCATGGTTTAATGATGCCCTTTCTGTGCTCTCCTTTTGCTGATCTAACAGCCCTGCTCCTCTCGAGGGTCCTGAACTTCCATTGAAGCAGAGCTTGTGAATCTGTGCTCCATGCTCTTGGACTAGAACTTCCATCAGAGCCAGCCAGTGTGGCTAAGGGTCATGATTTGAGTTGTAGTCCAACAACATCTGGAGGGCCACAGGTTCCTCATTCCTGCACAGCAGCAGCACAGGTGATAACCCCATATCTGCTTCAACTAAGCACATCGGTGCTCCATACAAGGTCCAAAACATCTGAAATCCACTTACCATTAAAAGGCCCTCAATCATGCCTCAATCACGACAGGATTGTGTGGTGCTCAGAGCCACTGGGCTGACATGTGCATTTCAGATTTTACTGCATGCAGCTAACATGGAACTGGGAGGAAATGTTTCTGGAGGTTTTTTTAAGATCAGGAATGAAGTAGAAGACACGGACAAAGAAACAGCTTTATCCCTTCAAGAGTAAGTATTGTCCACACAATACATAACAGTTATTAAGTTTACTGCCAGAAGATGTGCTGATAGGCATTAGCTTAGGTTGCTTTTTTTAAAGAAAGGAATTAGATACATACATAAAGAATAGGTTAACTGATGCACAGGTATTAGTCATGAAAGCTAAATGGAACCTTCAATTTTCAAAGGCAGTATACCAGATCCTACAGACAGGCTTGGTTACCATCAAGAAGGAAAGCTGTCACTTCATGCCTTGATTGTGAATTTTCTACCGGATGATGACAGCTGGAAACAAATTGCAGGGCTAGGTGGACTTTGGTCTGACTCAGCATAGCACTTCTTTCATTATTTTCAGCTGTTCCCACATGGCACATGTTCGAGTGCGCAAAAACTTTTGAATCAGCCCTTAGTGGCCTGGATGGGAGGATATCTTGCAAATATTCACAGCAAGATCTCATCTCACAAATCAAACCTTTTATTGTGAAATCAACCACTTGGCCAGATATTTTCTTCTTCTGTCACGCCAACAGATCTGGAAAGCTGGAGACGCTGTGGTTTATTGTGTTGTATCAACCAGACACCGCAGCTGAGCTTCTTTGATGGAAATAACCGAAGAAAGATGTCAACGTGACACAACATATTTAATCTCTAACAGCTGGTGCTTTTTGCTGGTTGTTGTTTTTTATTTCTCTAATGGAGTTGATCTTTCAAAAAAGGTCAGGACTTGTGTTTCAGCTACTTGCATTTACCATGACGGAATCCAGAGCGCACGGAAACGCCGTTTACCTTCCTGCCACAGCGGTACCTATTTATCTTCCTGCACTGGCATGCTTTTGAACTGCTAGGTTGGCAGGAGCTGGGACAGAGCAACGGGAGCTCATCCCATCATGGGGATTCGAACCACCAACCTTCTGATTGGCAAGCGCAAGATACTCAGTGGTTTAGACCACAGTGCCACTCGTGTCCCGACTGGAGCACAGCCCAGAAGTAAAAGGGTTGAGTTCAGAGTTAAGGGAGTGAAGCCTCTGTTGTTTCTTACTCTGCGAGGACCCCCCCCCCAAAAAAAAAAAATCTACCGGGGAAAAAAGTTGATAATTGGTGGAAAGCTGAAAATCTCATCTATGTCTCTCTTTCAAAAATGATGAGTACCTTTAAATATTTTTCAAAGCAATGTTTTAAAATAATGCCACTGCTGCCTTTTATGTGGCTGCAAAACTCCTAAAACAAAGATAGCCAAAACAACAAGAGTCTTGTGGTACCTTAAACACTATCAAATTTGTTATGGTGTAAGTTTTTGTAGACCATAAATTACACAATGATGTGTTAGTGATTGAAGTGTCACCAGACGCTTTGTTGTTTTTGCTCCTACTCTGGAAAAGGTAGTAATGTTAGGGATGACAACATCACTACTGCATTTGTATGAATTTTTTGATGAGCAACACTCTTAGCACGAAAGACACTGGTGAAGAACTTCAGGGGCTCATTAGTAGATTGCCCAGGGGTATCAGAAAATGCTGTAGGAGCGAAATCCAAGAGTCAGGAAGAGGAAAATGGCCCCACAAAAGGATGGAGATATTCAGCCAAACTTTCAGCCAGTGCTGAAGTTTGTTTTTTTTTAGACTGGCTTCAAGAAATTATCTGAGATGTTTTCAAATCCCCACGACAGGGTGAGCTCCCATTGCTCTTTTCCAGCTCCTGCCAACCTAGCAGTTCGAAAGTATGCCAGTGCAAGTAGATAAATAGGCACCTCTGCAGCAGGAAGGTAAATGGCATTTCTGTGCGCTCTGGCACTTGCCGCAGTGTTCTGTTGCACCAGAAGTGGTTTAATCATGCTGCCCACATGACTTGGAAAGCTGTCTATGGACAGATGCCGTCTCCCTTGGCCTGAAAGCAAGATGAGTGCCTCACCCCATAGCCGGCCTTTGACTGGACTGAACCACCCAGAGGTCCTTTACTTTTTACTTTACTGCATGCATAAGGTCCGAGTTTCAGTCCATGGCATTTCTTGTCAAAAAGATCTCAGATACTAAAAGAACAGAAGACCTGAGGTCTGCTTCTGAGACCTTGGAAGGCCGCGGTCAGTCAGTAGATAAGAGCAGTGAATGTATGCAGGAAGGAGTGGAGTAATGGAGCCAGCTTCTTCCCCAACCTACAGTCATTCCATTGGCTTTGTGAATTAATCTTACAGTTGTAGATGAGAAAGACCTGTGCTTAAGACTCTGGAGAGTCAGCGAAGAACTTGGACAATGAGAACAGACGGTGCTGGACTTGATGAGCAAATGTTCTGAGCTGGTTTAAGCACTCTGTATGTGCAATTGTAATCCTGTGGAACAAAAGCAGGGTCTTGATTGCACAGACAATCCTATTTCCTGACTGTTTGTATATGGATATGATGGATTCACACAGGCAACTGAATATGCATAGATCAGGGGGGAAACTGCTGTCATGTCGATCCTGCTCACCCCACCATGAGGGTTCACTGTACATGAGGTTGTGTGTGTCACATGGAGAGATGAGGGATGCTCAACTACACAGACAAATGGTCTGACTCAGCATAAGACAATTTTATATCTTAAGCAAAGCTTGTGGAAGAAGCAGGTTACAATTCTGAACCTACATACCGTATTTTTCGCTCCATAAGACGCACTTTCCCCCTCCTAAAAAGTAAGGGGAAATGTGTGTGCATCTTATGGAGCGAATGCAGGGGGGAGGCAGGCAGGAAACGCCCCCAAGAGCCTCACACAAGCTCCGCTCTGCTTTCAGATGGAAAACATACCATTAATGAAAGCAGCAGTGTAAACATTCCATTTCAATATAAACCAAACATAAAACAGCAAAAACTACTGTTTATAAAATGCAGAATATTATGAATTTAATTAAAAGTGAACTAAAACACAAGATTTTAAAGCCCGTTTAAACATAGCTGGGGAAAGGGTTGAGTGTGGATGGATTTCTGATCCTGAAGATGGATCCCTCTCGCTGTCTTGGCTTCTTTGCTATTTGGGGCTGGGGAGGGGGATATTTTTTTCCCCTTGATTTCCCCCTCTAAAAACTAGATGCGTCTTGTGGTCTGGTGCATCCTATAGAGCGAAAAATACACTACTTTTTTTTAACTGATTATCATAATTGCAACAGCTTTGTCTGTTTTTAATCATTGTATCTTATAATGCTGTTGCCCTCATTGGGACCTTCTGGTGGAGGGTGGGAAAGGAATCATATAAGCAAACTAGCATACTTGGGAGTAAGTGCCATTAACTTAACCCTGAGTAAACGCAAATAGGGCTTCTCCCTTAAGGTCTAGGCTTAATCCCAAACTGATGCAATCCTTTCCAGTTTTCTGTAGTGGAAACTTTAGAGCATGTTCTTCCTATTCAATGTCACACACACCCCTTTTTAAGACAAGGAGTTAAAAAGAAACATGCAAGTAGAAAGCACAAATGAGATAATTCTTTGAAAAATTCCATTTCTCTAACTGAAATTGAGTAGAATTCTGCACAGTAAAGGATGCACTGGATTCCAACAAAACAAAACAAAACCCTTCTGCTGTTATCTGCATATCTGGAACCCACAAAGTGCATTGATTATTTTAACCGTGCTCCATTTGTCTATGAAACAGACTTTCTAAGCTTAAGCAAACATGAAAGAAATCTAATTCTGACATAAACATGAAAGATAATAAGTTTGCAATGAATTGATCTAAATATAACGTAATTAGAAATGATTTTCTTCTGCTGTTCTGTTTATGGAAAGGTGCTTTTTAAATTTTACTTGAAACACAAAACAGCTAATGGTATCTGGAGCTTTTGTCAACTCCTTACATAATGCAGTCACTTCCATACTTTTGCTGTAGTCATTTTTGCAGAAGACATGAACTGTCATTCTTATCCAAAATAAAGTTAAAATTAGCACCATTGCAGTTTTAATATATGCATGCAGCAGGCTGTGCCATTTAACCAACCTTTGAAAAACTATGGATTGTCACTCCCTTCTTAATCCCTTCTAACAGTAGTGAAATGTGTCCCATTCTGATGGGTTTCTTAGCTCAGATGTCTATATGATGTCTCCCCCTGGAGCATGGTCATTATCTAGGGCAGGTTTTCCCCACCCTCCTCCTTGAACCAAACTGAAGCCTCTTTACTTTACCCTGTAAAGATGCCAGCTACCTTAAATAAGTCACAAAGGCCTTGATGCCTCCATAAAGCAGGGGAATAATTTGAATTCCTTACAAAACTCTCAGTGTGTGGGGGGGGGGGCGGCTGCAGCATTTGGGGGACTTGCCCCAAGTGAAATGCCACGGCTTCTCAAACACAGTCCATTATCTGCTGCCTTTCTCAACTTTCCAATGGTACTCTGCCCGCACCAGCAAAGCAGTTTATTATTTACTCGAAGCATCTTTATCACACACTTCAGCCAAAAAGGCTGCCATAGCAGCTTGCATAACATCTATAAGAATCGAAGACTGAATCCAAAAGCCACTGCAAATAAGGAGAAAGGGAAGAGGACAGAAGAGGTAAAATAAGTAACCTCAGGCACCTGTTCTTAAAATAACTAAGTTCTTAGAATAACTGTTATGTACTGATGTTCTCACCCTGGGCCAGCAGGGGGATACTGTAGATAGTTATGCAAATGAAGGATCGAAAGTAACGTTCAGTGATTAGATAGTTTGTATGCAAATGAAGGATCGAAAGTGACATTCAGTGATTGGATAGTTTTAGAAAGTTGCTACAGTTACGTTGTTCTGGAGCTCTATATAAGCAGGCTGACTGAGCTCTTCAGTTCTGTTCTGTTCTGGCCTCTGAATAAACAAGAGCTGTTTGAAGAATCGCTGTGTCGTCTGATATGTTCGCCCACAATAACCATCACAATATAGAAACATTTCAGGGAGAGAAAGGCCTAACCTGCCTTTGTTTGGTTGTCAACGTGCACCAACTCTACATACATATGTGCCCCATGTCTGCTCAAATGCACATGCATGGTACATTCTGTGATTGTCCAGGGCAATGACAGGTAGAGAGAGAAACATCCACAAACAAAAGTAATTCAAATCAGTATGTATGTTCCTTCCTATACTTGTTTCATTAAAAAAACATAGTGAGTGGCTATTTGTACCTGCTCCCTATGAACGCTTCACGTTGTTTGTACATTTATGTGTGTGTATATATATATGGAAAATATTAATGTCCAGCTTTATGACTGCCACTATCTTTCTAATCATTGCCTTTTATTATTCTCGTTCCGTGCAGCTTCACTGCCGAGCATGAGCAACGATGAAACAGTGGGTGGACGGGGGGTGGGGGGAGAGACTGGGATGCGTCGGGGAGGAGAAAGGAAAGCAAATACAGTATTATATCATCATCTGGGGAGCGCGATTGTTTCTGCTGTGTTAATTTACACTAAAATCTATGACCCAGAGAGCCTGATTGATTGCCCAGGGCAGAAAACCAGCCCCTGGCCTAGTTTATTTTGTGAACTGTAGCCTCAGATATTGCTGCGAGCCACAATGATATCGATTTGATATACACAAGATGGCTCTTTATGCTCTTTGGGAAATTTATTGTGCAGAGTCAGGCCTCAGACAGATGGGGAGAAGTGGCTCTTTAAATTGAAGAGGGTTATCATAGTTTGACTCCTGGGTCACCCGGGTTACCCAGTGGCCTGAGCGTGGCTCTGGAGGAGCAAGCCCCAGGGACCAACACTCATCAGTTTTGAATGCCAAATCTCTTCAGTGGGACCTGAGTTATTGCTAATAGGAGCTTGCCTGAGCCTATGACATTTGGATGCCCTATAAGTTAAACATCATAGCCCTTCCTTTTGTATCACAGGCCTTTAAATTATGGTCGAGCATGCCACCTTTGCTCTGGACGTTTAGCTTTAGACGACAGTGTGATTATAAAAGAAAGTTGCCTCCGAGGTGGACTGCCACCGTTACAGCTATTATCAGAGGAAAGAGCTATGGCTGCCCATTCAGAACTTCCAATATAAATTAGCAGCCTTGTCATTTGGCCTTCAATTGCCAGAACACTGTTCCTACCGTGTTTCTGTACAACAGAAATTCAGTGGCCTTTGGCTACCAACAAAAATAAAGGTTAGGATGCAATTCTGGTGTTGATGGTGTTGGCTGTTTTTCTTATTAGGAGAAGTGGCGCTTGTGGGGAAGTGGGCGCCATGGAAAGCCCATTCTTCAAAGGCAGCACGTATGAGATAAAAAAAGGAACCTTTCCATTTGCAGACGTGACAAGGCTTTGCTCTTTCCGTTTGGCATGAGGCAGATCTTATAAGGGCTGGAGCATCCAGGGAATTGCATTGCAGCCAGTCTGAAATATCAGCTGCTGTGGTTCAGTGTGTAGCAGGAGTGTTAACTACTCTAAACTTGGGAATTGTGGGTTTAAATCCTACTGTGACCCTGCCATGCTATGAAGCCAGCCCATTACCAGAAATGTTGGTCTTGCTTGTTCATTGAGGTAGTAACCACTTTTCATTGAATGTTAAGTCCCTAGAAATATGGCTATGGAACTGAAATGATGTCATTGTCTTGTAGACATATGTGGTCTTGAAGACTGTATGAAATTATTGGTCACAGATTGACATTTTTGCCATATAGAAACATAGCAGCTAGGAACCTCCGCATTAGAAAAGGGTGAATCTGATATTTCTAATGGTGCAAAAAATGTTTCAGTACATGTAATAGCAGTTGTGTGTAGCAATTCAATAACTTTTGATAATTTTCTAATGAAATTTCTTTTCTCATTATTTGTTCGGGAAATGACAAAAAGGTAGAAATTTTTGGCACAACACTAGTCTCATCAAAACTTATGTGTTTCCTTTGCAATTCCTCAAATATTTTACCTACAGTCATCTCAAAATTTCCCTTTAGCATTTTATTTCCAATGGTAAAAAAAGGAAAGGACCCCTGGATGGTTAAGTCCAGTCAAAGGTGCTCATCTCGCTTTTCAGCCTGAGGGAACCAGGGTTTGTCCTTCTGAGTCATGTGGCCAGCATGACCAAACTGCTTCTGGCACAACGGGACACCGTAATGTGTGTCAGAGTGTACGGAAACACCATTTACGTTCCTGCCACAGTGGTACCTATTTATCTACTTGCACTGGTATGCTTTCGAACTGCTAGGTTGGCAGGAGCTGGGGCAGAGCAACGGGAGCTCACTCAGTCACATGGCATTTCCAAATTAAAAATTCCCATTGCTTTTTTATTCACCAGCTGCCTAGATACCTCTAAACGTAAAGGGTAAAGGGACCCCTGACCATTAGGTCCAGTCATGACCGACTCTGGGGTTATGGCGCTCCTCTCGCTTTATTGGCCGAGGGAGCCGGCGTACAGCTTCCGGGTCATGTGGCCAGCATGACTAAGCTGCTTCTGGCGAACCAGAGCAGCACACGGAATCACCATTTACCTTCCTGCCGGAGCGGTACCTATTTATCTACTTGCACTTTGACATGCTTTTGAACTGCTGGGTTGGCAGGAGCAGGGACCAAGCAACAGGAGCTCACCCCGTCGCGGGGATTCGAACCACTGACCTTCTGATTGGCAAGTCCTAGGATCTGTGGTTTAACCCCCAGTGCCACCCGCGTCCCTCTAGTCTATTGAAAAAAGAACCATTTGCAGCCTTCACCATTTCTCTTACAGCACTCTGGAATGCACAAAGTTTCTCATCTGCAAGACAATCTGTGCTTGGAAGTTTGTCCAGATTGCCCCTGTTGCATCTGGGCAAATGCATATACAACTCTGCTCTGCTATGTGTGATTAATTATATGCACTAATGCATTTCCCAGAAGCCCTGCACAGTACTGCACAGAACAGTCACACCCAATTCATCCCTCTCTTTATTTCAAACTAATATGTGTCCAACGGTGAATAGAAATGTTTTGACATATTACATATGGTACCCATCAGTCTAAACCCCCATAGTTCTTATACCATGGGATTTTTTTTCCTGATGTGCAAAGGAAGAAAAATAATTTAAGATACCTTCTTCCATTTAAATGCTTGTTCTAATTTTACTGGGCACATCTTTGCCTCATCTTCTCCAATAATTTCAATTTAAATCTTCATTTAGAATGAGATTTTTCTTCCAAGGGGGATTTTTTTTTATCTTCAGGGACAACTTAGGGCTCGGTAACAGCAAACACAGAAGCCCTTCCTCCGTATATTATGATTAATGTAGTGTAAGGAGCTCCCCGTGCCTGCAATGCAGAATCAAAGGAAGCGAGCCCATAAGTAGAATTTAAATTCAATACACATTAGAATCTTAGGGCTCAATTCAAAGTGACTCTAAAGGAAGTAATTAGGCCCTCGCCAATGCTTTCCGTAAGAGACAACTTTCTTTAAGAAGGCCTTGCTCAAAGGCTCCGTTTAAAGTACTCGGTGATGGTTTCGGGTTTTGCTCTCTTTATTTAACAAGGAAAGCCTGAAGTTTTTGAAGATTTGGGGGAATCTGTGCTAAGAGCCTTAATTTTAAGTCTTCTTTAAAAGCAACGGCATAATTGAAACTTTCCTTCTGATTGGATACCGAAACTGCATTATATTCACATGCATTTGTACAGCCGCATCGGAGATTTGAAAGGACATGAGAAGCATATGCTGGAAGTGGAGCTTTTTCAAAGTCCAAAAGCTTTTTCAAACTCCAAAAGCTGATTCGGAGGGATGATTGAGGCATTGTTCAACTCCAGACACATCATTCTTGTGCTGCCTTTTGTGGCTTAGGGTCCAATCCTGCTTCCGTGGGTGCTAATGTCAAAATTCCTTCTTTATTTTAAAGCATGGGGTCCATAGGAATGGATCCCTCAAAAGGCTGAGTTCTACTATTGCCCTAGTAAAACAGAAAGGAAAGGGGAGAAAGATGGGGGGGGGGGGTTGTCAATATTTGCAAAAAGAATTTTTTTTCTTGCTACATAAAACATCCATTTATTGGAGGAAAAAATATAGTACACGGTTAAAGACACATTAAACATGAGAAACATTAAAATATTAGGCTGAGTTTGGAAATGAGTGAAGAGGAAGCTAATCGCTGCTTCCTTCACTCACAGTAATCCTCGCTTTTGAATAAATCTACCAACTGTAGAAAATTCTGAGGCACAAACCTGGAACCTCATGGTTTGATGTTGGGACATAGTTTTGTTCTAGCTCTGGGGACTGTGTGTGCTCAGGCTTCAGAGCCCTCTTTCGACACAGAAGAAATTAAGTAGGAAAGAGATATATACTGCATTTCAGAGAAGGGCCACAGCTCAGTGGTAGAACGCATAAGTTCCATGCATTAGGCCCCGGGTTCTATCCTTGCCAGCTCCTTTTAGGACTGGTAACAATTAAACTGTAGTCAGTGCAGACAGTACTCAGGTATTCTAAATACCCAGTGGCTATAGCTCTCTTGGGGGCCCCAAAAACAATTTAAAGGGGAAAAAACTGGATGTACATTTCCAAAATATAAGCTCAAAAACAAATAAAATAAAACCTACATACAGCAACAGTGTTTTGTGTTGTGTAGGCTCCTATGATGTAAGTAATGGGCCCCGCCTGCTAGCCTGCTCCCTAAAATATCACTGGTTTGCTCATTTCTATATATAGGGTGCCTACATTCTGCATCGACTGGTTGCATGGCAACGTCCGCAAATGGCTTGAGATACCTATTAGATCCATAAATTACCATATAGCATATATTCAACACAAAAAAACAGCGACCATTTGTTGTTGCCAAAGGACAGCTGGACTTATAAAGGGCCCCATTACGTTCAGTAGCTTAGGGCCTCATCAAACCTAAATCTGGTCCTGTTCCTGGAGAGCACATTGGTCCCAGTCTTGTTCCCTGTTGTTCATCTAGGCTATAGATATTTGCTGTTAAGATTTTTATTAAAGTTTTTTCCATGATACAATAAGGTATAGAAAACTAATGTTTGTTTTGTTCTTTCATGGAGAAATACTGCATGGAAAGTGCTCAGGGAAAGTCCAGACTACTAAGATCCTGCGATCAGTTGCAGTGGCCCCATTCTACACGTTCTAGCATGCAGATCTTAAAAAGCAGAGACATCACCTTGCCAACAAAGGTCTGTATAGCTACAGCTATGATTTTCCCAGTAGTGATGTATGGAAGTGAGAGCTGGACTATAAAGAAGGCTGATCACTGAAGAATTGATGCTTTTGAATTATGGTGCTGGAGGAGATTCTTGAGAGTCCCATGGACTGCAAGAAGATCAAACCTAGCCATTCTGAAGGAAATCAGCCCTCAGTGCTCACTGGAAGGACAGATCCTGAAGCTGAGACTCCAATACTTTGGCCACCTCATGAGAAGAGAAGACTCCCTTGAAAAGACCCTGATGTTGGGAAAGATGGAGGGCACAAGGAGAAGGGGACAACAGAGGACGAGATGGTTGGACAGTGTTCTCGAAGCTACCAGCATGAGTTTGACTACTAAACTGCGGGAGGCAGTGGAAGACAGAAGTGCTTGGCGTGCTCTGGTCCATGGGGTCACGAAGAGTCAGACACGACTAAACAACAACAACAACAAAGCATGCAGATCCTCAAATACCCCCAGACCTCATCTCCATCTTAAAGAGTATATGGTTGCAATTCAAGATTGCACCATGATGAATTTTGACTTGCATTTTGACTTGCCAGAAGCAATGATTCCCCCTCTCAATACCCTCTGCTGTTCTTGGAGTTCTTCCAACGCCACAGAGCCAATTTAAGGGGGGAGGCATGGGGGGGGGGAGAGACACCCTTTGTAAAAGTGGAAGTCTTTGCATAGGGTTCCCACTGATGGGGCTCATTAGGTGAATCATGCCCTAGGTTTTCTAATTTACTTATTTCTTTCATTCCTTGTCCAAATCAAATCCTTAAGTTCCTCTCAGCGGAACCCAGACAGAAGGAAATATTCAGCTACAGCTTTTCAATTTTGTTCAAACCCCCCCCCCCAAAAAAAAATGTACGTTATGTTAAGCAGATTGACTTAATGCTTACAAACTTTAGAAGCTACCATGAAATTATGCGAGCGGCTTCCTCATTTTTATATACCATCACAACGAAACCTCAGTGCTTTTCTCAAACCCGCAGCCCTCTGACATAAAACACTCTGCATACTTCACTACTGCAATGTCAGCATGAGGTTAACATATGCTTCTGCAAAGCCCTCACCCTTTGTTTTTAATACAAGCTGTAGGTCATGACTTTGAAAAACACTGTCGTCGTGGCTGCTGTGAGCTGCTATTCTTACACAAAGACCTTTGCTTGCTGCTAGATTAACATTTTTGATAAAAGTTCTGTTTTTTAAAAAATGCTGTAGTCATTTGTGTGTGTGTGTGTGTGTGTGTGTGTGACTATCCTATTCCTGAATACTTCAAGAGTACACAACCAATAGCCTTACACAATTGTGGTACCACTTCCATATCTACGAGGTCTGTTGATGTTCATAGCACATGCGATTCAGGTTTTGAAACCAAACTAGGTGTTTCTCCATAGTTTGTAAGCCATCAACTGGATCAGTATCTGATAGATGCATTTGATAGTCTCTCTCACACTGGCTCCTATCCTGTTTTAAATGAGGCAGACTCCAAAGGCACATCTACCTCCAGAAGCATTTTAACCAGGCCCTAGATCACCTGGGGTCCGCCAGATGATTTGGACTACAACTCCCATCAGTCTCAGCCAGCAAAGCCAACAGCCAGCAACAATGGGAATTGTAGTCCAAAAAAACCTGGAGGGCATCAGGTAGCCAAAGGCTGCTCTACATTCTTCAAAGTACAGCCTGAGTGGAACTGAATACAAGATTTGGCCCTGTCCCTGATAAGATATTTGTGGAACCCCTCGCTGCTGCTCCCCATTTTGCACAACGTACTGGGGAGAAGATAGAATGACAAGAAGAGTTCCTGGGAAAGCTATAGCAAGGACCAAGGCCCTGAAAGTTGCAAAACAACGGGATACAGTGGGAAACGGAGTGTTTGTGCTTCTCAATGCTAACAGTGAACCGAGCAAAAGGTCCCCCATGGTCTCAGCTACCTTCCATCATAAGACCCACGAAACAGCGGTGAAGAAAGACGTTGTTGTTGTCGTTTAGTCATTTAGTCATGTCCGACTCTTCATGACCCCATGGACCAGGGCACGCCAGGCACTTTTGTCTTCCACTGCCTCCCACAGTTTGGTCAAACTCATGTTGGTAGCTTCGACAACACTGTACAACCAACTCATTCTCTGTCATCCCCTTCTCCTTGTGCCCTCCATCTTTCCCAGCATTAGGGTCTTTTCCAGGGAGTCTTCTCTTCTCATGAGGCGGCCAAAGTATTGGAGCCTCAGCTTCACGATCTGGCCTTCCAGTGAGCACTCAGGGCTGATTTCCTTCAGAATGGATAGGTTTGATCTTCTTGCCGTCCATGGGACTCTCAAGAGTCTCCTCCAGCACCATAATTCAAAAGCATCAATTCTTTGGCGATCAGCCTTCTTTATAGTCCAGCTCTCACTTCCGTACATCACTACTGCGAAAACCATGGCTTTAACTATACGGACCTTTGTTGGCAAGGTGATTTCTCTGCTTTTTAAGATGCTGTCTAGGTTTGTCATTGCTTTTCTCCCAAGAAGCAGGCGTCTTTTAATTTTGTGACTGGTGTCACCAAAGGAAAGACATTACTGGACTACAACTCCCATATACTGGGTGGTGATGGGGTCCAACATCTGAGGGGCCTCAGGCAGTGAGAGTTGCCTCAGAGTTGATAATTACTGTATTCAGGAATAATTCCATGCTGTCGTTCCTACTGTCTTTGCTTCTTTTGGTGAATTGTATGATATGTGATAGGAGTTAGAGGAATATAACCTTATCTGGCTTTTTTCTTAATACCAGTCTAGGGATTGTACTCCCTGCTGAAAGCAGAGAGATGCATTTTATGATTTTTCTTGTTATGTTTACCTTTCACTTTTTGCGGTCTTCTTTTGATTTTAAATGACTTGCTCCCCGCCCCTCCACAGCACTGCCATGAAATGGTTCCCTGCACGTTAAAGTTATTTCTCATCATTCATAAAATAAATAAATAAGGTTATCAGAACGCAACCACTTCAAATGCAGCTAGGTATCAATTTGACTCCTTATCTAATCATTGAAACATAGTGGGGTCCAATCAAACAGAGAGCACAGCCAAAGTTTTTTCAGCTTCTCCTTGAGGGCAGAAATCTCAGCATCTCATTAGGATCCAAATGCACCCCCATGTTCCTAAAAGCAAGGGAACCCAAAACACTCTCCCCCGCCTAATCTGATTCTCCTTATGTGTTGGCTCCTCTGCACTGGGTTTTGACATTGGTAGAATCAGTGTTAAATTCCCACTCCTGTAGGATCCCACATACTGTAGGATGCAGTAAGTGGGCAAACATTCTGAAATTTCTGTAGTCACTGCTTCATAAGTGTAACAGATGGAGGCAGTATAGGTAGATTGGCTTTGTCTAATATCCTTTTAAGGGACGCAGGTGGTGCTGTGGGTTAAACCACAGAGCCTAGGACTTGCTGATCAGAAGGTCGGCAGTTCGAATCCCCGTGACGGGGTGAGCTCCCGTTGCTCGGTCCCTGCTCCTGCCAACTTAGCAGTTCAAAAGCACATCAAATGCAAGTAGATAAATAGGTACCTCTCCAGCTCACCCCGTCGCAGGGATTCGAACCGCCGGCCTTCTGATCAGCAAGTCCTAGGCTCTGTGGTTTAACCCACAGCACCACTCGTGTCCCTACAACCCCTCTTACAACCTCTTTAACGGGGAACTCTGAGATCACTGCCACAAGAGGGGCATGGGTCACCACTTCACACACACCCAATTAGGAAGATGGACTAAAGGATTTCGCCCAAGGCCGGAAACCGCCAAAGTTGTGACATTTTGTTAAGGGGGAAGGCAAAACCTGCCAATGCAGGAACATTTCTTTCTGGCCCTTCAACAGTGACCTTAATGTAGCACTGCCCTCATACCTGGGAAGAAGAAGTTAACCTGCAAAAGAAAGCCACAAGGTAGGGTGGGAGAAACTCTGGAGCCGACTGAGGATTCCCAGGTAAGATCTGCCCTCTACTGTGTAGCCAGATGGTCCCTCCCCTTACCTGGCCAGGTCCCCTGGCAACACCTCCCTAGCCAGGACTGGATAACAGGCAGGGGTAGGTGGAGACCTCCACGAATCTGGCTGGGGGGGGGAGCCAGAATGTATTCCCGAGAGCCAGATAGGTCCAGGGGGTCTGTGTGCGACCACGCAAAAGGCACCCCCCCATTTGAGGTGGGGAGCGGTCATTCCTCCAGGCCTGAAACAGGTGGAAGACTTCACTCATCTCCTGCTCTGACTCCATTAAGTAGCCAGATTAAAGGAGCAACATGTGTAGAGAAATCTTGGTATTTTGCTGTGGGTGTTAGTAGAGTGATCACATTTGAGAGTGCTTTTCAGACAGCAAAGAGGTCAACGTATATTTCAATAAATCTACTGAGATTTCAGAAGACTCTGTAGCCAGAGCTATTGCTAGAAGGAACTGGAATCATATCTCCAGGAACAACCCAGGAGAGGCTGAGCAGTTTATAGCCTCTCGGCCAGCACCTCCCCTTCTTGGCTGTCATTGTTTACAACCAAATATTCTCTAACTTCTCCCTGCCATGGAAGATAGATAAGGCCTGTGAGCAGCTGAATGAGCTACTCCGACCCTGACTCTTGGCCTCTTGGCCTTCCACCAGGTCTGCCACTGCCCTTGCTCGTGAGGTACACAAGCCAAAGCAGGAGAATTAGGGGCAGAGGTTTCCTAATATGGATGGAAGGGTTGCTGGGGTGCTCCAGTGAGATGTCTGTGAGACTTTAGCTCATGTTAGGCCAGTGTTTCTCAAACTTGGGTCTTTAGCTGCTGCTGTTGGGCTACAGCTCCCATCATCCCTAGCTACCAGGACCAGTGGTAGTTGTAGCCCAACAACAGCTAGAGACCCAAGTCTGAGAGGCAGTGTGTTAGGCTGACAGCAGGTTTGTGTGTTGGGATGCTCTATGGTAAGGTTACCAGATTTTTTTCCCAATGAATCCAGGGATACTTAAATTAATTAATTAATCAATTAGGCTTCTATCTCCTTTCTCCATGAGCCTGGGTAGCCCCTGAGTTGTTGGTTCTTGGGCGGTGGTGGTGGGGAAGCGGTGCGCGGTGGGTCAGGCATGGAAGGTGGAGAAGGAGGGCCAAGAGCGGCGGCTCGGGCCGCGCGATGCTTCCCATCAGAGCAGCCCCTTCCCAACTCCTACTTGCGTGCAAGCAGGAGGGGGGGGATCCCTCAGCTGGGAAGGGAGGCTTCCTGTTGCCTAACTGACAGATCCCTGCCCCCTCCTACTTGCACACAAGCTCTGATAGGCAGCGTGAAGCCTCCTTTCACAGTTTAGTTGCTGGGGTCAGGGAAGGTGGAGGCAGCCCAGAAGCTGCATCTTAGAGCCCCTGCACCACCATCATATGGGGACTTCCAAGCAGCTCCTGAAGCCAGCCAGAGCCAACTGCTCCGGGCTGCTGAGACTGCCGCTGCTGCGTTTCCTGGGGACATTAGATGAAATCTGGGGACATTCTGGGGATGGAATTTATCCAGGGACTTATTCACAAATCCGTGGACTGTCTCCAGGAAATGGGGGTGTCTGGTAACCCTACTCTATGTGCCTCTTCCTCAGCGGAGGTCTCTTTGATGTTCTGGTAAGGTGAGTGACTCACAAAACACCAACATTCTAAGGATGGTGTGGCTACTCCCGTTTTGTTTAAGGTTTTCCCTGCATTATTTACAGAACAGTTGTACATTTTTTGGGGGGGAACTTGTTTGGCTTGTTGAAATAATGTTGTTGGTTTTTAGAACTTTTTGTTTGATTGTGTTTTTATCTTGCACAAAAGGATGGGACTCTACACCCAAGTAGGAGCCATGATGCACGATGGAGCAGGGTTTTCATTCATACATTGGACAATGTATATGAGAATATGGAATCTGAAGCTGCATGCTGGCTCCTCTACAGAGCTATGGTGAAGTGAACCTTGCTCTCAAGTCAATGACCTTTGCTTGTGGTAGAGAGACTCGGAGCCAGATCTTTGCTGACAAGAAGAAAATAACTATGGGAAAGCCTCTAAATCATATATATGCATGATCTCTCAGGTTAGCAGATAAATGTTTGAGGAAATGTACCCCTTAACCTGGGACTCAAGAGGAAAGAAATATAAAAGAAATATTTTATGTAGACAAAGTCTAGAGAGAATTTTTATCATGTGAAATTGATACCCAGGTCGGCACATTAATAAGCGCTGTCTCAAATTAGACATACCACATACAGGAAGCTACCGCTGAGCTCTCAACTAGAGCTCCTTCATAGCATGAGGCCTTTCTTGAGAAGCAACTGCCAGTCATAATAAATTATGAAATGAGTATATCATGCAGATAAATATTCATTAGTTGTCACAATGAGATCATGGATGAGAGTCTAAACCAGAATGCTATTCTCCACTGTATTGGTCTGAGAGACGGAAGCAGGGAGAGAGTAATTTTTTAACAGATTTCGATATCAGTAACCCTGACATAAATGTGAAACAGCTCAGCTGACATCGATAAAATTACTTGTGAGATTAGCACCAACATAATCTAGATCAGAACCTGCCTGCTTGCCCGTATAGCACTTCTGTTTGATAGAGATAATATAGTTACAACAATCTGGGCCTAAACAGGGACCTACGTCCTATTTATTTCAGCTGCACTTACTTCTATGAAATCCGGTGTACATAAAGACTGGTGACATTCGAATGCATGCATATTCTCAGATATACACTTCAGTGCGGCATTTGAACACCTAATGCTTCGTACAATTCCTGTGTGGTGACCCAGCCACAGAAATTTGTACATCAGCAGAGAAGTCCAAGGACCCTCAGGATGGTGGAAATTATCTCCTTAGCCCAGGGGTCAGCAACCCGCAGCTCCGGAGCCGCATGTGGCTCTTTTAAACCTTTGCCGCGGCTCCGGGGCGGATACTAGCAAGGGGAGGAGGCGCATTGTGTGCCCCGACACTCCCCACTGTTTTAAATGTCACAATGGTTTTGCGGCTCCCAGTTTTTTTTCCTTCGGTCCAAGTGGCTCTTTTTGTCTTAAAGGTTGCAGACCCCTGCCTTAGCCCATCTTGGGTCGCAGTCATCAAGGCAACTCCTCTGCCAGGACCACAACTCAGGAGGAACATTGTGAGTTTCTGAGGTTTGTAATTCAAAACCAAAGAATTATAAGGTTCAGTGACATCTCTAAGCTGTCATTCCATCACTCCTAGCTCCTGAGGAGGTATTCTGCCCATGACCTTAGATAGATATATCTTCCTAAGAAGATCCATCACCTCTAGTGATCTCCCCTATAGCACTATGATGGGAAACATCTTAGCTATGATGGGGTGTCATTGAGACCCAATTTTCTCCAGGAAGGCAGGACCAGATCCTACACTTCCTTGTAGCCTTCTGTAGGCTCCAGGGCACTGCCTGGCTATCACTCTAGGTTGCTGGATCCTTGACTGAGGGCTTGCTGATTAACTAGCTGGTTTATGATCGCCTGTTTCTTTGTGTGAGACATTTGTTGCATGTTGCAGCCTTCATGTGATGAATATGCATGAGTGAGCTAGCCCCTAGAATCAGTGAAAAGAAACAAAACACACTCTCTGCACTCCAACCCTGCCAGAGAGCAAAGCCCATCACAAATCCCACCCTATTTCCCCACAAGTAACCAACCTATGTAGTCCAATGCCATCGACAGGGGGGCTGCAGAAAGACATATGCAAAGGAATGAGGCTCCAAATGAACATCTGCAATAGTAAAGATCTCCAGTGATGATAAGTTCAAATGACTAGTAATCCACACTGTGAAAAATCTATGACCTGTTTCCACTTTGAAATTTGTCTAGTTTAAGTAGCAGATCTCATCATGCCTTCGTTTGCTACATTAAAGAGACAGCTCCTCCCCATGTAGTTAATTATAGATGATTAATCAAGACACTGCTTTTCCTTCTCTTTGTAATCTGAACAGACGGCATTCCTTGGAAGGGAGAAGAGCCTGCCCAGGAATACAAAGTGAACAGTGTTTGTACATCAATTCATCATCCGTACTCACATTCCATCTCTGCAACCCTCAAATGTACCCTGTTCACCCCAATGCCCATTCTCCTTTGCTACATCCAAGGCAGATTGACATCTCTGCCTCTCTCTGCCTTCGAGTGCCTTCCAAAACCCACCTCCTTGCTGAAGCCATTGGCTTAACCTCATAACTTGAATCCTCAATTGAAACGAAGTTTAACTAAATGTAATGTACACTTGCTCACAATCCTCATTATTCTTGTTTCTCCTTGTCATCTTCCCCACTGTTGAAATGCAAACAATGAATGTATCTTGGTAGAGAGGTGGTCTTTTTGTTTATTTTTGCATGTGGATTGGAGAAATAAAAGCACATATAAAGGGATAGCTGCCTACCTTTAGGGTGGTATTTGACAGTTAGAGTAGACCCTTCTTTCATTTGATTTTGTATTGTTGCAGAGTTTCATTCCATTAATGTCTACATGGGGCCCCATCTTGGCTATACATTTAAAGCACTATTATACTACTTTGGGATGCGGGTGGCGCTGTGGGTTAAACCACAGAGTCTAGGACTTGCCAATCAGAAGGTTGGCGGTTCGAATCCCCGTGACGGGGTGAGCTCCCGTTGCTCGTTCCCTGCTCCTGCCAACCTAGCAGTTCGAAAGCACGTCAAAGTGCAAGCAGATAAATAGGTACCACTCCGGCGGGAAGGTAAACAGTGTTTCCGTGCACTGCTCTGGTTCACCAGAAGCGGCTTAGTCATGCTGGCCACATGACCCAGAAGCTGTACGCCGGCTCCCTCGGCCAATAAAGCGAGATGAGCACCGCAACCCCATAATCGGTCATGACTGGACCTAATGGTCAGGGGTCCCTTTACCCTTTAAGAGGGGAGGCACTGATCATATGCCTCTTGGTTGTCATTGCTCTCCCTATGTGGCGGTGGCAAAATGGGGGGGTGGGCTCTCTGTTTGACAAACATTCTCCAGAGCCAGCCCAACCCCCACACATTCTGGATAACCCTGATGTTCCCCAGCTCCCCGGGAGGGATAAACGCCCAAGGCCTAAGCCAAGGTCTCCCTACACCTGAAGTTCTAATAAAGTTGTGGCCAATTTTAATCCCATAACACAGTTCCTTGAGTCATTATTCCACCCTGGGACCGCCTGGGGATGGGGGGACTCCACCTGTCCATGCAAATACCTCATCTACCCTTAAGGATCCTTTCAGGCCAAGTGTTTCAAATGCACGAAGAAAGCTAAGCAGCTCCTTCCTCCGCTGGACCATGGAATTTGCCTAGAAATGTGATGGAGCGTCTTTCCTTGTCCAGAACAGTTGCAGAAACTCTGCTACAGGAAATGAAAGGAAGAGGGATGTACGTAGCAGGTTCAACATTGCAGCAGCTTTGAAAGAAGTAACTGGAAAATCAGGGGTGACCCAATTAAAAAGAAAAGAGTGCATCCATCTAGGAATCAAAGTAATGATGGAGAATGCAGCTTAAATATATGCAAGCTGATCGCCCAGGGCAGCAAGTCGGGAGCTATTTCTCCTTTGTTGGATTTTGTCTTTTAAAAGCTCTTGAAATTCAATAAAAAGAAATTTAAAAATTAAAAATTAAAAAAAAAAATACAGATGGGGGAGGAATTTGGCCCCCTTTCCCCAGTAGATTGATACAATATGATGCTCCCAAACTTGCTTGAGGATTGGAATGCAGCTCCCAGTTAGATTGTGCACCTATATGAATATTGCAGTGCACTTTCCGTGTACAAAAACTGTGTACAAAAAAGTTTATGTAAAAGATGCATATGGAAAAGATGCATACAATACACATTTTAATGAATGCATTGAAAAGTATTGAAGAGTTATTTTAGGTAAAGACTGCATGTTTGTTTGTTTGTTTTCATTTTAAGTGTGTGCAAAATGCACTCAGTGGGATGGAATGGGACAGAGCAATAAACATGAGGACAGAATGGCCTGAAGGGGATGGAACAGCCTGGCGACTGAGTGCCTGAAATCTATTGAGTTTTTTCTTGCAGTTTGTCTGAAATTTGAGCCTTGTGACCTGACAGCACTATAGAGTCCTTCAGAACTTTCACCTTAATAGTGATGCTCCATCGTACTTCAGATTTTGCCTCCTTTGAGCTTTCAGTGATACCTTTAGCCCTGAATGACATATTGTGATATAAATGCACATTATTTTGAGAGATAATATAATAATCCGCTTTCTGCCCTGGCCTAACACATACTCTGTGCCTTTATGTAGCTAACCATGTTATAGGTGGTGTTATAGCAACCAACGTCCTACGTCTGTCTTGGGAGCCCTGTGCATCACTTTTGATACCTGAATAGTGCAAATGACCCACAAGGTAGCTAGGTCACAAGACTGGCTTACAAGTAAATGGGAAATGGTACTCAGGGTCAATGAATGCATTACCCAAAGAAGACTTCTAAATTTTGCTTGGAACCTGTTATCTTGGAACCTTGGGCAATAAGTGAGCAGAAAACAGAGAGAGCTGGTTTGTCCCACTAGGCTTCTCTCTTAATCAGGGCTTCTGTATGCTTCCCTAATAGTCAATATGAGTCACGAAATTCTTATGGGAAAACATCACGGTGGAGATTTAGTTTCCTTTCTGTGTGAATGGTTAACATTCAGACTGTAGGGGGTGCAAGAACTCCATTTGGAGTCCTGCAGGCCCACGAATCCAACAGTTCAGACCCCACAGTGAATAGGACTTTATCACCACAACAGAGTCGAGCCTTTCTACCAATCCAGCCCCATAAAAATTGGAGGGAGGGGGGTCAAATCAGCATGCATTTTGACAGTGTAAGCTGCAAGCTTAAACTCAAAGCTGTAAGTGAGATCTCAGAGAAAAAGGAGCCAGCTTGTGTTCATCATATTGAATCTTCCCCAGAAGGATACACCTCTGCCCAGTTTGTAAAATCATTGCTGCCTATTGTAGGAAAACCACTTTATTTAAGTCGTAAATGTGTGTACTAGCTTCTTTCCCATTAAACAAACACAAAAATGTCAAAGGGGCAGGACACAAGAGGCAGGATCTATTCCTAGAAGAAGGTAAAATGTTAAATATGTTCCTCTGATTAATAGGACCCTCCCCCCTTTAAAAAAAGTGGGATTCCCTGTTTCTTGTACAAAATCCTCTAAACCAGGGATCCCTTTTAACAGTGCCAGGGGGCTGATCTGGTCCCCCAAGTAATGATTTTGGGGGTGGGGGGAAACAAAATAAATCAAGTAGACCCAATGCTTGGCTATATGATAAGGAATTGATCGTTTGATGAGTGAGGAGTGGGCAACAGCCCCCTTCCTCGGCTGATCTGCATGGCTCTGGTGAAGAGAGGGCTCTGTGCTTTGTGTCTCTGTGTGTGCATGGATGAATGTAGGATATAGCACATGGACCCCAGAGGGCGGTTTGAAGGATGAATGTGGCCCTCGTGCCAAAAAAAGGTTAGCCACCACTACTATTAACATTGAGACTTTGTCTTTACATTGCAAAGGTTTCTTGCAGTGCTCCATATTCGACTTCTGAACCTCTCATTGAATCTCATTTAGGAGTACCCATCACTCAAACGAGACCTGTTGTTCTGTGATCTATAGTCTGCGGTTCTGTTTGGATTAGATGACTCAGTGAAAATGGGTGCTGGTGGTGATGAGAGTCTTAGGAATTGATTGGAGAGGCTTTGGGGAAGCAATGCCATTTGGGTCTGTGACATAGGATGTCCTCCAGAGACAACAGAATCACCAACCAACTTGGAAAATTATGGCAGTTGTACTATTTGTAATTAGCCATCACAAACAATGGCATACTTTTGCCACATCAATCACTCCAATGGTCAAGAGGTTTGGATATATTGTGGGATAAGTGAATCAAAAACAGCAAGTGGATACTTTAAAAGACACATGCTCAGTTGAAGTCAGTAACCAGTGGGCCCAGCAACAAAATATTGTAGCATTAAATAATTATCTTCAGAGTTCCAGCCACTTTATTTTACTTCACTCCACCCATTTCTCATCTCAACTACAATCACTCAGCATTCCATACTCACTGAGTATGCTCATTGGGCTTTGTGCTTGTGTGCAGCTTTTAATTTCTTCATGGATGTTTATGGGTAGTTCTCTATTCAGCATGGCATTTTTCTAATATAACGTTATAGAATTAGGGAGTTAGTATGGATGAAGCTCAAGGTCAAAAAAACGAACATCATGGCCACTGGGCCCATCACTTCCTGGCAAAAAGAAGGGGAAGAAATGGAGGCAGTGAGAGATTTCACTTTCTTGGGCTCCATGATCACTGCAGATGGTGACAGCAGTCACGAAATTAAAAGATGCTCCTTGGGAGAAAAGCAGTGACAAACCTAGACAGCATCTTAAAAAGCAGAGACATCACCTTGCAGACAAAGGTCTGTATAGTTAAAGCTATGGTTTTCCCAGTATGGAAGTGAGAGCTGGACCATAAAGATGGCTGATCACCAAATAATTGATGCTTTTGAATTATGGTGCTGGAGCAGACTCTTGGAGTCCCATGGACTGCAAGAAGATCAAACCTCTCCATACTGAAGGAGATCAGCCCTGAGTGCTCACTGGAAGGGACAGATCCTGAAGCTGAGGCTCCAATACTTTGGCCACCTCATGAGAAGAGAAGACTCCCTGGAAAAGACCCTGATGTTGGGAAAGATTGAGGGCACAAGGAGAAGGGGATGGCAGAGGACAAGATGGTTGGACAGTGTTCTCGAAGCTACTATCATGAGTTTGACCAAACTACGGGAGGCAGTGCCTGGCATCCTCTGGTCCATGGGGTCACAAAGAGTCAGACACGACTAAACAGTAACAACAAATGGATGTCATCTTTGGGTCCTCTCTAGGCCTGTGGTTTCTTAACCACTTTGCAACCCTAAAGAGCACAGGTTTCTGATTGCCACAGAAACTACTAGCTGGAGATGCCTTCAGAAGAAGGCAGACCTTCCCTGCTGGAGGTGATGGCATCATGAGTGTAAAACAACAATAAAACAGAAGCCAGTTTTGTAATGGACTAGTCTGAGAAGGGACCCAGAGGTTTAACTTGCTCTCTGTGCTGAATCCAAAGCTATAGCTTGGGTGGTGGTCAAGGAAAGGTAATAGTGGAGTAAGAGCTTTGCTGTGGGCTCTCCCATCTTATGGTCAGCCCGTATATATCTCTAGATAGAACCATATATCACAGAGCTATCACTGTGCTCAGTTTGCTTCATAGTAAGGAAATGAAGCCTGAGATTTGTGTTGACACTCTTGAAATAATTCATTGCTCTATCATCTATCTATCTATCTGTCTATCTATCTACCTATATCTATCTATCATCTATCTATCTATCTATCTATCTATCTATCTATCTATCTATCTATCTATCATCTATCTATCTATCTATCAATCATCTATCTATATCTATCTATCTATCATCTATCTATATCTATCTATCTATCTATCTATCTATCTATCTATCTAATCTATCTATCTATATCTAATCTATCTATCATCTATCTATCTATCTATCTATCTATCTATCTATATCTATCTATCATCTATCTATCTATATCTATCTATCTATCTATCATCTATCTATCTATCTATCTATCTATCTATCTAGCATCTATCTATCATCTATCTATCTATCTATCTATCTATCTATCATCTATCTATCTATCTAATGTATCTATCTATCATCTATCTATCTAATCTATCATCTATCTATCTATCTATCTAATCTATCATCTATCTATCATCTATCTATCATCTATCATCCATCTATCATCTATCTATCTATCTATCTATCTATCTATCTATCATCTATCTATCTATCTATCTATCTATCATCTATCTATCTATCATCTATCTATCTAATCTATCTATCTATCTATCTATCTATCTATCTATCTCTATCTATCATCTATCTATCATCTATATCTATCTATCATCTATCTATCTATCTATCTATCTATCTATCTATCTATCTATCTATCTATCTATCTATCTCTATCTATCTATCTATCTATCTATCTATCTATCTATCTATCATCTATCTATCTATCTATCTATCATCTATCTATCTATCATCTATCTATCATCTATCTATCTATCTATCTATCTATCTATCTATCTATCTATCATCTATCTATCTATCTATCTATCTATCTATCTATCATCTATCATCTATCTATCTATCATCTATCTATCTAATCTATCATCTCAGTTGGTAGATTACAATACTCTTAACCTCAGGATTGTGGGTTTGAGCTCCTTGTTGGACAAAAGATTCCTCTCATTGCAGGGGGGTTAGATGAGATAATGGTCCCTTCCAGCTCTACAATTTTATGATTCTGGAATTCCAACAGATTCTATCATTGTGTTTCACCTACTCCATTCTATTTCCCCCTCTTACCCAGTTTTACATTTTTCTTTCTTACTCCATTTTAGAGATCATTAGGAAATGGGTGAAAATAACAGCAAATATCATAATGCATATATATGCAAATAAGTGCTACAACCACACTTGTAATACACACTTTCAACTGTGCACAGTTCTGGTTGTTGTACTAAAAAGGATTTTATAGTGGCAGGGGGGAAAAAATCAGAAAAGGCAAACAAAACGGGTGGAGCAACTCCCCTACAAGGAAAGGTTATAATGAATTTTTTGTTTAGTAGAGGAAGGGTAAGTAAGGAAGAACAGGATGGAGGTGTTTAAAATTATTTGTGATATGGAGAAAGTGGGCAGGGCTTTGATTTTCTCATTCTCCAATAATACTAGATGTCAAGGCCCCCTAGCAAAGGTGAATGTTGGAAAATTCAGGACAGACAAAAGAAAACACTTCTTCACACAGCACAAACATTATTTGAATTATGGGGTGTGCTTAGTGATAGCCACCAACTAAGGTAAAGGTAAAGGTACTCCTGCCCGTACGGGCCAGTCTTTCCAGACTCTAGGGTTGTGCGCTCATCTCACTCTATAGGCCGGGAGCCAGCGCTGTCCGCAGACACTTCCAGGTCACGTGGCCAGCGTGACAAGCTGCATCTGGTGAGCCAGCACAGCACACGGAATGCCATTTACCTTCCCACTGGTAAGCGGTCCCTATTTATCTACTTGCACCCGGGGGTGCTTTCGAACTGCTAGGTGGGCAGGCGCTGGGACCGAACGACAGGAGCGCACCCCGCCGCGGGGATTCGAACCGCCGACCATGCGACCGGCAAGTCCTAGGCACTGAGGTTTTACCCACAGTGCCCCCACGTCCCTTAGCCACCAACTAGGATGGCTTTAAAAAAACAAAAGCCATGTATTTTTAATTATCAAGGCACATCCCATTTTAGACGTGGCAATTCATAGCCCAATCCGAAGTGTTGATTGATTTTGCTGAATAAAATTTCAGAGTTCCTCTTCAGGAGAAACATCTTGGGCATTTTGAAAGAAGCTAGAAGGATTGAGGTATGGCAAATTAAATTACTTACATGTATCTGGCTTGGGGTTGGGTGTTGCCTAAACAACAAAAAATGAGGTGAATTTGGTGGTCTCTCCTCAAGTGAAACATCTCTCCTCTTTTGAAGGAAGCAGAAAGATAATTGATTGGACTGTTAAAACCTCTAGAGGAAGATGGGACTGAAAATGGCTACAATTTCTATGACTAAAATGCTTATATTTTCCTTAGTGATAAATATCAGTTAATAAACCTGACCTGTTCAAAGTAGGCTGAGAGTCAAATTAATGTATATTTTTGCATAGTGTAACATATTTGGTTTTTTTAAAAAAAGTAGAATATTTAGAAAATATAATATGAATGAAAAATATTTATTTTTCCATGCAAAAAGAAAAGGGCAGCATTCAAACTGAATATTCAGCTTACCGATATATTATCTCACGTCTAACCAGGCTTGGGGGAAAAAATCTCATTTAATCAATTTGTCTCTGGCATAAATAACATCCAGCATTGTGGAGTGCTATATAATACAGTGTATGAATATGTGATATTGATTTATTTTGAGAATCTTTGCTTATTGATTTTGCATGCAAGAAATGACATATTGCACTCAGAGGCATCTGTCATACTGCATTACAGAATTTCAGATATTGATTTCCCCCCTCTAAAAGCAAAGATCTACATATACACATTTTCCCTATATAGTTTTCCGCCAATAGCTGTTATTAATTATATTTTAATCTAATTTATTAAAAGCAGCCTGTACCTCCCATGAAAACAAAATATTTTAGAAAATGTCAAAAAGGCAAATAAGTAGGAAGTGAGGATGTTAACAATGTATTAGTCTTCAGATGGTTATCCTTCATCAGGTGGCAGACTCGTGTTTTTCTAAGTGAGATTGCATCAAACGGGATCTTATGAAACTTTGAAAGTATGCATTCCAGTTTAAAATTCTTTCCCTGTTAGACATCCTGTCAAGAATGTTCCTGCACATTGTTGATTAAACATAAATGCAGATTACACCCCAAGCACAAAGATTAGAAATATAGGGCACATTTCCCCCTATAGTTAAGGACTTTTCAATTCTATTCATTTCCATGGAAAAGATTTAAAGCATGTCTTTAATTCTCCTTTTAAGATTTGTTTCCCTTTCCTCCAAAATATTTCAGGCAGCATATGTGGACCAAGCAGGATTTTTTTTTTTAACCTTCTGGAATTCTGTAGATATTATGACCTACTCCTGAGATAGGTTTGTGGAGCTCTGATCATGCTATGGGGCTTTCCTGGCTCCTCTCCTCACTTACAGCACCCCAAACCCCTGAAAAGCCACTCCCTAGGGTCAAGGAAATCTATCGAATGGTGTGCTGATGGGTCATAGGAGCTGCATTGGGGAATCATTTGGCAAGACTGCCTTGAAGAACCATAAATGCCTTTTTGCTTGTCGAAGACCTTTTTAGATCTAGGCATATACAGTGGTACCTTGGTTCTTGAACTTAATCCATTCCGACTCCCGAAACCGTATGAAAACCAAGGCGCAGCTTCCGATTGGCTGTAGGAGCTTCCTGCACTCAAGTGGAAGCTGCGTCAGACGTTCAGCTTCCAAAAAACATTCACAAACTGGAACGCTTACTTTCAGGTTTGTGGCGTTAGGGAGCTAATTTGTTTGGGAAGCAAGGTTCCACTGTAAGCAGACACACACATTAGCTGGGAGTGTCCAGTGTTGCCCAGGTATTTTTAGAAACACAATTTATATGCTCTTTTAAAATAGTGTAATTTGTAAGTTTAGACTTTTCACACCAAAAAGTGTATGAAGTCCATCCAAAGTAAAATTTTAGTACACCGTTGGGATTCAAAATGGTGGTCAGCATCCAATTGCCGATACCCTCATGCCAATACCCTTGTGCCAAGTTTGGTGATGATATTTGGTCTGCTACCTTGTATCAAAATAGTGTCCAGCATCCAAATTCTGAGGAAGAATGTCATCCCAGGAACACTCACGTTGAGTCTGGCAATGATATCTTCAAAAGCTGCTGAACCCATGTTAAAACATGGGCAAAGTCACACCCAAGTCATGATTTGGTCTGCCATCTTGCAACAAAATGGCAGCAGGCACTGAAACATTGACAGAGACCGCCACGCCCACCCAGGGAACTCTCATGCCGAGTTTGGTCAACAATATCACGAGAGGCAACCAAACCTACAGAGCCTAGTGGTTGCTGATCAGAAGGTCGGCGGTTCGAATCCCCACGACAGGTTGAGCTCCCGTTGCTCGGTCCCTGCTCCTGCCAACCTAGCAGTTCGAAAGCATGTCAAAGTGCAAGTAGATAAATAGGTACTGCTCCAGCGGGAAGGTAAACGGCGTGTCCATGCACTGCTCTGGTTCGCCAGAAGCGGCTAAGTCATGCTGGCCACATGACCTGGAAGCTGTACACCGGCTCCCTCAGCCAATAAAGCGAGATGAGCACCACAAGCCCAGAGTCATCCGTGACTGGACCTAATGGTCAGTGGTCCCTTTACCTTTTAAAAGTGACATTTTATCCTGCAACTTGATTGAAAATGGCACCTGGTGTCCAAACAGTGATGAAGTCTGCCACCCCAACTTAGGAATGCTTGTGCTGAGAGCCAGTGTGGTGTAGCGGTTAAGAGCGGTAGACTCGTAATCTGGTGAACCGGGTTCGCTTCCCCGCTCCTCCACATGCAGCTGCTGGGTGACCTTGGGCCAGTCACACTTCTCTGAAGTCTCTCAGCCCCACTCACCTCACAGAGTGTTTGTTGTGGGGGAGGAAGGGAAAGGAGATTGTTAGCTGCTTTGAGACTCCTTAGGGTAGTGATAAAGCGGGATATCAAATCCAAACTCTTCTGCTGAGTTTGGTGATGATATCTTGAGAGGTGGCTGAAACTGTGGAAATAAATGGACGAATGGACTAACCGTTTCCGTGTGTGTGTGTGTGTGTGTGTGTGTGTGTGTGCGCGTGTGTGAGCAAAAAGGCCCAAACACCTGGCTGCCACTTTGCTGCTGAATGGCATTGAAAGTGGGCAATTTGCAGGAGAAAAGTGGCAGGCGGGAGGAGGAATGCTTTATCATCCATAATGATGATGCAACATCATCATCTGTAATGATGATGATCATGGCAGTGCTAATGATAATAAATCTACCAGGCAATGTGGTAAAATCTACCAGGCAATGTGGTAAAATGGAAGAGAATCCCTTTCTGCAGGAATGCAATCTAAGGCAGACGCTAGAGCTGGGATGGGGAAGCTCCTGTTGTTTTTGGACTACAGCTCTGACCATTGACCCTGGCTGCTGGCCATGCTGGCTGAGACTGATGGGAGATGGAGTCCAGCAGCATCTGGAGTGCCCCAGCAGGAAGGGATGGGACAAGAACAAATTTCTCCTCTCTGCAGCTCATCCCAGCTATTTCCCCCCAGCCAGGATTATTATATATCTCCCACCTTTTCCCCTGATAGATGCAAGACCAAGGGATGATTGAGGACTTCCATCTTTGTGAATTCAAATATTGACTGTCAACCCCTCCTGAACTAATATGCAGATCAGAACTCGGCAGCTTTTGCATTTCCCAAATGTTCCAAAGCAGTTCTTGGATCAAATAAGCTTCAAAATATATTTCTTGATGTGCTATTTGAGAGGAATGCAATTACAAATTCATAATTGTGTAAAGGTGAAATTCAACATAGCGTAAAGTGGTGTATCCTCCAGCAGAACATGCTCTGTTTGTGCAACGGGACTTCCCCTGTCTCCTCTGCCCAGGGGCCTCCTGAGAGCTCTCCTAGCACCTTAACAAATTATAGCTTGCAGAATTCTTTGGGGAAGCCATGGCTATTTAAAGTAGCATCACAGCGCTTTAAATGTATGGTGCTAATGTGCCCCTAGTTTCATTCACATATACTCCACTTAATGCTACACTGTTGTTTTGTTGTTTAGTCATTTAGTCATGTCCGACTCTTCGTGACCCCATGGATCAGAGCACGCCAGGCACTTCTGTCTTCCACTGCCTCCCGCAGTTGGTCAAACTCATGCTGGTAGCTTCGAGAACACTGTCCAACCATCTCATCCTCTGTCGTCCCCTTCTCTTTGTGCCCTCAATCTTTCCCAACACCAGGGTCTTTTCCAGGAAATCTTCTCTTCTCATGATGTGGCCAAAGTACAGGAGCCTCAGCTTCAGGATCTGTCCTTCCAGTGAGCACTCAGGGCTGATTTCCTTCAGAATGGAGAGGTTTGATCTTCTTGCAGTCCATGGGACTCTCGAGAGTCTCCTCCAGCACCATAATTCAAAAGCATCAATCCTTAGTTAGAATCCCATAAAAGAAGGGAGAATAACTTCAAAAGCATCAATTCTTCGGCGATCAGCCTTCTTTATGGTCCAGCTCTCACTTCCATACATCACTACTGGGAAAACCATAGCTTTAACCATACGGACCTTTGTTGGCAAGGTGATGTCTCTGCTTTTTAAAATGCTATCTAGGTTTGTCATTGCTTTTCTCCCAAGAATCAGGCGTCTTTTAATTACGTGGCTGCTTTCACCATCTGCAGTTATCATGGAGCCCAAGAAAGTGAAATCTCTCACTGCCTCCATTTCTTCCCCTTCTATTTGCCAGGACGTGATGGGCCCAGGGGCCATGATCTTGGTTTTTTTTTTTATGTTGCTTGCAAGTCTCTACTTGCTTCTGAAAATAAAATAGAAGGAGGTGACCAAATGGTTCTCTCTGGGCAGGGATTCCATATCATCAACCACCAAGGTCTTGTTCTGGGCCTTCACAGATTCCTAATGGATGGAATTCAGTTAGCATTATCCCCAGATGTCCCCCATAGACTAGGAGGAATATGGGGAAGAAGCTACATGTTCAGGCATGATCAGCACAAGCCATTTAGGGCAGCATCTTGACTCAGGAAATCAGTAACCTGTTGAGATGAAAAAGGGGGGGGTGGAATCTAGGCACGGATTAAAAACGTTGTGAAAATGCTTATTTAAAAAACGTTTTGAAAAATATGTTTAATTTGACATAGCTCACCATCGCCATCTAGTGTCACATTTGTATAATGCACTTTACAACACACTTAAAGCTTTTTATTGTAGTTGTATAGCTGAGTCCTGGGTTTACTGTTTCTCTGTGCTTCACTTCCACTGAAAGGCAGGCCCAACAGGGGCTTGTGAGTGGGAGGCAAAGTAGCTGTGGCATCCTGCCAGTGGCACAGCACAAATAGGGACGGGGATCCAGCAAGGTGAAGGGGTGGTGAGGTCAGGGGAGCTCCAGCTTGGTGTTGGCTCCAGCTGAAATCCTGTAACCTTTCATGCCACAAATGTATCTTTTCCCTTGCTTTTGTTGCGCTGTAACACAAGAGCACTTCTTCAGATAGCAATAATGTGCTATCTGAAGAAGCAGGAGCAGGTGGCGCTGTGGTCTAAACCACTGAGCCTTCTTGGGCTTGCTGATCAGAGGGTTGGCGGTTTGAATCTGCTCGACGGGGTGAGCTCCTGTTTCTCTGTCCCAGCTCCTGCCAACCTAGCAGTTTGAAAGCACGCCAGTGCAAGTAGATAAATAGGTACCGCTGCGGCAGGAAGGGAAATGGGGTTTCCGTGCGCTCTAGTTTCCGTCACGGTGTTCTGTTGTGCCAGAAGCAATTTAGTCATGCTGGCCACATGACCTGGAAAGCTGTCTGTGGACAAACGCTGGTTCCCTCAGCCTGAAAACGAGATGAATGCCACACCCCATAGTCGCCTTTGACTGGACTTAACCGCCCAAGCGTTCTTTGCCTTTACCTAATGTGGTAACATGGAAAAAACACAGCAGAACAACTAATAATGTGGAATGATGTGTAGACCATCCATCACTAATGCACTTATGCGTCAGTGACATGTTGCAGAATACACTTGCCAAAAGACACTAGCCAAGAGAATCCCTTTCATATCCTGCTCTCATTTTCTTTTATTTCAACCCAATGGGTCTGCTGTTTGTCTTAAACATGAGCTATTTCAAACAGGTATTAGCAGACCTTTTGATAGTGTTGTGATTCTGCACAGTAATTCAAATTATGTAAGAGAGATTCGTTGAGCTGCTCTCCTCTTTCAAGTGCATCAAAATACCTCATCTGTAAGTATTGAAAAATAGAAGTGGTTGTTCCATTCTCATAAATATTTTAGCATTTGAGGCAATTTCATTATGTATATAGAAGTCAACAATTTGACTGAAGCCTTCAGCTATCTAAATCTGAAAGTATCAACATTTCTTTCTGATTAAAATCAGGTCCAGCGCAGCAAAGTGTAGATGTGAGGGGTGAAATAGGAGGGCTAAGGTTTTCACTAATTGTGTGCCAAACTTATGCCATTGCAATAATGACTGCCTTTGTTTTGATCTTTAAGGTGTGTGAGAGTTGTTCCCCTGGCAGTGGTGATTGTGAAACGGAAATCTGGAGCTGAGGCTGATGAGAATCCTAATCCAAAATATCAGGTTGATGAAGGGTCCCTCACACTTGTTCCACGTCTGAGATGCAGAACATTAGAACTCCCAAACCAAGAAAGCAGGAATAATATATTCCAGAGGAAAGTTGTCTTTGGTATATGCAGGCGTGATAAAATATTTGGAGGTGAGGAGAAAGGAAAAGAAATACAGTGGTACCTCGGGTTAAGTACTTAATTCGTTCCGGAGGTCCGTTCTTAACCTGAAACTGTTCTTAACCTGAAGCGCCACTTTTCCTAATGGGGCCTCCTGCTGCCGCCGTGCCGCTGGAGCACGATTTCTGTTCTCATCCTGAAGCAAAGTTCTTAACCTGAGGTACTATTTCTGGGTTAGCGGAGTGTGTAACCTGAAGCGTATGTAACCTGAAGCGTATGTAACCTGAGGTACCACACCTCCCACCAAGTAGACTTTTTAATGGTCTGCCTCCTGCTCATGTCTGCTAGAAGGCAGGTTGGAAATGAGAAGGGCTTCTGGTTCATCTGGTGGCCGAATAATAATAATAATAATAATAATAATAATAATAATAATAATAATAATAATTATTTTATTTATACCCCACCCTTCCCGGTTCAAAAACCGGGCTCAGGGCGGCTAACAACAAATTTAAAACACTTAATTGATGCAACAAAAAACAGCATAAAATACAGTATAAAATGTGAATAACGATAAATTCAGAATTCAAAAATCAATTTAGGGGGGAAATCCATCCAATAAACATTAGATGATCACCAGGGCTAGCTGGCTAAATTAGTCCTATTTGGGCCAGCGAGGAGACCAGGGGAGAATTAGCTGTGGGATCCTAGAGCGGGCAATCTTCATAAAAAGGGGAGGGGGAGGGAAGGAAGGGGAATAAAAGATCAGGCTAAGTTCAAGTTGAAAGCCAGGCAGAATAGTTCTGTCTTACAGGCCCTGCAGAAGGAAGTTAAATCCTGCAGGGCCTTGGTCTCATGGCACAGAGCAGTCCACCAGGTCGGAGCCATCACTGAGAAGGCCCTGGTAGAGGATAATCTAACTTCCTTAGGGCCTGGGACCTCTAAACTATGATTATTCATGGACCTTAAGGTCCTCTGCGGGGCATACCACATCAAACTTTGTCCTTTCCCTGTTTGAAGACTGTTGGATTGCTTATAGCATCAAGGGAAGCCTTCTTTGTAAAGATCAGACTGGTTTCAACTCTCTGGTTCCATTAGCAGACGCAAGCTCAAGGACTCCCCCAAGTCCTCTCTGGAGGGTCTGGAGAATTCTCAGAGCAGCAGTAAGGGAAGGTGAGATTGTTCCATTGGGTAAGTAGAAGCGCTTGCACAGATGGACCAGTCTCCTTAAGACGACTTTGAATTCTACCCCTAACAAATTGTATGAATTGTATGAATTTACAGCCCTTCTTCAGGAAATGGGTGTTTCTTTTAACTATTTCATGGTTCCTCCCACAAAGTACAACATAATCAGAATGCTAATAATAATAATAAATAATAATAATAAAATAAATAAATAAATTTATACCCCACCCTTCCTGGCCAGAACCGGGCTCAGGGCAGCTAACACCAGTAAAATTACAGTAAAAACATAATGGGGGGGGGGGGGACCCAATTTAAAATACAGGTTAAAATGCAATTTAAAATGCAGCCTCATTTTAAAAGTAGCCCATAGATCAAGACCATAAGGGGAGGGAAATATAAGGGTCAGACTGAGTCCAAACCAAAGGCCAGGCGGAACAGCTCTGTTTTGCAGGCCCTGCGGAAAGATTTCAAGTCCCTAGTCTCTTGTGACAGAGCGTTCCACCAAGTCGGGGCCAGTACTGAAAAGGCCCTGGCCCTAGTTGAGACCAATCTAACCACCTTGTGACTTGGGACCTCCAAAGTGTTGTCATTTGTGGACCTTAAGGTCCTTTGCGGGGCATACCAGGAGTGGCTCTCCCATACAGTTTCACCCCTTCTGTTTTCAAATAAAAGAAAATTAACCAAAGCATTACACACTAGAACCGTGCCTCTTCTTTTGGGGCGAAAGACCATTCATTGAGTGAGGGTGAAATGCACTCCCCTTGAAACATCTTGTGTGAATGAGAGACTTTGGAGGCATCTCCACACAATCCGAACCTCATCTACCACTTGTTCTTGGAGTTAGGGTTGCTCTATCCGTTCTTCAACTTTTTAACCTTTTGTTTTGTTTAGGCTTGGGATGGAGTCTTCTAATGATTCTAGTACCACCAGATTTAGATCTGCTCCACAACTTTTGCTTTTCTCAATAGTTTCTTAGCTGTTTCTACTGCTGGTTCTATTTTGCCATTATACTGGGAATATCTAGGTAATGAAGCAATGCGATCAAAATCCCTGTTTTTGATCAATTTCTAGAATTCCTCTGCAACAAACCAAGAAACATTATTTAAATCCACACTGTCTGGTATTCTATAGCGCTCAACATGTGTTTTTATCTTACATACTGTCTGAGATATCTATACACTACAAATCTGGGAGGTAATCTACAATTATCACATATTTCTTGTCTGCCTAGTTAAATAAATCCACACCTACTTTTGCCCTAGGTATCTCTGGAGTGGCATTTGGTGGTCTTCCTAGGACTTGCACACTTCACAGTTATTTGGGAATGTCTTCATTTGCTCATTCATTTGCAGCCAGTAGACTGCCTTACTGGCCCATCATAGATATTCTTCAGTTGCGCGTCAAGGTCCCCAAACCACCCCAATAACTCACAGCACACACATCAATTTTTGTTTAAGGTTTTTGGCATGAATTTGGCCACAACTTTATTTAAATACACAAATGTGAGCGGTTGCTTAGGCATTGGCTACGACTATCTGTCCTTGCCCCAGGGACAGAACTGACTTCCAGATTCCAGTGGAAGCCAGTCAGGGAAAACAATACTGGGGAGATACGAAGCTGGGCATCAGTCCCTCACTTCTCACCCTCAAGCCCCTGGGGGCTTGCACGGCCCAAGTCCGATGCCAGGGACTAGGACGAAAGGATGGCAAGCCCCTGGATTCCTTTAATGGAATTCCCCATACAGCACCACCATTGGAAGGGTAGGCACTTACCCCTCCACCAACCAATTTTAACCAATGCCTAACCGCCAACCCTACAAGTTGTGACGATTTGATACGCAGTAGGCAAAAACCAAATGGCAAGAGACAATCAGCCAAATGGACAAAATTCCTACCAGGCCCCTGCCCCAAAACCAGGCAACCCCATGACAGGCATAGCAAGGTCAGAGAGCAATGAACCCCCCCTTTTCACGGAGGGTGGGTGGGTGATCCGGTGCACGCAGCCCAAGAGAAATCCCCAGGCTGTGTGCCCTGTGTTTAAGCCCTCTGACCCCCCCCCCACCAGGTTGTAACATAACAAACTCCCCAGCAACACACTTTTGCCCAATCACAGTTTCTGGCCAAATATTAGCCAAACAACAGTGGGGTGGTCTTTAGGCCCCCACCGCAACACGTGCTCTCTGTTATGGAGAACACACTTTCCCAGATTTGATGAATGCTCTTTTTGAAAGGTTTTCCCCCCACCCCCCAAAGAGCTTTTAGCATCACTGCTCTTTTCCCTTGGAATAAGATTCCATTCTGTACACACAGCTCATCTTGTATCTGGAAGAATGTTGCTGTATCTATTTTGCTGCGTGGACTTTTGCTTCTGGCAAGCGCTGTAATATCATGAGTTTCAGTCTCTAGAGCATATTGTCTACCTCTGTTTGCTTCTCAGTCCCACCAGACTGGTGAACGTGCAGCATTATCTCTACTGAAGCATCAATAAGCCAGCAACCATTCTCTGCCAGTAGGCATTCACCTCTACTCTTAAAGCATCTTTACCTAACTTAGCAGAAGGAATGGATCTGAGGGAGCAACCACAGCCAGCAATCTCTTCCATCCATCTGTGAACAAAAAGGGCAGAATTAAAGGATCGGTTACAACATATTTTCCTTCCATTATAGTGGCTAGGAAAGGAAAGGTCTTTGAGTACTGGAATCGGAATGCTCATGCCAATTTTTTAAACATGAATCAGATTTAACACAGTTTTCAACAGGTTTATATTCTCTGGCAAGCTTAGACCTAAGATGAAACCCTAGATGTCTGCCCTCATACTGTGTTATGGGCTCTTATGAGCGTAATGCACAGAAACAATAATCTTTAAGGAAGAGGGAAAACAAAGGCAAATTACAAAGGGCAGAGGCTATTTTCAGCTATTCTGATCCTGCAGCTGCCTGCAGGGATCTGAGTTTGTTCCTAGCTGCTTAGGAAGCTGGAGAGATTTGCTTGCACAATATTTTTCTCCTTACACCTCAGAGCTGCACATCTGCTGGAGTTGGGATGTGGTGGGGGGGGAGCAGATGTAATATTCTCTTTGAACTTCCTCCACGTTTCATTGCCCGCTGTGATCCATAATTAACACCCAAACTGTGTTAACTCCTTGGCACCGGAGATTCAGCTATGTCAATTGCCCAGAATGGAATGGATGATGCACAGAGGAAGAGGGTGGGGATTTCCTACCTCAACTCATGCAGTTATGCAGAGTTTTGCTTCTGGATCCCAAAGTGAGACCATCTTTACATTTCTCCTTCAGCTGCCCTGCATCTCTCTGTGCCCTAGCTCCCCACCTCACGTTCTTTGCCTCTTTGCCCAGTACAGTCACACCTTGGTTTTTGAACAGCCTAGTTCTCGAACGTTTTGGCTCCCGAACAATCAAAATCTATAAGTGGCTATTCCGGTTTTTGAATGTTCTTTTGGAAGCTGAACATCCGACGGGGCTTCCCCAGCTTCCGATTGGCTGCAGGAGCTTCCTGCAGCCAATCAGAAGCTGTGATTTGGAAGTCAAACACTTTGGAAGTTGAATGAACTTCTGGAACAGATTCCGTTTGACTTCCAAGGTACGACTGTATTTGTTTACTTTCCCCCACTTACCTCAAGGTCTTAATTCTGCTTCCTGCATAGCACCATAGATATGAGAGTGGCCAATATGGAGGAGTGGAGAGGCAATGTTGTCTATTTAGCTGAAAAACTCTTTAGACTTTGTATTATGGGCCACTGTAGAATCAAGTGGTAAAGCCTTTCCTAGGCTGTGATATTTCAGGTTTCATTTTTTCTTTTTTGTAAGAAAGAGATTTTTATTCAGGCAAGTACAGGGTCAGCAGCAGACACAGTGCTCAGGAGTCATGATTCAAGAGTAGGGCAAGAAGTTCAGAACTGGATGGAAGCAACAAAGATGTCCCAACAGGTTTTCCCATCCCTCCCTCCAAACCTTTAACCATGAGGCTTGGTCTGCTCACCTGCAAGGCTCTCTCACACTGTGGGAATGTCAAGCTTGCAAGCGGACATTCTGTTGGGGGTGAGTGGGTCTCCTCTCACCTGTGAAGGCAGTTCCTGGTTCTAGGTGACAAAGCTGCACTTTCCTGTTCAGACACCACCTGTTCATCTCCATTGACTGATTAAAGTCCTCCCCAGCCTCCACTGAGGCTCTCCGCTCTATAGAGCCTCAGATGTCAGAGCCATCTTCCCTGCTTCCTTTTCCAAGGTGACTGACATTAAGGGTGTGGGATCCCCCCATACTCCAACCCAGGGCCACACAGTTAATCTCTCACATTTGTTTCTTTCTCCTTCTCTTTCTGGGGCTGCCAGTCCAAGCCCAAGCCTGACAGTGCTGTGGGGCTCATGACAAGTAAAGATATTTCAGGTTTCAAGACAGCCTACAGCTGCTTACCTGGTCAGGAGCCCATTTTCACACAATAACAGACATGAGATGGAGAAACATGGATGTAGGGTACCCAGAGCTACTTATAGTTTGAAAGACATAAGAAGCAGCACTTAAATGTACCCATAACATGATAGACATCACAGCTGTCTGTCATTATAACACCTACATGTGTCCAGATTTAGAGTATGGAGCATAAAGGAATTCCTACATATATTTCTATAACTTTATTATTGACATATAATGAAACATATGAACATGACCTTTGATCAGTGCAAGCCTAAATTGTCTCATGATGTTCAAAGTGGTAGATTAGCTGTTGTAGACAACAGCTAATCTACCACTTTGAACATCTATGCTACTGAAAAAAAACAGTAAGATTGAAATATTCATTAAGGGTATTTGGCTATCAGGGAAATTATTCTCCATTTAAGTTGATGGTTTGAATGGCGATTTTCTGTTTACGCCCAAGGTGAGCATTTTGCAAAATATGTCTTGTATTTATCTGTTTGTATCTGAAACATTTAGTTCTTTTTTAAAATATATAATGAGTTACATCCTTTTATGTGACAGTAAATTATATTGTAAACCCCCAAAATAAGTAGGGATGGGGGGGAATTCAGTTTGCATTTAAAGATGCATCTAGTAGATATTTTGCACTTTCTGAAACAATACGAGAACCAAAACACAAATGCCTTTTACTGTAAAATTCACACTTCTCTGAATTTTGCAGTGCTGTTTGCCAGGCAGGTAACATGCACAAAAGTGCATACAGTAAGATAAAGCATTCATAAAAGATGTATATATTGTGGAAAAATATAGAAAATGCATTATTAATTAGGGGAAATTGCTAGGAAAAAAATGTTTATGTTAGGCAAAATTGCATAAAAAACATGTGTACAGCAGGAAAAAAAAATTGCACTAACATGCTGGATAGTTTTTATGAGGACTTTTTATATTTTAAAGAATTGAAAACCTATGTGAAAATGTGAAGAACTGAATTTAAGATTGGAAAAATGAGAACCGGAGAGAAACCAGAACTGACAGACTCAACCATCCCTAACAATCAGTACAATAAAAGATTATCTCAGTGCATTCGAGGATTAAAATGGGTTAAAGAGCTATATTAGTTGCAAATAAAACCTACAGGTTACTGTAAACATTTTTAGTTCTTCACTTAAACATGCTGTCTAAACAGAGTCTTTATAAAATGGTTAGTAGGCTGCACTTTCAGAGTGCATATTTGTAATGGTTCTAGGGGGTTGCTCATGTGTAAGTTGCCGCCACTCTTGGCTTGGTTGCCTGGTTGAACCCTTTCTGTCTGGACAGCCCTTCACTTCGTGGCTGTCTCAGTCGCTGGCAGAATCCGTCAGTGGGCGTTTCTTAAACTTCTTCCAGCAAAAAAGTTCTTTGACGCCAAGTCTCCTCCTACTCTCCCTGCGCAGAAGTCTTCTGCGCAGGGAGGGTGTGAGCAGCGGAGTACCCGTGCTCTCCCCACTAGTCTCTGGTGAAGAGTCCTGGAGCCTTTTCTCCGATTCCCCCATCTGCCCCCCTTCTCTCCTGGTATAATGTTGATTTCCTTCCCCAGCAGTTGGGCTGCCTCTCTCCCTGCTGGGACCCTCTCCGGCATCCCTCTGGAGCCTTCCCTCCGCCTCTAGCTCTGATGGCAGTTCCCTGACAATATTGTAGTCAAATCTGCCCACTTTGCAGGAGTGGAGGATCTTCCCCTGGGTCTTGTATTCCACTCCACTCCCTCCCCTGCCCCAAATAACCTTAATATCACAATAGCTGAAGTCTCTGTAAACATAAATGACTATAAGGAATCACTGATAATACAGGATAAGTGAGTATCTCACATGGGAGTTGGTGCAGCTATACTTCATTGTTGAGATGCATTAGCTCTTTCAGGTAGTAGTACAAAAGAGATCTAAGGTTACTTGTCACGTGCTAGTAGCAAGGAAATAGTGTTGAAGCAATGATTCTTCAACATCAACTTTGTTAGACTGGTCATGTTGTTTGGATGCCTGATTATTGTCTTCCAAAGCAACTAAGTTTTTCCGCTGCCTGCTGGGGATCCCCTCTTGCGTATCCAACATAGCGGTCCGTTTGGAGGTTGGGCAAATTCCTATCAGTACTCAGATATGGATATTGAAGATCCATTATTGGCTAAAGCTTATTTTCTTCCCGGTTGGTCTGGCACCTTTAACCTTATTAGATACCTACCAATCCAGATGGAAAGCTACACTGCTGGAAAAACTTAAAGGCTTGGGGATCCCACAGCAGACCCTGATAGCGACAGGTTTTGAGAAAGCCAGGACTACAATTCGCCAGCGTATCTGGGACGTAGAATTACAATGCCACATGAGCGAAATGATCAAACATCCAGCAATAAGGGACCATGGGAGAGGTTTCTCCCCAGCTAACTATTTGTCAGCTCTTCAGGTACCCAAATACAGACGGTTTTTTACCCTCGCCAGATTTAATGTTCTCCCTTCTGCCTTACTTCAGGGCAGATTTGAGGGTAAACCATACACAGCACGGGTCTGTCCTTGTGGCTCGTTGGAAGTTGAAACTGCTTCACATGTATTATTACGTTGTCGTTTTTATGAGGATATACGTTTGACTTTTATTACACCTGTTTTGCAAAAGTCTAGGAAAGAATTGGAATATCATAGTTTAAAACTACTGCTAGAGGACAAGAATCCCAAGACTACATTAAATGTAGCTAAATTTTGTGCGTCTGCAATCAATCGCAGGAAGCAAGTGGTACCCCATAATGACCAAACCCCCAAATGTTAATTACAGGGGGCACGATAAGAATTAATTTTTAATTTTTATATTTAAATCCTTCTTATATTCATATTGCCCCTTGTATATTTGATATTTTTTAATGATCTGTGATATTGTGTATGTTGACGCTGGTCTGTGACCGTATTAATAAATAAATTCATTCATTCATTCATTCATTCATTCATTCATTCCAAAGCAACTACTCTATTCTGAACTGAAAAATGGAAAGCGTAATGCTGGTGGTCAACAAAAAGAGGTTTAAAGACTCTCTCAAGGCAAATCTAAAAAAAATGTAGTATAAACACTCACAACTGGGAAACACTGACCTGCGAGTGCTCCTGTTGGAGAACAGCCTTTACCAAAGGTGTCATGGGCTTTGAAGACACTTGAACTCAGGACGCAAAGGAGAAATGTGCTAAGAGGAAGGCACACTTGGCAAGTCCACACCGTGATCAACTCCCGCCCGGAAACCTATGTCCCCACTGTGGAAAGATGTGTGGATCCAGAATTGGTCTCTACAGTCACGTACGGACTCACTATTAAAACCATGTTCATGGAAGACAATTACTTGGCTACAAGTGATCGCCCACTCATATTCAGAGGGTGCATGCTAACACTAATAAGATCACAGATGCAGCTAAAAAGTGACGATGTGTTCCTTTCCCCAATGCAAACTGCTTAATCATTACAGGCATCCAGTAACCTGTCAATCAAGGACTTGATTGACAGGGCATGGGTCTTGACTTGAGCAAGACTCATTGACATCTGTGGAAGTTGCACAATGCAGAAGTGTACCTATTGGACTGTGATTCAAGTCAACCTATCTTGATTCATTTGCAACCGTATTGCATAAGACACAACAACTACAAGGTTATTTCCTTTTCTGAGCTGAGATCAATTTAGTACCTTGCCCCACAGTTGCCTGTGCTTGATCAGCACCTGCTTCAGAAAGCCATTGATTGCTAAGGATGCCTTTTAAGGATGAAGAAAATGTTCTTTTCAAACGCACTTTGCATTGATCAGAAGAAAGTATCTTTTTACTGCTCTTCACAGTGCATAGTGAAAAAGCCATTAATAAAGATTAAGGACAGTGGTGTGTCACAGTGGGTCAGACTCTAAGTTGAATTAATATAGGCTAATCTATGCTTTAGTTTAGAAGAAATGAACAGAATGTGCTGCTGGATTAGTAGTAGCATGCATGCATCCTGTGTCGCTAACAAAATATTCCAAGTTCATTACACTAAATTCAGTCTCTTGATATGGTTGGGGTACAGACTCTGGCCATGTGATGAACCACGATTGTCAAACTTTCCATTGGAAGGGCTTCCCCACACTATTTTCCCTCCATCAGTAGAACTGATTTCTGAATATATGTATTTTGTGAGAGAAAGCTGATGCAAAATCCACAATCCTTAGTTTGTTGTTGTTTAATCGTTTAGTCGTGTCTGACTCTTTGTGACCCCATGGACCAGAGCAAGCCAGGCACTCCTGTCTTCCACTGCCTCCTGCAGTTTGGTCAAACTCATGCTGGTAGCTTTGAGAACACTGTCCAACCATCTCATCCTCTGTCGTCCCCTTCTCCTTGTGCCCTCCATCTTTCCCAACATCAGGGTCTTTTCCAAGGAGTCTTCTCTTCTCACGAGGTGGCCAAAGTATTGGAGCCTCAGCTTCAGGATCTGTCCTTCCAGTGAGCACTCAGGGCTGATTTCCTTCAGAATGGATAGGTTTGATCTTCTTGCAGTCCATGGGACTCTCAAGAGTCTCCTCCAGCACCATAATTCAAAAGCATCAATCCTTAGTTAGAATCCCATAAAAGAAGGACTATGAATGGAGAATAACTTTTTCTTTCTTTTTTTAGAAACCTTCCCGATTTTGCTTTCTTTTGATTCTATTTTTCTTTACCATTTCCCCATCTATAATTACATGTGCTGGAATTCTCTTCCCACAAGCCAATGCACAATTCATCCTTTGCTGGCATTTTTGCCAATTAAAGTTGAAAAGAGCTTCTTATGTGCTTAGGCTTCATTCATTTCCAGGGATTTAATTAGAAAGGTCTCTAAACCATCATCCAACTTCTCCTGCAGGATTGTCTACACTGACCAGAGCCACATGACCCAGTGAAAACATAGCACCAACATGAGTTGCATTGTCCATCAATCCATACAAAGAGCCTCAAACATTCATTTCCATTATATTCAACGAGAAGGACCTCTTAGCTGTGCAGAAAGTTTGGGGACAATAGTACATTCCGAATAAAAGCACGTCCCTGACTCTAGCTAAGGTGATCTTGTGTGGAAGCAAGGCTCCATGTGCATATCCAATATAGACGCAAATGTGCATATGAATCCTAGTCCACATCCGTATTGTGGTGCTCACGTGATCTCTACTGAATTGCCTAGATGCATCTTTTGGAAATGGATGGAGAGGAGCAGCCTCTTAACGTTTGTATGTGACTACAGCTGGATGAATGCCATGAAGAGTTGGCCCCAATCTTCCGAAATTTGCCATACACAATGATATATTAACTAAGTTTTATCATTACAACAAATACTGCACTTGAAGCATGGCACATGAAAGGGCAATATATTCCTTGCTCTTCTTAAAGCAAAATACTTCTTCCCAGAAAATTAGATGTGAAGTTTGAGTTGTGTGAATGCATCTCCAGCTAGCACCTAATGGTTTGTTTGTGCACCAGCTAGTGTCTAGAACTAATCCCAAGAGGGAATTGCTAGTTAGTACTCCACTTCTGGAGGGACGCGGGTGGCGCTGTGGGTTAAACCACAGAGCCTAGGACTTGCTGATCAGAAGGTTGGTGGTTCGAATCCCCGTGACGGGGTGCTTCCGTTGTTCAGTCCCAGCTCCTGCCAACCTAGCAGTTCGAAAGCATGTCAAAGTGCAAGTAGATAAATAGTTACTGCTCTGGCGGGAAGGTAAACGGCATTTCCGTGCGCTGCTCTGGTTCGCCAGAAGCGGCTTAGTCATGCTGGTCACATGACCTAGAAGCTGTACGCCAGCTCCCTCGGCCAATAAAGCGAGATGAGCGCCACAACCCCAGAGTCTGTCACGACTGGACCTAATGGTCAGGGGTCCCTTCACCTTTACCTTACTCTACTTCTGGGTTTTTGACCCTACGCATGCTCGCTCAGAAGTAAGTCCTACTGAGTTTAGTGAGGGTCACTCTCTGATAATTACTCTGAGGAGTACAGCATTGGTCATGAAAAGTAAGTTCCTCTTTAAAGAGGAACTCTGGGTGTTCCAAACAATATACGAGCAGAACTTCAGAGAATGTTGGATCTACTGACTTTCCCTCAGATCTATTCAGAAGGTAGTTCCATGTGTGGTTGATCATTATGAGACCGATCCATGTATTTTCTTTAAGATGTTTGCATTCCTCTCAGCTGACATGACTTACCCTCTGAAGGGCTGGCAGGACAGGGCTCCATTTTTAGTTGTGAACAGAAGCAACGTAACCCAGTAGACCACCTCATGAGTAAGGAGACTTGCCTGTCTCTTCACACAGCAAGATGGCCTGCGTACGTATGAATAGTTCATGTGTGAACTGCATGCCCAGAAAGAGCAGCTGCAGAGAGTTTGGAAGGAAGAGGGATAAAGGAGATTAGAATTTCTCTCTCCTTCCTCTGCTTGGTGCAAAAGTACAGAATGACTTGAAGGATATGGTTTCACAATGTACTTTGCCATGCATTGCATTTCTGAGCATGCCACTGATATTTAAAGAAGCTGACAGATTGTTCATCGCATTTTTAGAACATTAAAATAAGACCTCTCTCTTCCACCCTCTCCAGAGACAACTGTGGAACATCTGTCAGTTGCGCTCCCCCCTGTTTGAACTGGATAATAAAGTGCAGCATTGGCAATGAGTTGATCAATCACCTATACAAATCTATACAACGTCTGTTTGGAACTGGCAGGTCATTCCATAGGAATTACAGGCCATCAGTCAGTCACCTGTGGTATTCTGCGTTTCTCTGCCGGTGATCTTAATGAGAGAGGCAGCACCATAATTCTCCTGGCACTATCCATTGCTCAAGGCGTAAGGGAACTGTCATGGCCGCATGGCTGGCAAAATGAAACACATAAGTAACCCATTTCCTTTTTCTTGGACAGATAAATTCTACAGCAGCAAAGAGAGGTGGGAATGGCAGTCATTACCCAGCGACTTTTCATTGGAAGTTCAATGACTATTACTTTGGACTGCAAGTTGACACACAAGCTTGGGCATCAGTGAAGCCAAGTTAAGATATTTTATTTTATTTTATTTTATTTTATATTTTATTTTTTTAAAAAAAAAACACACCTGTTGATTTCAAAAAGGATGTTTGCTTAACAAGTATGTTCTTGTCTTCTGTCCAGGACTGCTTCCTGAAGGTGATCTCTACTGGACCTCCTCTTATTGTGGGATACAACTGTGTCTGAATCTGAATGATTTTGTCCCTAAAGTGTCTCACAATGCTTTCTATGGCCCAGTTTGGTGATGCAAAAATGACTCACCCAGAATAACAACATCAGTGACAGCCTTCCATCCCCAGCTGGAAGAATGTGAAGTCTTGGGATTGCAAGCAATCTGAACTAAGCCTTGAGGGTGGTTTTCATTATGCCATATGTAGAGTGCGCCCCATAGGGCGCACCGCCCCACAGGACGCACCTAGTTTTTTTGGGGGGAAGGGAATAAAGGGGGGGAAATTATTTGCCCCCCAGGCACAGGGCTGGCGCGGGGGAAACCCGAGCTTCCCCTGACCCCAGTCCCCAGAACAGCCTGCTATCCGCAAGCCTAGGGAGCCGCACTGGGCTCCCTAGGGTTGCGCAGAGCTGCGTGAAGCCCGGGAGTGCAGGCAGCTCTGTGCAACCCTTGGGAGCCCGGCACGAAGTCGCGTTGGTCTCCCAAGGGTTGCGCAGAGCTTCCTGAAGCCTGCATTCACCCCATAGGACGCACACACATTTCCCCTTCATTTTTGGCGGGGGAAAAGTGTTTCCTATAGGGCGAAAAATACGGTATATAGCTGTTGAACACCTCTCCGCAATCCATACAGTTTCACCGTTTATTTAATTTAAAAAAGGAAAAGTGGTTGGGTGTTGGTTTTTTCATCCCATTACTACAAACTGTGTTTGCTAGAATCTGCATTGCCCCAGAGCAGAAAATGAGATGCAGTAGATGAATTGCACATACCGTATTTTTCGCTCTATAAGACGCACCAGACCACAAGATGCACCTAGTTTTAGGAGGAAGAAAACAAGAAAAAAATATTATTAATCTCAGAAGCCAGAACAGCAAGAGGGATTGCTGCGCAGTGAAAGCAGCAATCCCTCTTGCTGTTCTGGCTTCTGGGATAGGTGTGCAGCCTGCATTCGCTCCATAAGACGCACACACATTTCCCCTTACTTTTTAGGAGGGAAAAAGTGAGTCTTATAGAGCAAAAAATACGGTATATTTCTCATTTTTTGCTAATATGTTTAAGTTGAAGCATTAGTGAATACAGTCGCATTATTCTTTGTGAGGCTATGTCTCCAATCTAAATGTGTGCATACAGAGTCCTTTAAAATATTTCACTCATCTGGATCTCCTTCCCAAACAGCTGATTGGTGCTGTTGATGCTTTTTCAGACGTGTCCATATGGGAAGCCCCAGCAGCTGCATTAGGGAGAGGAACCACGTACAGTTCTCTATGGAACTGTGAACATGACCCATTAGAGATAAGGCTAGATGGGTTTGATCCCATTACATTCTGTTCCTTAAGTCTTCTGTGGCTTACCTGTGCTCGGTGTTCCGCTCTGCCTGCCTTCCAATTCTCCATAGAGGATTTCTCTAATTAATTTCAGAAATGGCCTATGTGCAGTTTGCTCTTGCCACAGCTGTTCCATTCATTCACAGGATTTGGGTTTTTTCCTTTTTCCTTTTTGTGCCTCTGTTAAGCTATGCACACAAGTGTGTGCAGTGAAGCCATGCAATGTTTGTTTTCTGCATGTGATCTCGCACACCATCACATCAACACCACCTCGCTTTAGTTCATGTACAATGTTCATGGGTACGAGCACGGAGCTTATAGCATCTTTACTCTTCATGCTTCAGGTCCACCCAAACTGCTTCTTGCCAACCAGCAATGGATATTGATATACAAATCCTTTCTCTAGCAGAATTGTTTATTTCAGCCGTACTTGCCACCCTCATTTTAGACTTAGACTGCATACTCACGACAATTTATTCTAGAATTAATGGAATGGTCTGTGTGTGTGCGTTTCTATGTAGTCAACACACAATCTAGAGCTATTGCATATATATTTTTGTTCTTTAAAAGTTCTTCTTGAAAAACTGGTCTCATTCAAAAACTAAATTCTCATTGCAGATTAATTCGGCAATACCCATCAGAGTGTTCACTGGAAAAGGGATTAAAATAGATGCAAGCATTCCCAACAATGGGGATGTATCCACAAGGACCAGACGACATTGTGGGTGGGTGTATATCAAGTTCACGGTTACAGCTTCCTTCATTCATGTGGGGAATGTGTAGAGAGGATAAGATGTGGACAACATCATCAAAGGAGTGGGTTTTCAAATGCATATCAAGTAACCACACCCACACTTGTGGACAGCAGGATCTAGAATCAATCTGGATTGAAAGCAGCATGTTGAGGACAAGCTTGAATGATTCTGGATGGAGAGAAACTACAATATATTTATTTTTTGTACTGCACATAGGATAGCGTGTACACAGGGAAGAGGATGTGAGCTGCATTCCAGGTTACTATATTTTAGTCCCTCAAACCAGGAACCTGAAATTTGTATACCATGCCAACCATTTGCTATTTATGCCACTTTATGTACCTAAGTCTCTGGAGCACAAGGCTGCTGCATGAAACTGAACATTGGATTTGGGCTGTGAAATGCCTGGGATGGGGCTGCAAGATGGCTGATGTTTGCTGCAAATTGAAGTGAATTTTATCTGGATGATTTGTGGTTGGGAATTCAAATTAGCCTTTGGCACATCCCCATAATTACCCACAGCTTTCACTGAATGGCTGTTAAAAACCAAAGTGGGCTGGGGGTTTTTTGCCTCTTTTTACAGGGTTTGCTCAGAATCTGCCTTGGTATCTGTTGCATGTACCAGTGCTACTCAAAAAGATCAGGCTATTATTCCATTTAGGCCTGGATTTCACCTTCTTGCTGAGCTTCGGTGTGCATCTGATTGGCTGCTAACTAGATCCACAATTTTCTCTTTCCTTGGACATAGAATTCTACCTTCTTGCAATGAATGGATTTCCCCTTCCCTTGCTTGATATTGCCTACCAGTCTTGGATCCTATTGTCACCACTGATGTTCACGCTTGTGTTTCAGAGACATCTACTGTGCCTTGGTCACATACACAGCATGGAAGATCCCAGACCCGTTGGCATAGCAACTCAGAATTACAAAGACTTGTCATAATAATAATAATAATAATAATAATAATAATAATAATAATAATAATTTTTATTTATACCCCGCCCTCCCCAGCCAAGGCCGGGCTCAGGGCGGCTAACAAGCAATAATAAAAACAAGTTGAATGAATACAACTTAAAAACAAGATTAAATACAACATTAAAATGTTAAAATGTTAAAACATTAAAAATGCAGCCTCATCACAGGAGGAGAAAGGAAAAAGAAAGAGGGGGAGGGAATCAAATTGGCTTCAAGCCAAAGGCCAGGAGGAACAACTCTGTCTTAAAGGCCCTGCAGAAAGAAATCAGATCCTGCAGGGCCCTGGTCTCATGAGGCAGAGCGTTCCACCAGGCCGGAGCCAGTGCTGAAAAGGCCCTGGCTCTGGTTGTAGCTAATCTGACTTCCTTAGGGCCCGGGACCACTAGGGTGTTGCTATTTATGGACCTTAAGGTCCTCCATGGGGCATAACAGGAGAGGCGGGCTCGTAGATACGAGGGTCCTAGGCTGCGAAGGGCTAGGTTGACAACATCAGCCCCACTGTGTGGAAATCTCTTGCAGGTGACCCCAATGCCTCGAGGCAGGCAGGCAGGTTGAAGATCCACAGCAGTGACCAGAGGAGGAATGGCCGCTAGGAGGAGTGCAGAGAGAAGAAACGCCATGGTGCATCTGCAGCAGCACAACTGGACACCTTCATCTACCCCAGCTGCAACAAAACATGTCCCTCCTATATTGGTCTCTACAGCCACATCAGGCACTGTAACTCTCCAATGACTTCACCCTCAAAGGTGCACTCCTCCATTGTCTCCTGAGACAGACGGATGCCAACCAAAGGTGATCTTAAGGAAGGGTTACAGATAGGTAGCTGTGTTGGTCTGCCATAGTCAAAACAAAAAAAAATCCTTCCAGTAGCACCTTAAAGACCAACTAAGTCAGTTCTTGGTATGAGCTTTCGTGTGCATGCACACTTCTTCAGATACTTCTTCTGAAGAAGTGTGCATGCACACGAAAGCTCATACCAAGAACTGACTTAGTTGGTCTTTAAGGTGCTACTGGAAGGAATTTTTTTTGTTTTGACTTAAGGAAGGGGTGGGACACCTTTTTCTGCCACATTCCATTGTGGGTGATTTTGGGGGTGACACCTTTCAGGACTTGATTGTGGCCAAATGTGACCCTCAAAGCTTTTATCAGGCCCTAACAACTTCCCCACTGGCCCTACTCACCAAGCCACTCCACATACTGTCCTTGTTTGACATCCCAAGTGTCTTTGCCTGACCAGAATGCCTTCTTCACATCTGATTATGCCTTTTGCTTGCGTGGATGAAGGATAGATCGATGTGCACATTTGTGTGTGTAGAAACCAGCTGTACCTCTCTTTTAAATCGGAACCAGTGAAGGCAGTGAAGGTCCTTTGTGAGTGTCTGGAGGCGGTTGGAGGATGGATGACGGCTAACAGATTGAGGTTGAATCCTGACGAAACAGAAGTACTGTTTTGGGGGGACAGGGGGCGGGAGGGTGTGGGAGACTCCCTGGTCCTGAAAGGGGTAACTGTGCCCCTGAAGGACCAGGTGCGCAGCCTGGGAGTCATTTTGGACTCACAGCTGTCCATGGAGGCACAGGTTAATTCTGTGTCCTGGGCAGCTGTCTACCAGCTCCACCTGGTACACAGGCTAAGACCCTACTTGCCCACAGACTGTCTCGCCAGAGTGGTGCATGCTCTAGTTATCTCCTGCTTGGACTACTGCAATGCGCTCTATGTGGGGCTACCTTTGAAGGTGACCCGGAAACTGCAATTAATCCAGAATGTGGCAGCTAGACTGGTGACTGGGAGTGGCCACCGGGACCACATAACACCGGTCCTGAGAGATCTGCATTGGCTCCCAGTACGTTTCCGAGCACAATTCAAAGTGTTGGTGCTGACCTTAAAAGCCCTAAATGGCCTCGGTCCTGTATACCTGAAGGAGCGTCTCCACCCCCATCGTTCAGCCCGGACACTGAGATCCAGCGCCGAGGGCCTTCTGGCGGTTCCCTCATTGTGAGAAGTGAGGTTACAGGGAACCAGACAGAGGCCTTCTCGGTAGTGGCGCCCGTCTTGTGGAACACCCTCCCTTCAGATGTGAAGCTCCCAATCTTCTAGAGACAGTTTTTGAGGGGTCTTCAGAGGAAAGCAAGGTAACTGGTTATGTGAGTTGCTTCCTGCTCATACATCCATTGGATACAACCCAGTATATTTTGAAGGCCAAGTCACAATTGTTGTTCTTCCATCCCTCCATGACTCTGTGGTAACTGTTCAGATAAGGATTTCCTAAATTTGTGACACTTGCCAGCTATCTCAAATGTGTGATTTGTTCTCCAGGAACTAAGTTGGCAAGCTTTTCTTCCATTGATGCTTCTGATCATTGTACAGTGTTAATGGTTCACCTCTGTGAGCATAAGAGGCTGAAATAACTTTCCAGGTCTCAATTCCTCTTTCTGTTTCAGGGCTTTGTTCCCCCCCCCCCGCCTTGTTTTTTGGGAGGTAGGTGGGATATGATAGAGAAGCAATTGTTTTCGTCTCCAATTAGTCCAGCCTTTGCTTTGGCTGTAAACTTTATGCCAACTGCTCTTTGCAGCCTAGTGAAACAAAGCTAGACTTATATATCTCCTAAAGATTTCTTGGAAAATGAGTAATACGAATTTTTCTGAAACTAAAAAACAAAACAAAAAACAGATGGAAAAGTAAAAAAAGGAGAGAGTGAGAGAGAAAAGAATACAGTTTTGCAGAGGGAGTAATGATGACAGCACCATTAATAACATGGGTCATTAAAATTTATAAAAAGCTATTTTTAATATAGGATATAAATACATTTCTCAGGCAGAGCTATGAAATTTATAACATTTTTATTGTCACCAGAGGACCTTCCTGCTTCTCCCCTCCCCTCCACTGTCTGCCCTCCATCGTAAATCACAGTGTGGTTAATAACCTAGATTACAACTACCAGTTGCATTTACAGAATTAAATATTGACTATGTGAAAATGTTATTACATTTTTACTGATCAGAAGACCACAAAACAGCCCTGCAGGACATGTAGCTGGAGAGAAATATCAGTGTAATCTTTGTTAGAAACACAGTTATGAGATTCTTGGTAACAAGTGAGACTGGGGAGATGGTGGGGAACTAACTTCTTAATTTGACAGGCAGCCAGATGTGCCAAGCCGAACAAGGGCTATTAGAACATACTTTTCCCTAGGAAGAAAACTTGTGAAGACCCCAATATATGAGAAAAAGATCTGGGGTTGCAGCGCTCATCTCGCTTTATTGACTGAGGGAGCCGGCATACAACTTCCAGGTCATGTGGCCAGCATGACTAAGCCACTTCTGGCGAACCAGAATAGCACACAGAAACGCCGTTTACCTTCCCGCCAGAGCGGTACCTATTTATCTGCTTGCACTCTGCTGTGCTTTCGAACTGCTAGGTTGGCAGGAGCAGGGACCGAGCAATGGGAGCTCACCCCGTCGCAGGGATTCAAACCGCCAACCTTCTGATTGGCAAGTCCTAGGCTCTGTGGTTTAACCCACAGCACCACCCGCGTCCCGTTTAATGGGTGATACTACTCTTCTAATCATATTATGGTCACCTTTTGGAGTGCTGTTGACACCAGTATATTTGTGACGGGCCCTACAGACTCACAACTGGGTGTGTGCTGGGCTCCTTCCTCAATAACACCAAACTTGTGGATAATGGTTATATATCAGCATGGGAGGTGTGTGGATGGCAGATACATTGCTCCTACTCCTTCACATGTTCATCATTTGGACATTTCTGCTGTTCCCAGCCCAGTACACTTCAAATACATCCTCCCCATCACATGTGCTGAAGCCTGCAAAACTAAGCAGGGTCTCGTTCTCACTGCAGCGTTGCTGTGACTCTCCTCACTCCGTCCCCGGGTCTGGCTTGACCCAGGAGTGGAGCTGCAGTTGGCGGTGTTGGGCCAATTCAGGCTCCAATGAGGAAGCCTGTCGTGGGGGCATCCGGTCACGCCCCCTCAAAAAAATAGTCATGCATGAGATGCATGATTGGACTTGAGAAAATGCATACCATATTCACCCAAGTGCAGCGCAAGTAAAAATACAAACCACTGCACCATGCAAATCCATCTGCTAATCTGAATACCTGAAGGACATTCTTCACTCCCATCGTTCAGCCTGGACACTGAAGTCTAGCTCCAAGGGCCTTCTGGTGGTTCCCTCACTGCGAGAAATGAGGTTACAGGGAACCAGGCAGAGGGCCTTCTTGGCTGTGGCGCCCACCCTGTGAAACGCCCTCCAATCAAGGAAAGTAACAACTATCTGACTTTTAGAAGACATTTGACGGCTGCCCTGTATAGAGAAGTTTTTAATGTTTGATGTTTTCCTGTGTTTGAAGTTTTAATTTGTTGGATCATCATCATCATCATCATCATCTTGGGTGAATCTGCTAATTTCAGTTTCTTTTTTAAATAATTTTTATTAAATTTTATTAAATGTTACAAAAAAGAATAGAAAAAAAGAAATAGAAACAATACATAACCATACAAAAAACATTTTGTCTACACAATTTTCCAGAATGCAGACTAGAAAACAAGAAAGACAAAAGATAAAAGAAAGAAACAAGACAGAATCTGCTAATTTCAGTTTCACTTAGTGTCTCATTGTTCCAGTCTTAATTTAACCCATATCAGCTTCTGATTACTTTTGATTTCTAAGAAAATTCATCAGCAAATATTAACCTAGCAGGTGCAATTTTTTTGACATGTTACTTGGATGACAAAACAAAAATCAGAGAAGTGCAAATTTCAAATGATTGCTGTGTTTCGGTTTGCGCAGTGCTTTGGAAAGTATGACTTCTGTTCACCTTTAATGCAAAGTGAATCAGATTTCTTCCTACCCCCTATTCCCTATCTATCACATAAGCCACACTTCATTATTATTTCCAAATCCCCATGTTGGTCCAAACAACTTACTGATAAAAAAATAACAAGCTATCTGGCTTCCAGCTATCCCCACCCTTGCTATACCATAATGAGGTGGAAGGGATCTGCACACTCTTTCTTCCGAAATGGTCTTCCGTGGCAGAGGGCATCAAGGGCAGAGCAAATTTATAATAGGAGGAGTACCATGTTTGTCAAGTGCTTAACTTGTGAGGTTTCCTGTTTCCCTTTGATGTCTGACTTTGCTCTTGATAATCCCGGCTACTAGTCAGACGACTTTGATTAATAATCATTTTGTGTCATTTCATAAAATTTATTTCCATTTAATCTGGTCTGAATATATTTAAGTCTGTCTTACGTGCAGTAGATTCTGATGTGTAATAATTAATAACTGAGATCGGGCAGAGCAGAGTGGCTAAATGACTGAGAGTCTCCTTGGTTCAAATGTCATTGCTTCCGTGGATTCACTAGGTGGCCTCAGGGAAACTCCCTCTCTCTCTCTCTCTCTCTCTCTCTCTCTGTAGCATAATAAGACTCACCTGTCTCCAAGAGTTGTTCTAAAGGATTCAATATGATGTGTTGGATCCAGAGCAAAATTCTAAGTGCTATTATTGGAGTGATTTGGATAGAAATTAATGGGGTTGTATTGATTGTTGTTGTTGTTGTTGTTGTTTAGTCATTTAGTCGTGTCCGATTCTTCATGACCCCATGGATCAGAGCACGCCAGGCACTCCTGTCTTCCACTGCCTCCCGCAGTTTAGTCAAACTCATGCTGGTAGCTTTGAGAACACTGTTCAGCCACCTCGTCCTCTGTCGTCCCCTTCTCCCCTCCTTCTCTTTCCCAACATCAGGGTCTTTTCCAGGGAGTCTTCTCTTCTCAAGAGGTGGCCAAAGTATTGGAGCCTCAGCTTCAGGATCTGTCCTTCCAGTGAGCACTGAGGGTGATTTCCTTAAGAATGGATAGGTTTGATCTTCTTGCAGTCCATGGGACTCTCAAGAGTCTTCTCTAGCACCATAATTCAAAAGCATCAATTCTTTGGTGATCAGCCTTCTTTATGGTCCAGCTCTCACTTCTATACATCACTACTGGGAAAACCATAGCTTTAACTATACGGACCTTTGTTGGCAAGGTGATGTCTCTGCTTTTTAAGATGCTATATTGATTACATCTAAGTAATTCCTTCCTCTTCCCTAACCATTGCACCTGGAGGGTGGAAAGTGGTACCTCACACTCACTGTTGAGAGTGGGATTTAGTAGGCAAATCCTTGAGTTCTTGAATCTGTAAAAGAGAAATCTAGCAGATTTGTTCTATTGGTGTAGTTCAGAGTCCCACCTCCAACATGGGGGCCCAAATAGCAGTACACAAACCCTCTTGCCCAACCAAGAATTTAATATTGGAATTCCTTTCCTCCACAACTGCGTAACTTTTCAAATTCTGAATTTTATTATAATTATTCTGAATTACTAGGGATGGAAGAAAATGCCTATTTCTGTTTCTTTCTGTTTCTCATTTTTCCAACCATAGGTTCAGTTCACCCCATTTTTGCAACAGTTTGATGGGTAAAAAGGAAAACCATATGCATTTTTTTTTAAAAAAAATTCTCCTAATGTACACATTTTGCAAGCTATTTCCCCTAATAAGAAAGCATTTTTGCACAATACTTTCATTTTTGTGAACACTTTCTTCTGACATATAAATAGGTAGCTGTGCTTTGGTTTGCATATTCAGCCAGGAAGTTAGGTGGGTTCCCAATGAAATCCAAATCACATAAATTTCTTCCCCATTCCTACTGAGAACTCAGGCAGATCCTAGTTATACAAAACTGCAGAAAAATATGAGCTATATAGATTTTTGTTACTTGGTGATTTTGCATGAATTTAGATGGTAAGCTCTTGTTTCCCTATAGCATCCATTAGACCAGATAAATTCATCCTCAGTGTAAGAAACAATAATAAAAGTTTATGTGTGAGAAAGAGAGTGCTCAAGAAAATATACAGAACAACTATATTTCTCCAACTTTAAACCTGGCAACTAAGGTAATTAATAAGTTCTTTCTATTGCACTTGTACAGCAGTCAGATAGACTTGTCCCTTGTCAATTTAATTCATTTTTTATGCCGCTTTTGAGAAACGCAATGCATTCTCAAAAGAATCTGAAAGCTGTGTTCTGGTGTGCAACATGCAAGGCAAAAAAACAACAACCTTGGTTTTAAGGGAACAGAGTTGAAAGATGTGTCATTTTGAAATTGGTGTACACTAGGCAGCAAATCAGGAGGAGAGAATAAAAAGAAAACAGTCAATGTGTGAAGAATGCAGTATTAGTATTGGAAGGGAATAGTATTGTGTGCACACCTAGGAATGCACAATAGTGTTAATATACTGGGATGAGTAACAGTTTGTAGAAAATTTGTTAATAATAATAATAATAATAATAATAATGTCATTTTATAATTTGACTGATATTCTGTTCAGCTACCCAGTAAAAACTGGACACTTACTGATCATCTGCATTCATTGCCTTACACCACGTTGTTTATTCAAATGAGGGTGGTTGTTGTTGTTTTTCACAAAATGGTTGCTTTTGGGGGGCCAGTGCAGTTTGTGTAGCAGGATCTCTTCCCTTGTGCTTAAAAAAAAAGAAGAAGAAAAGCTTTCAAACTCCATATCAGTAGCATGGCATAATATATGCACTTTTCCTGCAGAATTCTAATGGCCCTGTGCGGAGGGAAATTTACTCCGTCCTTATAGGAATTAAAGGAAGGCATTTATTTCATTCAGAGAATGCACTGTCTCCCAATAGTTGTGGTGCTAAGGACTCTCAGCTTTGAATGGGACCTTTTATTGTGGAGGAAGAAAGCGCAGATACAGCACCGAGGGGAAATTTCAGAGTCCAGACTCGAGTGCCTAGCAACTCTTTGCCATCTCTCATTTTTTCCCAGTCCCTGACTAACTGAACCCTTTCCGTCCATCTTTAATTGATGGGGTTAAAATAAACCCTCAGCACTACCCGTGTTTTTGTGGCCCCCATAATAGGACCATTGTGTGCCCCCTCCAACTCTTGTGCTCTCTATTTAGGAATGTGTCGCTCTGAGCGGTTCAAAAGTGTGAGTAAACGAAAAAAAGGGGGCACAATCACTTCATTAATGATTTGTAAACAGAATATTCTGCACTGACACCACCTGCATAGGCTTTCAAAAGAAAACATATACATATACTGTACTTGTGGAAGCCCTCTGTATGTGGAAACAGTGTCATTTTATTCTGCCAAGTGCATAATCGCGCCAATTAACACTTTTAAACTCCTGCTAAATAGCGGCATTAAATGGAAGGGTTTCTCAGATAAACACCCCCCACACCCCCCCAAAATAAAATCCAAAAGAAACAGGCATACAAAAGGAAAGAAAGAAAGAAAGAAAGAAAGAAAGAAAGACAAAAGAAAGAAAGAAAGAAAGAAAGAAAGAAAGAAAGAAAGAAAGAAAGAAAGAATATCCCCCCTGCTACATGTTTGACACAGAGTGGCATATAAACAGAGGTCAAAGTTATCATGGCAAGTAGGAAGAGGGGGATAAAAAGGTATATGAAAGTAAGGGGAGAAAGTTCACTCAACATTTCAAAATAGCAGCAAAAGTGTTTATAGCTGGAGTTTGCTGTTGCTGTAGGCCTCATTAAAGCAAGTCTTTGTTTTCTGCTTTTCAAACGCTACATATTATGACAGCTAGAAACAGCTTACCAGCCACATGCTGTCATCTCGGCCTGCCAAGAAACCATGTAATCATTCTTAGAGTCTGAAGGTGGGTAGCTACCACTGGCTTTGTGAAGATGTCAAAAAAGGAAAAAGACGAAAACTGCTGTGCATAAATATAGTTTCAACTACAATGCATGGGGTGTGTGTGTTTTTTAAAAGAAGAAGCTTCTGTAAATCTTATTGTGAGAGAGTATGCACCTTCTGTATCTACGGACACTGAAATAAGCCCCTTGCGAATCAGAAGCCACACAATATTCAAGGCTGCGTCAGATGCTGATAAAGTTAATCCCAGTTGTATTGGGCATCAGTGTAATAATACGTGCAAAGGAGAATTTGCACTGTGAACTACATGCAGGCTGCAAAAGATTTTTGAGAAGCCCCTTAGCAACTCACCTGCCATTGTACCTTCTCATCGTTGTTGAGCGCCCCCTGGCCTGTTGCCATTCTAAATCGGGGTTAGCAGGGAGCCTGTCCACTGTCCCTCAGACCTTGTGGGGGGCCGGACTATATTTTGGAAAAAGAAATGAACGAATTCCTATATAGTGGTACCTCGGGACGCGAACGGGATCCGTTCCGGAGCCCTGTTCGCATCCTGAACAGAATGCAAGACGCAACGGCGCTTCCGCACATGTGCGTGATGTCATTTTGAGCATCTACGCATGCGAGAGCGACGAAACCCGGAAGTAACGCACTCTGTTAATTCCGGGTTGCCGTGGAGCACAATTCAAACGCGCTCAACCCGAAGCACATTCAGCTCGAGGTATGACTGTACCTCACAAATAACCCAGAGATGCATTTTAAATAAAAGCACACATTCTACTAATGTAAAAAGACCAGGCAGGCCCCAGAAACAATCCAGAGATGCATTTTAAATAAAAGGACACATACTACACATGTAAAAACACACTGATTCCTGGACCGTCCTCAGGCTGGATTGAGAAGGCGATTGGGCCGGATCCGGCCCCCGGGCCTTAGTTTGCCTACCCATGGTCTAAATGTTACACTCACCTTGTGATCTGCAATGTTGTCCAGCAATGGCTTTGCCACTTTGCAGTGTGTATCATGGATGCTGTCACTCCTGTTTCCAGCTCCAGGAGTTTCTTGATAGCTTGGTCCTATCCATATGATAAGTGAGAGATTCCATTAGAGTTTGCATTAAGTTCACATGGGATGGGACTTGAGAATATGTTCTTCGTCACAACCACCTGTTAAGCTTTTAGACCCAGGCAAGGCACACTTTTGAGTTGTGCAGGAATGTCCCACCTGCGTGTGCGCACTGCACCTAAGTAAGTAGGTCTCTTCCCATTTTTGGAGTTAGGGCCTTGTCTTGGGGCAGCATTCTGTGCCTTCCTCCCCTCTCCAAATCCTGCTCAGTCACCCCAGGCTGTGTAGTGTTATGAGTTTGGCAGAAGGGGAGGAATAGGCTATATGCCAAGACTCTTCTAATTCAGGGATCCAGAATGTGCTAAAATATAATCCAGGATTCAGATGTCAGGAACAGCCAGGCTAACCTTCTGGTAAGGGGGATAGCCTAGGCAATGGGCCAAGCAAGGGGACGAAGGAAGTGGGTGGGGACCCTCCTTCAATTCACTGGTAGTTAGAAAGACAAAGGCCAGAGCTGAGGGTGATGTGAGCCTGAAGCAAAGAGTTGAGTGGGGCAGAATGCTTGATTTGCGTAGACAGGCGGAGTCCCCAGATCCCGCGCGGTCCCCCCGTCATGTGGAATAACGACTCAAGACAACGTGCTATGGGATTAAATTGGCCACAACTTTATTAAATTTCAAATGTGGGTAGACCTTGGCTCAGGTATTGGGCGTTCTCCCTCCCCAGTCCCCAGCCGGGGACCTAGGGAGTATCAGGGTTATCCAGTGTGGGGGGGGATGGGCCAGCTCTGGAGAACATATGTTCAAGCAGAGATAGCCGCCCCCGTTACGCCGCCGCCGCAGGGGAGAGCAATGACGACCTTTCGGCGTACGGTCAAAGCCTCCCTTCAGAAAACCCCTTTAACCCTGGTATCGCCGCCGCAAAGAGGAAGAAGGACTAAAGGATTCCGCCCAAGGCTTGATACCGCCAAAGTTGTGACGTTTTGCTACGGGAAAGGCGAAACCTGCCAATGCAGGGAAATTCCTTTCCGGCCCTTTAACAGCGACCTTAACGTAGCAGCGCCCGCATACCTGTGAAGAAAAGTTAACCTGCAAAATAAGACATTAACTGAGGGTGCGTAGGGTGGGAGAAGCTCTGGAGCCAAGTGAGGATTCCCAGGTAAGATCCTCCCTCTATTGTGTGGGCAGGTAATCCCTCCCCTACCTGGCCTGGTCTCCTTGACAACGCTTCCCCCAGGTGGGATTGGACAACTGACTGAGGTAGGCGGAGACCTCCAGGTATCCCACCTGAGGGAAGGCAAAGCCAAGCCTATGCTGTTGGAGCCGCTCCAGATCTAGGGGCTGCATGCGTCCATGCAAAGGGCGCCCCCCGTTTTAAGCGGGGAGCGGTCATTCTGTTTGAATCCAAGCCTACATCTATGGGCCAAGCAAGTCCCTCATAGGGTGGTAATAGCTGTTTTAATGCTTCATCATAGGCTCAGGTTGTATATACAGTGGTACCTCGGGTTATATACACTTCAGGTTACATACGCTTCAGGTTACACACTCCGCTAACGCAGAAATAGTGCTTCAGGTTAAGAACTTTGTTTCAGGATAAGAACAGAAATCGTGCTCCGGCGGCGCGGTGGCAGCAGGAGGCTCCATTAGCTAAAGTGGTGCTTCAGGTTAAGAACAGTTTCAGGTTAAGAACAGACCTCCAGAACGAATTAAGTACTTAATCTGAGGTACCACTGTATGTGTAAATGTCAGGCAGCAGTGGATCCAACACATCGGCAGGTTGCCAGGAACGGATAAGATAAGGAAAAGCCCTTATCATTTGCTTTTTATTCAGTATTTACAGAGAGAGGCTTGGAACACAGCCTCTTGGATAATGGCGTTGTCCCAATTGACTCTCCACACCCTTTTTCTCCCACTTCCTCATTCATCATCATCTCGCCTACGGGTGGTGCCGAGGGACCTTTGCTTCTGAGCTCTTTGCTCTCCTATTTTCAATGCCCACCATGTTCTGGGAGAGGGGGGGCACCTAGAATGCTTTCTAAAGACACTGTGTCCGTCAGCTGTTGTCCTCCTGGTGGTTCCTCTTCCTTGCGAGTCGAGGTCCCCAAGCCACCCCCTAAATAAACCACAATTCACACAGAATTTTTGTTTAAGGTTTTTGGCATGATTTTGGCCACAACTTTATTAAAATACATAATGTGAGTGGTTTCTTAGGCATTGGTTACGACTATCTGTCTCCACCCAGGGACAGAACTTCTGCAACCCTGTGAAAGTCAGTAAGGGAAAACATTTGGGGAGAGGATGGAGCTGGAGCAGACCCTCACCTCTCCCCGCATGCTCTCAGGGGCTTGCGTGGCCCTAGCCCCTTGACAGGGGATCAGACAAGAGCATGGTGAGCCCCTGGATTCCTTTAATGGATTTCCCTTGCAGCAGCAGCATTGGAGGGGCAGGCACAGCCAATCCTTACCCTTCCACCAACCAGTTTTAACCAATGCCTAACCGCAACCTTGCAAGTTGTGACGATTTGCTACGCAGTAGGCAAAAATCAAATGGCACCGGCCAGTCAGCCAAATGGACAAAATTCGTACCAGGTCCCTGCCCCCAAAGCAGACGACCCCTTGACAGGCATAGCAAGGTGTAATGGTTCTAGAGGTTGCTCGTGCGTAAACCGGCGCCACACCTGGCTGGGTTGCCTGAGTGAACCTTTTCGGTCCGGACAGCCACTCGCCCGTGGCTGTCTCAATAGCTGGAATCCATCAGTGGGCGTTTCTTGAACTTCTTCCAGCAAAGAAGCTCTTTGACGCCTAGTCTCCGCCTACTCTCCCTGCACGGAAGCCTTCTGCGCAAGGAGGGTGTGGGCAGTGGAGGACCCCTACTCTCCCCACTGGTTCCCGGCAAGGAGTCATGGAACCGCCTCGCCGCTTCCCCCATCTGCCCCCCTTCTCCACTGGTGCTACTCTGATTCTCTTCCCCAGAAGATGGGCTGCCTCTCCCCCTCCCAGGGTGCTCTCTGGAGTCCCTCTGGAACCCGCTCTCTCCCTCCGGCCCTGATGGCAGTTCCCTGACACAAGGTCAGACACACAAGCCCTAACTTAGGGAGGGTGGGCAGGTGATCCGATGCACGCAGCAAAAGGGAACGTTAAATGCTGCGTGCTAAGTATATAAACCCTCAAGCCATCCCACACATTGGCAACATCATAATTCGTCCAACAACCCAGAATAGTCAATCACAATCCTGGACATTTAAACTATCCCACCCAGCAACCCACTGCAACACGTGTTCTCCATGAAGGAGAACACGCTTTGTCCTCCTCTCCCATTATTTCCCAGCTTTCCCCCTCATCTGCCTCTGAGCTGTGACCTCCCTCAAACCCCTGTTGTAATTCTGAACTGTCTTCCTCTTCTCTGGAAGGGTCAGGCTGGGGAGGCGGTCTCCACCATTCTTCCTCTGCCCAGTCCTTGACAGTAAATAAACAACATATCATAAAGAAACCATAGTCTCCTCTGTCCATCAAGGAAACATGAACCCTGGGTAAGCGTTGAGAACCCCTGGAATCTCTCACCGCTTGGGGACTGGAGGTGGTGTGTAGCAATATCAAGTCCTTCTGCTGACTCCAGCGACAGCCGGGGACCAGTTGGGACTCCTGGCTCATCATCGAAGCCTGCTGGGATCGGGGAAAGGAGAGAGTCTCTATGTGTCAGATTTGGCTCTGGTCTGGGCCGAAGGTTGCCATGGGACTCGTGACATTTCAGGTGGGCAGCTGTTTGATGAAGAAGTCTGGATTATAAGGATAGCCGCTGGATGTTGTTTTCTGCAGCAGTTGATATCAGTCTCTGTGGATCCATCAACCTGCATATTATCACTCAAGTTCTCCATGATTTTGTAACATCAAGGAAGGTTTCAACATTTTCATCCTTGCAGTGCCACAGCAATAAATGTTCCATATGTTTGAAATATGCTAATCTCCCCCCCCCCCCATTATTGTCTTTCATACAGTTCTGTGATATTACTTGGATTAGTTTAAAAGACGAATTGTGACTAAATGTTCAAGGTTTTAAAATAGACTTCATGCTTCAAACCTTAGTGAAATACATACGCATGGCAAAAACTATTTGTAGATCCACACCAGACATTTAAAGGACTTTCAATGCACATTTATTATTATTATTATTATTATTATTATTATTATTATTATTATACTGCCGTATACCCGGGGGTCTCAGGGCAGTTCACAGAATAAAATAAAGATATAAAACCACAAAATACATTATAACAACAATAACAACAACCTAAATCCCCCCCAAAAAATTTAAAGGGCATAGGATGTAAATCAGATCAATATTATTAAAACACTTGCATTCCCCTAATGCATCCTGAGAGGTGTAGTTTATTAAGTTTCCCAAAAATTAGAGTTCTGTGAGGGGAAAACAATAGTTCCGAACGTTCTTGGGAAAGTTTATAAAAATCTGTTAAATTCCTACCAAATCTATCTATAGCAGAGCTAAAAGAGGAACCTCCAGTTTCAAAGACAGTAGACCCCTGTTTATCAGGTGTTGCAGACAAACCCAATTTTTATCTCCATCATGTCTTGTTTGTGAGTTTCCTGTGGGCATCTGGCCTCTACTGGAGACAAAATGCTGGTCTAGCCTGGTAACATGTGGGAGTGCCTTTTGGGTTGTCCTTAGACACATATTTACAGCGGTAATGTGCATGTCCCTTTTTAGAACAAAACTTTACCCTGAATGCTTAAAAAAGTTCTTATGCAGTGCATTGGTAGAATTCAATGGATTTTGAAACCTGCGGTCTCCCTGCCCCCAACGGCTCTGTGTTTTACCCAGTGAGTTATTTATATATATATATATAAAACTTTCACACATGTCACTGATAGATAGTGAAGTGCTGGCCAGCTGGGACCAAGGTATAATTTTGCGGCCATATGCTTTCAGTTTAGTTACTTTTGAGGTGTAATTGGTGCATTCAATTTGAAGGGAAGTTTTTTCAGCTCAGCGCTTTAAGCTGACTCATGTCAAGCAAATAGCATGTTGTTCCTACGTTTAACCAAACACCGCTATGGAAAAAACCAAAAAACCGCTCTATGGAATTTCCTGCCCTGCATATCCTCTCCATCAGATGTGGCTCAGAATGTAATGCGCGTAATCTGGGCTCAAGGTTTGCTGGATGCTGCTTCCTCAAAAGTTAGACATTTTTTTGGGGGGGAGCCCCTTCTATGAGATATGCACCAATTCTCTCAGTAATTCACACACTGTATGCCAGGGCACTCTCGTCGCCAGAGGAGGACTGCTTGTGTGCGGTGACAAATGCACTAATGAAATAATTAAAAGCTCATTGGGGCTCCCGTTACTCACTGATCTCTGCATGATGTCTGGCCATGAAGCCTTTCAATCTGCCTCCACTGGGGTTATGCTGCAGTCCCTGTCAAGCGTCCCTTATTTGGCGGGACAGTCCCTTATCCCAGCGCCATGTCCTGCTGCTGTCCCTTATTGATGATGTCCCTTAAATTTCCCGGGTTTCAAAGGAAGCAGCTCCTCTCCCTCCCTCCCTGCTGGCCAGGGAGGAGGGAGGCTCCAACTGTGTTGCTTGGATGCGTTGCTCACCCAATAAGAAATCTAAGAACGACTGGGGGGTGGAGCTTGCATGTCTTGTGGTGATCAAATCAGCTGCATTGCCTGGGGACTTGCCTTTGCTCAGCGCTTCCCAGCGGAGAGGTGACTGTGATTTTCCTTGCTGCATCCCCTTTGCCGGGTTGCTGTGCTGTGGGAACCACCGCTTGAGGCTTCGTTTGGCTGCTGGCTGGGCTTCCTGCCTTTAGGAATCCTTTATTTTGGCTGCTGATCCCTTATTTTCGAGGCTGCTGGTCCCTTATTTTCAAATCTGTAAGTTGGCAGCTATGGTTCCTGTAACTGGATCATTCAATCACTCCCAATGTAGAGATGTAGCAGATTTAACTGGCCTCAGAGGAGACCCACCCAGCTTAGCGACTTGTGCAAAAACACACACACACCCCACAAATGTATGTGGTGTGTGTGTGTGTTTGTGTGGTTCTCTGGCAGGACAATTTGTTCTTACTCTTAAACCTAATGTTTTAGGTGTGAGCACAAAATGTGGTCCTAATTTTAATTTAGGGGAGGAATAGAAGCCCTATGCAAGTATTACTCACACACAGACCAGAGTAGGACCAGTGCTGGATTTACGTATAAGCTAAACAAGCTATAGCTTAGGGCCCCACTCTCTTGCCCCCCCCCCCAAAATAAATAAAGGGAAGAGCAAACCGGATGTACGTTTCCAAAATATAAAATAAAAAAACAAATAAAATAAAACCTACATACAGCAACCGTATTTTGTGTTGTGTAGGCTCCTATGATGTAAATAATGGGCCCCGCCTGCTAGCCTGCTCCCTAAAATATCACTGGTTCGCTCATTTCTATATATAGGGTGCCTACATTCTGCATGGACTGGTTTCATGGCAACATGTGCAAATGGCTTTAGATACCTATTAGGTCCATAAATTACCATATAGCATATATTCAACACAAAAAACAGTGACAATTTGTTGTTGACAAAGGAGAGCTGGACATATAAAGGGCCCCATTACCTTCAGGAGCTTAGGGCCTCATCAAACCTAAATCCAGCCCTGAGTAGGACTGTGACACCATTGGATCACTGCCTTTTTTAATAGTCATGCACTGCACATGAATTCGTATAGAAATGGCTGCCTTTCTCACATGTAGGAGGGGGGTGGTCTGTACAATCAAGATTATCTGATGGCTGAACTGGTACGAGTTTTACTACTTCGTCTTCTGTTCATGTAAATTAGGTCTCTGTGTCTAAATTCAAATCAGGGGACTCGTTTGCAAAATCTCTATTACAATTAATCCTTGTGATTATTCCTGCATGTGTGTTTGTATTCATGAATTAGGGTTCAAAGTAGGCTAAGCCATTGACTATTGAATCCCTAATGGTCCTTTTAACCTTTCTTATTAATTTTAATTAGAAAGCTTTTCTATTTTGTGGTTATTGATTATTTGCAAAGGGCATATTTTGAAAGTATTGTTTAGATCAGGCATTGCTGACACAGCTATAACCATAAAGGGCCCTGTAATTTTTGAATGTAAAATAAAATTTGTTATTAATTACAGCCATTAGGATTTTATTTTGCAATAAACCAAGCTGTAAGAGAACTTTAGAGGACTAATATTGCCATAAAATAAACGAACATATGGAAATAAATTGCAAAAAAAAAAGGTCTAACAATGTACTTTGGCAAGATTTCACTCTGTGTGCCCACTGTTATGGGAAGAGTATCTCTTCTTGCTAACCAATTAGCAACCTAATTAGATAACCTCTTGTAAGCTCATTGGTATCATCGAAGAAAATAATTCCATGGCCAGATTTTCACCCCTCCAATAATTCAGAGATGACAAGGAAGACATAAGGTAAAGGTAAAGGGACCCCTGACCCTTAGGTCCAGTCGTGACCGACTCTGGGGTTGCGGCGCTCATCTCGCTTTATTGGCCGAGGGAGCCGGCATACAGCTTCCGGGTCATGTGGCCAGCATGACTAAGCCGCTTCTGGCGAACCAGAGCAGTGCACGGAAACGCCGTTTACCTTCCCGCCGGAGTGGTACCTATTTATTTACTTGCACTTTGACATGCTTTCGAACTGCTAGGTGGGCAGGAGCAGGGACCGAGCAATGGGAGCTCACCCTGTCGCGGGGATTCGAACCACCGACTTTCTGATTGGCAAGTTCTAGGCTCTGTGGTTTAACCCACAGCACCACCCGCGTCCATTTTTGTTGCCTAGTTTTAATCAGCACTGACTGGCTCCAGAAGGGGGCAAAGTTGGGCATTTGCCAGAGTCCCAAGACCAATAGAAGTCCCACTGCCCTAACAGTGCTCTCATTTCCACTTTGCACCAGCCACCCTAGAAGATGAGAAATCACTCTTTTCGATGCCTCCACCTTTTTCATGTGCCATGTCCTGAAGCGCCACCAAATTCTGGCACCAATACTGCTTTTAGTGGCCCTGTTCCAGTAGCAGATCTTGGGGTCTCAAATTTCAGTGGTGCCCCATGCAGTGCAAAAATTTGGACCCCTTCTGCCTCTCTAGCCCCATTCTAAATCATAGTTGCCATGTCCCTGACGGTGCCCCCAGGGCTCTGACTGAACTGGCCGTGCTGCCCTAAATCTGCCTCTGCCTGTTCTAACACCACTAGTTGTGCCCCACTTTGCACCCCAACACAGATGGCTGCAGTGTGCTGTATTCATTCACTTTTTGGTAGCTTGTTTTGCACTCATTGAGAAAAGACAACAATTTTTTGGATTAAGTATGCACTGGGAGAGGGATGCCGGTGGCACTTTGGGTTAAACCACAGAGCCTAGGATTTGCCGATCAGAAGGTTGGCGGTTCAAATCTCCATGACGGGGTGAGCTCCCATTGCTCGGTCCCTGCTCCTGCCAACCTAGCAGCTCGAAAGCGCATCAAAGTGCAAGTAGATAAATAGGTACCACTCCAGTGGGAAGGTAAATGGTGTTTCCGTGTGCTGCTCTGGTTCGCCAGAAGCAGCTTAGTCATGCTGGCCACATGACGCAGAAGGTGTATGCCAGCTCCCTTGGCCAGTAAAGCGAGATGAGTGCTGCAATCCCAGAGTCACTGGACCTAATGGTCAGGGGTCCCTTTACCTTATGTACTGGGAGACAAACAACAGCAACACAATTGTCCTGGGAGTTCCCAACAATTCAAAGCAAATCTAATCAATTTTAATGTATAAAATGACAGGCTGTGCAGCATTATTTATTAACATCATTTGTGTTAAACCAAAATGGTTAAAACATTACAAAAAATAAAAAATAAATTCCGACAATAAACACAGCAAGAAAACATTCCAACAGGACACTCCAAGAAAACAAAGGTGAAAAAGCACACCCAGTATACGGGGGCATATAAATTCAATAAATAAGTAAATACACCCAGACCACTTCAAGGGTGATCAGGATGAAATGCCTCTATTCCCCCAGATGTCATGCTGACATGTGATTAACAATAATAATAATAATAGAGGTGTGTCATGTGAGCTAGTCATACTCTAGGTATCCACCTCTCAACATGCACACATACAATTTCATTTCAGTGGGAGTCGAGGTCTAACAGGTTAAGCTGCAGCTTGCAGAAGCAGTCGGTTTTGAGGAATAGTTAGCATTTTTTATTTTCATTTTCTTGCAGTACTGCTCAATTACTGTGAGCAACAATTAACCGCGCAAAGATTACGGGGGCAGAAAACGTCGACTGTTCTGCCAGGGCATTCCATTTATTTATTTATTTATGACAACCTCACCTACGCTTTGGGGCTTTGCCAAAACCCCGCGAATTCCTCTGGGATGATGACGAGCTATATTTGTGGGATTTCAAATTACAGTAAAAGGAAATTGCACAGTGACCCTTCTTTACACTCGAGCAATTAGCAAACCGTATAATTTTCCGTTGGAAAGGGAATGTACGACCTGCCTTGGAGAAAAAGAAGCAGCCTTTGGCAACTACAAATGATTCTTTTAAACCGAGCAGATTGATTTAGTTAGTAATTCATAGCAATCATTACTGAGTAGTCACTAAATCCCCGTTTTAACCCCCACCTCCTCCTTGGGTTGAAAACGGCACATGCCTGTACATAACAAGATGAACTTTCTTCAACATAACCCAAGTTAATCCTTAAAAAAAGGCAAGGAAACCCCAGACCTCGACATAGGTTCTTTTAGAGGGCTAGAGGATGTTTAAGATTCCATTTGAGAACATTTTCCAGTGTGCCATTCAGGGCAAGTGGAAAACTGTCAACGGAGCTTTGCACTCAAAACAGTCACAAAGGGGCTGGTTTGAGAGGTGTGCATAACAGACTCCTATTCCACTATTCCTTTGTATACCACTTAATATTTCCTTAAAAGATTTCCTTTGCTCAACATATGCCATGGGCTAATTCTGCAAAGGATTATGAAATATCATGAAATATTTGTCTGTTCCTGAGCACTGAAGTGATCTCCCTGAGGCACAGTGTGTATGGTGGTGCTGGGGTGGCCAGACAACAAGACCCCCCCCCTCAGCCTCACTGATGTGGTCCAAAGGAAAGCAGAGCAGTATGTTGGGCACCAGTTTGGCTGCAGGAGTTGCTAGAAGGAGGTGTAAAAGATTCTATCCAACCATCTTAGGGACTCCATTCTGGATTTGTGCAGAGTTTACTCCTCAAGCTTTTCTTTGAGAGCCAGTGTGGTATAATAATAATAATAATAATAATAATAATAATAATAATAATAATAATTTTTATTTATTCCCCGCCCTCCCAGCCAAGGCCGGGCTCAGGGCGGCTAACAAGCAATAATAAAAACAAGTTGAATGATTACAACTTAAATACAACATTAAAATACAACATTAAAATATTGAAACATTAAGATATTAAAATGTAGCCTCATTGCAGGAGGAGAAAGGAAAAGAAAAAAGAAAGAGAGGGAGTGAATCAAATTGGCTTCAAGCCAAAGGCCAGGAGGAACAACTCTGTCTTACAGGCCCTGCGGAAAGAAATCAGATCCTGCAGGGCCCTGGTCTCATGAGGCAGAGAGTTCCACCAAGCCGGAGCCAGAGTTGAAAAGGCCCTGGCTCTGGTTGAGGCCAATCTAACTTTCATTGGGCCCGGGACCACTAGGATGTTGCTATTTATGGACCTTGAGGCTCTCCGTGGGGCATACTGGGTGAGGCGGTCCCGTAGGTACAAGGGTCCTAGGCCGTGAAGGGCTTTAAAGGTCAAGAGCAGCACCTTAAATCTGACCCTGTACTCCACCAGGAGCCAGTGCAGCTGGAAAAGCACTGGGTGAATATACTTCCATGGCAGAGACCCCGTGAGGAGCCTCGCTGGAGTTTCTGGGACAGCTTCAAGGGCAGCCCCGCGTAGAGCGAATTACAGTAGTCAAGCCTGGAGGTGACCGTCGCATGGATCACTGTGGCCAGGTCGGGGTGGGAAAGGTAAGGGACCAACTGCTTGATGCGGCGAAGGTGGGAAAATGTCGCCTTGCCTGTTGCTGTAACCTGTAACCTGTATAGTGGTTAAGAGCTGTAGACTCGTAATCTGGGGAACTGGGTTTGCGTCTCTGCTCCTCCACATGCAGCTACTGGGTGACCTTGGGCTAGTCACACTTCTCTCAGCCTCACTCACCTCACAGAGTGTTTGTTGTGGGGCAGGAAGGGAAAGGAGAATGTTAGCCGCTTTGAGACTCCTTCGGGTAGTGATAAAGCGGGATATCAAATCCAAACTCCTCTTCTTCTTCTCCTGAAGATGTCCTGCAAGGTTTAGAATCAGAGTTTTCCTTTTCCTAGATGGGCTCCTTTCCCACCTGGTTGATGAGCCCCATCTGCCCCTCAATTTCCTTTACAACACGTGCAGAAACTGCCTTCTTGATCATTGGAACCATTACTGGTCTCATCAGCTCAATCCGCTGGATTTTTGCATGCAGTTTTTTCATGCAGGGGAAGTCCCTAACTCACCAAGGGTTTGAGACCCATCGGCTACCCTCACCTGGTTTAGCTGGTCAGTCGAAGCCGTTCCTGGAGTGCAGGTGCTGTCACATGCTGACAGCTTTTAGGAGTCACAGGTTCCCAGCTTGATAACACAGTAGAAGAGGTATTTAAAAAGGAGGATTTATTGCAAAGCAAACAGATAACTCCGGACGACTCTAACAAAGCCTCAGACATCATTACTCAAGATGGCCCTTCTGAAGACTTCTTCCACCGTCGACAGAAGATGTTGAACATACAACCCTTATGTCTCTTGTTGTTGTTGTTGTTGTTGTTGTTAAAACCTGCTTCGAAGAAGAAGACTGAAGGAGGGAGGACATGCTTGGAAAAAGCTACTCTCCTGGTAATCTGTGACGAGTTTTGTGTTATGAAGATGGGGAAATGCTACAAAAGTTTTTTATTCTTTATTTTAGCCTCTTTCCCATGACTTCATCCCATGACACTGCGAAGATGTTTAATGGCGTAGCACTATATGGACCAGGCCAAGCATGCATCTGTTTCCCATTGAATTATTGCTTAGTAAGACTGGGGTGTCAATCAGTTGGGAATGACATAGGAACATATGAAGCTACCTTAGACCGAGTCAGATCTAACTCAGTATTGTCTACACAGACTGGCAGTAGCTCTCCATGAGTTCAGACAGGAGGTGTCAAAGATATGAGTTTAATATGGATAAAATGTCATGTTTGTATACATTGTGTTTGAAAACTACTGTTCCCTAGTGAACCACCTCATTGGTCACCACTGCTCAGTAGATTGGTTTGTAGCATATTTGTGGGGCAGTAGCGTTTGTGGGACACGGGTGGCGCTGTGGGTTAAACCACAGAGCCTAGGACTTGCCGATCAGAAGGTCGGTGCTTCGAATCCCCACGACAGGGTGAGCTCCTGTTGCTCGGTCCCTGCTCCTGCCAACCTAGCAGTTCGAAAGCACGTCAAAGTGCAAGTAGATAAATAGGTACCTCTTCAGAAGCTGCGGAACCCATGTCAAAACATGGGCAAAGTCACACCCAAGTCATGATTTGGTCTGCCATCTTGCAACAAAATGGCACCAGGCACTGAAACATTGACAGAGACTGCTACCCCCACCCAGGGAATTCTCATGCTGAGTTTGGTCAACAATATCACAAAAGGCAACCAAACCTACAGGGCCTAGGACTTGCCGATCAGAAGGTCGGCGGTTCGAATCCCCGTGACGGGGTGAGCTCCCGTTGCTCGGTCCCAGCTCATGCCAACCTAGCAGTTCGAAAGTACGTCAAAGTGCAAGTAAATCAATAGGTACCGCTCCATCAGGAAGGTAAATGGCATTTCCGTGCGCTGCTCTGGTTCGCCAGAAGCAGCTTAGTCATGCTGGCCACATGACCCGGAAGCTGTGCGCCGGCTCCCTCGGCCAAAAAAGTGAGATGAACGCCACAACCCCAGAGTCGGCCACGACTGGACCTAATGGTCAGGGGTCCCTTTACCTTTGCCTAGCATTTGTGGGTTGATTTAAAGGGCGCTCTCTCACACACACACACCTCACACACACACTCCTTACAGTTAGAGGACAACCTTACAGTTCTTGCAAAAGGAAGCCAGCTAGTCAAATTCTCATTCCTGTTAATTTTCTTAAACCATCTGACTTCTGTCTTCTTTGAGCCAGTTTGGTAAGCTCAGCTTTTATTCCAAATGCAAGCTTTTGTTTCCTGCTTCTCGGAAGAGTCTAATTGATTCAGCTGACGTCTGGGTGCCCGGGATAAGTATTTGTTGTGCCGGTGCAATCAGTATGGGTAGGACACGACTGCATGGTGCATGTTGCATTATTCACTTTCATCTACATGCAGCTCAGGGAGGGCAGGCTTCTCACTGCTACCTTTATGTTGGTTCATCCGATATCCTAGTCTGGCTGGTACAGTGGGAAGCCTGGGAGATCAGCTGTCATGCTGTCGGCCTCCTGCTGAATTCAGGGAGGAATACAGAATGGGGGCGTGCTATGTTTAACAGGGAATCTTTCAATGCGGGAAGTTTTTCGCCAACAAAGGGCTTCTTCCCTTTCTTCGGGGCTTCCTCCTACGGCAACGGGGATCGCGTTGCAAATCCATGTGGTCAAAATAGGGTGAACCCCACAAAAGCGGATGGGGAAGGGAATAGGCATTGCGCTTTCGCTTGCTCTTGTCTGATGGATCCCAAATTAGGTTTCGTTCCATTTTGTTAAAGAAGAACAGCAGCAAATGCCATGTTAAAATGAATTTGCAAAGAGGGACAGGGCACCTTTTTATCCCTGGGCACTGCATGCACTAAGGGGCAGGGAGTTGTGAATTGCACAGTCGCATGAGTGCGTGCACAGTCTCCCAGCCTCCCTTTCTGCCTCTTCCACACACAAACACAAACACACAAATGCTTTAACCTGAGGGGAACCACAAAATGGCACCTCCCTCCTTGCCAGTGAAGAAAGAGTGAGTGAATAATAATAATAATAATAATAATAATAATAATAATAATAATAATAATAATTTATTTATATCCCATCCTCCCCAGCCGAAGCCGGGCTTAGAGTGGCTAACAACAGTAAAATAATACAGCATTCTAAAATCAATTCATTATAAAATCAGTTTAAATCAAATTAATGGCAACCATTGGGCTAGAGTTCTGTGAGGATTAAAGATCTATACAGTGGTACCTCGGGTGAAGTACTTAATTTGTTCCGGAGGTCCTTTATTAACCTGAAACTGTTCTTAACCTGAAGCACCACTTTAGCTAATGGGGGCCTCCCACTGCCTCTGCGCCGCCGCAGCACGATTTCTGTTCTCATCCTGAAGCAAAGTTCTTAACCGGAGGTACTATTTCTGGGTTAGTGGAGTGTGTAACCTGAAGCGTATGTAACCTGAAGTGTATGTAACCTGAGGTACCACTGTACTGGGATCTGTCACCCCTGTGGATCCTGCTACCTGAGGCAATCACCTCACTTTGCCTCATGAGTGGGCCAGCGCCGAATCTGTATGCATCCACGTGCCATTTTGCATGCTACATCTGGAGACGCCCCCCCCCCACTAACTACAGCAACATATTATAGGATAAATAGATTTATCTCATGTTTTTCTGCTTCTGTATCATTTCAGCCCTCACAGTTCTGTTCACAATCTTTCCTTCCAAATATGGAATCTAAAAAAAGGGGGGGGGCATCTTACAAGATAAGCCACAATTATTCCCTTGAAGATTTCTGCTCCCCTTCAACTTTTGGAAGTCTAGGAACTTCCAAAGCTTTGATGCATATAGCTTTCCCCTAATTATAGGTGATGCATGCCTTTGTTGGCCATCGGAAAGACACCACTAATACTATAAGCTTAACGGCTGGACATTGCACTAAATCCATGTGTTGTTTCTAAAATCTATATATGTATATCAGTGACTAGTGCCGAGATGGTAACTGCAGGCAGAGAAGAAAATTATAACATTAATGGTCACAAAAGAAGCAAAAGAAGAAAGGAAAGCAAAACCATCCTGGATCTCAAGAAAAGCCAAATTAGCTAGTAGCAATGGCCAAAATTCCAAAGTCATCATTGATCATGTTGCCACTGATCCCTTGACCAGGGTGGGATCGGATGGCTTTCTTTATGTGGCATACAAGAGAAAGCGGAATTTTTCATTGTGGTGCATTTCAAAGAGTGTTTCTGAAATGCTATCTTGTTTCAGTCTCCTTTCAGGCACAGAAAAGCAGCGCAGCGCAGAGCTAAATGGGCTAATTACCTTTGCTGCTCAGAAAAGAAGGGAAAACGCAAGAATCTCGTCTTTATCTCCTCTGATTTCAGAACCTGACATGGGGCTTTTCAGTTCCACACATCCCTTTAAATAAATGCCTAATTAGATAACTCACGGAGTCAACTGGTAAACGAGCAAAGGGCTGGCAAAGGGCTGCCTCCGTCCCCCCTTTGCCATTCATGCTCCTGGAAATTAAAAATGAAAGAACCCTTTGAACATGTGTCAGGGGGATTTTTAATTTTTTAAAAAAACCTAGTAGCTTTTTCTTCTTCTTTGGCTTCAGATTTATTCTGCATAAATATTATTTTTTGTGTGGGAAAGTGCACAAAACAAGCCTTCTCTACCCCTGACCTTCCTGCAATGAGGCCATGTTGAAACTGAGATCCTGATCATAGGGAGGATTCGAAACATGCTCACCTGAACACACGGAGAATGCCCTTCAGACTTTCCTGCTCAATGTGAGAAGATGAGGAGTGGAGGTGACGGGGACTGTCAGCATAGGCATGGAAGAATTCCTATTTTCCCCAGTTTTTCATTTTTCCAATCTTAGGTTCATTGCTCTGCAATTTCACAGTTTGCATTTTTTTTAAAAGTCCTTCTGAAGATTCATCAGCATTTCAGTTTGAATTTCTCCTAATAGACATGTTTGTATAAACTTTTGTCCAACATATACATTTTTGCAAAGTATGTTTCCCTAATATATATGCATCTTCATGCACACTGTACCTTAGTATGCACATTTTTGTACCCATTATATGGCGGGATAACTGCACTGCAAAATTCAGAGAAAAGCGAATTTTGAAGGCTGGCTTCGTTTGGGTCCATATATGGCTTGGGGAGTTGGGGACGCGGGTGGCGCTGTGGTCTAAACCACAGAGCCTAGGGCTTGCTGATCAGAAGGTCAGATAGGTAGCCGTGTTGGTCTGCCATAGTAAAAAATAAAATAAAATAAAATCCTTCCAGTAGCACCTTAAAGACCAAGTAAGTTAGTTCTTGGTATGAGCTTTCGTGTGCATGCACACTTCTTCAGATACCAGGTATCTGAAGAAGTGTGCATGCACATGAAAGCTCATACCAAGAACTAACTTAGTTGGTCTTTAAAGTGCAAGTAGATAAATAGGTACCACTCTGGTGGGAAGGTAAACGGCGTTTCCATGCACTGCTCTGGTTTCGTCAGAAGCGGCTTAGTCATTCTGGCCACATGATCCAGAAGCGGACAAACGCTGGCTCCCTCGGCCAGTAAAGTGAGATGAACACCGCAACCCCAGAGTCGACCACTAATGGACTAATGGTCAGGGGTCCCTTTCCCTATGGCTTGGGGAAGTGCGAATTTTGTATATTAAAATTTTAATGCGAACTGAAGCAAACTTTTCCTCCATCTCTAGTTGGGGAAGAGGTGGGCGAGTCTGTCTTCATATTCCCTCCAGATTTTCTTCCCACCTGCGTTCTTTTAATGCCTGAATAGGACTACAGAGTCACCAAGATTGCAGTCCGATATGCATTTGCTTGAGAGTAAATGACACTGAACTTAATGGAACTTACTTTGGAGAAATCATGAACAGGATTGCACAGTGAATTGTGAGTCACTTGGCTATGGAAGTAATAAAGGCATTCATCAAGTGAGTCACTGAGTAATAAGAAAGAGAGGAGTGGAAAAGCACATATGCATTCCTGGCTGTGCTTTTTCTTTCAGAGTAATACCTTTTCAGCACCCATTTTCCTTCCTCTTCTTCATACATATTATCTTACCTAGAATCCTTTTCTGCAGTCTTCATCTATTTTATTTCCTTATTTTTAGTTATCTGTGTGACTTAAGGAAGCGCTTAAATTGGCAAAACCATTCTATGCTTTAATTTGATGCCTTACTTGTCTCTCTGACATTACAGAATGCCCTAAAAATTACCCAAAGTTGCCTTTGATATAACAAGTGTGTGGGTGTGGGTGTAAGATAGATAGATAGATATTTGTGTGAAATTCTGTACAGTACCGTGGACTGATCTGGCAGCAAAGGAGAGAATTATCAACACCAACACAGGCTGTACCAGTCCTATCCCAGATGATGTACTCTTTGCTTCAACCAATTATGTGAGTGTCTCAGGTGTGTGAAGGCAATTGCCAGAGGTGGAGAAAAAAATATTTCTGTGCCAAAGTGGACTGACAAAGCCATCCCCTCCCTTTTACTAGTAACCAGGAAAAAAAAACACAAAATGAAAAATTGCAAGTGATATTCTAATGGTTGTCTTATATGAACAGTCACAAGAACGGGAGAACTGAGATATAATGCAATGCCCATAATAATGTGGTAGCATTGTTAAAGACATTAATTATATTTGAATTAGCAACACAGAGTTCCATTTCAATTCCCAGACTTTATTTAGCTATCTCCAAAGCAACCAGTGTCAGAATGGCTACAAGCCTGTCTTTTAGCTGTGAATAGTGGATATTTAGGTCTATTTTTTTTTTAATAATAATTTTTTATTAGTTTTCAATGTGGGTATTTAAAAACACAGAGAAACATATATATTAATAATTAAAACTGACTGACCAAGGTTACAAGTTGCATCCTAAGTATGGAGCAGTAATTTATTATGAACACACTCACAAACACACACACACACACACACACACACACACACACACAGTGGTACCTTGATTGTCGAACGGCTTGGCTCCCGAATGCCACAAACCCAGAAGTAAGTCTTCTGGTTTGCGAACGTTTTTTGGAAGCTGAATGTCCGACGCGGCTACTGCAGCCAATTGGAAGCCGTGCCTTGGTTGTTGAATGGTTCAGGGAGATGGACTCCTGGAACAGATTACGTTCAACATCCAAGGTGCCACTGTGTGTGTACATACACACTTACCCCACCTTTCCACCCACCAGGCTCCACAATGCACCTAAACATTGTATAGCAAAGCAAAGGGGGGAAACAAAAAACATTATCATAGCAGGAAATCAAACTGCAGTGACAGCAGGAGCCCAAAGACAGAATCAAAAGGGATAAATTTAGTTATTGCTCGTGTTAAATGGAATTGCTGTATTTTTCCTTGTATAAGACTAGACTTTCCCCCTAAAAAATAATGTCCAAAATTTGGGTGTGTCTTACACACAGAGAGATTCCCCTCCCATTTTCCTAAATTGGAGTCCCCCCAAATAGCGGGTGTCTTATACATGGGGGTGTCTTATAGACAGAAAAATACGGTAATATGCCATCTAAATCCCACAACTGAGTGCCTCCCTCAGGAAAGATGGCCATGATTTAGGCACTGCCCTTCTTCTAATAAGACAGCAGGAGGAGACAGAGCAGGACCTCTGGAGACTACCTGTGCTCCTAGGTAAATTCATATGGGCAAATGGCTTTAAACAGCTGATGCTCTTTCCGAGCAGACTTTCCTCATACAAGCATGTGGTTGGATGCCAATGCTATTGTGTTCAATTATGAACAGCAAATTAAAGGAAGCGGGCCATGGAAAACAGGACTAACTATGCTGGCTGAACAAACCTTATGTGGGGTGTAAGAATCAGGTGCAGTCAAATACAACATTGCTAGAGTAGACATGAAGGTTGTCTCAGTCCTCCAGGCTCCAGGCCAAGAGAAGAGAAGGGGGGCTTTCTCCCATAAGGAGATAGTCACCACATTTAAACTATGTTCTAACCTTTTAAGTCTGCCTTCTAGGAACCTTTGTGTGAACAGATGATTACTTGTGAGTAAACGTTTATACTTTCCAGAATACTGTGTAGCATCTTATTTTAGGAGGGATTAAATGGGGAAAATACCAGGAAATATTTACAGAGACTCTAACGAGTCTGAGCAAGCTATCTGCTGTGCGTGTGTTTAAAAAGAGGAATGTTAACTCTGCTGATTTTGTTGAACTTGTAAAGACAAGTTGGGACGCGGGTGGCACTGTGAGTTAAACCACAGAGCCTAGGGCTTGCTGATCAGAAGGTCAGCAGTTTGAATCCCCGCGACGGGGTGAGCTCCCGTTGTTCGGTCCCTGCTCTTGCCCACCTAGCAGTTCGAAAGCACGTCAAAGTGCAAGTAGATAAATAGGTACCGCTCTGGCGGGAAGGTAAACAGCGTTTCTGTGCGCTGCTCTGGTTCGCCAGAAGCGGCTTAGTAATGCTGGCCACATGACCGGGAAGCTGTACGCCGGCTCCCTCGGCCAATAAAGCAAGATGAGCGCCGCAACCCCAGAGTCGGTCACGACTGGACCTAATGGTCAGGGGTCTCTTTACCTTTTAAAGACAAGTTGGGATAGGATATCTTAGACAATATATCCTCCCCCACATCCCTAAACATTCCCACACTTTTTATGTAAGAGGCAATCAGGGTCAGATCCTGAGGGCCAGCCAAAGATGGCCATTTTCTTCATGGTCCGTTTGTGAACTTCCCAGAGACCTCTGGCTAGTTATTGTGGGTAAGATTAGAAGGATTCAGGTGAACCCTCCCACACATTAAAATTGTGTGCAAAGAAGCTATGCCCCCAAAACACACAGAATCACAGAACTGTACCCCTGCAGTGCAGGAATCTTTTGTCCGATGTGGGGCTCAAACCCAACCCCTGACCCTGAGATTAGACATTTTATGCTCTACTGGCTGAGCTATCCCAGCTTCAGTACCGAGAGTGATACCCCAGATATGTGGCCTGTGTGTTTGTGTTATCGTGCAGCTGGTGGATACATTGCTGACAGGGGCTGTGGCCACTGGGTATTATCCTGCTCAGCCTTCAATATGTGAGGAGTGTTTCTCTCAACACCCCTAATCATGGGCTAGGTAGTCCTTTGGCAAAATAGTTCCTATGGTCATCTTAAGATCACCACCATGCCATAGCATAGCTCATTTTTAAATAGCAGCTGCCAGCGTGGTGCCAGGGCTGAGGTTTGGAAAAGAAAGCTTTAAAGATACCCTGTACTTCCCTGTACACTTCTCTTGACCTGATATATATAGGAGGGGCATGTGTGGTTTGGACCTTCTTTTGCGTGAAAACTGCAAACCTACCAAAACCCTCTCATTTTTAAAGAAGGAAAGAAGCACAAAATTATAGAACCACAAGTAGGACCTGCAACGAAATGTTGCAGTGTAGAATGCTCTTGTTCAAGGTTCCATCCATTCATCCATCCAGACTTTTTTTCTGGATACTATAATCTGTTCTTCCCAGGCCCAGTTTTCTATATTCTCACAACAACAGCCAGTTAGCATTCTATGACCAATGAGAGTGCTCAGTGTTCACTGGGCTGTTCCCCTTCCCAAAGTATTTTTCTGAAGGTTTTTTGTTTGTTTGTTTTTTGGTACTACTGAAAAACTTCTGTTTCTCCTCAGACCTGTTGATGCCTCCTTGAGCATGGATGGTGTCATTTTGGCTACGTATGGATTGACAAAGTGTACGAGTTCCAGAATCTATGCTTCCAGGTGTCATAAGAAAGCTGTAGAGATAGTGCAGGATAGTGCGTACCCCAGAAATGATCTCTTTCAGCTTCTGCCTTGTGGAAGAAGGTACAGGGTTATAAAGACTAGGACTAGCTGCCTGAGAAACAGTTTCTACCTAAATGCGATTTTGGTGTTAAATGCAGCGTAAGGAGTCTCTATAGGAGTATACTGTATTTAAAAATGGGGTATCAGAGTTTTTAAGGGGTTAACCAGGCTGGGATAGCTGAGATAGCAGGCTTGTTGGTTTTTGAATGTCTGATGTAAATGTTTTCAATTTCGTTGTTCTGTATGGGAAAATGACAATAAAGATTATTGTATCGTATCATATCGAGTTTGCTGTTAGGAATAGGTTTATGAGGAGACAAATATATAACTAAGGGCAGATTCATTGCCTGTTTTCAAGCCCAGCCAATGCTCATTTAAAGCATATTACCTCTCTGGGCACGGCATTTTGCTAAATTTTGGAATTATAGCTCTATGAGGGGTACAGCACAGCACTTTAAATAAATGTGGATCAGGCTTGCTTCATCAGAACCAGTCACAGACATCACTGTGAACTAGGACAGGCTTCATCAACCTCGGCCCTCCAGATGTTTTGAGACTACAATTCCCATCATCCCTGCTCACTGGTCCTGCTAGCTAGGGATCATGGGAGTTGTAGGCCAAAAACACCTGGAGGGCTGGGGTTGAGGAAGCCTGAACTAGGATAACCAATGATACTTCCCACTCCAGAGCCCAAAAGTTTAGCCTGCTATACAAAACCTACAAACACTGTCTTGTAGCACTCCCTTGTGACCCACCAACGCAGCCTGCAAGGATTTTGGACTACAAAAATCGGGAGGGGAATTTCACATGTTCAGCAGGATGTCATGTATGACTGCTAGACTGTGTTCAGCATACTGGCTCACCAGTTCTACAAGCAAATGATGCTCATATCATGACACAATATGCATGCCCACATTCATATTTTATGGAATCACCAATGAAATCTCATCCTGAGCTAACGGATCCCTGAAATCTCACCTTAAAGGAAATGCTGGTGTGAGTTTGTAGGCCTGTATCACAAAAAAAACAACAACTGAGGGCTTTCAAGGGAAACAAAACTCTTTTTTGGTGCAAAATTCCCCACCTTAAGCTCTGGAAAATTCTATATTTATGTGTTCGTCATGTGACCATGATGACTGGAGCAATAAACGTGATATCTAATATTTATGCCCTCAGGAATCTACAGGGCACAGGATGCCATCTTTAAACTATCAAATAGCATCTTATGCTTATGAATGGCTGATGCACGCATCCAATCCATTTGAACTACAGTGGTACCTCGGGCTACATACGCTTCAGGTTACAAACTCCACTAACCCAGAAATAATGCTTCAGGTTAAGAACTTTGCTTCAGGATAAGAACAGAAATCGTGCTCCGACGGCCCGGCGGCAGCGGGAGGCCCCATTTGCTAAAGTGGTGCTCCAGGTTAAGAACAGTTTCAGGTTAAGTACGGACCTCCAGAATGAATTATGTACTTAACCAGAGGTACCACTGTACTACATTGCTATTCACACAAAGTTGTGCACTTATGGTTTGTTTGTTTTTTCTAATACAGCAGGCAGAGTGTTGGATTTGGGTCAAGCAAAACTTGGGTTCAAGTCTTCACTCCTCGATGAAGTTCACTCATCAACCTTACAGAAGAAACAACAGCAACAATTGCGGAGTTGTAATGTAGTATTAAAAATTATAGAACATCTAAAGTCAATGGGAATTTATAATCTCACTAAATTATGTGTAGCAAAATAGGTAAAGAACTGAAAAAAATGGAAAGAAGAGGAAACCACCTGGAATTTCAGAATGGAAAGTAAGACTTCAGTAAGCTTCACCCCCCCCCCCAAAAAAAAACCCCAGCAGCAACTCAGAAGCAAGGAATACTTTGCAAGTGACGCTAAATAAAGATTTCCCTTTGGGAGGTGTTGAGGATGACACAACAGAAGCTTGGTCCTCTTTGTTCGCCATTGAAGATCTTCAGACCAAGAACACTCAGCCTTGTTTGGGGGATCTAATATCCGATGTGAAACAAGGAACGCTTCTATTGTGGCTGTCACCAGTGGCTCTATTAGAAACAATCAATGCTTTTCCAAAGCTACATGGTGCATGATGTAATTCCATTTTCTCTCTGACTGCAGGAAAGGGGAAATCAAGTAATTAAATGTGAGAAATCACCGAACAGAGAGGGGGGCCTTTTCTGCTTGGCTACATTCCCCAATACAGTTGCCCAGCCACAGAAGACAGAATTCAGGCGAAGGAAAGACTTGCACAGCTTTGGACAATAGCGGACACTGCCCATGAATGCACCATGTAGCAAACACAGTTTGTTGTCAGGAACTAACAAGCCAGCCATGTCCTGCTCAACTTGAATAGGCCTGACGGCTAGTAGGCCTCAGTCAAAGAGATATGCTTTATGCTCTCAGATCTCATTGTCTTTGCATTCAAGTGGCTAGGCAGGAGGTGTGCCCACCAAACCAAAAGTATGGGGCAAGAATAGCAAGGGGGAAAGGAATGCTAAAGATGGGCTTCTAAAAGACAGTTTGAAAGACAGCTGAAATTTGAAAACATTGGGCCTCCTCTCGGCTCCCCCCCCCCCTCAGAAAAAAGATTGTTCAAACTGCACAAAAACACATTTCCAATGAAAAGTGAAAGGTTGGCTGGCTGGTAATCTGGGCTTTTGCCTTTCTGACTCCTCAATATTCCTTTTATTAATCCATGAATAAGATAAAATCACATACTCAAAAATAAGGGTCTGGTGACTTCTGTCTCAGTGTATCTGAAGAAGTGTGCATGCACATGAAAGCTCATACCAAGAACTAACTTAGTTGGTCTCTAAGGGGCTACTGGAAGGAATTTTCTTATTGTGTCAAAAATAATTAATTATACTTTGCTATATTTAATAAGCACTTTCCCACCCACCCAATTTTGACTGGAAATGTGCAGAACCCCTATGGAAATCTCATGAGTTGCCATCAGGCCTGCGCAGAAGGGAGGGGGCAGCCAGGTACACTTGCCCCAGACCTCGGAGGGCTAAACTGACGGGGAGACATCACCAGGGACATTACACTTTTATGCCAAGAACACCCTGTGCCTTCCAGCCAACCAGGAACGAAATAGCCATGGGCGAATTAGTTTTGCAAGCATGGTTGAGAAGTGCACAATACTTGATAGATCAGTGTAGAGTCTAAAAAGCTTCTGAACTTTGGTTTTTCCTCTGAATTTAAATTTTAGCTGGTTTATCAGCGCTACCTTGCTATCTTGTATAACCGGACTGGCTGCTCTTTTGTTTGAGTTTCTAACTTTATTCCAACAAGAAGCCTGTCCCAGGCCTCAGACAAGCCCTGCACGGGCCTGGTTGCAATAATTGCTTTCCTCTTAATTCTTCAGTCGTTTCTCCCAAGCAGGAACCTCCAAACAAATTCACCTCTGAGTTTTGCTTTAGGGTAGATTTAAGGATGCAACACAAGGCCCAACTGTATAGAGAGTTTCTTCACAGCCACTGGACTCCCATGAATGTACCTACCCTGGTGTATCTAGTTCATTTGATATGCTTTAGGTGAATTCCAGTAGCAACGCTAATTTCTGCCAAAACCTTGCAGTAATTTGCACCAGCTGCTGTCGTGTATTTTCCAAATGCATTGGGAAAATATTGAATAGCTCCCAAATGCCCTCCAAAATAGCAAGGTCTTAACTTGCCACCTGAACCTGCTACTGAAGGAGCCAAGCAGTCCTGCTTTGGGAAGGAGTCATTCCAAGATGGAAAGGGAGAACATTTTGCAGGAGAAAAAAAAAGTTCACAAAACATTCCCTTCCTTTGTTTGTGATCAGAATTATACAAGCTTTGTCCCCCCGCTCCTTTACATCAGATTCATTTTTTAAAAAAGAGATCCTTATCTACAACAAGAAGGGTTTAACTCAGGCATCACCAAACTCGGCCCTCCAGATGTTTTGGGACTACAACTCCCATCATCCCTAGCTAACAGGACCAGTGGTCAGGGATGATGGGAATTGTAGTCCCAAAACATCTGGAGGGCCAAGTTTGGGGATGCCTGGTTTAACTCATCCAACCCCAATGTACCATCCTTTATTTTATTTTTTTGTCATGTGTAGGGCATCTTATGATATGTTGTGTGGCTCCTTATAAAAGATTGGACATGTCATGCATCAGAATGAAAGTGATAATTCTTTTGGGCTTGAGTGGTAGTTAGGCATTGGGTAAGCCTTTGTTTGGATGGAGAGGAGCTTGTAGCCTTCACCTGCCCCTCCTTAGTAAGGGTATCCCATTAAAGGGATCTGAAGGTGTGGATTCTGCCCATTAAAGGGATCTGAAGGTGTGGATTCTTTCCAATGCCTGGAAGTGGCCTAGGGCCATGTCACAACCCCAACGGGTGAGGAGATTTCACCCCTCCCATATCCAAGAATCTCCTGATGATCTCCTGATGATCTCTGCTGACTCTCCAGAGAGGAGGAGGTGTGTTCTGCTATCTACTTATTCTGCCCCAGCACCACATCAAAGTGTGTCAGTCAGTCAGTCAGTCAGTCAGTCAGTCAGTGTGTTGGAGAGAGAGAGACTGAGTGTTAGAGATCGTGTGTAGAGATAAGGTTGCTGCTAAGAGCAGCTGCAGACACTCAGTGAAGTGCAGCATTCTTTATGCTTAGACCTCATTAAGCTCTGTATATAGTTGTATAATAGTTATAGATAGAATAAAAGAAGTTATTCTACAGAGCTGCTCTCCGAGTCGTTTATATACTCTGCTAGACTCTGCTAGTGCGACGACTGTCTTCTTGTTGGAGTGAATCCGGTGCTCACAACTCTAAGCTGTGAGTCCACAGCACTTTGACCTGTTCCTGTCCAGAAGGTGGTCTCTGGAAGTGCTACCCAGCTCGCCTAGCCCAGTCAGCACTGAAGTGCATGAGTCCAGTTGGTGGTACTGGCTCATGGGCGATGCTGACAACGGGGACCCATTGGGGGCCCCCTATTTGATGTAAGTCAGCCTTTCTCAACCTGTGGGTCCCCAGATGTTGTTGAACTACAACTCCCATCACCCCTAGCTAGCAAGGCCAGAGCTCAGGGATGATGGGAGTTGTAGTCCAACAACATCTGGGGACCCACAGGTTGAGAACCGCTGAAGTGATAGGGATCCCGCTATTGGTGGTTTACCCTTAGACAGACTCCCTGCAGACGGCCATGAGTCAACATATAGCCTGTCTTCCACCCAATGCCTAAGCCAAACCGCTCATATCTGTAAACAATAAAGTTGTGGCCTATTTGAACCCATAAACCAAAATAATCATGTCCATGTAATTATTGTCCATAAGGGAACTGTGGGTCATGGGGCCTTGGCATGCAGTTGGTATCTGAATGGTGCCACCAAACCTAAGAGCCAATCTAGTTCGGCATCCCATTCTAACAATGGCCAACCACTGGGAAGCACAGAGGCAGGCTTAGCCCTCGCAGGACAGGAAGTGTAGTTGGGACTCCACTTTAGGGACCAAAAAGTATTGCACTGGCACTCCTTCCAGTGTCAGCATCTCCAGATGCCGCACAACTTTGTTTTTGGAAGAGCTGCCTGACCTGACGAACTCTTCCCATCTCATTCTGAACATTACCTTTGCAGGGTGGGAGGGAGAGAGCCTGAAAATGAATGGACTGGAAAACAAATTAGGAGGCACTAGATCTGTTGCTGATTGTACTTCTTCAGGCCGCTGGTATGGAATTAAGTCTTTTAAACCTGAAAATGCCCCCAAAGTAGCATCAAAGTGGTTTTACAGCCCTGAACAAGGCCGGATTTAGGTTTGATGAGGCCCTAAGCTACTGAAGGTAATGGGGCCTTTATACGTCCAGCTGTCCTTTGTCAACAACAAATTGCCACTGTTTTTTTGTGTGTATGTTGAATACATGTTATATGGTAATTTATGGACCTAATAGGTATCTAAAGCCATTTGCACATGCAGAATGTAGGTACCCTATATATAGAAATGAGGGAACCAGTGATATTTTAGGGAGCAGGCTAGCAGGCGGGGCCCATTACTTACATCACAGGAGCCTACACAATACAAAACACTGTTGCTGTATGTAGCTTTTATTTTATTTGTTTCTTTATCTTAGATTTTGGACATGTACATTCAGGGGTTTTGCCCCTTTAATTTTTAAGCCCCCCCCCCCAAGAGAGTGGGGTCCTAAGCTATAGCTTGTTTAGCTTATATGTAAATCCAGCACTGACTTAAAGGTAAAGGTACCCCTGCCCGTACGGGCCAGTCTTGACAGACTCTGGGGTTGTGCGCCCATCTCACTCAAGAGGTCAGGGGCCAGCGCTGTCCGGAGACACTTCCGGGTCACGTGGCCAGCGTGACATCGCTGCTCTGGCGAGCCAGAGCCGCACACGGAAACGCCGTTTACCTTCCCGCTGGTAAGTGGTCCCTATTTATCTACTTGCACCCGGAGGTGCTTTCGAACTGCTAGGTTGGCAGGCGCTGGAACAGAACAACGGGAGCGCACCCCGCCGCGGGGATTCGAACCGCCGACCTTTCGATCGGCAAGCCCTAGGCGCTGAGGCTTTTACCCACAGCGCCACCTGACTTAGTGCCACCCTGACCCACCCGACCTGATAAGATACCAAAATGCTGGTGAAGGGAAGATGGTTCTGCTAATGTTACCCCTCCCACTCCCCAGTTTCAGTGTGGCTCGCTTGTCTTTCTTGTTTAGTCGTTTAGTCGTGTCCGACTCTTCGTGACCCCACAGACCCTTAATGCAGTTACGGAGCTGTACAATCTTTTTCTTTTCTTTTTTTAAGTGAAACACTGAGCACTGAGGGGCGTGGGAAGACTTCTGTAATTAGGTGGCAAAATCCAGTGAATCTGAGCCAGAACTATTGGTAGTAAAACTGAAGTCAGTCTAGTTCCTTTTCATTACTCCTTTTTTTTAAAAAAATAGATAGCTTACGAGGAGGCTATCACCTGCTTTTTTATATAAGTAACTATGTTTGACATTTCAATTTAGTTCTTACAGCTTCTAATACATTTTTTATCTTGTACTCTTCTGCAGATAATTTACTTCCTAGTGTTTCTGTGTAACAGCAGCTAGGATGAAGAAAATGTTCTCATTTATGTGTAAATTTTGTTAACAAACTCATCTGCATAATCACATTTCTGCCCAACTATTGTGTTGTACACTAGCTGGTTTTTAAACTTTGAAACAGGTCAGCTCAACGTCTTCACAAACCAAAGTGAGAACATCAAATAATAATCTCATTTGGCTGCAAGGGTACCGCTGTCATGGAACCACGATGGCATATATGGCTTAGGCTTTGTGACAAATGATAATTTTTTAAGAGAGTTAAAGGTGACACGATAGAAGCAGCATAACCTGTGGCATACACGTGTATTTCTCCTGAAGCACTGTCATCTCTATGCAAACAGTGTTTTGAAACAATAGGAAATCTTTCCAAACAGGTGAGCAGAGATGATAGGCATATATGGTCCATGAGCAATGACAGTTGTTTTAAGTGACCTTTGGTGCTCTGAAAAAACTGCTGCTGGTCTCCATCTTTCCTGTTCTATAAATGTTTAAGGTCTTTGCTACATGTTACACACATCACATGAAAAACAGCCACATGTAAGGCAGGCTCTTGACTATTCAGAATTCTGAAGAGTCCCCTGGAGGCAGGGAGAGACAGGTGAGATATTTCTCTACCTGTCTCACCTGTTGTTGTTGTTGTTGTTATTGTTATAATTATTAATATATATTTATTTATATCCGACCTTTTTACTGACAGGGATTCAAGGCAGCTTACATATAATAAGAATTGATAAAAACTTAGAAAAAACAATCATTAAAGAAACTCTCTCTCTCTATATATGTATACACATACAGTGATACCTCGGGTTACATACACTTCAGGTTACATACGCTTCAGATTACAGACTCCGCTAACCCAGAAATAGTAACTCGGGTTAAGAACTTTGCTTCAGGATGAGATCAGAAATTGCACAGTGGCGGGACAACAGTTTCAGGTTAGGAACGGACCTCCAGAACGAATTAACGTAGCCAGAGTAACCACTGTACAGGGAGGCAGGTGGCGCTGTGGTCTAAAGCTCTGAGCCTCTTGGGCTTGCCAATCAGAAGGTCGGCGGTTCGAATCACTGCGACGGGGTGAGCTCCCGTTGCTTGGTCTCAGCTCCTGCCTACCTAGCAGTTTGAAAGCACGCCAAAAAGTGCAAGTAGATCAATAGGTACCACTCCGGCGGGAAGGTAAACGGCGTTTCCGTGCACTGCTCTGGTTCACCAGAAGCGGCTTGGTTATGCTGGCCACATGACCTGGAAAAACTGTCTGTGGACAAAAGCCGGCTCCCTCAGCCTGTAAAGCAAGATGAGCGCCACAACCCCAGAGTCGTCTGCGACTGGACTTAAATATCAGGGGTCCTTTACCTTTGCCTTTATACACACACACACACACACACACATACATACATGGGAGTTGTGTGCTCCCTATAACGAGCCCCAGTCAGCAATCTGCCTGCAGCACTTTGAGTCAGTTGAAGCCCTTTTCAAAAACAGCCCCACACAGAGCACGTTACAGAAATCCAAACGGGATGTAACTAAGGTGTGTGTCACCTGTTGCTTATCAGTCTTTCTTTTGCTTATATTATTTTTGATATTCCTTATTTATTGTAATGCATTTCTCTCTCTCTCTCTCTCATCTTTTTGTATTCAGTTTTACACTACATATTTAAATTCAAACATTAAACATAATGATTAACATTTAGGATTTCCTGAATTCTTGGACTTCCCTTCACCCTTCCGTGATTAACATTTTCAATCTTTTTCAACCGCATCATATATTTTCTCTGTTTTTCTTAAAATAACCCATTTTTATCTTTACAAGCCTTACTCAAAGCCTGCCAAAGTTTTTAGTTGTTTACAGTGTTCTCTTAGGTAATTTATAAATTTCTCCCATTCCTTATTCAAGTTCCTCTCTTCCTGGTTTCTGGTTTTCCTGGTCATTTTTGCCATTTTGGCATAGGCCATCATCTTCATCAGCCATTCATCTCTGGTCAGGACTTTATCTTCTTTCCACCTCTATTGGAATGCATTTCTATCCTGCCTTTCTTCCATCATGGAACTTAAGACTGTGTGGTCCACTCATTGAGGTATGACCAGACTTGCCTTGACGAGCTTCAGTAAGGAGGTGAGTCTCAGACCATTTCTCCAGAGCTCTGCAGCCTCAGCTGCCTGCATTTCCTGGTTTGAAAAAAGCCCCCGTGGGAGGAGTTACCTCATGATTTCTTCCCCTGGCCTTGACTGAGGCAAAGTGCAGACCAGCAACGAAATAATTTGTGGAATGAATGGCTAAACCACCTCTAAAATAAGCACAATTTCTCTGAAATGTTCTCTCCCCACTGATAATGTTTTTTTTAAAAAGATTTTTATTAAGTTTTCAAAAGTTATATACAAACAAAACATAACAATAATAAAAAACAGATAAAAATAAAAAACAAGTATAATTTCAGTCCCTTTTTTTCTTATAACTTACTTCCCCGACTTCCTCATACCTCCCCTCTCTGTATTCCAATTTCTAATTTATTAATTCAGCAAATCCTTTCCCTTAATTTTCATTTAATTTTTGACCCTACTTTTCTTCTTACTTATCAATTACGGCTGGAAACCACATAATTTCTAAACCAACGTCATTCTAACATTCATTAATTTTGCAATGTTTCTTAAGATAGTCGTTGAATTTCTTCCAATCTTCTTCCGCTGTCTCTCTCCCCTGGTCTCGGATTCTGCCAGTCATTTCTGCCAGTCCCATGTAGTCTATCACCTTCATCTGCCATTCTTCCAAGGTGGGTAGATCTTGTGTCTTCCAATACTTTGCGATGAGTATTCTTGCTGCTGTTCTAGCATACATAAAGAATGTTCTATCCTTCTTTGGCACCAATTGGCCGACAATACCCAAGAGAAAGGCCTCTGGTTTCTTCAGAAAGGTATATTTAAATACCTTTTTCAGTTAATTATATATCATTTCCCAGAATGCCTTAATCTTTGGGCACTGATAATGTTTGAACACAGTTTCTTATATTATTAACTGATGGCAGTGGCGTAGCGTGGGCTGTCAACACACGGGGCAAGGCAAGTAATTTGCGCCCCCTAACCCTAACCCCCAGATGTTGCGCCCGGTGCGGCCGGCACCCCCTGCACTCCCCACCCTACACCACTGACTGATGGTTGTGATGGCAGGGGTGGGGAAGAGAAATTCAGAGCAGCACTAACAGGAAAACACAGACTTTGTGGCTGAGTCAAAGCCTAACACTTTATGCCTTATGCCATACTAACTTTCATTTAAGCCTGGAGTGGTCCAGTCCTACAGCATTCTGGGAACTTGGTTGGCATCCGTCCGTCTTGGGAGACAAAAGAGGAGCGTGCCTTTGAGGGTAAAGTCAAACGGTTGTAAGGTTACAGTGCCTGCTGTGGCTGTAGAGACTGATACAGGAGATATGTTGATATGTTTTGTTGAATCTGGGGCAGATGAAGGTGTCCGGTTGTGCTCCTCCCAGTGGTCATTCCTCCTTTGGTCACTGTGGCGTTTGCCCATTCCTTGTGATTTTGTTGGCACAGGGGGATGGAAATGGTTAATGTAGATTGACCAATGAGAAAGCTCAGAGGCGGAGCCTACCTGGTTTTGAGGCTCAGCCCAGGGGTTTTAGGAGATAGGGGGGTCAGAGTTAGACAGAGCCAGTAAAAGGCGAACATAGTGGTTGTGACAGCTAGAGTGAGAGACAGCGATAGAATTGAGAGAGAAGAGTGTGACAGTGTGAGATAGTGCCACATCTACTTAAAGGTGCGCATTTGAGAAACTGTTCTGAATATATTTAAAACTTGTTTGTTCTTCAATGAACTTTAATCTTCGTTGTTGACTTTACAACCTGACTGAGACTCAGTATTTCACCAGAAGAAACCTGGTTGGTGGGGGCCGAAGAATAAAGCAGTGGTGTACAGGTCTATAGTCCGTGAAACGACTGGGGGCTCTGTACAAACACCACAGTTACCAACCTTTTTTTACCATTTGTGCCACAAGTCAACTCCACCATACGAGGGTGGCATTCTGGTGAACGACACAGAACCTATTTGCCTTGTTTTTCATCTCTTAGAATCATCGAGTTCTAGAGTTGGAAGGGATCCTGAGGATCATCTGGTCCAACCCCCTTCAATGAAGAATATGCAGCTGTCCCACGTGGGGATCAAACCTGTGACCTTGGCATTATCAGCACCATGCTCTAACCAACTGAGCTAGATCTTGATTGCTGAAAACAAGCACTGGTGTATCAGTTAGCAGGCGAGACAACAGAAACTTACAAATCTCTGCTGACTGTATCTCTTATGACACATCTGCAGCAGGTTAGCCAGCCATATAATCAGGGGTGCCAACTTGAATAAAATATTGTGGGGGGCAAGGAAGCCCTGCCTTGCATAATTAGTCACATGACATGGTACACTGACACCATTTGAATAGCAATGCCCATCAACTTGGGCTGTGTGTGTGTCCCTCAAATATTTTATGGAGGGGCAAAGTCCACTTGGCCCCTAGGAGTTGGCTCCTAGGCATTTAATATTGTTTGGATTTTTTTTGCTCTAGAGCAGGGGTAGGCAACATAAGGCCAGATCGGCCCAATCGCCTTCTCAATCAGGCCCATGGACAGTCCGGAAATCAGTGTGTTTTTACATGAGTAGAATGTCTGCTTTTATTTAAAATGCATCTCTGGGTTATTTGTGGGGCATAGGCATTCACTCATTTTTTTTTCTTTTTCAAAACATAGTCCGGCCCTCCACATGGTCCAAGGGATGGTGGATCAGCCCACAGCTGCAAAAGGTTGCAGACCCCCTGATTTAAGGCTTCCTGAGGGTTTATTTTCCAACTTCATGGTCACTCGATGCAAGCAAAAAATGTTTAAGAGATGGATAGATTACGAGGCTTCTGAAACAGAGGTGATAAATTTCATGAGGCCTCAACCCTGTACGAATGCCACAGTCACTGCTGTGGATACAGGACCTGACTGTCTATCGCCAGTCACTTAGGTCATTTGCAAGGGATTCAACGGTGGGGTTAATGTCACAGTGGCAGACATCTTTGTAATGCAGAGTTGGTCCGCCAATGGGCCTGGTGTCTGAATCCAACTCCCCTTAGAGCACGTTCTTTGGGATCCTGCCATCTTCCATTTTGTAGACATGCCCAAGCCAGCATAGATGCCACTAAGACATGCTGGGAATGTGGGAGAGCAAAGTGCTCTAGGAACTTATGGAAACAGGATGGGATAGGCAGTGCCGCCACTGGGAGTAACCCAGAGACCACATTCGTCATGCCTGGTCCTGTTTCCATGGCTAGATTAAGGAATTGTTATCCTTCAAAGCAGTCCAAGACATTTCTGTCACAAAATAGCGCTGAAACATATGGAGTAACAATTACATAAGGCATTGATGGCATATTAGCTAGATTAAAGAATCACAAATTTCGCAGGTTTGGGGGCAAGAACAAGCTAAAAAGAAACACTGTGTGCTTATTTATTAACCAGTTGTCTACACACAGCATCTGTTTACATTAGTAACATAATTACTGTGATAATAAGCTCATTGATTTAGTATCTGAGGAAATAATCAATCAGGACATCACATTTGTCTTCCTTTACTTGACAGCCCATCTTCCACAGTGAATAGACAATGTTAATCCTTGCCATTGTTTCAGAGAAACAGAGTAGCAACTGAAAGAAGCCTTTAAAAAGGGGACAGCAGATCCTGAAGTGTAGTTTGTGACAGGGAGGAAGAACCATCAGGACCTGGGCAAAATGCTGTCCCTTAGGCATGGCACTATGAAACCCAATATCAGTCATGCAGAAAGCATATGCAGTCCATCAGCAAGAACATGAACAGCCACATGAGTTTAGCTTCTAATCAGTTCGGACTGAACAAAGGAGAGGAAATGTATGGATGTTTGTGGAGAATTACCCCACTTTGTATGTGGAGAATCAGCGTCTATTTACCACTGCTGCTTCGCCAAGTGTGGGGAGGAGTTCCTATTTTCCTCCCACTCCCAACATTGTCTTATATTTCAAAACCTTCTAACCACTACAACCATAAAACTATTCTATACAGTTTACCAATGCCTTTGAATATAAGCCATAATTGGTACTTCAGACGTAGTACATAACCAGCCCGACACACTTTGTAAGTAAATTAAAATATCACAATGTTCTTTATTTATTACTGTTTATGAATAATACTGTTTTTAAATAATAAATAAGGTAAATATGGTAATTGTGCATAAGAGTGATGTGTCTAAAGTGTGCCTGAATTGGCTTTACATTTCTAAGAAGTAATCGGAAAAGGCTGTTGGTGGATAAACATTTTCTAAACTAGCACTATTAGAAGTAGAGTGTCACCTAATGAAAGAAAATCTATTATTCACATGACTTTTAACCCACAAATCGCTTACAGTGCAATCCTATCCGTGTCTACTCAGAAGAATATCCCATCAAATACAATAGCATTTACTACTAAGTAAGTGGGTATAGGACTGCAGCCTAAATCAATTAAATCTGCATACATTTGCATACCAGTAAGAAAGGCAGTCATTCTGGAAAGGGGGGGGGGGAGAGTACCTTGATTTTAGATCACATATGTAATTGTAGACACATTGAATTAGGTGATATCTTAGAAGAGATATGTTTTCCATTGTGTGAGGAAGGAAGAATACGTCTTCTAAAATGTTGCCTGCTATCACAATTTTTTGTAAGTACCTCGATTAAAAAAATATGAAGGTTCTTTAAAAAAAACAAAGTTCTACCCAATTAACTGGAAACATTTTTTAAATTGAGCAGAAGATTTTCAATTGACTAATCTGACCAATGAACTGACTAAACATTTCAGCCCTGTTAGTAAACTGTCATTCATTTATCAGCCTCTTTATGGTATAATTTAGAGGAAAATGCATTAAACTGAAGTGGTACTGAACATTCTGAGACATATAACATTGATTCATGTGGGATTCTAATGTGTTGTTGCATATATATATATATATTGGTTAAATTCTTCTCTCCTTTGGCCTTATAGCATCTCCTTAAAAATTCCACGCTTACAGGATCCTGTCAAGGCCACGTCTATGTACATGTGGTGTTATGATGCGCAACACTCCCATCCGCCAAGATTTAGGATACAGTTAGAGATTTTGGGAAGCTGTCTTATAGAAATGGAGTCATTCTCATGTGGTGAAGGGCCTCTCATGCCAGCATAACACCTCTTTAGTCTTGGGCTGTGACAGCCAGGCGCTGCCCCAGATTCCTAACAGTAGAGTTAAGGCGTATAAATATAGACTTTGATATATGTTGACCAGAAAAGGCACATTACCGCAATGAGGAGGGAGGCAAACATTGAGGAATGGGGCAAGGGATGTTCTATGGTTTATATGTAGTCCATTGTGTTGGGACAACTCTACGATGCCCTCTCTTTAAAGGAGCATGGGAATGACCCTTTGTGCTGTAGAAGCATAACCTCTCTTTGGTCTATGGTTCTAATCTCAGGCACTCTGTTTTTAGAACCCAAAAACACAACTACTGCTAATTGCTATTTAGCTCTCTTGTAGCAAGCATCATCCATCTTCCTCCAAGCAGTATATACACAAGAGGGTATCATTATTGCTATTTTAAGACATCGGCTCATCAATATGTTGACTCTGATATATACTATAAAGTTGGAGTCGGCACAAAAAGGAATTTCATTGAAACTACCAAGAAAGTGTAATTTCCCACATCTGGGAATTGCCTCTCAGAATGTTTGGGGGAGCGGAAACACCTCCAATCAAATGGTTTTTCCTAAAGTTGCCACGTTAGGAAGGGACACTGAAAGCTGACTTTCCGCCTTCCCAAATAATCTGCACTTTTATCTGACATTGACTCAGGCCTTTCATTTCACTTGGTACCAGAACCTTTTAAAGATGGAGGGCCAGGGATTCAGCATAGCACTTCCTGTATGCATAGCTTGTGCTCCCATGAATATAGTCCTTGGAAAGAGAAGCCCATATCTTTAAGAGTGTTGATGACCTATGCTGCTATTGTACAATGGTACCTCGGGTTACAAACACTTCAGGTTACAGACTCCACTAACCTGAAATTAGTACCTTGGGTTAAGAACTTTCCTCAGGATGAGAACAGATATCTTGAGGCAGCAACGAGAGGCCCCATTAGCTAAAATGGTATACCTCAGGTTAAGAATGGTTTCAGGTTATGAACAGACCTCCGGAACAAATTAAGTTCGTAACCAGAGGTACCACTGTACTTACATTACGAGAGCGACCAAAGGCAGGTTGTTCTTTGTTTCCTAACTAGATGCAGTCTTAACAGAAGTGTGGCCTCACAGCTAATCTAAATTCTAAATTCTGGAAGGCTGACAGCTGGCCTCTTTCTGCTGATCAAGAAACTCTGAAAAGCAGTGGTTTGTGCTGTTGGTTGTCCTCCTTGATTCTTCAAGAGGATTTTGGGCTTGCATACAAATGTTTTATATAACTATATATTCCACTATCTCTTTTTTTTTACATTGAAAGAAAGGCCTATTAAATCAAATAAAAGAGGGAGGGCTTGGGTGATGTGTTGTGTGGGCATAATCATAAATCAGGTATTTATTGACATATGCCAGTGACAGCTGTAAAACATCCAATTTTTCCCCTTTAACTCCACTGGATAGAAGCCTTGAAAGGTCTGTTCAAAGCCCAGTCTCTTCTCATCAGACAAATGAAATTTATTCAGTTGTAATCCCTTAGCCACAAAGTTCCCAAGACCCCTTTAGGTAAACAGAGGCTTGCAAAGTTTGCACCATCAACATCAAAGCTGTTTTGATATCTCTTCTGTGCTTGGCTTGTGGCCCTTGACATCGCATAAGTGTTTACTGACACCTCTTCCACTAAATATTTTAAGTGCTAAACATTAAGATGCTGGGCAGGGATCTTTTTATATGAAAACTAGCTGCAGGTGGACAGAAGCATGATGCTTCTTAAGGAGTCATTTCCTGAAATTTTATGGTGGTCAACAACCTCGGCCTTTTGTATTTTTCTTTGCCAGTGACCCAGATCACACAAATTCCATTGCTACTTCTGTGGGGGGTTTATTTTTACCACTGCCCAACTTTTTCTAATCTCACAGCTACCCACCAAACCTCAGGCTCCCGACATCCTACATTTCCAAGCAAATCGTGTGGCAGCAGTGTTGGCTGACAAGTGTGGTAGCTCTGCATTTTCAGAACAGCTTGATTTACACACCGTAAGAGAATAGCGTTTATCTCAAAGCTTCAAAAGACCCATTGGCTTCTGCATACGGACCTACTCTCAAAAGTACAACTAGATGAGGTCACCTAGCAGCTCTAGTTCCTCTTCCTCTGCCAAAATATCTGAGGAATTATGTGATAAGAATAGCAACATTTCTTAGTGGTTCCCCCTCCCCAGCCCATCCCCAATTATTATATATTTTGTACATAATTTCAACATCAGTTAGCTGATGTCAGATTGTGATAACAGCTGTGAATGTGAAACAATAATTAGCTAGGTGAAAACACACTTCTTGTGGTTTTTGTTTCTTCTTTCTTTTTAATTTTTTTGTTGACTGACATTCCACCAGAGGCCTGGGCAGTCCCCCCTTTGCACCCTGCCCTCCTCATCTATTGAATGAAATCACAGCAACTGCTCCACCATTGGGATCAATATCCAGGCCATTATGTTGGCAAAAGAAGCAGCAAATCACATTTAGCTGGATTGTCAGGCTCATTATTATAAACAGATGGCAGCCCTTGCACTACAATGCGGCCGAGAAAAGACTGGCATCATTTCACATTAAAATCTATAATGCTAATACACATCGCAGAGTCTTTGTAGAGGTCCTGAGTGCATTAATCTTCTGAATGATTTGCCAATGTGCATGCTGGTTGAGGTGTTTTCTCACTTGACTGGAATTAAAAAGATGGTTCTTTGACTGAGAATGGTTAACATTTATCCACACAGATTGAGCAAAGTTAACATGCAATCTTCTTTACCAGTTACGTCCTAATAGGATTGAATGGGTTGCTTTGTGGGAGCAAATGTTGCTGCATTCCACAGCTGAGCTTTTCTTTTCTTTCCGTCACAACAGTGATGCAAGGATGAGCTGATCCTTCACTTAATTACAAAGTATGAACTTCAGCAAATGACTTCTTGGGAAACTTACGAAACAAAGGGCTTGGCAAGATGTGCTCTCACTTTCCTATGCATCAGGAAGAATCTCTGTTTTCTGGTAGAACACTGCCCTTGCATTTCTTTGGGAGCGATTATTGTAAGGATGCTTTTAAGGACAGTTTTGTGTATTTGCACACGTGATGTGTGTGGTATAGTCTCTTTCCCATCTCCTGAGAAGGGGATTCACCTTGACTGTAGTGCACATCTGTAAAACTATATAGTCACTCTACGCTAGAACAGTTTCCCCCTTAAACTCCTGTCCATATAATTGCAGTATTCTTTTCATATTCTCTCAGATCTAGCCCCAGTTGGTCCACCAACTATGGGTCCTTTTGGGGAGATGTGACTTAGTGACTTTACTCCATTCTCTGGTGGCCACCAGACTGGACTTACTGCAATGACCTAAATGTGAGGTAGTGATGTATGGAAGTGAGAGCTGGACCATAAAGAAGGCTGATCACCAAAGAACTGATGCTTTTGAATGATGGTACTGGAGGAGACTCTTGAGAGTCCCATGGACTGCAAGAAGATCAAACCTCTTCATTCTGAAGGAAATCAGCCCTGAGTGTTCACTGGAAGGACAGATCCTGAAGCTGAGGCTCCAGTACTTTGGCCACCTCATGAGAAGAGAAAACTCCCTGGAAAAGACCCTGATGTTGGGAAAGACTGAGGGCACAAGGAGAAGGGGACGACAGAGGACGAGATGGTTGGACAGTGTTCTCAAAGCTACTAACATGTGTCTGACCAAACTGCAGGAGACAGTGGAAGACAAGCGTGCCTGGCATGCTCTGGTCCATGGGACCAAATGTGAGGTTGCCCTTGAAGACTGTTTCAGCTGGTACAGAATGCAGCAGCCAGACTACTGTTGGCATATAGAACACCTATCCTGTTCTAAAGCACCTGAACTGCTTTATTTCTGAGCCCAATCTTTGGCACACCGGTCGGTGTTTAAAGCCCTACAGAACTTGAACCTCAAATATTTGAAAGACCGAAATGATCAAGAGGATGAAGTGCCCACAATGTTAGTAGCCACAATGGCTATGCTCTGCCTCTATGGTCAGAGGCAGTAGTGTCCTGAATACCAGAGAGCCCTCCTTGGCTGGGGAAGTTATTCTGCTTTCTTTCGTAGAGTCTGAGGACTTTCTCCTGGAAGCCGTGACAGCCCTTCTTTTGCTGTTGGAGCCAGTGTTTGTTTAATTGGGCATGACCCCTTTAATTACAGAAGGTGTTCCCAGAAGGAGTAGTGCTAACCACCCAGCCTGAACCACATCCCTGTTTTAAGAAATATTCTGGTGTCAAGCCATTTATTGTAAGTAATTACTAGCATCTTAAATTGGGCCCTGAAATGAATTGGAAGCCAGTGCAATCAGAGTAGGACCAGTGTAATATGGCTGGAAAAGTGAACACCAGAATTTTGTCTGTCTGCAGCATTTTATGCCAGCTTTAGTTGCTGAGCACTCTTTGCCCTTCACAGAGTGCATTGCAATAATTCTAATCTGGCTGTTATGACATCTGTGACTAGTTCTGCTTTCTGCAGGAAAGAACATAACTGGTGGACCAGATGAAGCTGGCCAAAGGCAACCAAGACAGCTGGGAGCCTTCAGAGGGAGTAGAGTACAGTCTTGTTCAGAATCACACCCAGATATCAGTTCTACTTAGTCCAATCTTTGTGCATGAAGCAGCATTTACTTCTGACCATTGCCTGAAATAACACTGAATGAGCCACAAATTTCCAAATGTGTCCACCTCACTGACACTTTTATAATTTTTAGTACACTTAAAGAATACCAAAAACTTGGCTGCGCACCTAAAAATGTGATGCAGAACTGTTCAGTAAGCTGCAAGATTGAGAGACTGGCTATGGAAGAGTTATTTGTAATGGCTGAATAGATTCACACACACACAAAAACACACACACACACACACACACACAAAATAAAGCCAATTTCACTTGTGCAATCATGATTCAGAATTCTGACATGGAATTAAATTTTAAAATCACATATCTGCTTTTTTGGGATAAGTGTCGCAAGCATGTTTTGCTCCTGTTTGGGAAGGCGGAGATATCTGTGAAAATAAATGGGAAACTTTTTCGCATCCGTATCGTACCCTAGCACTACTTGCTATTAGCAGAGTTTCCCAGATGGCTCTGAGTGTTTCCATACTGTCAGTTTAAGTGAGAGCGTATACATGATATGCTATTCAGGCAGCTTGCCTTCCATTATTAGGTGATTGCTTGATGTGATAAGAGAGAATCCTCTGTAATAGTGGTTGCATATTAAAATAACCAAGCAATCACTGCAGCCAAATGTTGCTTGTGAATTCACCTTTAAAGAACACACTCTTTAGGAAAGCAAACTAGTAAAAATGTAATTACATTTTTATTAATTTTTCCAGATTTCCCCCTCACACACACATTTTATTTTACAAAACATTTCCTGATTATTCTGCTCAGTGTTACATGGAAGAGAAGGAAAAGGAGCTATGAATGTAGGCTGACTATTGGGTAGGGAGTGGAGGCGGGGGAGCAACCACATACTGACAACAAGATTTATTAGAATAATCTTCCCAAAGGTAATGCTGAAATCCCAATCAATTAACATATTTAAAACAAGATTGGACAAAGCACTAGTAGATGTATATTAGAGAACAATTCAACATTGCCATGGGACTAGGCTAGAAGACTTTAAAAGGTCCTGCCAGTCTCCAGAGAGATCTTTAAACTATTACGAACGATGAGAAACACCATTACATTTCAATTGTTCCTTCCTAAGGAACTGGCCCAATTCCGTACATATGAACGCATTAATAGAAGCAACATGGGGAATGGAACACGAATAAAGGCATACTCCAAGACCCTGAGGCAAAATACAGGGCGCTCATCCTGAAATAATATCAAACCCTACCCCATGCTTTGCAAGTTCCTTGCAATGATGTGACCACCATCTTGTTCTCTTAAGCCCTGTCCATCCCGGTTGGGGGAAGCCACTCCAGGGTGGGTGGTTCCAAGGTGTGGTGAATGCATCTTTAAATGATGGAGGGGTGTGCGCTGCCCTTAAAGAGGCTGCAGTGCATCCACTTCTGAGGAAGCCCACGCTGAACTCTATGGTTTGTAACAACTACTGTCTAGTCACAAATGTCCCCTTCTTGGGTAGGAGAGGTAGCAGAGCAGTTGCATTTGCAGGAGTTCCTGCAGGACAGAAATTATCTGGATCCGTTTCAAACTGGGTTCAGACAGAGTTTGGGAATGAATCAGCCTTGGAAATGGGAGGTTCCTGTTCCTATTTCTTCTCAGTGGCTTCTAGTATCATAGACAATGGTATCCTCCTGAACCGGCTCTGTGGACTGGGTATTTGAGGCGCAAAGGGATGTGGGTGGCGCTATGGTCTAAACCACTGAACCTCCTGGGCTTGCCGATTGGAAGGCTGGCAGTTCGAATCCGCGCCACGGGGTGAGCTCCCGTTGCTCTGTCCCAGCTTCTGCCAACCTAGCAGATCGAAAGCACCCCAGTGCAAGTAGATAAATAGGTACCGCTGCGGCGGGAAGGTAAACAGTGTTTCTGTGTGCTCTGGCTTCCCTCACGGTTTTCCGTTGCACCAGAAGCTGTTTAGTCATGCTGGCCACATGACCCAAAAAGCTGTCTGCAGAAAAACGCTGGCTCCCTTGGTCTGAGAATTGAGATGAGTGCCACACCCCATAGTCACCTTTGAATGGACTTAATCATCCAGAGGTTTTTTCTTTTTGCCTTTTATTGGAGGCACAGCTTTACAGCAGTTCTGCTTCAACCTATTGGACCATGTCCAGATAAAATCAATGGCAGACTGTGTTTTGGCCACATGATCTTCACACTATGGCGTCTCACGGGTCTTTGAACTTGTTCTCGGTTTTGTTCAATGATAAAGCCATTTAGGGGCAGTTCTATTTTTCCATAAGAGAGTCAGGAGAGGCTGTGCATGATCTCGATCATTGCCTGGGTGCAATAGACCATGTTTGAACCCTGAGATGATGGAGGCACCATGGGCCAGTGGTTTCTAAGTTTGGGAGATTTGTCGGTTGCTTGTTCTGGACAGGGCTGCACTCTGAAAGAACAGGCTAGTAGTTTGATGTGCTCCTGGATCCATCTTTGTTGCTGAAGGCTCTGGTAACCTTACTACCTAGTAGTATTTTTTACCAGCTATGACTCATACTTCAGCTATGGTCATTTTTAGATGGGGATAGTCTGGGCATCCAAGAATGAAGTTATAAGAAACAAAAACAACAAAAAAGCAGTGCAATTTTGAAATAAGTGGTTAAAATCCCAGTTAGTTGGGCGGGGTACAAATAATAAAATTATTATTATGCAGTTTTCAACAATGGTGTCCAATTGTATCCAAACATAGATGAAAACCTGCTCTTTCATCTCAAGAGTCGTTGTTCAAATTTGGTTACAATATTTTAAGATGCATAATGAAAAGAAAACTTCACAAAATATATACTGGACATTGCACAGGATGTCTGGAATTTGGTAAAGGCTGACATTCACATCTTCCAGAGCTAGGCAGCCATGCTAGTCTGTTTCTGAAAAACCACAGAGCATCACGTGGCACCTCAAAAGCTAACAAAATTATTATGAGATGGGCTTTCATGGTCAGAGGTGAGTCAACTTTGTCAGAGGCTTGCGTCAAAAACATGAGAGCATGTCTCACAATAAAATCACTGTTCTTTAAGGTGCATGTGACTCTTTTGTCACCCACATAGACTCAGGTCAAATTTATGAATATCCCCAAACTCAGTGATACACTAGCAAATGTGGAGCATCTTTAGAATCGCTGACAAAACTCTCTCAAGCCACATTTTGATAAGAGGTTTTTGGGCTTGTAAAAGCCTACCTCAAAAGAAAGGCAAAATTTTAAGTCTGACACACGCACGCACACACGCACACACACCGCAAATTCTCCTCCAGCTCAGAACCAGGTCTGCAGACCCCATTTTGTTCCCCATGGAAGCACCAGAAGCATGAAAGATCCTTAGTTTAGTGGCCAAACTTAAATCAGCTAAACTAGGACCCTGCATTGGATTACACTTGAATTCTGTCATCTTTGAGATGAACCCATTCCGAGTCAAGCCAGAACTTTTCCATCGCTAAGTGAAACGGTGAACAAACTTTGTAGCGAGCCTTCAATAAAAATTAGTAAGGCTGCTAGGGGGCAGGTAAATTTGCCTCAAGCTCCGAGCTGGCCTTCTCTGCATTACAGCATAAGGCATGTTATAATAAGATGCAACATCCGTGTCATGCAGCCAAACACTCTAAACAATGTAGGAAAAATGGATTCTAGAGATATTGTGGAAACAATGCAGCCCAAGCTGTTTGTGAGCCATTCACACCCATAATCCTCTCTTGTGTACCATTGACAGAGTGACCTTCACCCTCCTTGGCACATCCATCATCCCGTGAACTTTTCATGCAGTACCAACCTCATCTCATCCTTCCAAACAAACCTTTGTCCAGGTCCCAGCTTATCACTCACTGGGGGAATCTTGTGTTTGCACAAATATTTATCTGTGGTGGGGGGAAATGGAAGAAAGATCGCAAGTTCAGCACCTTTGAATGTTAGTGCTGATGGTTAGGCTTTAAAGCTTATCTGTCATCCTAACCTTCGCTGTATTTAATAAACCACTTTCATTTTTGCTTGACTACGCAATAGAAGTTGCCTTGGGAATTGGTTACATCTGAAATGAGCTTCAGTGATCTGTCTTTTGTGAAGGAATTTGACAATCTCACATATTTTCCTTATGCATATCCCCTCCCCCCTTGTGCCCATACTGTTGTCTACAGAATGTACTGAAGACACAAACTGAGCGCCCATGTAGATAACTATATTGGTTGAAATGTTTGGAATGAGTAGACTCGAGCAGGTGAGACTAGTCTTTAAGCACTTCTTGCTGGTCTTTTATGAAATCAAACCTGCCTTGCAAACCACCACCTGCCATTAATCCAATTAGAAGAACCAAAGGATGGTCCTTGTTCATGTTTCCACTACAAGGGGTGGAAAGGGGATCACACCCCCAAGGACAGGATAGGGGAACTGGCTTTGTTAAAGGGGACAACTGGGAATCCCTCCTCAGCTCCTTATAGGTCCACTAATAGAAGAAAAGAAAAGCAAGATGTCAGCCCAAGAGACGGAAGGGGGAAAGGGCTTGAACTCAACGTGACCTTGCATCCCACAGAAGCAAAAGCCAAATGATGAGTCTATAGCAAAGGACCTACTGCAGGGATTTTTTTTTTAAAAAAAATCCATAAATATATTGGCTAAAGTTACATTTTTAATCTACTGTGCACAAATTGTGGGTTCAAAAAGCTGAATGGTGTTTCGGTGGGGTGGAAAGCTCTTGGAAGTCACCTTCCAAAAGTGGTCAACAGATCACACATGCACACACAATCACACACACTTGACACACGTATAATACAGAAGAAGAAGAAGAAGAAGAAGAAGAAGAAGAAGAAGAAGAAGAAGAGGAGGAGGAGGAGGAGGAGGAGGAGGAGTTTGGATTTGATATCCTGCTTTATCACTGCCCGAAGGAGTAAGAAAGCAGCTAACATTCTCCTTTCCCTTCCTCCCCCACAACAAACACTCTGTGAGGTGAGTGAGGCTGAGAGACTTCAGAGAAGTGTGACTAGCCCAAGGTCACCCAGCAGCTGCATGTGGAGGAGCGGGGAAGCGAACCCGGTTCACCAATTTACGAGACTACCGCTCTTAACCACTACACCACACTGGCTCTGAGAGACACACTGACTCAGCTCCCCCATTAATGAATCCATCTCATCCTTCTCCCTTGTATTCTCCCCTCTTCTAGCTGGAAACATAATCCCTATAGGCTACTCCTTTCCAGTGTTGCCCAAAGTGAGTGCATTCTGTGCTTTTCTGTTTTCTGTGGAGGGAAAATGTAAACCATAAATATCTTCCAAGAAATTTTGCTGCAAGATATGCAGCCCAAATGGCACCTACCTCCTCCCTGTTAGGACCAACTATTGAAAAACTCCTGCAACTCCTGTCTTCATCTATTTGCTCTCATTTCATGGTGCCACCCGAAGGAGGTCATTTTACCTTGATGCACAGCAGGGCCAGCCCTGATTCTGCATTGAGGAAAGCTGAATTCTGCCATTCGCATCTGAGACCCGTATTTTAAGCAATTGTGGATGCTTGTGTTTATTTCTGCAATTCATGGTGCTTCTGCCAATAAGAGAGGAGGAAAAGGAGAACCAACATTATCAAGGGAATGAAGTGACTCTTCAGTGAAGAAAGGTTGCAGCATTTGGGACTATTTTGTTTAGAGAGAAGGCTGTAGGAGGTGACATTACAGAAGTTTATAAAAAAAAGATTGTTCACAGTCTGGAAACAATGGATAGAGAAAAGTTGTTCTCGCACTGTCACAACACTGGAGCTTGCCGACATCCAATGAAGCTGAAAGTTAATCATAATCATAATAATTTATTAATTATACCCCGCCCATCTGGCTGGGTTTCCCCAGCCGCTCTGGGCGGCTTCCACCAGAAAATTAAAAACATGATAAAACATCAAACATTAAAAACTTCCCTGAACAGGGCTGCCTTCAGATGTCTGCTAAAAGACAGATAGGTTTATTTCCTTGACATCTGTTCCACTGGGCAGGTGCCACTACCAAGAAGGCCGTCTACCTGGTTCCCTGTAACCTCACTTCTGGGAGTGAGGGAACCACCAGAAGGCCCTCTGCACTGGACCTCTGTGTCTGGGCTGAACGGTGGAGGTGGAGACGCTCCTTCAGGTATACAGGACCGAGGCTGTTTAGGGCTTTAAAGGTCAGCACCAACACTTTGAATTGCACTCGGAAACGTACTGGGAGCCAATGTAGGTCTTTCAGGACTAGTGTTATGGTCTCGGCGGCCACTCCTAGTCACCAGTCTAGTTGGAAAATTCTGAACAGATAAAAGAAAGTACTTGTTCATGAAGCATGTAGTCAAACTATGGAACTTGTTTCCCTAGGAAGTGGTGATGACCACTGTTATGTACTAAAGTTCTCAAATGCAAATGAAGGATCGAAAGTGACGTTCAGCGATTGGATAGTTTTAGAAAGTTGTTACAGTAACGTGGTACTGGAGCTCTATATAAGCAGACTGACTGAGCCCCTCAGTTCAGTTCTGTCCTGGCCTGTGAATAAACAAGAGCTGTTTGAAGAATCGCTGTGTCGTCTGATATGTTCACCCACAACTTAACAACCACCAGCATGGATGGCTTTAAAAGAGGATTAGACTAATTCATGGAGGAGAGGGCTGTCAGTGGCTACTAGCCATAATGGAGGCAGCAATGCTTGCAAATGCCAGTTGCTGGAGACCATGGGAGGGAGAATTCTCTAGTGCTCATGTTCTGCTCCCTGGTTTCCCACGGCCATCTGGCTGGCCATTGGGAGAACTGGATGCTGGTCTGGCCTGAACCAGCAGCAGGGTGTCTTACCCATAGAGGCTAGTGGCGCATGGCACCAGGATGCCAAGTTCTGGAGGGTGCCAGGGAAGAGGCAGAGGCTGGGTGCGGCGCCTCCCAGCATCAGCTCTGAAGGAGGGCATTCTAAAAAGACTTTCCAAAATAACAATATAATAAAGCATAAAAAGACACTGCATCCTACTGGTACAGACACAACTTCATACTGTGGTGTTGGTGGGTATGCACACACGTTTTTTAAAGTCTTCTTAAATTAACACATTATGTAAGTGGCAGATATTTTTAAATGTTCCCAAAGCTGATTGCGAAAGACACTAATAAAAATGGTGCCCAGGTATATCAAATATAAATATCCCTCTAAAGGCCTCAATATTTCCAAATTTATTATTCTCTGTGCATCTAATAATAGCCAAGAATAACCTGTGCTCTAGGTAACGCATAATATTTGTTTTAATCTTAAAACAACACAGCCTGCCATTTCTAAATGATGTTTTCATTCAAATGAAACCAATTTTGGGAAGGCTGTATTTTAGATTGGATACAACTGGAATTCAGAAGTCATGACATTTACTATATTACATTTTTAGTTATTGCAAAATCTCATTCTGAAAGATTTTCCCTGAATCATTTGCCTTTAAAATGTTAATGTGTCACTTATCCAATAGTTTCCTTTAGAAAAGAGCAATAAAAATGAGAAAGATCTCAGGTGTGGGTGAAAATAGAGCATTAAAGACACCAAACCAACAAAGAAGCTAGCACATATGTGCTTGCAACACTCAAATAATAAAGTCTGTCAGTGTTGATAAACTGAATCCAATTTTGTGATTCTTTATCACAATAGTACATAGGATGGTGTCCTTTAAGTTAAGGTATCCTTTAACTGAGGTCTAGCAATGAGGTGGAAAACCTGTTTCTCGACTTCATCACTTCAGACTGGTCCTCTCTTCAAAATAAAATGAAATTAAAATCCCTGCATATAAAAACTAATGTATCAGGGAGAACTCAGACTAGAACACTTCAGGCTGGTCCTCTATTCAGACTGGTCCTCTATTCAAAATAAAATGAAATAAAAATCCCTGCATGTAGAAAGCTAGTATCTCAGGGATAAAGCTAGTATTTCACTGGCATGTAGTTTTCTGTGTGCAGAATCTGGCCTGTTAACATTAATTGTAGCAGTTTCTAAAATATGCAATTTTTAACAGCTGGGCAGAGCAATCCTAAACGCCAATCTGTGCTGCTGGGGGGAGGGGTACGAGCCCAGATGAAGTTGGCACAACAAAAATTTGAAATAATATTCACAAACACCCCCCCCCCTGCCCTGGCTGGTTTGAGATGTGCAGTGGCTCCATTATTCCGTTCAGGCCCATTCTTCCTCAGCCAGGAGTTCAGATTGCTGCCTAACCTTCGACTGAGTACCGTTGCAGATGTTGCAGATGCAATCCCTGACCTGGACTTTGTTCAGAGTAGAAATGAGTTTGCTCTGCACCATCAGAATGAGTTTCAAAGCTTTACTGGAAAAAGTATTTAAATAGTTACAAATAAACTTTACTAAATACAAAATAGCACATTGCTCACAAACAGCAAGAAATGCAGTCCAGTCTTCTTTAAGTCTTCAACACAGTTCAAAAACTTTCCTCTCTCTGGTCCCAGAGAAAGTTCCCCAGCATCTGAACATCTACACTGCTGCTGTCTCCACCTCCTGAAAAAGATGCTCAGTTCTCAAGTTTCATCTCATTCTGAGAGAGATCTTTCCAGTTAATGAATCATCAGTCCGCATACTCCAGCTTCTTCTTGCTGCATTTGTTGTTGTTTAGTCGTTTAGTCATGTCCGACTCTTCGTGACCCCATGGACCAGAGCACGCCAGGCACTTCTGTCTTCCACTGCCTCCCGCAGTTTGGTCAAACTCATGTTAGTAGCTTCAAGAACACTATCCAACCATCTCGTCCTTTGTTGTCCCCTTCTCCTTCTGCCCTCCATCTTTCCCAACATCAGGGTCTTTTCCAGGGAGTCATCTCATGAGGTGGCCAAAGTATTGGAGCCTCAGCTTCACGATCTGTCCTTCCAGTGAGCACTCAGGGCTGATTTCCTTCAGAATGGATAGGTTTGATCTTCTTGCAGTCCATGGGACTCTCAAGAGTCTCCTCCAGCACCATAATTCAAAAGCATCACTTCTTCGGCGATCAACCTTCTTTATGGTCCAGCTTTCACTTCCATACATCACTACTGGGAAACTTGCTGCATTTACCTAGAGACAAACCTCTCCTGCCCAATGCAAACATCTATATAGGTTTGTTTTTTAAAACTTCAATGCATATAAAAATTACATTTTATGCATGTTAAACTTATATCTGTAACAGTCATGACAAGCCTCAACTGTGTTTTATTTGGGTAAAGTCTTGGCAGTTGTATAAAGTATGCAAAATGAAGTATTTGCATAGTCAGAAGTGGACAGCAGGAAAAGCAAAATAACCCTTTGCTGTCTGATAATGGTGAGATGGTTTTCCCCTCAAAAGCCAAAGCTTTATGTATAAAGATTGCAGCAAGACATGAAATAATTAAGACGCTAAAGCAGTGGTCCCCAAGCATTCCCCCACCCCATGAATCACTTGGAAATTGTCACTTGATGATTTTTCTGCCTGGTGTAGCAATTTTAGTGCACAGTGCTAGATGCTGTATGATTATTAATTGAATTTTTATCGCTTCTTTTATTTCTTGAATATTGTACAGTATTCCATAGAATCATTCTGCCCAATAGATACATTTTTTGCAAGCACTTTTCTTTTAAATAATAAACTTGTTTATTTTATTTTCACTAACATATGCATCCTTGCACATACTTTCCCGTAGTCTACATGTTATCTGCTTGGAGAAGCGCATCACAAAATTTGGAAGAGTGCGAATTTGTACAGATAGTGAAGGGAATTGATTTTCTCCCATATCCTTAGAGTGATCTGGTAGAGTGATCTGGCACTCTCCTGTTTTTTTTGCAGTCCAGTGCAGGCAACCAAAAGTTTGTTATGTCACTGGCATAATAAGATGGCTGTTAGCCTACAATTGAAGAAGGCTGTTAGCCTATAATCTGCTTGGGGGCTGAAAGGGTTACAACATATTAATGTTTCAATATTTTAATGTTGTATTTTAATCTTGTTTTTAAGTTGTATTCATTCAACTTGTTTTTATTATTGCTTGTTAGCCGTCCTGAGCCCGGCCTTGGCTGGGGAGGGAGGGGTATAAATAAAAATTATTATTATTAAACATATGCACTCTGATGTGCTCAGAAAAGGGGACTTGGGGAGATGAACTCTTTTTTTGCCCCTGAGACCATTGGTTCTGTATTTAGATTTCTTACGCCGGTCATCTCTTGAGTTTATTGTTGTTTTCCTATAATATGGCACTTTTTGTTATGGTTTTATTCTCTTTTTATTTGTAAACCTGGAGAAATTAGTTTATAAGGTGCCTCATAAATAAACAGAAGTTGGGCTGAAGTCCCACCAAAGTTTTGACCCGGTTCATAATAAGTTCATTCTGCCACCAGCCCTCTCTGCCATAATTACAGCCACTATCTGGTAGCAGAAGCATGTCCTGGTTATGGCACACTATGGGAAATGTAGTTCCCATGGGTCCTATATCCCATCCATTATTTGCCTCTGACAGGGAAGGCACATTCTGAAGGAAGCCAAAGGCTAGCAAAATTTCTCAAGGAGGTTTTCCACAGTTCTGGAGACCTCTCAGTCAAATAAATGAGCTGTGGGAAGGACATGCTATAGATCAGCCAGCTTTTACCTACACAATACTTTGTTTAGGGCAGAATCTTTTCCCGGAAGCTCTGGCAGGGTATTCAGAGAGCATAATGAAAGACAAATTCCATAACACCAAAGAGAAAAGAGTTTGCAAGGAGATCACAGTGTTGACCTCTGACCTCATTAGCATTCCCTCCACTTTCCCCTCTCGTCTCTTTTTCCCTACTTCACAATTGCAAGGTTGCTTATTCTATGCACTGATTTCAGCTGTGACCCAGAGAGTCACTTCTTAAAGTGGTTTTCTTCACCCCTTAAATAGTCCTTTAGAAAGATGCTTATGCATCCGAAAAGGAAAAGGTAAATGAGTAACACTTTGGGCTTGGGGGAGTACATTGAAGATGGGGGGGAGGAGGAGACACCCATGGTGTTTTCAGGGCTTATATTAGGAACAAGTAAAAGTAAATTTAATTTATTAGTGCCCCCCTTCAAGCAACATTGGTGTTTTGAGTATGTCATTTTTTAAAAATGCAAACAATAATTGCACACAAATATTTTTTTTTAAATAATATTTATTACTTTTAAACCTTACAAAAAAGAAGAAAAAGAAAAGAAAAAGAAAGAAGAAGCAAAAGAAAAAAAGACAATACAATACAATATATAAACAATACACAACGCAACATTAACACATTAGACTAAACAAAACAAAGCAAAAACAATTTAAAACCATACATCATACCATTTCAATGCCCTGTCTTTCATTCCCTTGTTTCATCAACCTCCTCTCACCTCCCTTTTTGTATTCCACTTCTATTAATTGTTTCAGCAATTCCTTTCCATCTTTCTCTATTTTCTGTCAAATAATTATCTTAACTTATTTTAACCTTATTTTCCATTAATACTATAATACTTATTTATGCCTAACTCCTTATAGCATTTCTACTAAAGCCATATAATTTAATTCCAACATTTTTTCTAACACTCATTAATTTTACAGTATTTCTATGAATAGACTTTAAACTTTTTCCAATCTTCTTCCACCGTCTCTTCTCCCTGGTCTCGGATTCTGCCAGTCATTTCCACTAATTCCATATAGTCCATCAACCTGGTCATCTTCTGTCCGAGGCTCTTAACTCTTTTCCAAGTCCCTTCTGCAGGTCTTCTTCATATTTATACATGCACTTTACTTTGTCTTCTGCTGATCTTGTTCTTAATTTCCTTCCTTTGATGCTGAAGAGTAGATCTCGGGGAAGCTCCGACCTAGCAATGTTTTTATTCCTTCTCGACAGGTCAGCCAAATCTCCGTAGTTAAAACTAAAATCCAAAAGATATTTCAGGACGTGTTTCAAAATCCCTCCAAATCTGAAGGTCCCCACAACTCCAATCTCCTCCTGACCCAGGTCCAGGTCCCAAAGGTCAGTAAATCCCTGCACGAGGGGATCTATCCAACTTTCCTTCTTCAGTCTAAGCAGGGCTCCAATCCTCAAAATCTGACTTGTGGAGCTGTTCCAATGAATCACTTATCTTACATAATGCAATCACTAAGGCTTCTTCTGTCGACATTCTTAACCGATCCAAGGTCAATCCCTGGTTCTCACGGTTTTTTATCTTGCAGCTGGAAATTCCCCCAGCTCAACTCTTGTAACAGTTTCAAAGGCTCCCTCTAGAGGGAAACAATTTCTATTTGTCTCAGTCCTTTTAAGCACAGTTCAAGCAATAAAATTAGTTTCAATTTTCAGTTACTTTTACTCCTTTTTAAACGCAGAAGGAGACAATGGAAACAGTGTATTTCTCTTATTTAACTAGCTGTCAACAAACGTTTTATTCACAGTCAATGAACTTTCCCCAAACGTCAGGCTTACTAGCAGCCCATTTCCAGGTTCAGAGCGGTGGTAATTTAACTTTCTTCACTCTCTCCTGCAGGCTTACGCGATCCAAAATTTCCCCCCTCTTCTCCTGCTTCCAAGGGGGGGGTTTAATGATTTTAGCCGATGGAAGTTTAATCCTTTACAGAGGACTTTCCAAGACTTTAGCTTGCAAGCTCTTTGCTTCAATCTATTTACAAAGGGGGAAGGCGGACTTCCTGTTTGAAACCTCCCCGTTTCGGTGGCAAATTAAGACATTTAAAAATCCAATTTTCCGTTCTACTCACGGGTAGTTGTTTAAGATCAAATTGTCCACAGGAAAAAGTCAGCGCTCTCCGGCAACAGCAATGCGGCTTCACTCCGTGAAAGAAGCAGTCAATTCGAAGCACCGCACCGCTCACCCCACGTCACTCCAGATCCCCGAAACTGGGTCTCCCTGCGAGTAGGGGAGGCGCAAAAAGTGCCAGCCGAATCCCACGTTCACAGGCTTCTCCCGCCTGTGATTTTTAGTGGGTCTCTGCCTTCGCCATGGCGGCCAGACCCTAATTTCCACGGAGCAAATTCCTCCCGATCAGAGGAATTCTGCCATTGCCGGAGGCGCCAATCCGGAAGTCAGCAATTGCATGCAAATAAAGACCAAAGTACATACAGTGGTACCTCGGGTTACATATGCTTCAGGTTACATACGCTTCAGGTTACAGACTCCGCTAACCCAGAAATAGTGTTTCAGGTTAAGAACTTTGCTTCAGGATAAGAACAGAAATTGTGCTCTGGCGGGGCAGCGGTAGCAGGAGGCTTCATTAGCTAAAGTGGTGCTTCAGGTTAAGAACAGTTTCAGGTTAAGAACGGACCTCCAGAACGAATTAAGTACTTAACCCGTGGTACCACTATATGTACATTTGTTTTAAGACTGAAGTACTTTTAAGGTTGGTCTAGATATAGGATAGTTTTTCAGACTGAGAACAATTGGTTTGACTTCACTTAGTGTTGTTGTTTTTTAAAGAGACACCACCCTTAAATGCAAAGTTAAGTTCCCTAACATAGAATTAAGTTTCCCATCAGCTGTTTATCAATATGCCCTCAAATTTGAGGGTGGGGGATAATTTGGCATGTGAGTTTTCCTCAAAATTATAAGCTGGGACATTTTCAAGCCAAAACCCTCCAATTGATGGGGGGGGGGCATTCTTCCCTGGCTCGGATAATAATCCCAGTTGGAGAACAAGTCTAAGACCTTGCCCCATTACAGGGCTCTTCATATTTGGGAGGGTTGGGGGCCCCAATGTTAAAAAAAAATAATCAGATCCAAGCTCAGATCCAGCTTCAGTGGCTGCCTCCTCCTCCTTCTGGCATGGAGAAGAAGGAGGGGGAAGCAGCTCCCGGCATGCCATAAATGGGAAGCCACTGCAGAAAAGGCCACTTCTTGTGTTACCACCCTTTGGACCTCTCTCAGAGACAGCACATGAAGAAGGGCCTCAGAAGATTATCTCAAGGTCTGGGTAGGTACATATGGAAATAGGTGGTCCTTGAGGTATTGCAGTCATGAGCCATTTAAGACTTTCTAGGTCAAAACCTTTTAACGAAATTAAAAGACGCCCACTTCTTGGGAGAAAAGCAATGACAAACCTAGACAGCATCTTAAAAAGCAGAGACATCACCTTGCCAACAAAGGTCCGTATGGTTAAAGCTATGGTTTTCCCAGTAGTGATGTATGGAAGTGAGAGCTGGACCATAAAGAAGGCTGATTGCTGAAGAATTGGTGCTTTTGAATTGTGGTGCTGGAGGAGACTCTTGAGAGTCCCATGGACTGCAAGAAGACCCAACCTATCCATTCTTAAGGAAATCACCCTCAGTGCTCACTGGAAGGACAGATCCTGAAGCTGAGGCTCCAATACTTTGGCCACCTCTTGAGAAGAGAAGACTCCCTGGAAAAGACCCTGATGTTGGGAAAGAGAAGGAGGGGAGAAGGGGACGACAGAGGACGAGGTGGCTGAACAGTGTTCTCAAAGCTACCAGCATGAGTTTGACTAAACTGCGGGAGGCAGTGGAAGACAGGAGTGCCTGGCGTGCTCTGATCCATGGGGTCATGAAGAATCGGACACAACTAAATGACTAAACAACAACAGCAACAACAACAACAATCAATACAACCCCATTAATTTCTATCCAAATCACTCCAATAATAGCACTTAGAATTTTGCTCTGGATCCAACACATCATATTGAATCCTTTAGAACAACTCTTGGAGACAGATGAGTGCTCACTGCCCTGAGTGCTCACTGGAAGGACAGATCCTGAAGCTGAGACTCCAATACTCTGGCCACCTCATGAGAAAAGAAGACTCCCTGGAAAAGCCCCTGAGGTTGCGAAAGATGGAGGGCACAAGGAGAAGGGGACAACAGAGGACGAGATGGTTGGACAGTGTTCTCAAAGCTACCAGCATGAGTTTGACCAAACTGTGGGAGGCAGTGGAAGACAGGAGTGCCTGGCATGCTCTGGTCCAGGGGGTCATGAAGAGTCAGACACGATTAAACAACTAAACAACAACAAAAGGTCAAAACCAGCACTTGGGCCTGGAAATGAATTGGTAGCCAATGTAGTTGGATCAGGATTGGTGCAATATGCTCAAACTGTCTTGCCCCAGTGAGCAACCTGGCCATTGCATTCTGCATATCATTATAATATTTGTTTCTCCTTGCCACACAAAATACTGGTAGTGGGAATCCATCACAAAATCGTTACTTTATCAGTTCTGTGCTCATAGTTTGTTTGGCATAAGCTGCTACAAAATGTAACACAACACAGTAAAATGTGTGAGATGAAAACCAGGGGTTTGTCACTTTTCCACTAGCTATATATCAACACATACTAGTTCAATTATCCAAATTAAAATAAATATTTTGCTACTTTCCACCAGCATAGACTGATGAAAATAGACTATAATACTACCTTTCCAATTAAGTTTCCAAACAAATCTACTCCAAAAATAACTTGGAAATGTTATTGTAAACCAGACATTGAACAGTAAATTTCAGAAATTAATCACACATATATGAAGAATATTTATTTTATAGGCAATATATTGCTTTTAAACGACTATCCTCAGTGTGTTATCTTGTTGACAGAGCAAAAAGCTGTTTAGGAAGAAAATGTCAGGGCATTTATCAAGTTCAAGCATGCTTTGTCTGGTTTGCAAAGGACTGCAAATCAAGTCAAATATCACAAAATACCCAGGGATCACTGTTGTTTATGGCAAATCTTATTTAGACAGCATCCAAAGTGTGAACATCGCCAACGATCAAAGTGCTATTCCTATGATGACCCAAGACCACTGGATTAGAAATAATGGTGAAGCTCTTAAGCAATTAACCTGAAAGGAAATAATGATCTCCAACGTATTAGTTCAACACCAAATGCAATTTGCTCCAGAAAGAAGACAACATTTGAGAGGCTGACCTTAAATTTGCTTTTGCTTGGAGAAGATCTGCAGAGGAACTGACGGGCTGTAGCTCTCCTGAGGACCCCCGTTTCACTGATATGGGGCTCTGGATGAAGCACCGGTGTTGTCTCTCACTACTGGGGCTTGTTAGGCTGCAAAAACTCGAAATATAAGGAAAGGTGCATGGTGTGTATCATCCCCTGGCATTTTTAAACAGATGAACCAAAAAGGATCACCGTTTACCGCTTGACTCCTGACACTATGCAGAGTCGAAAAGAATATGTCTCCCACATTGTCTCCTGCAGGAGACCTATCCAGTGGTTTCGTCCATTGTCCATGATCAGAGATGGTCTTTACGTTAAGCAAGTTGGATCCTCCTAACAGATTGTTCATGTTGTGCTCGGCCCTGGAACTCTTCCCCAACCATTTTGTTGGTGGGCCTTGCCCCACTCCAAGCCGGTGGTGCCACAATTATGCCAGTGGCCTTTAGCCAATTGGCAGCGTGGCAAGGTTGGGAATATTTATTTGGCAGTGTGACGTAGGGACCTCCTTTTGCTTCGTGCTGCTGAACAGAGCAGGGGATCTTCCTCATCTGCATCATTCGAGGCCATAGCTATACCCCTCCTTAGCTGATTAAGCTTACAAATTTCTTTGCCTTCTTTATTTACTTCTTTTACCCTACTTTTGATGCGGGTGGCGCTGTGGGTTAAACCACAGAGCCTAGGACTTGCCGATCAGAAGGTCGGTGGTTCGAATCCCCATGGTGGGGTGAGCTCCCGTTGCTCGGTCCCAGCTCCTGCCAACCTAGCAGTTCAAAAGCACGTCAAAGTGCAAGTAGATAAATAGGTACCGCTCTGGCGGGAAGGTGAACGGCGTTTCCGTGCGCTGCTCTGGTTCGCCAGAAGTGGCTTAGTCATGCTGGCCACATGACCCAGAAGCTGTACGCCAGCTCCCTTGACCAGTAAAGCGAGATGAGCGCCGCAACCCCAGAGTCGTCCACGACTGGACCTAATGGTCAGAGGTCCCTTTACCTTTTATTCACTTCTTTTACGCTTCTTTTATCTAGCCTTTCCTTCTGGTGCCTTATCCTTCCTCCCCGATCGCCCCACAGGCTCCACTGCCTGCATGCTTTTGCTGTTTCTGCTTACCTCCTTTTAGTTCATCAGTTTGCTCCTTATTTCCATGTTCTAAAACTCGACAACCCCACCCTACTCAATCGCCTTCCTTTATTCACTCTTAGCTTTGGCAACTTTATCCTGATGCGGTAAATGCAGGTTGAATAGCAAACTGGCCAGAATTGGCCACATGCTGAAGCAGCTGCAAATGCCCATATTTTCTTCTCTGCAGTAGTTTCAAAACTACTTGAAAATGTAATGGAAGACAGTGATCTGGCTGCTTTACCCCAAGCCTTGAGGTTTTGTTTTTCTTGAGCTTTTTCTTTCTTTCAACATATCTTTTTAAAGTTAGGATAGCCAGGAGACAAACTACTTTTCACCTCTGGCATTGGTGGAATGAATTATATACGGCATACACTCTCAGAATAAAGGAAAGTCAGTAACGGTGCAATTCTATACATGTCTACTCAGAAGTAAGCCCCAGGAAATAGAGAAGGTGGCCTTTGTCAAATGGTTCTATTCCAGCCTCCTTGCCACTCCTTGAAATATGGCTTTAATATCACTGATGGGTCTTACAGGATTCTTGTAGGATCTACAGGTTAATGTGTATGAAGTGTTGCAAACACCCCAAAGCACGCATTTCCTTAATGGCATTATTGCAATTTATATAGAAAAAATCCTCAAATATTGATACTTTTTTTTTTTACAGCTTATCTGGTTCTATATGCTCAATTTGAATCTCCAAATAACATGTAATCTTCCTCTGCTCTTTTAAACCCAACGTTTCTTTCCCCATTCTCCTGAATTGCTGGAACTGTTCAAAAACTTTCTATAGTTCATGGTGCATGTGTGTTTTAAGTCAATTTGATTATTTCGATATCCCATATCTTTCATAGTAATTCTGCTTCTGTGAGACTTTGATTACTTTTCTATGTACTTGTGAAAGCTATTATTGCAATATTGGGGATACGAAGGACTAGGGTTTGTTTTTCAACTGACACACAATTCTGAGCAAAGTTTAGCAAGCACACCACTGGGTCTAACTCTATTTTGTTGACTTGAAACAACTCTTCCATTATTCCTACCACTTTCTTGCACCCCTACCACATGTAGTAGAAGCCTCTCTTCACTCTGAAATGAAATGCTAACTTGCACAGAGATTCAACACATGGGTATTGTTTGATAAGTAAGCAACATCTTATCGGGAATATGCTTTTTTAAGCCCAAGGTAGTGTCATATTTCAGCCAGCTGCCCCCTCCAACACCGATGCAAACTTCTCTGAGATTGTTGGGGCTCCAAGTAGTAGATGCAGGGCAGTACTCAGACTCTTAGTTCAGTTATTGCCAAAGCTTTTATTAAAAAATTCACTACAGTGCCCAAACATAAATCAAACTACAAGTTTACACTTCAGAAATTCATGGCAGAGCTCTAAAATACATGATTAGGGGTAAGCTAAGATGTTGTCCCAACAGTTGACATGTCCCCTGAGCTCACCATTTGAAGAGCGGGGTTGGCACAGTCAATCACATGGTTGTTGTCCATGGGACTGGGCAATAATAATAATAATAATTTATTATATATACAGTGGTATCTCGGGTCAAGTACTTAATTCGTTCCGGAGGTCTGTTCTTAACCTGAAACTGTTCTTAACCTGTAGCACCACTTTAGCTAATGGGGCCTCCTGCTGCTGCCGCGTCGCCAGAGCACAATTTCTGTTCTCATCCTGAAGCAAAGTTTTTAACCCGAGGTACTATTTCTGGGTTAGCAGAGTCTGTAACCTGAAGAGTATGTAACCCGAGGTACCACTGTACACCGCTTATTTGGCTGGGCCTCCCTAGCCACTCTGGGCAGTTCCCCACAGAAAATTTAAAGCACAATAAAACACCAGATATTAAAACTTTCCCTAAACAGGGCTACCTTCAGATGTCTTCTAAAAGTTAGATAGTTGTTTATTTCCTTGACATCTGATGGGAGAGAGTTCCACAGGGCAGGTGCCACTACCGAGAAGGCCCTCTTCTTGGTTCCCTGTAACCTCACTTCTCACAGTGAGGGAACTGTCAGCAGGCCCTCAGCACTGGACCTCAGTGTCTGGGTAGAACGATTAGGGTGGAGACGATCCTTCAGGCATACTGGGCCAAGTGGGCACTCCTACAGGTAGGCTGAATCTGCTCACACTGCTGCTTCATCCTTGGTGATGGAGACAAAGATGAGACTGCGAGCTCAAAATCCAACCGGGCTTCAGGTGCCTCCCTGGTGGAGGCAAAGTCAAGTCACGTAGTTCTGCTGTCGCTTCAGGAGTAGCCAATGGTATTGAGGCAGGACACCCTCCAGAGAGACAACTTGACCACTCTGTAGCTTCCAGATCTTTACCTCCCAGACTTCTAGCCCCTTCCTTGGGATCCAACACCACACTCTTCTCCAAGTCGCCCTCCCTCTCTGACTAGCCCTGCCAAGAAGGTGCCTCGTGGGTCATGAAAGAGATTGCACAGGGGGTTGTTTGAGTCCGAGGATGGCGACCTGGTTTGTCTGGTGGAAATACTTCTGCAGGTGGTCCTGTGTGCCCTTCTGCTCTTGCTTCAGAATCCTTACCACCATTCCCTGAAGATGAAGAATCTGACTTCAGCGTCATGACTAGGGTTGGGGCACAAATTGGATCCAGTTTACATTTAAAGGCCAACTTACCTAATTCACACTTTCAGAAACAACGCATGTCCTTTAAAATTCATATTTCTCTGAATTTTGCAATTCACTTTTCCAGCCAAGTAATGCATACAAAAGTGCCACTGCTGGGGTAAACTGTACATTGAAATATATTATTATCATTTATTCATTTACAGTCTGCCTTTTTGTCCCTGACAGGGGCTCAACTGCTGAACAATTACTGAATATATCATGCAAAAATACATTTCAGTAAGGAAAATATGTGATGATCAGGCAAAATTGCATATAAAAATGTGCATATTAGGGTAAATCCATGCTAAAAGGGCTCTAAAAAGAGAAGTAAAATGAGCTGGGAATGTGGATGACTGAACTTGGAATTGGGAAAACAAATGAGAAACTGAGGGAACTGCAGCTGAATAAATTTAACAGGTGACACTGTTCCAGGCATTGTTGTTTAGTCGTTTAGTCGTGTCCGACTCTTTGTGACCCCCTGGACCAGAGCACGCCAGGCACTTCTGCCTTCCACTGCCTCCCGCAGTTTGGTCAGACTCATGTTTGTAGCTTCGAGAACACTGTCCAACCATCTCGTCCTCTGTCATCCCCTTCTCCTTGTGCCCTCCATCTTTCCCAGCATCAGGGTCTTTTCCAGGGAGTCTTCTCTTCTCATGAGGTGGCCAAAGTATTGGAGCCTCAGCTTCACAATCTGTCCTTCCAGTAAGCACTCAGGGCTGATTTCCTTAAGAATGGATAGGTTTGATCTTCTTGCAGTTCCAGGCATGGTGACAAACTAACATGGAGAGCTTTAACTTCTATATTTCAGACACAGGAATAGGGTCAGTTGAAAGCTGATGATCCCAGCTGAAAATAGGGTTGCCAGCTGACCAGAAGAAATAACACCTAGCTTGCTCTTATGTCTTTCATCAACGCAGCCGAAATCTGTACACGAACCCCCTTGTAACATGAAGATAAACATTATTATCAGCTGCTAACGTGAAATTTTAAAGGTGCAGTCTTATTGGCTGTCTAAAACTTTGTCAACCCCTACACACCAGGGCAATAGGTCTTACGATCATACCACAGACCTGATAAATAAGTACAGTAACTGTATCACCAAATTAAATTTCTCAGCTGAAGCAATCTTTTATATGGTTTTTATTAAAGCCAGCAACTGTTTTTTAAGTGTACTCAGACCACCCCCTCAGTCCAAACTCCCTGAAATGCTGCGTGTTTTGATTTCGATGTGTAATAATTGTCAAGTTTTCAAAATATTTTTTATCTTTGGATACGAAAAGGTCATGCCTTAAAAGTTTGAGAATGTTTTGATAGAAATCAATACAGTGAAGGTCAAGCTCTCCAAAAAAACATATTTTGGATGTTTTATTTATTGGCCTTACAGAATTACAAATGACTCACATGGGATAAAAACGAAAATTGTAATCCGATGTCATGTCCTGTCTAGAATAGCAGCAGCCCAGAATTGTTGAGTTGAAAAGAGAGATTTAAATACATAATGAAAGCTGTAATATCCTTCAAACTAGTTAACCAATTTGCTTCTTCTACGCTATGTTTAGGACTAGGTGATTTTTATCACAGACCTGCAAGTAACTCAAAGGTTTCAGGCATAAGGCTAGGGCTCTCCCTTCAGCCACAGAAGAAAACAGAATATTGCCCTGTATAATTAGAATGCTATTTGAAACTTCAGGATTGGCTACATCTGGTATAAATGCCTGGATCATGCCTGGTGAACAGAACAGTACCTTTGCAACTTTAGCAGCATGCTGGATCACAGACACAAAGTCTGGAAGTGGGTGCAGCTGTAGTCTGGTCTTGATAGCAGTACACCCTGATAGCATATAGGCACATGATCACATGTATCTGAATAAACCTTCTCCTGTGTGTGAGCAAATAAGACATACTATAACACCCACTCACCCCCCAAAAGCAAAACAGCAATCTTGTCATTACATCTAGCTGATAAATACTCTGCACACATAAAGATTCAGGATTCATTATGTTTTGTACCAACGTGTGGGGGCACAGCAAGAAAAGATTAAAAAAAATCACAATGCAGTTATGAACAATGACAAAACGTTTGTTGCCCCCACCGTGGTTGGTCAATGTGAACATGCTAACAACAACCGCAACAATAAGTAATTGGTTGCAGGAGGAGTGGAACAAAGGAAGTGATAGAACTGAAAAACTGCAGGGGCAGACTTTGGTCATCTTTTGTTAAATGGTGGCGCTGTGGGTTAAACCACAGAGCCTAGGACTTGCCGATCAGAAGGTCAGCAGTTCGAATCCCTGTGACAGGGTGAGCTCCCGTTGCTTGGTCCCTGCTCCTGCCAACCTAGCACGTCAAAGTGCAAGTAGATAAACAGGTACCGCTCCAGAGGGAAGGTAAATATTGAGAGATGCTAGTGAAGTTGTAAAGGTAAAGGGACCCCTGACCATTAGGTCCAGTCGTGGCCGACTCTGGGGTTGCGGTGCTCGTCTTGCTTTATTGGCCAAGGGAGACGGTGTACAGCTTCTGGGTCATGTGGCCAGCATGACTAAGCTGCTTCTGGCGAGCCAGAACAGCGCACGGAAATGCCATTTACCTTCCCACCGGAGTGGTACCTATTTATCTACTTCCACTTTGACGTGCTTTCAAACTGCTAGGTTGGCAGGAGCAGGGACTGAGCAATGGGAGCTCACCCCGTCACGGGGATTTGAACTGCCAACCTTCTGATCGGCAAGTCCTAGGCTCTGTGGTTGAACCCACAATGAAGTTGTAGACAGGGTGCCGGTGTTTTGCATCTGTTTCGCCCTGGCAGTCCAAGTGAGGCCGCTTTGAGCATTTGAAAAATCCACACAAGGTTTTGTATTTTTCTCAGAAGATTGATAAAGAATGTATAATTATTGTGTGTATACAGTAGTACCTCAGGTTAAGTACTTAATTCGTTCCGGAGGTCCATTCTTAACCTGAAACTGTTCTTAACCTGAAGCACTACTTTAGCTAATGGGGCCTCCTGCTGCCGCCGCGCCGCCAGAGCACGATTTCTGTTCTCACCCTGAAGCAAAGTTCTTAACCCAAGGTAATATTTCTGGGTTAGTGGAGTCTGTAACCTGAAGCATATGTAACCTGAAGCGTATGTAACCCGAGGTACCACTGTATTAGTCGCCAACGTGTTGCATGTTTCGTACTATTTCTATCAGCAGCACAGGTTGCATTTTTCTATCATCTCTTCCAGTAAGCATCAGGGACCCAGCTGTGGGGAGGTACTGCTGTCAAGTAAACCCATTATGGCCCACAAACTGCAGAGGGTGCCCACCAGAGGGAACTTTGTCCAGAATTCCCTCAGACTTGGTTGCGGCTCTGGGAGGTGGTGGTGAGGTCCTCCTGAACCCAAGGAACTAGAAATAAACTGTACTTCTATCCAGTTCTGTTCTTGAAAACACACACACACACACACACACATGAAGGAGCTACAGTTCAAACAAACGCCTGGAGACTGAGCTGTGCACAGTGAATCACATTTGCCTATTTCCTCCTTTTAAAAGCCCCTTAAATTCCAGTCAAATCATTCTCGCAAAACATTATGGGCATAGTATCCTATATCCTTTCCCCAAATGACCAGTTAACTAGGTCTGAATGTGTCTACACGTGCGAGCACACACACACACACCAATGTACCCACATAGAGTAGCAGTAAAGTAATATTTTGAATAATGACATAATGTCTAAGATTAACAGAAACCCATAAACCTCTTGATTTTTTTTCTGTGCAGGGTTTGTAGCTAAAGCCTGCAGGCAAAGAACTCGTGAAATGATTTTGGGTTTGAACTTAGAAGTATAATTTGTTTTAGCACAAGCGATTTCTTTTTTTTTCTTGGCCAGGAACAGTTAAGCTCAGGTACTAATTGCTACAAATGATATAACCTCTTCCTTGTGGCATGCCGTGTATGTAACTGGAACTTGGTCAGCCCCAAAGCAAAGGTCACTGGTCTCTAAAATTTCTAGGGGAGAAATTTATTTCATGAAGGCATCCTCTAGACATCGTGAGTTGCCATCTTACTGTTACTCTATTGACACTGAGGGTCTCTCTCACACACACCTCTTAAAGTGGAAACTGCATATGTACAGAACTGCATATGTACAGAACTCTCCAGAGGAGAGGACAGGATCGGTGCTTGAAATATGGGGGAATGGGTGGTGGCCACAGGCCCTATCCTGATTCACCCCGTTTACCCCCCACTCATCCCCCACAGTAAACTTTTAAGGACTAGATCAGGGAAGCATCACAAGCATCATGCATATGGCTCCCCTCTGTTCCAAAGTGGTGCATGCTCTGGTTATCTCCCGCTTGGACTACTGCAATGCGCTCTACGTGGGGCTACCTTTGAAGGTGACCCGGAAACTATAACTAATCCAGAATGCGGCAGCTAGACTGGTGACTGGGAGTGGCCACCAAGACAATATAACACTGGTCCTGAAAGACCTACATTGGCTCCCAGTACGCTTCCGTGTTGGTGTTGGTGTTGACCTTTAAAGCCCTAAGTGGCCTTGGCCCAGAATACCTGAAGGAGCGTCTCCACCCCCATCGTTCTGCCCAGACACTGAGGTCCAGCTCTGAGGGCGTTCTGGCAGCTTCCTCACTGCGAGGTTACAGGGAACCAGGCAGAGGGCCTTCTCGATAGTGGCGCCCGCCCTGTGGAATGCTCTTCCATCAGATGTCAAGGAAATAAACAACTATCTGACTTTTAGAAGACATTTGAAGGCAGCCCTATTTAGGGAAGTTTTTAATCCTTTGTTTGAAGCCGCCCAGAGTGGCTGAGGAAACCCAGCCAGATGGGCAGGGTATAAATAAATTGTTGTTGTTGTTGTTGTTGTTCCTTCCTCCCTGAAATTTGAGCACTGAATAGGATCTCCCTTCTCCAAGTGCCAAAGTAGGGATTATGGATTGAAATAACTTTTAGAAGTCATATCTCCTTCCTCCACTCTTACGGCCAGCACCTCTCTCAGTCCCATGGCTATAGGGTGCAGAAAGCGCCTTTTTGATTTATATATATATATTTTCTTTTACCTTCAAGAGTCATTTGCTCACTCTGCTGATATCTGCTTTCCTAAGACACCTTCACAGAAAGCGAGTGACAACGGCTTCTACAAACCAAGGAAGGTCTGTAGCAATGGCAACAGCACATACAAGGCCATTCATGGAGGAGCGCCATCCAGCTTAGGGGTAGAGGGCATGCTTTGATCTGGAAGGTCCCAGATACAGCCCTTCCACCATCAGAGATGGGAAAGGCCTCTGCCTCAGGTCTTCAAGAGCTGCTGTCAACACTACTGGACTAGAAGAATAAAGCACTAATGTTGAACCACATGAACTTTGAAGGCAGCTAAAGCTGCCCCATATCACCCCTAAAGTTATATTCATTTTTGCTGCTGCCACCAGTTTTGTGGCAGTAATGACACTTGTGCTTCTCTGAGAATCTGGCAGCTAGTTTTTCATTCCCCTCAAGTCTCTGGGAGGAATGCTATTTGAGTCTCAGAAGTGAGACATACAGTGCTGCATTTGGATGTTTGTCCACAGCTTCATAAAACTTGGTTTGTGGAGCCATGGCTAAGTGCTATGAGCACACCGTCTGCCCTCATCATCCCCACGGCTCAACTTTCTGGTTTGTTAGCTGGCCCAGAGTTCCTCCTTTGGACATAGCAGAAAACTATGGCACATGAGAGAAAGAGAAGAAGAATGAGGGAGAAGCCTATGTCCGTGGTGCTTAGCTATGGTTTTATAAACCATGGTTTAAGAAGCTCTGGAGGGTCTTCAGAAACAGGAAAATATTCTGATGAATTGCTAGTACATCACTAGTGTCAATGGAATGACTTAGACCTTCTGCATCAGAATCTGAATTCATTCATTCATTAAGGAAGGAGATCCAGTATGGCTTTCCCTGGAGGGCTTTCTTCACTTGACTTGACTTGTAGGAGTATCACAAGCTACATTCTGCTGAGAAGCAACAATACTATCAGTTTCCATCCAGAAAGAGGAGAAAGAGGAAGTGTGACATCTTAGGTCCTGATAAACATGCACATCATTTCATCAAACCACAGAATGTCCGTCTTTTGGTTTCACTGGTTATTTTCTCATGCATTTTCAGCTTTCTGAAATATGTTTATTCATATATACTAGACATTTGTGAACTAAGGTGTTGGGGTTTTTTGTTGTTGTTGTTGTTTTGCATAAATTGACACAAGTACATTGTGCAAGTGAGAGTGGCTACTTCTAAAACAATGAGCTCTTCTTCTGTCTCTGAGCTGTGCAGCAGAGCTGAGGACTCACTCAGCAGTGATATCACATCGTGCCTTTTCTATAACCGTCATACCTGGGGATAAATACGCTTCAGGTTGAGCACTTTTGGGTTGCACTCTGTGGCGACCCGGAAGTAACGGAGCGTGTTACTTCTGGGTTTCACCGCTTGCGCATGTGCAGATGGTCAAAATGACATCATGCACATGCACAGAAGTGGCGAAACGCGACCCGCACACGCACTGTCACATCTTGTGTTCCATTCGGGATGTGAACGGGGCTCCGGAACAGATCCCGTTCGCATCCCGAGGTACCACTGTACTAGATGTTACCAGGTGACAGAGGAAATGACAGAAGGGTGCTGATTCTTGTGGTAGCCATGTGTCTCCTAACCATCCCATTCTAGCCTGACAGCAAAGAAAGAAAAAAAAAGATATTCATGAGCATCATTATGAAAAAGTAGAACATGTGGAAATAATGTAACAGGAGTCTTTTTGCTTGTGTCTTAACTGCTGGGCTTCTCACACTATCCCCTTTGTAAGCTCCTGTAGGAAACTGTGACTTGTTTAGTTTTTCATATCTTTATAAAGCCTTAAATGATATTGTGGCAAATAAATTATAAACAGTGAGGGGGGTGGGTTAGAAAAAAATGGCTATAAAAAAGACTACTGTGCCAGGAAAAAAAGGTCTCCGTCTGGATTTGTTTATGAGGCAATACATCATACCCTTATCAACAATGCATCCTTCTCCCAGTTTTCATAACTACAATGGGCGAGCTTCAAGTGCCTCTGGTTTCTTAAGCCAAGACCTGAGTGATGAATGACTGCATTATTTGTTGCTATCCGACATGCATTCAATTCTCCCTTCTAGTGAAATCAATGGGCAAACATGCATAGGTCGTAACACGACCAGGGACCCCGCCTTTCTGTCCACATGTCCAAAGCGTTGCTCTACAGCTAGCAAAATCTACATCTACCAAAACGAGTGTTGGAAATGCGGAATTGGGCTGCTACTTAAGGCACATATGGGGGCTTGTATATAACTGCAAGGCCGGATTTAGGTTTGATGAGGCCCTAAGCTACTTAAGGTAATGGAGCCCGTATTATGTCCAGCTGTCCTTTGTCAACAACAAATTGTCACTGTTTTTTGTGTTGAATATATGCTATATGGTAATTTATGGACCTAATAGGTATCTAAAACCATTTGCACATAATAAAATACGTATTTTATTAAAGTAATTGTTGAACTGAAATACAATTAAGAAGAAGTACAGTGGTACCTCGGGTTAAGTACTTAATTCATTCCGGAGGTCCGTACTTAACCTGAAACTGTTCTTAACCTGAAGCACCAGGGGCCTCCTGCTGCTGCCGTGCCTCTGGAGCACAATTTCTGTTCTCATCCTGAAGCAAAGTTCTTAACCTGAAGCACTATTTCTGGGTTAGCAGAGTCTGTAACCTGAAGCGTATGTAACCTGAAGCGTATGTAACCCAAGGTACCACTGTATATTAATAGTATAGGCACCCTACATATAGAAATGAACAAACCAGTGATATTTTAGGGAGCAGGCTAGCAGGCGGGCCCCATTACTTACATCATAGGAACCTACACAACACAAAACACTGTTGATGTAGGTTTTATTTTATTAGTTTTGTATCTTATATTTTGGAAATGTACATCCAGTATTTTTTCCTTTAATTCTTTTTGGGGCCCCAAGAGAGTGGGGCCCTAAGCTATAGCTTGTTCAGCTTATACGTAAATCCGGCACTGTATAATTGGCGGGGGAGTGGAATATAACTTTCACTTGCTGAAGATCCAGTGGAGTTCCAGACCAAGAGAGGGAGAGAGAAGGAGGGAGGGGTGGTCAGAAGGAAGTTATGTCTATAATGCAATTTGGAAAGTGACAGAACCTGATTTAGTGGGAACATGATTCCCTGGGGCAGCTAGTCTACCTTCCCCCAGAATTCCCCCTGAGAGTGACAGAATGCCACCAAATTCTGTAGCACCCAGGGCATTCAAAGTACGTGGTGGCAAGGAGCTCTGTATACCAGCTGCACTCTACTGTGGTCTGCTGGATGTCCTTTCTTGAAGAAGAAGAAGAAGAAGAAGAAGAAGAAGAAGAAGAAGAAGAAGGAGATAGCATTGAAACAATTGTCAGATTGATCTGATCTGGTGAGTCTGCTTTGGGGTCCAAGTCGGGCAGATTCTTCCTCCACCCCAAGGCAGAATAGAGATGTCAATATGGATCCATCCATCCATCCATCCATCCATCCATCCATCCAGGATCTCCTCCTTTCTGGTCCCCTGCTAGCAGCCAACCAACGTTGGCTCCATGTTGGGCCAGGTGCACTCAACAAGCCCATTCCTTGAATGGACCTACCTGCAGTGGTTGCAATCCATCTCCTTGCATAATCCATAGAATTGCCCTGAGCACATTGCTAGTGGAGGACACAATCTGTTATCTCTTACAATTGCTTGCATGAGGACAAGAGGACAAGGGCAGTAACAGCAAGGAGGAGGAAAGGAAGACCAGGGGCCTCTAGGGGGTGACAAGGGGCCACCTGATGAGCTGTGAGCCTTGGCAGTTGCCCCCCCCCCCCAGTGCCTACCTCAATAGGGACTCTGCAGCCAACTGTTGGGCACTTCAGAAAAGGCCATTTTGGGGGGTCTTTTCTCTTCCTCCATAAACATAGCATGAACTTTGGGGAGCTAGAAGGGTGAGCAGAGAACAAGGAAGACTGTATTTCAAAATACCAAATGACCAAATGTTAGGACTACAAGTCCCCAGTATTTTTTTATTATATATATTGTCCATGTAGTAAATCTAACAAATAAATAAATGGTACTAAAAGTGGACGGTCAGTATCTGATCACAACTATTGCATGGGATAAATACCCATTGCCCTCACTTTCACAAGTCAAGTCATACTGCCCTCTTCTAGTGGATTTTTATAATATGGAAAAGAACGGTATATTATTTTTAACCCCTCTGCCCCATCGATAGAAAGAATGTATAACAATATTGATAGCTTCTGTCAAAATTCAGGACAAATATCATTCTATGCTATTTTGAAAATAATTTTCTTGCTAGGTTTTTAGTGTGTGTTTTCTTTTTTCCCTGCCTCCCTCCCTCCCTCTTTTTTGCACTTAATGCCTGAGATATTAATTTTCAAGCTAAACATACCACTCTAATTGCAGATTTAAGCCTCGGATAATGAACTCAGTTTCATACAAATTTCATGTGACCTTTGATAAACAGTAAACTGATATGTATTATTCAAGAAATTGAAATTTAATAAAAAGAAGGGGAAATGACTTTGCTTTCCTTTGCACAAGACATGGTTTTTATGAGTTGCTGGTTTTTATTTTTTAATGTAAGTATAGTGCTCGTTTGGCTTAAGAAATTGGTTTATCAAACACAGACATTATTTTCCAGAGCTAATTCCACCAATCCCTAATGTCGATTACTAAGTTTTATTGAATAGACCAATTCCTCAATTCACAATCATAGAATTATAACACTATTCAGGTTGCCAACTTTTTAACTGAACCTTGTAAATGTGCAATGTAGCACCAGCTTCTTTATTTACTATAAAAGTTTATATACCACTTTCTATAAAATACCCCATTCCGCTTAAATCTAATAAATAAATAAATGTAATAAAACAAACAACAATTACTATACTCCATTACATGGATTTAAAAAATTAAATTGGAATAGTAGGATAAAAACAATTTAAGAGGAATGCTCAGCAAAAGCTCTGATTTTTATTGCTAGGCAACTAGAACAAGAGCCTTCTTGGTGATGGCCCCACTGAGTTGTTGAATTCCTTCCCAAAGCATATCCGTTTTCCAGTTGCCTCCTGGCCTTGAAGAGATTAGTAAAACCTCCTCTTCTTAGGGAGGGTTTTGACTGTTGAGAAGATCTTGAATTTGGAGTGATGAAGTAAATAATCTTGACTGCTGCTGCTAAACATATACATCAAAGGCTTTTAGCTTTTGTAAGCTGCTTCAAGAGTGCCTCCCCTCCCCTTTTGTAATAAACGAAATAATAAATGAAATCTATTAGGAATCAAAATCAGATGTCAGTACAGGGGAAGTCACACTATCAAGTTACTTAGCTGAGAAGAAAGCCATAGACTGGGACCAGTGTTCTCTCCTAGGCTGGACTGAACAGGAATTGGGATGGCAATACAGCTTTCCTTTAAAAGGGGTAGATTGCTGTTCCCTACATGATGACATTGTGTGTGTGTGTGTGTGTGTGTGTGTGTGTGTGTGTTGTGGGGGTGGGGGTGGGGCGGACACAAGGTCACTGTCTGCTCATTACTCCTATGCAGCTGGCCCTGTTTGTAATTGCTTGTCTGCAAGCCACTCCAATGTGATAACAGTCCCTTGGCATCGACTTTCTCCTGTCAAGTGATTATATCTTGCCTGGGGCGGCATCACTTTCCACTTCAGAATGAGCAGTTCTCATGAAAGCAATAGGGGGCGGTGACCATTTTGAGGAAGGCCACAGCCTAGGGAGACGAGGAGGCAGAAGCCAAAATATAAAAATAAGGGGAGTTTCGTACTGGCCATTTTGCCGCCTTCTTTCTGTGCTTACAGCGTCTGGGATCCAAAGAACTCCTTGAAGCTTGCCCAAGGGTTTGTGTTAACCCCATGCAATTCCTGATTTATTTTGCTGAACAGCAGACTGCACACACTACAGATTGCCATGTGAACAGGGGAATCATTCCAGTACAGTGGTACCTCAGGTTACATACGCTTCAGGTTACAGACTCTGCTAACCCAGAAATAGTGCCTCGGGTTAAGAACTTTGCTTCAGGATGAGAACAGAAATCGTGCTCCGGTGGCGTGGCAGCAGCAGGAGGCCCCTTTAGCTAAAGTGGTGCTTCAGGTTAAGAACAGTTTCAGGTTAAGAACGGACCTCCGGAACGGATTAAGTACGTAAGCAGAGGTACCAGTGTACCCGCCTCCATCCTGGAAGGGGATGTGAGGGATGAGCAAAATGGAGATTTAAGGGGTGGCTCTTGAATATGTTCAGAATCACACAGCTTTCTTGCAAACGATTGTGAGAATTTTCCTAGAGGCTTTGAACACTGCGTAAATAGCAACGGTATCACCTCAGGACAGTCACCCTCCTATTCCAAGCGAAGGGGTTTGTGCCTTTGGCATGTGTCAGGGGCTCAGGAGCAGAGGCACAGGGGAGAGAGGAAACGGAGAGCGAAGGGGAAGAATCTGAGGGCAGCGTAGGGGAGTATGACAGTGGCCCGAGAGATTCCATGAGCTTCTCCAGCGATTCAGAAGATTCCCAGAGGGGGGCGCCGATGGCCAGGGCAAGGGGGGTCCCAGGGGGGACGCACCAGAAGCAAGTGGCCAGCGGGGACTCCCAAAGCAGCAGCAGCGGGAGATCAGGAACAGTTCCCCCACCAGAGCGTAGTGGGGGGAAGAGTCCCATGTATCAGGGCCAGCGTCTCCTCCAGTAGGGAGAGAAGATGAGTCCAGGCTGACCACGCCTCTATCAGAGAGTGAGGGAACGGAGGGGAAGTCAGGTCCAGCTAGCCTCCCCGAAGGGGGAAGCAGTGACAGGAGCAGTGTAACGGTCAGGAGAAAGGTTGCCGGCTGGGCACGCGCGCCAAGTTCAAATGTACAGGCGCGCGGGACGGCAGAAAACCCAGATTGGGAACCAGGTCCTAAAGCCCGCCGGAGGCAGGGGGAAGACTCAGGGGACTCAGCGTCAGAAGAGTCTAGAAAGGGCAAGACCCCAGTGGACAGGCGGACCCAGAGGAGGAAAGAGCAAAGGAAGAGGTGGAGCAAGGCTAGGGTCTTAAACTGGTGTCTGGGGGGAGGAGATTCAGACGGAGCTTCAGGGCTGGGACCTCAGGCAGCTCTGACAGCATGCATACCCTGTACATAGAACCAGGAGCAGTTAAATGAGCCTATCTCCAGGAAGGTGGCAAAAGGATTAACATCACATGAACGGACAATATTAATACTGTTTGCATTTTTTCCTTTTGTGAGCTTGGAAATTCCATGTTATTGAAGGTTTCCTTACAGCTCCTCCACATTAAAGTTGCATGAAGGAAAGTTCTTTCAAACAGGTATTAGGTGAGATAGCTAAATGGAACCTCCAGCTTCAGAGACAGTACAGTGGTACCTCGGGTTAAGTACTTAATTCGTTCCAGAGGTCTGTACTTAACCTGAAACTGTTCTTAACCTGAATCACCACTTTAGCTAATGGGGTCTCCTGCTGCCGCCGCACCGCCGGAGCACGATTTCTGTTCTCATCCTGAAGCAAAGTTCTTAACCTGAAGCACTATTTCTGGGTTAGCGGAGTCTGTAACCTGAAGCGTATTTAACCCGAGGTACCACTGTATACCTAAGAAACAGCAAGGTGGAGCTATTGCCTCCATTCCATGACTGTGGCCTGCCCAGAAGCAGATTACATAACCCATAATCAATAAATAAACAAACCCAAATTTAAAAGGAATGAGTTTTCAACAAGATGCTGAACCAGTTGCAACTTCTCATGACACTTCCTATGAGCCTGGTTCTGTAGAATAACTGTGTCCTCGTAGACCCCCTCAGCGGTTCTGCCCCCTTTGTGTGGGTTTCCACAAGTGTGTGCATTTTCTTTCCCATCCCCTTACAAATAAGACAACGGTCTCTTTCTACTTGGTTTCCATTTAACCGGATGAAAAGCCAGCGCTGCTGGAACTGGAACCCAGCTCATTTGTATTGAATTATTAGTACAAATACTGGGGGTTTAAACTATTTTTGTTTTGATGACAGTTTACCACCGATACTACCTCTGGGACAAGGACCTATCTCTTTTATGTGTGCTCCCTTTATCACTGACGGGTCAAAATGACGGATTGGTTTTGGCCTTCACTCGAAATCCCTTGTCTTGCTTAGCTTTGGTGCATATGCTGCAACCAAGAGATACCACGACGGAGCTCTGTGGTCTTCATTTAGCGGCCTGAACAGGTGCTGACAGACAAGGGAGGTGACAGGCCGCCCTACTGTCGAAGCAGGAAGATACAGTTACATGTGAATTTGCTGTCTTTTAAAAGGCCTGAATAACTGCAATTGTGTGCAAGGGGTCACCTCTGGACTCAGTTATCATTCTGAAGAAAAAAGAAACCAGGCCTTTGTACAATTCAGGCATTTGGGCCTTTGGCAAACTGATTTCCTAGGAATGTCTGGCCAGTGGAAGTCTAAACCGTTGTCATGAAAGGGCAAAGGCAAACCAGTATTAACACCTCTTACACTGCAGCTGCACGCTGGCTTGGCCTTTGAAGTTTTAAATTATCGTGGAGCAGATTTACCTCAATGAGACCCTGGTCCTACCTAAACTCATTGCTTGAAAGGAAGTTTGCACAGAATCAATAGGCCGTGCATGTCCATGCAATGTGTTCAGGATCAGGCTGCTGTTTTCATGTGAAATGTTCAATATCAAAGCTCTACAGTGGTCCCTTGGGTTACAGACGCTTCAGGTTACAGATGCTTCAGGTTACAGACTCCGCTAACCCAGAAGTATTACCTCGGGGTAAGAACTTTGCTTCAGGATGAGAACAGAAATCGTGCGGCGGCAGCGGGAGTCCCCATTAGCTAAAGTGGTACCTCAGGTTAAGAACAGTTTCAGGTTAAGAATGGACCTCCAGAATGCATTAAGTTCTTAACCTGAAGTACCACTGTATATGCAACATCTTTTGGGGTCACTAGGTTTCTCTTGTTGGGCTAGAAGAACACTCATGCAACTAAAGTCAGGTTATTGCAGTTTCAGTGATACATATCCCTATTCAGCCACTGTCATCCTCATCAAAACACCACCCCATATTTAATCTGGATTTGCCATTTCCACGGAAAATCCTGTAACCTCCCCACCAATAAAGCTAGAAATACAATTGTTTTGATGAGGATGCTGCCAAAAAACACTGTGTGCATGATCAGCCCTGAGTCCACAATTGGCTGTTGTGTAGGAAGAGCCCTAACTGAAGCAGAGAACAGTAGCAGCCAGTGGAGAAAATTGCAACAAATAGCATAAATAATGCCTCCAACAGGAATGAAAAATGTGAAGAACTACACAGAAGTAGACTGTCATAAAACTTAGGGAACAAGCTGTGCTACCGTAATGACTAAGGCCTTAAATGACAATTTTAGGTTATATTTTAGTGATTAAGATTTAACTTACATATTTTTAACTGCTTCTATAGGAAATAGGTTGCCTATTTTAAAGTTATGTTTTATTATCACATTTTTGTATTGCATTAGATTGTTGCATTAGATTTTGTTTCTTTAGCTTGTAAATCGCTTTGAGTATTGTGAGATAGAAGGATGGTATACAAATTAAAAATGATGATAATGTATTGTCCCTGTTATAAAGGTAAAGGTAAAGGTACCCCTGCCCGTACGGGCCAGTCTTGCCAGACTCTGGGGTTGTGCGCCCATCTCACTCAAGAGGCCAGGGGCCAGCGCTGTCCGGAGACACTTCCGGGTCACGTGGCCAGCATGACAAAGCTGCATCTGGCGAGCCAGAGCCGCACACGGAAACGCCGTTTACCTTCCCGCTGGTAAGCGGTCCCTATTTATCTACTTGCACCCGGAGGTGCTTTCGAACTGCTAGGTTGGCAGGCGCTGGGACCGAGCAGCGGGAGCGCACCCCGCCGCAGGGATTCGAACCGCCGACCTTTCGATCGGCAAGTCCTAGGCGCTGAGGCTTTAACCCACAGCGCCACCTGCGTCCCTTTTATACCCAATTGCAAATTCCAATGTATTCCTATCGTGTTTTAGAACTTCCCTGATATTGTATGTGAGCTGGTCTGTAACCCAAATTATAAATTCACACAGAAGTCCAATCCAACAGAACTTAATCACTTGTGGAAATTTTTTTTAAAAGGAATTAGGATGATGTTTGAATATGTTCTAGCTCCTATTTCCACTTTGAAAAAAAATGTATTTTTCAATGGGGTGAACACATTTCCGGGAAAACAAGCGCCATTCCAATAGACCTGCTCTGCAGCACAGGAAACCATTTTCCATTGTGGAATGGGCAGGCACACAGATAACAGAACTATGACAAGACACAGACAATTATGTCAGTCTTTCTCACATAGCCAACACCCTCTTTGTGTATGTATGAATTGCACATTAAAGACCCAGTTGATCCGCCCTGCCCATGTGTATATTGGAGTTGCATCCTGGTAAACCAGCTCCCCCATTGCCAGGTGTGTGTATGTGTGTTTGTGTGTGCATGCGGGAACCAACAATGTTTACCTAGAAATAATATTCATCTGGAAATATTTATACTCCACCAGAATAGACATTTTCAACTTCACAATAGAAACTGGAGAATATTTGACACCTTCCTTTAATCCTTTTAAGTAATATAAAAAGGTAAAGGTACTCCTGCCCGTACGGGCCAGTCTTGACAGACTCTAGGGTTGTGCGCCCATCTCACTTAAGAGGCCAGGGGCCAGCGCTGTCCGGAGACACTTCCGGGTCATGTGGCCAGCGTGACATCGCTGCTCTGGTGAGCCAGAGCCGCACACGGAAACGCCGTTTACCTTCCCACTGGTAAGCGGTCCCTATTTATCTACTTGCACCCGGAGGTGCTTTCGAACTGCTAGGTTGGCAGGCGCTGGGACTGAGCAATGGGAGCGCACCCCGCCGCAGGGATTCGAACCGCCGACCTTTCAATCGGCAAGTCCTAGGCGCTGAGGCTTTAACCCACAGCGCCACCTGCGTCCCTTTAAGTAATATAGCATTTTGCTAAAATTATATATGAGCTTTGAACAGAGTGTCTCTCTGCCCACCACCTGCTCCCGGTGCTTTTTTCCTGTGATTTGTCCAACACTTTCCTTTCCTTTCTTCTTTTTCCATGTTAAATACTTTCAAAAATGAGGAGGGAGGGGAGCGACTCAAAGTTCACTTGAACATCAAATACCATACATTAGTGCTTTCAGGAATTTTAAAATTATATTAATGCTTTCCAACTCATTTCCTATTTCCATGCCAAAAAACACTCTGGGGTGGATTGTAAAGTATTTGTGATACCAGATATTTGCTCTCCAAGTGTGTGTGTTTCCTAGAGTTTGGATACTTTTATACCTATTGTAATTTGTATTGGGTTTATTGACTGTAAATATCTGCCACTTCAATAAGATATGGACAATTTTTGAACCTCTGTTTTTAATATTCAAAGTGTGCAAAATTATACTTTTAACAGACTTTAGAACATTTGAAACACAGTGGGACGTTCTTGTAACTTTGTGATATAAACAGCCTGCTGTTTTCTGATACAAACACAGAGATGCATCACTGAGAAAGATGGATGATTTCATTGGCATCATTATCTGTGCATGACTAATACAAAAGAGCCAGTTTTTGTGTCGTTGCCTGTTCCTTTGACTTTCCCCTCCCCCCCCATCAGCAATATCCCACTGACTTCAAAAGAGCTTATTCTCAGATAAATGGCATAGGATTGCAGCCTTGATGTGTTTCACATTGTTAGGCTATAAGAAAGTAGCCAAAGAAATGCTATAAAGGTGCTACTCTGCCTAGCCTTCTGCCCCCACTAATCCTCTGAAGCTAGGATATGGAGGGCCGTCTGCCATCTTGAGAAGATGCTCAGTAATACCATTCTGAAAGGAAACCACAATATGTCAATCTATATTTTACATGCCATATTGGATTAAAACCTAAATTATACCCCTGGCTGTTGCACTGGAGGCAGGCATGTCTACCGTCACCCACTCTAGCTAGATTGCTGCTGTAAATAAGCCAGAAATGGCTTTTAAGGTGTGTAAGAACCTGTGGATTAAAAACATTTAACAAGGATCAAACATTTTTAGTATAAAACATACACAGCAGGCCAGGTCCAGGGTATACTCAAAATGCACCAACTACTGACTACCGCTGTAAAACAGACTTTTTCCGCCCTAGGGGAAAATGTTTTGCTGCCCATAGTGAGTTGATCAGATGGACCTCCTTTGTGGGGAAATTCTACAGATTGCAAAGTTTTTAGCCAGGGCAATTAGAATAAGATCCATTATTTGACTACTGATCCAAACCCCCAAAATGTATTTTATGTAATTGATTTTTTACCTTCATCCACTGTATACTTGCATTTTGCTTGTTTTATTGCTATGGATGGTGGCTGATGCAAATAAAGATTCATTCATTCATTCATTCATTCATTCATTCATTCACTGGAATAAGCAGTCCTTCAGGTGTTACAGTACCACACCACTTGTGGCTTTGTTGGTGACAAAGCCTCTCCTCCCTCCAAGAGGGGAGGTGTTGTGGGCGGGACGCAATTTCTGCATCATGCAGGAGGCATTACGCCCATGCCCCACTCACCTGGCTGGCACACCACGCCCACAGGTAAGCGCCCAACTGGGCGGCTTGGAGGGGGTGTGGTTTGCAGTTTAACTTACTGCTGTGCCAGCCATTCTGCCTCATTTTCCGTCTTCCCCTCACAAGTCACCCACCCTCTACTCCCTTAGAGTTTAGGGTTTAGTTTTTTCTCTTGGCCTTGCTATGGACCTTAGGTTGATCACCCAGGTTGTCCAGGGGGCCTGGTAGGAATCTTACCATTTGGCATTAGGCCTTGTGGTTTTTTCGCCTACCTCGTAGCAATCATCACAACTTTCTTGGTAATGGTGGGTAGGTTAGGCATTGGAATGTGTTTGTGGTGTGTGGAAGGGCTAGGTGTGGCCATCGCCTATGCCTTCAATTTTGGGTATTCCGTTAAAGGAATCCGACGGTCGTGGATCCTGTCCGATGCCTGTGTGGCAGGGGGCCAAGGCACGACCCTTGGTGACATCAGGGGAGAGCTTATAGTTGTATTAGCATCAACAGGCTCCACCTTCTGGTGAATAAACCCCCTTCGGACTCACCCCCTTTCCGAGTGGGTGGAGCCAATCTGTCGTGGTCCAATGCCTAAGCCAATACCTTTTCACTTGCTGTAATCAATAAAGTTGTGGCCTTTTCTTGCCCATTAACCTTATATTCTGTGTCCGTGTGTCTTCATTCCACAAAGCGGGGATCGGGTCCTCGAACCACAACCAAGATGTTTGGGGAGGAAATGGAAGATGCTTCCCAGAGACATGCAGTAATGTGCCATCCACATAGTGATGACTCTTAGCTCTCTTTTTCTGTTAATTCTAGCTATGGCTGTACATGAACTGAATAACCATCTGAAATCAGTAATGGGCTGAAGCTCAGTCCAGATAAAACAGGGGTATCAATGGAATGTCACTGGTGGGAAACTGGCCTAGTGGGTTTTTCTTCTTACATGCAGGCAAGAACACAAGAACACACCCTATCAATCCTTGTCCGCTCCAGCAAATTGGCTTTACTCAGTTTACTGCCTTCCATGAGTTCAAGGGACAAAGGTCTGAGGCTGTGATGAAGTTGGTGTGGGACAGTCTTCTTGAATTTGAGCATGGAGGGTACAGTCCCTCCCAACTCTACAATTTTATGATCCTGCAACCTTTCTTTTGCAACATTTCTGTACAATGTCTTCGGAAATGAGGTTTCTTGTACATATGCCATGTGCGTGTACACACAGAAAGTGACAACCTTTCCAAACCCACCTGTAAGGGGATGGGGGTGTGGGAATGTTAAAGATTGTAGGAAAGGATATATTGAATATATATTATCCTTCCTTCACTCATGCTAGTGAGTGATGTAGCAGAGCAAATTCCCCTTGATATAGCTGGAAGCGAGTTTGCAGATTCGTTTGAATCTCTTAGTTAAGTTTGTTCCTGGTGTCCCCTTTTACCCTTCTTAAAAGAATCAAGACATGAGAGTCTTTCCGAGTAAAGCAACAAAAAGTTTACTCACATTTCAGTTCACGATTTGATCCCTGAAAGGCAGGCTTTTCTTAGTAGTTACATAATGAACAGAGTGTGGAGCCTGAACTCATGTGCAAAATTATGCTAAAACAACAAAATGGCTGCAGGAGAGCAGCACGGCAGCAAAAGAACAGCAAGACAATAGAAAGGCAAAACTAGACTGCGGGTGAGAAAATGGCTGCATTACTTGGCTCTTTTATAGAGTCAACCAGAGCCATGACCATCTCCCAGATGACATGCAGGGGGAAGATGCCCACTCTAGGGAAATAAGGAATGGATCATTTGACTGCATCAATGGATTACATGCCACAGGGGGAGCACGGCAAAATACAGTAGACCTCCCCATCCTATAATGGTGGGTTGCTTGTGGTGGCTTACCTTGACTACACTTAGCAACTCTCAGCATTGGTCAATGATTTTCCCTCCGCAATGCCTCAGAAGTTATGGTGTGGGGAAAATGGTGGCAGCCACCTTTAGGGCTCTGGCTTTGCTGAAAATAAAAGATACCAACTGCCAGGATCTAAAATGACAGCTGTTATTTTACCTGGGGCAGACATTGGTGGCAGGTTATGTGGGGTGCTGTCGCCTGCGCAGCTGTTTGAGGAAAGGTACACACCAGTGCCTGGCCTTACTGTGTGAAGTTCGTTTATTACATGCAACCTCTTACACCAACGAAAAATAGAGCCGGCTTAGTTTTAAGACCAAATTCCACTTATCACTTAAGGTATAAAACAAATACATATGTGCTCTTAAACACACTGTTTCTGTTGCAGTGCATTAAACATCTGTCTCTCTCAGCGAGCCGAGTCCCTTACATAGCAAGCCCTTTTACAATCCACATTCTTTTTGGTGCTTTTGATTAAAATTTAATAAAAAGGTTTCAGTGAGGTGAAGACTTGTCAGGAGCAGGTGAGGAAAGATCAACATTTACTCAGTCCAAGTCTAATCCAGTCACTTCCCACCCAGCCACCCTTCTCATATTCCTCATTCATACCAAAGGGGCAACCTTAAAAAGATAAAAAAGAAAACCTAGCCGTATGACACAGTCTCTCACTAAGTCAGAGATGGGAACAGGTTCTGGAGTGTGAGGAAGGGCAATGGCTCCTATTTGAAAGACCTGGAGGGACTGAAAACTCGCTGTGCCACTCACAACCCACCTATAAAAGCCTGGGGCTTTTCTTTGAAACTGAAAAATATAACAGTCCATTAGGGTTACCTGTATGTTGCATCTTTTTAAAATGTGCTCTCTCTCTCTCTCTCTCTCTCTCTCTCTCTCTCTCTCTCTCACACACACACACACACACACACACACAACTGACACACACAGGCCAGTGCTGTAAAAATACAAGAAGGCAGGGTTCAACGATGATCAATTTTGAGCCAAAGCAAACCAAGAAATTCAGTACCAAACGAAGTCCCAGAGAGACTGTGCAGTTCAAGGCTAAGCAGATTGTTTTGGCCAGACAAATTTCTGCACTTATTTTTTGTCTCAGGGTGCTCTTTACTTCATAGGAAGGAAGGCTGATGAAATTATCACATTAACATTTTACAGGAACTCAAGGAGAGGGGAATGAAACAGAAAGCATGAGCAGCTGAGAGGAAACTGTTTTCAAGAAGGGCAACTGTTTCCTCAGCAGAATTAACAGTGGCTCAGGGCCAGCCCAAGGCATGTTGCTGGACTGGCAACTGAATCTTATTTCAGTACTGACAATGGGAAAGTGCCCTCCACTCCAGCTGAGGGCAACAGGCTAGATACTGTATTGGGGTGTAGGGCAGCTTGTGTGGCACATACACAGCACTGAATTCCAGCAGGTAGGTTGCCTCACTCAGCCTAACAGCTTGCCACTGAGTTTCTGTTATGTACTGAGTTGATTGGCTAATTCCGGGATTCTCCTGTAGGCCAATCAGGTTGTGGATTCACTTCCACCTGGAGCTGCATTGGGTGGCTCCTGTGGACCAGTCATACTGCTGCATTGTTCTAGGACCAATCAGACTGCTGCATTCTGAATCCTATTGTTCTAGGACCAATCAGACTGCTGCATTTTGGATCCTATTCAACTCAGTACAGAACAGTTTCCAACTTTAATATTTGTTTTATTTCTTAAATGTGTTGGTTGCTTTTTCTTGCCCAGGGCAACCCAAAGTGACTTACAGCCAGCCAACACCTCCAACCCCTAGATTCATCCAAATCAAAGGAGGGTGCAGAAAATACATTAAAAAAAAAATCATACCTCTTCTAAAAGGCCACAGATAGTTAAATACTTGGTTATAAAGTTTTTGCCTGGTGCCTAAACTTACTGAAAAGTGGTGTGAAGCTGGAGGGGGGAAAAATCTAGAAAATAATTTTGTTAGTATAGAGAACTTAACACAATACTGTGCACTATTAATACATTTAGTTGTGCTCAAGATGGCCATCTGCTATCCATAGGACAGTTCTTGATTTGAAAGTGTGTTATTGTCTTCCGTGAGGTGGGACTATTGTCCATTGTTCTTTCTCTCTTTGCTGTCTGATGCTAGAGAGAAGGGGGGAGCCATGTTGCAGTGCTCCACGTGTGTTTATATGTAAATAAAGTAGATTAGCCAAAATGCTGACCATGGAGCAGGAATTCTAACACAAACCACATGCCCTCAAGCACCGTGTTTTACAATGGATGCAGGTTACATACTCAGTTGCCAGTCTTCAGGTGCATAGTAACATTGCATAGTAAAATTGAGTGATGTATGTGTATATGTGAACCAGGGAAATATATGGGGGGAGGGGAACATGTTAAAGCAAATCACATCCAACCGACTTATTGAAACAGAGTACCATGAGAGAAATTGCCAAGGGCCTTGCAGTGCTCCTGGCCCTGGTTGGAGATCTAGTAAAGAACCTCCGGGTATGACACATGCAGGAACTAGTGAACTTGGAAGGCTTCTGAGCCCATAGAAGAAATGAAATATTGAGAACTGAGAAGTGCATTTTTTGAGGATGCGCTGCATTCTCTGACATCAGGGAAATAACATGAAATGTAAGCCGAGTATGATATGAGGCAGTTTAGGAATCAGATGTGAGCTTGACTTAAAAAACAACTTGCCTTCTTTTCGGTTTCCTTTATGTGTGCTTGCATGAGAGAGGTAAGCTGACAAAGCAGAAGAATGGGTTGTCTTCACAGATCACTGAAGGAGCTTTGGTGCCACACTTGACATGTAAAACAGCAGACTTCCCAAGAACTTCGATGATATATGAGATAAGAATTCTGAGAAAGGAAAGGTGTCGCCCCGCCCCCTTAGTGGCCATGGAAAATCTTAACCATTCAATACTTGATCAATAAGGGAATTCTCTGTGAGAAACAGGTATCTGCTTCCAAAAATATTAACAATGTTTAGGCAAAGTATTAGTCATTTGACATTGACAACATTATTTAAGTTCTGTCTAGAGCAACGTGGTCTTCTTATTTTAAAAAGAGAGCAATAAAGGATTGTTTGTTTATTATGTTAGCAGACATGTCTTCTGGACAGAACACAGTTCCTTAAGAGGAACTGACAACATCGTATTTCACCCAGAGGCATTATTTCTACATCTTTTTCCACATGTTCCTCAAATCCATTTCCTTTACCTTCCTCTTCCCTTACAGTGGTTCTCAACCTGTGGGTCCCCAGATGTTGTAGGACTACAACTACCATCATCCCTGAGCTCTGACCTTGCTAACTAGGGGTGATGGGAGTTGTAGTTCAACAACATCTGGGGACCCACAGGTTGAGAAAGGCTGCCTTAGAATAATGTCTGGTCTTCTTGCCAGTTTGCAGTCTGTTTGTCATTCCAGACCCTCCAAATGTCACTATTTTCCAGGGACAGTCCCAGTTTTACAGAAGCTGTCCAAGTTTCTTAATTAATCTTGCTTTTCCTTGGGTTGTCCCTATTTTCACTGGAGAAATGCTGGAGGATATGGAATAGGACATCCCTGTTTTCATCAGAGAAATGTTGGAGGGGACTTCTCTATTTTCATCGGGGAAATGTTGGAGGGTATGCCATTGGCTTCTCCCTTATCCAGCTGCACCAGCTATAGGAGAATGATGTACTCTAGTGCCTCCTAACCCTCAATTATCACCTGAAAAGAAAATAGCAGGTGCTACAACAGCATATTTCATACTCAGTTCTACTGACCCAGGAAGGTAGGAGCAGAGGGGACCTGTCCCAGGACCGATGGGGTATGCCAAACTTTGTTAAGAAAAAGTTACATGCTGCATATTGTGCACTAGACAGAGACAGAAGGTGAACAAATACTGAGCTCTTAGAGCCAATCTATTACCCGGCAGCCATTATAATTTGTCATATATGCTTCACCTAGCATCAGCTGCAAGACGAAAAGCTTTCAGCTGAGTTTATCAGTCTACCTGGATGTGTCAGGTCAACTTCCATTTAACCCACTGTTCTGGTTCATGGACTTCTGGAAAAATATGGCAGAGCCAATCAAACTGAACAGGTGTTGTTTTTTTTAAACCTCCTCGCAGTATAAAGCTGAAGTTCTCTTACATACAAAGATCTCCACCCTTCCCCAAACTATTGCAATCCAATTTATTCACAGTGAATAGCTCTGTTTTGAGCCTATACTTAAGAAAAGGTGTGTGTATGTAGATTAAAGAAATCTGTGCCTCGTTTAAATTTAAAATATATGCATTTCTTATTCTCAAACAAAGATCCAACCTGTATACCACTGCAAATATGAAAGGCACATACAGATGTTTGTTATTTCCTTAGCCATCGACTTGCACCCCAGTTAAGGGGCTATGTAATTGAGAAAAACATTAAGTTAGCACTTACTCTAAGTGCACCAATAGAAGATTACATTTCCAGATTGAGGCGTGATTCATACTTCTATTCAGCATTTTTATGATAGTCTCTTATTTATGAAAACATATGGATGCAAACACAATAAGCATTTTCCAGTGCATACTGTTGACTTTGCTTATTCTCTTAGACAGAGAAATAGGGGATTTCTAAAAAAAGCAAAACAAAAAAGCAATAACAGTATTTCTTGAAATGATAGCTTTCGAAATGACAGCCTAATGAATATGTGATCTTGGAGAGATGGCACTTTATCCATCTCCCATCTTTTTTTCAAGTGCATTTCTCCTCTCCCTCCCCTTATCAGCATTAAGCATGGCACAATTGTGGCTTACTTTTACACCTGCTCTAGTGGCACTGTGGGTTAAACCACAGAGCCTAGGACCTGCCGATCAGAAGGTCGGCAGTTCGAATCCCCGTGATGGGGTGAGCTCCCATTGCTCGGTCCCTGCTCCTGCCAACCTAGCAGTTCAAAAGCATGTCAAAGTGCAAGTAGATAAATAGGTACCGCTCTGGCGGGAAGGTAAACGGCGTTTCCGTGCGCTGCTCTGGTTCACCAGAAGCAGCTTAGTCATGCTGGCCACATGACCCAGAAGCTGTATGCCAGCTCCCTCATCCAATAAAGCGAGATGAGCGCCACAACCCCAGAGTCATCCATAACTGGACCTAACGGTCAGGGGTCCCTTTACCTAATGCTAATCATGGTAAGCATCATTTTTAGCCAGCATTTGCAAAACTGCTTCAAGTCCTGGCTTCATTTCCTTCCTGCTTAAGATGAGAGTCAATATTCGTGTCAGTCAGAAGCCCATTTCATGTGTTAGTCATATGTACAGGGTATGTTGAATGCAGCATGGAGTCCGCCCCCCTCCCAGTCATTCTGCTACTCCAGCCTCCACTGTTTCCATGGCCATGTTCCTCCACAGTGAGGAGCCTTCTTTTCGCATGGATGTGCCCCAAGCAACATGGAACTTTTGCTGGTTATGGGTTATGAGGGGCAGTATTTCCATTTGAGTAGGAAAATGACAGCACCCCAAAACATTTTTTTTAGAAAAAAGCACTGCTTATTTCTATAATGTGTGGTCTGTGACACACTAGATAAGCTTAGAATTCATAGAGGTCTCTCTGTTCAAATTATTCTGCATATACTATCTTATTTTGATTCTTACAACCACCTTACAGATGAGTATTATCTTCACGTTGATGACGCTTATATGGCACACTACAAGTAAGTGGCTTGTTTAAGGCTACCTGAGTGAGACTGAGGTCCTGATTTGTAGCTTAAACCACTATGCTACAAAATTCTGTTTTTCTCTCAGCAGGTTTGCAAAAGTTGGCTCAGTTCTGTAAGTTGCAATACAGTGGTACCTCAGGTTACATATGCTTCAGTTACATACGCCTCAGGTTACAGACTCTGCTAACCCAGAAATTATTACCCCAGGTTAAGAACAGTTTCAGGTTAACTACAGACCTCCAGAACGAATTAAGTACTTAACCTGAGGTACCACTGTATACCTGTGATCACAGCAAACCTAAATTACTGACTCCTTTGGATGTTATTTCATCTTCCTGGATACAATCTCCTGAATAGTAATGCCAGGCTCACCCATCCTTTATCCACAAACTTTTATGAGAATTATCCTGAGATTCCAAAACTCAGGTGTCATGTGCCAGTCACCCTTATTTATTATGTATGTGATCTCCTTTCCCCTAAATGAAAGACTGAGCCACTGGCAGCTTTAAGGCCAATAGATCATGCCTCTACAGGCTTACAAACAGAGAGCCCTATATATCAAAAAATGGAAAGCAGAGAGGATAGAATTCTGAGTTTCCAAAGGAAGACGTGGCCCAAAATCACCCGAGGTTATTCGCTTTAAATACTGCAAATGTGAAAGAGTGATGCAAGAATGATAGATAATGGACATCAAATTTCCTGTAAATCATTTTAATGGAAATCTGAACACACATAAATGCCACTTTTATACCTTCTGATAACATTACCCTCTCTAAAACGGTGCGTCTCTAGATACACAGGTGACTAGAATGCCTTTTAACAAAGCTGGGATCCTTTACACACTTACTTGAGAACGTGAGCCTTACTGAATTCCCTGCGGATAAAATCCTAAGGAAATCTTTTTAGGATTGTTGTATGACTGCGGTCGCTAATTTGTTTATGGAAGGTAATTTTTGGGAATAAGTGGAGCACAGGAAATGATCTAATAAAGGACTGAATTAATATGAACATATTTGTGTGCAATAACTACATTCAACTGATGTGTCGTTGGGTCTGATCACCCAGTACAACAGTTCCTGTAGTCTCATGCTCTTCCCTTCACACCCGTGCCTCATTTATGAATCAGCATAATACATTATGGTAATGTTACTTATCGTGATTCTTGCTACCCTTCTATAAACAGCCTGTTTTCCAATGCAAATTGGGCTGTTAATAAGAAAATTGTTGCACGGATAATTGAAGGATATTCAATTTGTTTTATATATCAGAATCACCTGATGATCTCAAGTGGTCCTTTCACTTGGGGAACAGCTGAGCGTATAAATAACTGCAGGCTTTCACAGTGGAAATGATTTAAACTGGTGCATGATCTATTGTGTCTATATATTCTTCTGAAACAGAATATTAAGTTAAATGAAGTAGCATGAAAGTATTGAAGTGTGGTAGAAGATGTATTGTTGTATGTGGCTTATTGGCTTTATTAGATTTATGCACAGCTTAAGGAAACAAACCAAACCTCACTTCCAATATGATAAATAGGGGAATGTTTAAAAGTAACCTGGAGCCAAGCAAGTCTGCCTCAGCTCTGTAAATGTACTGAGCTGAGTGTCATGAAAGCCTGAAGCAATTAGCTTAAGGACCTATCCCTGTTGGTTCCTAGAGGCTTCTCCGTTGATGGTATGAGCTGCTTTATCCAAGCTGTCCCTTCTGCTAAAGATTAATAAGCTTCTAAGGAGATGAGAAACAGTGAGATATAGGAGCTAGGATGTGAGGTTTGAATGCTGAAAATCCAGGTTCTACAAATCAGGGCTGAGTAGGGATGCCAACAAACTGCATTGGAAGGCTGAAGCATGGAAGGAATATGTGTGACTAGCAACATTTATCCAGGAGATTCCAGCCACTCCCGCCAGCCAGCTATAAAACTTATAAGATGCCCTGGGCAGCCTAGCTCGCTTTCTTAACATTTTGTTGTTGTTTAGTTGTTTAGTCATGTCTGACTTTTCGTGACCCCATGGACCAGAGCACACCAGGCACTCCTGTCTTCCACTGCCTCCTGCAGTTTGGTCAAACTCATGTTGGTAGCTTCGAGAACACTGCCCAACCATCTCATCCTCTGTTGTCCCCTTCTCCTTGTGCCCTCAATCTTTCCCAACATCAGGGGCTTTTCCAGGGAGCCTTCGCTTCTCATGAGGTGGCCAAAGTACTGGAGCCTCAGCTTCAGAATCTGTCCTTCCAGTGAGCACTCAGGGCTGATTTCCTTCAGAATGGATACTGTCAGAGCCGCTCTGACAGATACGTTTGATCTTCTTGCAGTCCATGGGACTCTCAAGAGTCTCCTCCAGCACCATAATTCAAAAGCATCACTTCTTCGGCAATCAGCCTTCTTGATGGTCCAGCTTTCACTTCCATACATCACTACTGGGGAAACCATAGCTTTTACTATACGGACCTTTGTTGGCAAGGTGATGTCTCTATAGAAATATATAATGAAAACCTATGCTGGCCACTTTGAACGCCTTGGTGGAAAGCAGCACACAACTGACGGTGAACCCAAAGGAAAGGTGAGCTTTATAAGCCCCAAACTTCTTCTCTGGCTTGGATTAAAGTCTGAGCCAAAGAAGACATCCTCACCTTCCCTCCCACCCTCCTCACCAGCTGTTCCTGACCCCCCAAGCACTCCTGCCACTAGCTCCTCACTCCTACAACACCTTCCCCTTTCCCCTTAAAGTCTTAGTTTCAGGCAGCAGGAAAAAGAGCAGTGCATGGAGATGGAGGAGGAGCGAGGGTGCCTCGCCTCGTGGGTATCTTTTGCCACAGCTGCTGCCACCTCCCAGTATGATAAGGATTTAAGGGGAGGCAAAGGGTGTTTGGGGAATTGTAGATTGGCTCGGAAGAGGAACTAAGTGGCTTCCTAGTTTTTGGAAATAACTCGGCTCATTTCTGAATGAACCCAAGATGAGTTGGGACAAACTCACAGCTGCCTGCTCAAAAGAAACAGTTATAACCTCTGAGGTTTTTCAGAACTGGATGTGGTGCCTCCAGTCACAAAAGAATTCATATTTGATACTACCTTTCGGAGTGAATCTGTTGGTACACGGAGAGAATATATATGTTGACTATTGACTGTTTATAATTCCACTTAACTTTATTATAAAGATGATTGTTCACCCATCAGTAAAATTGATTGCATGACCAAAGTATTTAAAACGTGGCAAAAGAACAATTAAAAAACCCCCAGCATGTACCAGGTGTGTGTGTGTGTATACGCACACACACACATTTCCCATGATGCAGCAATCTTCCCTTGTACGTTTTGGAAGGGGGGGTGATGCTGGAATAGCGGCTTTTCTGCCTGACACATATTGTCTGTTTCTGGACCTGCCTTGTCAGACTGCATGCTTGCCAACACTGATATATCAAAGGGGTCAGGTCAATAATGCTTCAACATAAAGTGAGCAGGACAGGTTCAAATGGCTGTACAGAGAATTCTGCACTAAGAAGTACTGGGAAAATCCGAAGTAAATTCAATGGCAGACAAATTGATTTTCTGACTCTATCCTAGACAGCTGTTTGTTTATTTCTTGATTTGGAAGAAGCTTGTATCACAGTCAAGGCATAAGATGAATGGAAAGTAAATATGGGCACAATCTGACACAATGCTCTTCCAAGAGCGTTGGACTGAACAGATTTCTTTGCAAAGCCCCCACATATTTGAATGGAGGTCAAATAACACAACAAAATCTTGATGAATCCTGATGGAGTGATTTGCTCATCCCAAACAAAAGGGCTGGAACTAGATCAGTATCATCCTCACTGGAGCTGTAATGAAGGCATACTACAGGTGTCAGCAACTGGGGGTTCTTGCATCAACTCTTTCCCTTTGAGAGGTTCCAAGTTCCAACCTAAAGAGAGATAAGGCGGCAATGGAACTTGCCAGTAGATCACATCAAAGTATAGGGCTTGGAACCAGCCACACTCCTCACTCCATTTTTGAAGTGGTTCTTCAAGACAACCATTATATATCATGAATAATATTTACTTTATGGGGTGTATGCTAACACAGCAATTCATCTTCACTCCCAGAGGTGTATTCCATTGTCTCTCGAGACAGATGGATGCCTATAACCTACAAAATTTACTTCATGTATATATTCAAATTGAACACATTCAAATTAGCAGTGTTTTCTTAAATTCAAATATTCCATAGAGGTCGTTTAATCCAACACAACTCAGTAGATGAGCTACAGAGCAGGATGCAACTACAGCAGGGGTAGGCAAACTAAGGCCCGGGGGCCAGATGTGGCCCAATCGCCTTCTCAATCTGGCCTGCAGACGGTCCGGGAATCAGAGAGTTTTTACATGAGCAGAATGTGTCCTTTTGTTAAAAATACTTCTCTGGGTTATTTGTGGGGCCTGCCTGCTGTTTTTACCTTAGAATGTGTGCTTTTATTTAAAATGCATCTCTGGGTTATTTGTTGGGCATGGGAATTCGTTCATTTCCCCCCCCCAAAAAATATATATATATATAGTCTGGCCCACCACATGGTCTGAGGGATGGTGGACCGGCCCATGGCTGAAAAAGGTTGCTGACCCCTGAACTACAGCATTTCTGAAAGATGGCTGTCCAGGCTCTGCTCAAATATCTCGAGTAAAGAAAAGCCTTCAGCAGAATGTTCTGAACAGCTGTTACCATTAGGAAGCTTTCCTGATATTTAGATGAAATCTTCCTCCTTGCAATTTTCACCCATTTGAGCACAAACATCAAGTCCAGGTTTCGACCCTTGGCATCCTCTGGCAGGGCTAGGAAAGACCTAGGCCTAAAACCTTGGAAAGTCTAGATGAACTGAGCTACATGAACCAGTGGACTGACTTAGGATAAAACTACTTCCTATGTTCCCATGTGCTGAGAAAGTCTGATTCTTGTAGCCAAAGAGGCTGCAGCCCTCTGAATGGCGTCTCATAAGCTGATCTAACTATTTGCTTGCCAAGGGCATTATCATTACGGTCAGGCATGAAAACAGTGTACTAGGGGTACACTGGGAGAGGGTACCATAAGTTAGCATGAAAGAGATAAAACCTAAAGCCAAAGGCACTTTATTGCTTTGAACTGCTTTTAAAGTTAAAGGGTAAAGGGACCCCTGACCATTAGGTCCAGTCTTGGCCGACTCTGGGGTTGCATGCTCATCTCGCTCTATAGGCCGAGGGAGCCGGCGTTTGTCCGCAGACAGCTTCTGGGTCATGTGGCCAGCATGACTAAGCCGCTTCTGGCTAACCAGAGCAGCGCACGGAAATGCCATTTACCTTCCCACTGGAGTGGTACCTATTTATCTACTTGCACTTTGACGTGCTTTCGAAGTGCTAGGTTGGCAGGAGCAGAGACCGAGCAACAAGAGCTCACCCCGTCACGGGGATTCCAACCGCTGACCTTCTGATCGGCAAGCCCTAGGCTCTGTGGTTTAACCGACAGCGCCACCAGCATCCCTTAATTGGCTTTTAGAAAGGGTTACAACAAATTCAGCATCTTAAAAAGCAGAGACATCACCTTGCCAACCAAGGTCCGTATAGTTAAAGCTATGGTTTTCCCAGTAGTGATGTATGGAAGTGAGAGCTGGACCATCAAGAAGGCTGATCGCCGAAGAATTGATGCTTTTGAATTATGGTGCTGGAGGAGACTCTTGAGAGTCCCATGGACTGCAAGAAGATCGAACGTATCCATTCTTAAGGAAATCAGCCCTGAGTGCTCACTGGAAGGACAAATCGTGAAGTTGAGGCTCCAATACTTTGGCCACCTCATGAGAAGAGAAGACTCCCTGGAAGACCCTGATGTTGGGAAAGATGGAGGGCACAAGGAGAAGGGGACGACAGAGGACGAGATGGTTGGACAGTGTTCTCGAAGCTACAAACATGAGCCTGACCAAACTGCGGGAGGCAGTGGAAGACAGAAGTGCCTGGCGTGCTCTGGTCCATGGGGTCACGAAGAGTCGGACATGACTTAAACGACTAAACAACAACAAAACAAATTCATGAAGGAAAAGGCTTCTGCGAACCTCTGAGGTGAAGGGGGGAACTTCAGTGTGTAGAAGAAGCCTTAAACTAAGTGCAGGGAACAAATCCTAGGGGATTCTCATATGCTGCTCTGTAACTTCCAAATGTATCTGACAGGCCACTGATGGAAACAGAGGGTGATAGCCAAGTTCATGTCCTTCCTATTGTTCTGTCTGTGCAAGCATTGCAGCTTGCCAGGTAGAAATATTCATCCTCTCCTCTCCTGTACACTGTTCTGGGGTTCTCCCGACCACCACCAACCCCAAGATAGGGGGGGGGGAGCCCTTGGGGCATCTTAGAGTAGACCTCCAAATGGATTTATTTCAAAATAAAGGAAATGAGAATGGCAAACATTCACTGCTCCCTACGTGCAATCCAGACAAAAAACAGGGTGCCGTTTGCCAAAAGCTATCGAGATCTGTGTGCTCCTGGTTTACAAGGTTGTTATTATGCCCAAAGCTCCCACCCACTTGTCCTGCTCCCCCTACGCAATGATTATTTTCTTTGTTACAAGAACAATCGGCAATTGCTCCCCCCGCCCCCCCATGGCTTCCTGCTAAGGTCAGCTGTTTTTCAGAGTCCACTAGTTTTCCAGTGTTTGTGATATCTTTATCGAGCCCGAATAATATTGCTATCTCGGGTGAGTCTTACCACTCATCAAGAAGAAATTCAGAGCATTTACATGGTGACGGGTTCTAGCAAATCAGTCTGCAAGAACATCAAAGTTTACACACATGCACACACACACATGCACACAGAGAGAGAGAGAGAAAGAGAGAGATTCTAAAGAATGTAAGCAAGACAAATAGTCTTGATACTTTGCTTCACTGTCAGTAGCACTCTGGGGTTATTAGAAGCACTTCTTTATGCGCCGTAAGCAGAACAATAGTGTAGAAGGAATGATTAAATACCAGCTCTCTGAGAAATAGACATCTCATTGTGGCAGACCCAGCCTCACCACTGGGTGGTTTTGATAAAGGCAATATGAGTTGATAACTGATACAGTTTGCCAGGGAAGTCACCTGGGGATACTGACAGCTACTATGGTTTAATAAAATCATTAGAATGTAAATGTTTTTATTGCAAAATAAAGAGCCTCCAGCAACGTTGACACTATCGGAGCTCCCACCGCTGAATGAAAGCGCCGATTAGCATTCAAATGATATAATGATAGTCTGGTTATCTTTATTAAAATTTTTCAAATCGAGTCTTCATTTTGCATGATTGAGTTTTAAACAAATGCAATATCCAGTAGTATGGTAAGCTGGTTGGGACACTCTTGAAATAATTAAAGCATGTCTTTTATTTTATTTTTTTAAAAAACAACAACATGCATTTCATAAGCCGTGGATTGAATTTGCTGTTTTTAATATGACAATATCTTGTTAGCTTTGCATAAAAACAGAGATGTCAGACCATAATTATTGAAAGTTTACAAGTTTTAGACATATGTTTCGCGGTGCTGATTTCAATTTTCTGAAATGTGACGATATGCATCAGTTGGTAAAAAAAAAAAATCAAAGGATATATTGATGGTCTCCCTTAATTTCACAGTTGACTCTTACCCCATAATTGATGGTAAATAATATGTTTGATTCAAAGAAAAATGATGTTTCACTCCCCTAATGTTTCACCAGTACACAGAAGTTCAAAATTGTTCATTGGTAACAAAGCAGAGAAACAAAGGGGAAAAGGAATCTCTTAGACACCCATTATTTTTGGGTAGCTTTGTGGACGTTTCTTTCAGTTTGAGGCTGGGCTTACCTGGAAACATATGACCTCAGTGTCATCTAGAGATACCAGGAAGAATAAAAAAAAAATGTATGTGAGTAATAGGCGATATAAAACTGCCTAAGCCAAGAATAAATTTAAGGAATCTGGTTTTGGGCCTTTTCCTGGTCAATAAAGTTGTATCTTCTGCTACCTCCAGCAGAAGAAATCTGGGTTGGGAACTTTCCTTTCATTGTGGCCAATGCAGTATTTGTGTGAAGAACTGTGAGAAAGCTTAGACTTTAAAAATCCAGTAGATGAGAAATTATAAATTGATACTGCAACAAAATGTTGTTGTGGGAAGCACTCCTGATCAAGGTATCAGCCAGCCACGCATGTGCCATTTTCCAGGATACTCCATTCCATTTCCCTTACTTCCTGCCCCCAGTCTTCATTTGGCAGAAGCCTACTGGCTCTTCAGCTTTCCCATCAAAGTTATTTTTGTACTTCAGGAAACTTGAAATTTTGTACTTATCCAAACATGCAGAAAGTTTTCTCTTGTATGTGAGTGGTGGTGTTGTGGCTGCATCAGGCTCCATGCTCTGGGAATGAGTTGAGTGGGAAACGGTTTCGGTTTCATGGGTCAGATTTTTATTAGGGTCTGCTTTGCGGACCAAATTTGGTTGGGGGAGGCGCATGCAAGGCCACCCATTTGTTGATCACATGATGATGTAACAGGTAGGTTGTCCAGAACACCTGTCAAAATCCAGCCAGTGCGGGGAGCACTGAGCAAAGGGTGGCAAAGCTCTTCTTTCTCTCCTTATCAATGCCATCGAACCCAAGGATCTAGACATCTGTGCCCCAGGCCTGAAAGCTGCCTCAGTTCCTGGACACCTCCTGGATTCTCAGGTCTATAGCAGTAGAAGAAACACCAAGCCAGGCAAGAGCATCATTCTTTGTGGTGCTCATGATTAGCTGTAGGTGAGACTACACTTTTTTTAAAATAATAATTTTTATTGAGTTTTCCATATTTATCATAATCACATTCTGTTACATAATTCTATAACCTAAAACATTGCTCAAACTGAGCATCGACCTCCTTCCCTCCCTCTTTCTGACTTCCAAACATCTTTACTAAATTCTTAGCATTTCAATAGCCACTTTTTAACCTTCTATCTTCTTTTTATATGTCACCTCATTATATGTAAATCAGTTCCTCATATTCACATTACAAAACATTTCAGCTCAAGCCTACAAACGTTTTCAGGTGTTTACAATGTTCTTTCATATAAAATATAAATTTGCTCCAGTCCTTTTGAAACAGTTTGTCGCATTGATTCCGGATCTTCCCTGTCAACTTTGCCAACTCTACGTATTCCACCATCTTGATCTGCCATTCTGCCAATGTTGGAAGTTCCTGCTGCTTCCATTTCTGAGCCAAAAGCATCCTTGCTGCCATTGTGGCATACATAAATGCAGGTGAGACTACATTGAAGAAAGAGGGACCAGAACCCTAACAACATAACAGCTTGCTGATCAGGTATAGGCATAGATAGCCTTATCTTCCATGAATTTGAGGAGAAAAATTGAAACTGCAGAGTTTTGAGAAACTAAAAGATAAAGTGCAAGATTGGCTTCATTAAATAAGGGAGGCCTACAATTTGGACAAGAAAATTGGCTTCCAGGTGGAAAAATCAAAATTGGAAACAGAATTGTTAGATCCCAAAACTAAGATACTATCAAGAATGTATAACTTGCTGTTGAAATGGAATACTCAGGACGAAACGGTGAAATCTGCTATGATAAAATGGGCACAAGATGTTGGACATAACATTATGTTCGCTGACTGGGAACAGTTGTGGACCACAGGTATGAAATTTACGGCATGTAATGCCCTAAGAGAAAATATTATGAAAATGATATACAGGTGCTCCATGACACCAGTCAAGCTTGCAAAAATCTACCATTTGCCCGATAATAAATGTTGGAAATGTAAAGGAAATGAAGGTACATTCTTTCACCTTTGGTGGACGTGCCCAAGGATTAAGGCTTTCTGGGAGATGATCTATAATGAAATAAAAAAGGTATTTAAATATACCTTCCTGAAGAAACCAGAGGCCTTTCTCCTGGGCATGGCTGGCCAATTGATGTTAAAGAAGGATAGAAATTTCTTTATGTATGCTACAACAGCAGCAAGGATACTCATTGCAAAGTATTGGAAGACACAAGATCTACCCACCCTGGAAGAATGGCAGATGAAGGTGATGGACTATATGGAATTGGCGGAAATGACTGGCAGAATCCGAGACCAGGGAGAAGAGTCGGTGGAAGAAGATTGGAAGAAATTTAAAGACTACGTACAGAAATATTGTAAAATTAAAGAATGTTAGAATGTTGTTGGAATGAAATTAAGTGGTTTTTAGCAGTAATGCTATAAAGGAGCATGTGAAATTGGATGGTTAATAGGTGAGAAAGTAAAGCTACAATATATCAAGATAAAGGATTAAGATAAAAATGAAGAGGGAAAGGATTTGCTGAATTTACCAACTGAACTGGAATACAAAAAAGGGAGGTGTGGGGAGGTCAGGGAAATAAGTGAATGAAGGATAAATTATAGAAAGTTGGATTTGTTTTTTAATTGTTTTTATTTTTTCTGTATTTTGTATTTTGAAAATGATGTATAGGTAGCATATCACCCCTGTGAAATTAGCTAAAATGTATAAAGTAAGTAATAAATGTTGGAAATGTAAAGAAAAGGAAGGAACTTTCTATCACACATGGTGGGAATGTAAAAAAGTGAAAAACTTCTGGGAAATAATATATAATGAGATGAAAAAGATGTTGAAATATACATTTATTAAGAAACCAGAAGCATTTTTACTTGGCATTGTAGGAGATGATATTAATAGACAGGATTGCAAGTTGTTTTTATATGCAATGACTGCAGCAAGAATATTATTGGCACAAAAATGGAAGCAAAAAGAATTACCGACGAAAGAAGAATGGCAGATGAAATTAGTGGACTATTCAGAATTAGATAAATTAACAGGAAGGATTTGAAACCTGCGGGACCAGAGATTCTTAGAAGACTGGAGTAAATATATGAACTATTTGGAAAGCAATTGTAATGAACAGATTACGCTTTGTAGGACTGCAAGAAGTTCTGTAATGAGGACTATGTGAAATATTGCAAGAAAGACTATGAAAAGAATGATCAGTTAATGATAATTAGGAGTGAAAGAGAAATTAAGAAACGCAGAATAAGTGATAAAGAATGGAAAATCATCAGAGGTTGTTGACAGAAGTCTAAAATATTGTATAACATAAGAAGTTCTGTTAAACGATTGTTGGAAATGATATGTAAAAAAAAACAATAAAAGTGTGTGTGTGTGTGTGTGTGTGTGTGTAATTTGTCCAATCCTCTTTTAAAGCCATTCAAGTTGGTGGCCATTGCTGCTTGTTGTGGAAGTGAGTTTCACACTTTAGCTATTTGCTGCATGAAGCAATACTTTTTTCCCTCCATCCTAATTCTCCCAACATACAGCTGCATCGGAGGTCCACGAGGTCTAATGTTATGAGTGAGAGTGAAAAGCTTTTGCGTGTTGAGGTCCCCAAGCCACCCCTCAAAATAACTCACAACTCACACATAATTTTTGTTTAAGGTTTTTTGGCATAATTTTGGCCCCAACTTTATTAAAATACATATCTGTGAGTGGTTGCTTAGGCATTGGTTAAGACTATCTGTCCCCCCGCCTGTGGACAGAACTGGCTTCCAAACTCGTGATGGGAAAACAATATTGGGGAGCAATGGAGCTGAGTCATAGGCCCTCACCACTCACCCACATGCACCCCGGGGCTTGCCAGCCCTAGCCCCATTCCAGGGATGCGGACGAAATCGTGGTAAGCCCCTGGATTCCTTTAACGGAATTCCCTTCCACGCCAGCATTGAAGGGGCAGGCCCAGCCAATCCTAACCCCTCCTCCAACCAATTTATAATCAATGCCTAACCACAACCTTACAAGTTGTGACGATTTGCTATGTAGTAGGCAAAAACCAAATGGCTCAGCCAATCAGCTATATGGACAAATTCCTACCACGCCCCTGCCCCGACGGCAGACGACCCCATGACAAGCATAGCAAGGTCAACCAAAACACCCAGAATTCAGGGCTGGTGGGCGGGTGATCCAATACACTCAGCGAAAGAGAAAGCTTAGTGCCCCAGTATTTAAAACCTTCGATCCCACCCACCACATTGTGACATGCAATTTGCCCCAGCAACCCAGCCATCCAATCAATTGCCCCAGGTCAGCATATTCAACCCTGCCTAGCAACAGAGGGATGGCTCGGCAGACCCCACCGCAACACGTGCTCTCATTTCAGGGAGAACATGCTTTCTCTACACACTTTCTCAATGCCCTACATAATTGTGTAAACTTCTACATAGTGCCACTTCTGACTGTTTTGCTAAACTGAAAAGCCCCGAGTGCTGCAACCTTTACTTTGAAGCGGACTGCTCCAACCCCGATCATTTTTGTTGTCTTTTTCTGAACCATAGCAGATAAAACTTCTGGCTCCTACGTCTGAGTTGATTTCCTGCTGAAGCAACAGCTCCATTAGATTTATAGCCTCTGTGGGCTTCCCCCATATACCTCCTCACTTCAACAGGTCCTGGCGGGGGGTGTCTTCTCAGTGCACCCCTGCTGCTGTGTAGACCCTCAACAGGCACCCACCATACTGCCCCATGACACCAGCTGTGTTGAAGCCCTTCTGAATTCGGAAAATGGACAAAAAGATGAAAAACACTACTGGAATGCTGGGGTAAATGTACCTTAGCTTGATCTTGGCAAGGCAACTTTTAATGCTCCAGTAACAGAGATTATATGCACGGCAACAAAAATGAATACTTTCAACGTGCCAGATTTTTTCAGGGAGCAAATTGCACTGTGTTACCCTTATAATAAATATAGAGGGTTGGAGGGAAACCCCAAATCTCATTTATAACTTCTTCTGACAATCAAACCTTTCAAGATTTAATAATTGGAGCAAGGTTGGGCTGTTACAAAGTTTTAGCAGTTTATAAAGCAGAGCTTAAAATGGAAAAGTAATAAATGTTTACCAAATGGGTCGTTCTGCATTAGCGAGCATGTGGCGTATCGTGGTAATTTGTAGTCGTTTGCGTTCCATAAGTTACATTAAAATACGTTTATACAGGATGGCATGAACTAGTAAAATGTATACACACACACACACACAGACACACAGGCAGGAAAGGCATACATTCCAGTGCTTACATTGTAAAGCTATTTTACGGAATATACTGTGCTTTTATTCGTGCTCTAGGAGAGGTCAGAAAGCAATATGAAAGAAAAGTTCCAGGGGGAAAAGATTTCTTTTTCTGAAAAAAGAAGTGAAAAAATTCCTTGGTTTACTCTCACTGGGTGCATTTGTCTTTGTTAACAGCACAAGTTATGTTTTCTCTCTTTTACCTTTTATATCTGGGGTCCCCAAAGTACTGCCCATGGTCACCAACATGCCCCAGATACGCTTCTTAGGATCTGCCAATGTCCCCTGCCCCTCCTATGTTTAAAGAGTGTTTTTGGCTTTGTTGTTGTTATTTGGGAGATTTTCTTTTGCGGGGGTGGGGGTGTCCTCCTTTTTGTCTATACAGTGGTACCTCTAGTTATGAACTTAATTTGTTCTTAACCTGAAACTGTTCTTAACTAGAGATGTGCTTTCGCTAATGGGGCCTCTTGCTGCCGCTGCGCCGCCGGCACACGATTTCCATTCTCATCCTGGGGCAAATTTCTCAACTCAGTGTAACTCTTCCAAGTTAGTGGAGTTTGTAACCTGAAGCATTTGTAACCTGAGGCATTTGTAACTCGAGGTACCACTGTATATTGTTTGCTTTCGGTGTGTGTAGGTTTTTGCCACAGTTTGTTGGGTGAGTTTTAAGCATTGCCAGCTTTCCCTTTGTGAAATTGATATTTTGTGATGCCCATTACAGTTTCTTACATTTCCAGATCTGCCCCCAGGCCTCCCCAAAATAAGGTTCCAATAATAATTAATAAATAAATAAATAAATAAATAAATAAATAAATAAATAATGTACTCCACCCATCTGTCTGGGTTTCCCCAGCCATTCTGGGCAGCTCCCAACAGAATATTAAAACAGACTAAAACATCAAACATTAAAAACTTCCCTAAACAGGGCTGCCTTCAGATGTCTTCTAAAAGTCAGATAGTTGTTTACAGTGGTACCTCGGGTTACATACGCTTCAGGTTACAGACTCCGCTAACCCAGAAATAGTACCTCGGGTTAAGAACTTTGCTTCAGGATGAGAACAGAAATCGTGCTCCGGTGGCACGGCGGCAGCTGGAGGCCCCTTCAGCTAAAGTGGTGCTTCAGGTTAAGAACAGTTTCAGGTTAAGAACGGACATCTGGAATGAATTAAGTACTTAACCCAAGGTACCACTGTATTTCCTTGACATCTGATGGGAGGGCGTTCCACAGGGTGGGTGCCACAGCCAAGAAGGTCATCTGCCTGATTGCCTGTAACCTCATTTCTCACAGTGAGGGAACCACCAGAAGGCCCCCAACGCTGGTCTTCAGTCTCCGGGCAGAACGATGGGGGTGGAGACGCTCCTTCAGGTATCCTGGGCCGAGGCCATTTAGGGCTTTAAAGTTCAGGACCAACAGTTTGAATTGAGCTCAGAAACGTACTGGGAGCCAATGTAGGTGTTTCAGGACTGGTGTTATGTGGTCTTGGCGGCCACTCCCAATTACCAGTCTAGCTGCCACATTCCGGATTAGTTGCAGTTTCTGGGTCACCTTCAAAGGTGAGCACATAGAGCACATTGCAGTAGTCCAAGCAGAAGATAACTAGAGCATGCACCACTCTGGTGAGACAGTCTTCAGGCAGGTAGGGTCTCAGCCTGCATATCTGATGGAGCTGGTAGCCATGGACACAGAATTGACTCCCAGGCTGCGCACCTGGTCCTTCAGGGGCACAGTTACCCCATTCAGGACACTATGATTTATGGATTTTCAGTAGACATTATTGCACATCCTACTGGACACACACACACACACACACACACACACACACACACACAGTGAAACGTGGGCACTGAGGTTTGTGTCTACATATGCCAGAGCCACGTGGTTTCCCCCCCAGTTAGTAACCTCTGCTTCTTCACACAGTGCAAAATTAAACTATGGAACCAGAGCAGGGTGGAGTTACTCTTGACCTCAAATACTACTTGCTGGTTTCCCACAGTCATCTGGTTGGCCACTGTGAGAACAGGATGTTGGACCAGATCGGCCATTGGCCTGATCGGTCAGGCTCTTCTTATTTTCTTATATCAATCCTAAAGCCACAGTTCCATAATGCAACAGGTAATCCAGTGCTAAAGGGATGTTAGAAACTGGAAGCACTCTCATTGTAACCTGGAAAACTAACACAACGTTGTCCATGTTGGACTGAAGCATAGGCAGAGTTCTGAGAAAGCAGTAGAGTTTAGACTGGCAGAGCCAAGAGAGGAAAACTGGAACATGCACTGCTTCAGAGGAAGGAACAAAATGCCGGAAGAAGGAGCTTGTGAGAATGAGAAACGGCGTATGTGGCCAACAGCTGTCGATGTGAGAGCTTCATACCTTAATTTGATTAATCATCCAAATCTTTGGCTTCAGGCTGTTATTTTAAATCAATTTCTTTTTACCCATTTAAAGAGATATGGCAAAGAGTTGCTCTCTGTCTTATATCTGGCCCACTCCTAAATATTAGAAAATGATTACAGTGGTACCTCGGGTTACATATGCTTCAGGTTACAGACTCCCCTAACCCAGAAATAGTGTTTCAGGTTAAGAACTTTGCTTCAGGATAAGAACAGAAATTGTGCTCTGGCAGCGCGGCAGCAGCAGGAGGCCCCATTAGCTAAAATGGTGCTTCAGGTTAAGAACAGTTTCAGGTTAAGTACGGACCTCCGGAACGAATTAAGTACTTAACCTGAGTTACCACTGTAAATGGAATCCAAGCCCCTATTCACTTTCCTCTTCCAAAGCAAAACAAGCAAATCTTGTAGGTTACATTTGATTTCTTGCCTTCCAAGCTTTTAAGTACCCCGTAAGCAAGACCATAAATCTGAAAAAACAATTGCTATGAACTTTAATATATTTATTTATTTATAAAAATATTTATATGCCGCTAATTTTTTTTTTAACCCACAACAAAGCCGTTCTTATTTTGAAGAATTGTCTATAGTGCAACCAAATCTGATATCAGATCCTAAAACTATGGAACTCCTTTCCACTGGACTCATGCTTGCCCCTTAGATTCTGGAATTTAGGAATGCCCCAAAGGCCTCTTCCTTCATTACTGCCTTTATCTGATACAACAAATGGCTTGTGTCTCCAGAGAAACATCTCATATTAATCTGCGCATCTGTTCTGTCCATTGCACATTTTCTAATAGACCCAACTCTTTGTGAGGATCACTTTTTGGCAATGACGTACCTCTGAAAAGTACCAGTAGGTTTCAAATAATAAATAGAGGAATAAAATGAAGAGGTGGGAGCGGAGATCTGGATTCATTTCCCCATGCTCAGAACAGATTGATACCGTTGCAGAGTCTCTTTTGAGTTCTACGCTTGCAGCCCTGACACCTAGCTTTTCAGCTTGGAGGAAATGCACTGTTTTCAACTCCATGTCCACTTCCTCCTGCATGTATGATTAGTAGGAGCAGGTACAGTGTAGCACATGGGTAGGCAAACTAAGGCCCAGGGGCCAGATCCGGCCCAATCACCTTCTAAATCCAGCCGGGAATCAGCGTGTTTTTACATGAGTAGAATGTGTCTTTTTATTTAAAATGCATCTCTGGGTTATTTGTGGGGCCTGCCTGGTTTTTTACATGAGTAGAATGTGTGCTTTTATTTAAAATGCATCTGTAATGGTTCTAGGGGGTTGCTCATGCGTAAGTTGCCACCACTCTTGGCTTGGTTGCCTGGTTGAACCCTTTCTGTCTGGACAGCCCTTCACTTCGTGGCTGTCTCAGTCGCTGGCAGAATCCGTCAGTGGGCGTTTCTTAAACTTCTTACAGCAAAAAAGTTCTTTGACGCCAAGTCTCCTCCTACTCTCCCTGCGTGGAAGTTTTCTGCGCAGGGAGGGGGTGGGCAGCGGAGGACCCATGCTCTCCCCACTCGTCTCCAGTGAAGAGTCCTGGAGCCCTTTCTCCGATTCCCCCATCTGCCCCCCTTCTCTCCTGGTGTAACATTGATTTCCTTCCCCAGCAGCTGGGCTGCCTCTCTCCCTGCTGGGACCCTCTCCGGCATCGCTCTGGAGCCTTCCCTCCGCCTCTGACTCTGATGGCAGTTCCCTGACAGCATCTCTGGGTTATTTGTGGGGCATAGGAATTTGTTCTCTCCCCCCCTCCCCAAAAAATAGTCCGGCCCCCCACAAGGTCTGAGGGACAGTGGACCGGCCCCCTTCTGAAAATGTTTGATGTAGCACAAATTTAAGACCACTGCCTTCAGTAGATTTGGGTGCATCAGACACTGTGCTTGATTGCCTTCCTGGGTAAAAGGAATGGCCTAGCATTGGGATAAACAAATAGATCTCTCGGGAGCATTCTGGAAAGGCAGCAAATATTTCTCTCTTTGCATGAGTATAGAAAGGCAATTGTCTTGTTCGGATGATGTCTTGTTAGAATATCTTACATCACCGGCGGAATTCCCTGATGACATGGGGTGGGGAAAGGGAGGGATATAGTTACCTCTCTAAGCAATGGCACCTCTTTTTTCAATAGCCACTTGGAAGGTGGGAGAGGACGAAACCGACTATCTTCAAAACTAGTCATAAAACATAAAAATGGGCATGAATTGCCGAGGGGGTGGGGGACACCACCTCAGAGGAGACCCATTTATATTGTGCTCGGGGGACTTTGAGGACCCGGCCAATCCATGCAAAAACCTGTGTGCGCTCAAAGGGGCCCTGCAAGATTAATCACCACTGTGATGCAGATCCAGTGCATTAGGTGAAAAGATAAATGTGTAAACCCCTGTGTCAAAACCCATGGTGTGGCCCACATGGTAATTCAGGGTCAGTAATTGAACTTCACTCTAATTATTCTGGAGAGATAATATTAACTTACAGTTGAGTGTGTGAGAGAAGAGTCCATAATTCATCACTCGATGGGGCTCCTCATCGCATTGTGTTATTGAAATATGATGGCTCCCCTTTTATCCTGTCATAATGACAACTGATGTGCTTATTTTCTTTCTCTGTGCCTCCAGGGGATGATGAAATAGTAAGCAAACATTTCTTTCTCAGGAAGGAACAGCACTTTATCACACTGGCTTCGACTCTGAAAAAGCGCTTGCAAAAAATCACAGTTACCAGAACCTAAATTTCTTTCTTCACCCCAGCCTTCTGTGATGGATTATTTATCGACAGTCGTATCAAAAATAGCAAGATATCTTCATTTGAGACAGCCAGGCTTCTTGGTATTTTTTGAAAAAGAGTGCTTTAACTTTTACTTAGTTCAGTCAATAGTTCACCCAGCTGTAGCTGGTTAATCGGTGGGTCTGAGCATTATACAAACATTTTCGATGCCAGTGTGTCACTGGAAACAGGAAACAGTAAATATAACCTTTCTTTCTGAGTAGTAGCTTTTGATTATTCAGTTGTATATAATCTCCTACTTCACTATCTCAAAAAGCCCTAGTATTTTTCTATTTTCTATCCTTATTCCATTTTTAACTGCTCAGTTGCCTTTTTTAGACTGCCAATGTGCCCACTGTCCTCAAAAAATGTGAAGGCCTCCATCATATGTTACTACAGCAATACAACTACTTCTTTATGGCTTTTTCCACACTGTTATTCCAATATTATGGGCAGGGCCAATTATATGGCTCCTTCCTATTTGACCATTGACTGGACTGGAGGGAGGGTAATGATTTGATGAGCAGATACCCTGAGATGAAGCCATTGAGAAGTGGTACAATATGGCGGGGTTGTAATGAAGCCATTTGTAACATCTAGGAGCTTAGGAGGCTGTACAAAGTGAAATAAATAGAATATAGCCAACTACTCAGGTGGGGGTTATTGCCAAAAACCCCTGTTTTGCCAGATTTCTCTGGTTGGGCCGAGAGCACCCTTAAACTTTATAAGTCTTCTCATGTAGGCTCTGTTGAGGGTAAGGTGTTATGGGGCACGACAGCAGGGGATGGTTTCTCCAATAATAATAATAATAATAATAATAATAATAATAATAATAATAATAATATTTTTTATTTATATCCTGCCCTCCCCAGCCGAAGCCGGGCTCGGGGCGGCTAACAACAATAAAACAGTACAAAAGTACAGCACAAGCAACAGTCTAAAATCATTCATTATAAAATTGATTCAAATCAAGCCACTGGCAACCATTGTGCCAGAGCTCCACGAAGATTGCCGAGGGAGGGAGTCAGGCTGTGCCCTGGCCAAAGGCCTGGTGGAACAGCTCTGTCTTGCAGGCCCTGCGGAAAGATGTCAAGTCCCGCAGGGCCCTAGTCTCTAGTGACAGAGCGTTCCACCAGATCGGAGCCACAGCCGAAAAAGCCCTGGCTCTAGTTGAGGCCAGCCTAACTTCTCTGTGGCCTGGGACCTTCAAGATGTTTTTATTTGAAGACCGTAAGTTTCTCTGTGGGGCATACCAGGAGAGGCGGTCCCGTAGATACGAGGGTCCTAGGCCGTATAGGGCTTTAAAGGTTAAAACCAGCACCTTAAACCTGATCCTGTACTCCACCGGGAGCCAGTGCAGCTGGTATAGCACCGGGTGAATGTGGTCTCGCAGCGAAGACCTCGTAAGGAGTCTCGCTGCAGCATTCTGTACCCGCTGGAGTTTCTGGGTCAGTCTCAAGGGCAGCCCCACGTAGAGCGAGTTACAATAATCCAGTCTGGAGGTGACCGGCGCATGGATCACAGTGGCTAGGTCAGGGCGAGAGAGGTAAGGAGCCAACTGCTTAGCTTGGTGGAGATGAAAAAATGCTGCCTTTGTTATAGCTGCAATCTGCGCCTCCATGGAAAGGGAAGTGTCAAAGATTACACCCAAACTCTTAACGGACGGTGCTGGCACTAATTGCACCCCCGCAAGAGATGAGAGTTGCCCCCAATAAGCATGCATATCACAGCTTTGCTAAATTTCCCAAATGGAATTTGCTTGATTCTTCTTTTTAGGAGTTAGAGCGGCAAGACGAAAAACTACCTTATAAAGTTAAGCAAGGTAAGTGCTGTCACTCACACCCCACCAAAAATTTAGAGGGTTATTTCCTACTCTTCCAAAAATTCCTTCCCGCCACTTTTGCGGTGGGTGGAACAAACAGATCCCTGAATATATTTCTGTGTGCGTGAGTGTGATTTTTATTCCTTTGTTAATTTAATTTAACAAAATGTATCAAGCACTTGTTTGTAATAAAACCTCTAAGAGGCCCACCACAAATATAAATAGTGGCTCCAAGCCAGCTTGGTCATGTTGTGTTGTGCATCTCCACCCATCAGATGCAATGGGGGGGGGCATTGAAGAAGCATAGCGTATCCACATCAGCAACACAATTAGCAGCCTTTTGCTGAATCAAGACAACTGATGTCTGGTTTGGAAATAGGAACTGTTATCATCCCCTCAAATGCAGTGCTTCCCAATGGAATCTGCCTGCCTATTCAACTGTCAGGCTGGATCTAGACTTGTCAAAAAAGTGTTTCAGTTTAACGTGTTGTAAACTCATACAGGGAAATCCGGTAGGGAAAGACGGGACTCCACAGCGCCATTTGGTGTCACAGTGTTATATCACATTTGCAACACATATAAAATGCTTTTTTCTTTACCAATCTAGCCAAGTCCCCAGTCATCACATGTACAGAGGTCAAGTGTGCATGCTTATAGTCGTCAAATGATCCAGAACATTTTAAACTCCATGAGGAATGATTGGCTCAGAAGTTTAGGGAACACAGGGAAAGGAGAGGGTGGGGAATCTAGCTTCTTCAAAACATTTCTGCTTCCTAAATATTGGAGGGATCTGATCAAGTTCACTTCAATTTTGCCTGCAGCAAATGTGGAGGTTCCACATTAATACTTCTGAAGATTTTCGGAGGAAAGCCAAAAGAATACTGAATTTCCCCGAGGTGGTTGCTGAACATGCCTAGGTTAAGACGGCTCAAATCGCGGGCTTGTTTAACAAAGGTGAGAGGTGAATAATTACTTTGGTTTCTTCACTGTCTTTCTTAATTATTGCATTTGACCCTGTTGTCCATAGGAAGCATTATAAATTCTGATAAAGTTCCATGAATGGGACATTTTAATGAACTACTCACAGCAGTCACCTGTCAGCAGCAAATATAGTGGCGAGAGCGAGCGAAAATTTATCTCCCCGGCACAATACGTAGCACTGATTTTTCACAGGGACCCAGACTAATTTAACTCTGCTGTTTTCTGAATTAACAAGGCTTGTCCTCAAACCTTTTGACATAGGAGCATTCTGTCCTGGTATTATTCTCTTGCTCACCTCCCCAACCCCCCCTCAGGACACACTTTATTTAATCCATCTGGAGCCTGGGTAACCAAGTTCTTTTGCTTTCCCTGACCTCTGTGATTTATGTTTCATATTTCATGCTGTGGTTGGTCTTTCCCCCTTAAATCCCCCTTCTCTCTATTGTCAGGCCTTCCCCCTCCTTCTTTGGCCCCCCACTTCCCCACCACCACCACCCCGCCTCAAGAATGAAGGATAAATACTTGACAAGTTGTTTGTTGTCATGCAAGCCCTGACACAGTTGGAGAGGAATATAATTCAATATGCCAGAACCTAAATGCTGATAGATCATTGGTTGCTGGTAGGCCAAAGGGTTTTGCCACTCATAATTTTTCCCCACTGTTACAACCTTTTGCAGAATTTGATGCATCTTTAGGTGGTAAATCATGCCTCCAACAATTCGTCTTTCACGAAATGCAAAAAGTGTAAGTATACGTGAAGAAGAAAGTCAAATTCTGTGTTCTGTAACCGTCCACACGTGTTCCCCTTTATCGATCTGTGTGTACATGTATGTCTGAAAGAAAAAAAATTATGGAATTGGGGGCAGGTGGAGGAAAAGAAAATGGAACTGAAGGGGGGGGGTGAAATATTTTTTAAAAGACCATGTTGGAAATGCAATCTATCTTCTTTGCCTCAATGTTTATATCCTTCTTATCAGATTCCTTGTTTAATGCCACACACCCCCATCCCATAAATCTGATGGAACACAATAGCATTGATAAAACGGAAGTAAATTCCTTCTATTAGTGACTGACAGCAATTGGAGCAAAATTAAGTTGCACTATGATATCGTTTTATACTACACACACACACACACACACACACGGTGCAAATAACCTAGTTTGAATAATCACAGCCCATGTCCTTTTTAAATGATTTTTTTCTCCCCCATTTAAAGGGAGGCCTTTGATGTGATAATATTAATTCCCTCTGTGCGGGGAGAAAGGTGGGGGAAAACCTAGGAGAAACGGAAATTAAATGAGTAATGCACTGTCAGTCAATCTTTTAAACCGGCTCCTTATTAACAGCTAATCATTTTGTCATTTTGTCGCTCAAAGAAATGAATTTGATAGGAGGAGAAGGGAATGTTTTATGTTTATTTTCATTAAGCAGAAACAGTTGTGGAAATATTATATTATTATCGAGACACAGTGCATTTTAAGTGGTCTCTGTTCAGTGTGTCGCTATTTTTCTTCCCTGAATGGTATCTGATTGCTATAATTTTGAATAATCCCTGTATATTATATATTTATATAATTTGAAATGGATATGCATCTGGGGGTCTATTGTAGGATTCTAGCACTGGAGGATCATTAAGGTTTCGTTAGCCTGTTTCTTTTCAACATGTTTATTCAGAAGTAATCAGTGTAAGTTAGCTGGCCATGCAGTGTAAAAAGCAAAGGCTTTGTGCCTCAGTTTTAGGAGTGGACAGGCCTAAAGGTCGGTGGACATATTTGGAATATTAAGAGAGTGCTGTGGGCATCTTCACTTCAGTTAATTCTTTCCCCTTTCCTCTGGTATATTTGGGTTGGCCTCAAACATCCGACCATAAAGAAGGCTGATCGCCTGAGAATTGATGCTTTTGAATTCTGGTGCTGGAGGAGACTCTTGAGAGTCCCATGGACTGCAAGAAGATCGAACGTATCCATTCTTAAGGAAATCAGCCCTAAGTGCTCACTGGAAGGACAGATCGTGAAGCTGAGGCTCCAATACTTTGGCCACCTCATGAGAAGAGAAGACTCCCTGGAAAAGACCCTGATGTTGGGAAAGATGGAGGGCACAAGGAGAAGGGGACGACAGAGGACGAGATGATTGGATAGTGTTCTCGAAGCTACCAGCATGAGTTTGACCAAACTGCGGGAGGCAGAGGAAGACAGAAGTGCCTGGTGTGCTCTGGTCCAGGGGGTCACAAAGAGTCGGACACGACTAAATGACTAAACAACAGCAACAAACATCTGAAAGTGGTACACATGTGTGAGCAGCCATCTGTGTGTATAGACACCTCAGGGACTGATCACATCACCCAATGAAGTTGGTTGGCAATGGGTGCAGGACTACGGCAAGAAAGTACTTCCTCACACAACATATAATTTCCTTAAGGATTTCATAAGATGTTGTGGGGACCCAACCTGGTACAGTGGTACCTCGGGTTACAGACGCTTCTGTTACAGACGCCGCTAACCCAGAAATAGTACCTCGGGTTAAGAACTTTGCTTCAGGATGAGAACAGAAATTGTGCAGTGGCAGTGGGAGGCCCCATTAGCTAAAGTGGTGCTTCAGGTTAAGAACCGTTTCAGGTTGAGAACGGACCTCCAGAACAAATTAAGTTATTAACCCAAGGTACCACTGTATACACATTAGGGGTGGTAGGATCTGCCAATTTTGGTTCTCTCAGTTTCTCATTTCTTCAAGCTTAAATTCAGTTCTGCACATCTCTACAGCAAGTTGTGATGATGATGATCATCATCATCAAGATCATCATCATCAGAAACATTCTCCAGCATTTTAGCATCAGTTCCCCCCAAACAAACACATTTTTGTATACAGTTGTGACTACTGTACATATTTTTGCAAGTGATTTCTCCTAATATACAGGTGGTGACCATTTTACATTTCATTCCTGACCCCCGCACATGACAGCAAAACACACATAAGCCCACCCTGTCGCATTCCACCCCATTTTCGGACCACTTCCAGGTCGGCAGCGATCATGCGCCAATCAGACATACGTAAAATGGTCGCTGCCTGACAATGTATTTTTTGTATATTAGTTGCATTGATCCATTCATTTTGGGAGAAATGGAAAGAGTGGCCTCATTGGCCCAGAGGCCCAGTTAACCCCATGAGCATGAGGTGGGCATCTTAGCAAGAGGCAGAAAAAGGCACTGCAGAAAAGGAGGGGGAGAGGAAAATCTCACAAGGGGGGGGGGTGCGGATTTTAAAAGTGCTTTCTATAGTATGGTTACCAGATTTTTTTTCAATGAATCAGGGGACACTTTTTTTGGGTGGGGGGAAGCTGAATAGCAATGCATAAAAGGTATGCATATAGATGCATATAAAGGTGCAAAGCCTTTCTTTCGCACCCTGTGAAACATAAATAGGCAGAGTTTTTTAAAAAAACTGGGCAATGGCGCGCCACTCACCCATGACTCCCAAGCCTCCCCCGATATCCTCCACCCCCCCCCCTGTTTTGACTGATTGGGGGAGGCTCAGGAGTTGCGGACGGGCAGCCATTGCCCAGGTTTTTAAAAAACTCTGTGCATTTATGTTTCACAGGGTGCGCAAGAAGGGCTTTGCACCTTGCCTGGCAGAGAAACTGTGCGCCTTGCGCCCCTCCTAGGCAACGGCCACCACTCGTGACTCCTGGGCCTTCCCTGATCTGTCAAAACAAAGGGGGAAGTGGGCAGGAGATCTGTACCTCTGGACATCCCTGGTTCCCCTTTGGCAGTGGCTGCGCCAGCGAGCCAACTGCGCTACCAGGCTGGTTCTGGGCTGCTGAGACTGCCGCTGCCATGTTTCCCGGGGACAGATTTGCAAATCTGGGGACATTCTGGGGACGGAATTTGTCCGGGGACAGATATGCAAATCCAGGGACTGTCCCCGGGAACCGTTGACGTCTGGTAACCCTACTCTAGAGCCTAGAGTCCGTCCCAACACAAGTATCTCCTGAGTTACCCCCCCAAAAAATTAGCAACCTACCTGTACTCAGCCGCCACTACTCTGTCTCTGCCGAGTGCTGTCCCTCCTTCACCCCTGTATTTTTCCATCTCAGAATGCAAAGGAGAGAGACTGTTATCCTAATCACAAAAGATTTTGGAAAGGGATGTGCTCAGTCTACAAACTCTGAAGCCTGGTGTCTGGCTGGGTTTTCAAATGTGGTTATTGGATCCCCTCAAAAGTGTTTCTTTGTGACCCATTGGGTCCTTTTTGTGGGCACCGGAGGGAGTATTTGCAGGTGCACTTGACACCCATGGGTGCTGCACTAGCAATCCCCACTATAGAGAGTGTGGTGAAGAAACTGCTTCTTGTTATAGCCGTAGAGTTGCAGGACGGTTGTGAATATTATGCACTCACCTGATCAAAGCCCTCTTGTGTTCCTTTGTCACATTCAGGACAGTTTTAACAGACTTCAACACTGTGAGCTGGTCCTAAAAGGAATAGCTGTCACTTGCTTTGCTGTTTGATATGCTGCACTGGCTCACTAGCTTGGAAGGCCCATTTTTACTCTCAAAGAAAATTCTTGCACCAGCTTTCCTTTGCTCTGCAGAAAATACTATTTGGAAGTTTGGGTTGTAGGGAAGCATTTTGCAGTTCATGCAAAAAGTTGAAAGCCTTTCCGAAACATAGGCAATACAGCAAAATAGGAATGCTTTGTCATAATTTTTCCCCTAAAGATTCTAAATGTGGTTGGGTGTTTCTTCTGTGGGTTTAAGGGAGGTCAAAAGAGATAGGATTATGACCATGATTTGTTAGTCACTTGACGCAGGAAAGTCTCTAGGAAACTTACAACCAAGTTAAAAACATACAAAAGCAATTAAAACATAGCAACCATCAATAATGAACAAGAAGTCTGGTAAAAAATTCTCAGTTGGTGGCACACCAGCAACAGTGAATTTCGAAGCACGTTTTGTGGTTCCTTGTCAAGTGAAATGTTTTAAGAATTCTAAGAGAAATCAAAAGAGTTTCAGAAAAAACTAGAACAACTCTTTGATGTGTGGAAGATTTTAGCAGTCAAACACAACAATGCGTATTTGTTTGTTAGTGTATGAAGGGGTTAAGGACCACAGAGTTCTAATTGCTAGAGTAGGCTCAGTGAAGTAGGCTCACGTGTCTGTGTTGTGCATCCCTAATTTTTAAATCATAAGTGCATAAGAGTTATTATATGTGCACAGCCCCAGCTTTTCTTTGTGCTCTCTACTGGATTCAAGGCAAAGGATATGAGGTGCACCCAACTGGCAGTCACAAGTGATTACTCTGTATAGGAAGAACTATAGGAAGAACCTACTTTTCAAGTAGGGCAGCTGGTTTCAAGTAGGGCAGTTGGCTGGCATCCATCTGTCTCAGGAGACAATGGAAGAGGGTGCCTTTAGGGGTGAAATCAAACCATTGGAGATTTACAGTGCCTGCTGTGGCAGTAGAGACTGATACAGGAGAGACATATTTTGTGGTTCGAGGACCCGACCCCCACAATGTGGAAAGAATACACAAGGACATGTTATATAAGGTTAATGGGCAAGGAAAGGCCACAACTTTATTGATTACAGCAGAGAAAAGGTATTGGCTTAGGCATTGGATCTCTCCAATGGGTTTATTCACCAGTAGGTGGAGCCTGTTGATGCTAATCCAACTATAGGCTCACCCCTGATGTCACCAAGGGTCGTGCCATGGCCTCCCGCCAAGCAGGCATCGGACAGAATACATGACCGCCAGATTCCTTTAATGGAATACCCAAAAATTGAAGGCATAGGCAATGGCCACACCTAGCCCTTCGACACACCACAACACATTATTCCAATGCCTAACCTACCCACCAATACCACAAAAGTTGTGACGATTGCTACGAGGTAGGCGAAAAAACCAAAAAGCCTAATGCCAAATGGAAAAACTCCTACCAGGCCCCCCGAACAACCAGGGTGACCAACCTAAGGTCCATAGCAAGGCCAATGACCTAGGCCCTAACTCAAGGGAGTGGAGGGTGGGTGACTCGCGGTGAGACGACGAAGAATGAGGCCGGGGAGAGGCTGGCGCCGCAGCAAAAGGCTGCTGAACACGCCCCCCTCTCAGGCACCTGGTTGGATGCCTGCCGAGGGGCGTGGGCGCCAGCCAGGTGAGGTGGAGGCAGGGGGCTAACGCCCCCTGCTAGGGGCAGTGCTCGGGCTCCCACCCACAACCACTCCCCTCTCTTGCAGGGAGGAGAGTCTTTGTTGCAGCTAGGGCAGATTAAGGTGTCTGGTTGTGCTACCGCAGATGCACCATGGTGTTTCTTCTTATTGCACTCCTCCCATCAGTCATTCTTTCTCTGGTCACTGTCTACTGGCCAGTAGCAAATATCTCCTTTTTGGGCGAGGTGCTTGAGAGGTTGGTGGTGGTACAGCTTCAGCCATGCTTGGGAGATCATTCACCACCTTGGTTGGTGATATTTGTTGGGAGTGAAATTGGGGGAGTGCAATCCTCTTTGTTCTCGTTGATTTCTTGGCAGCTTTTGTGACTTGTTGACCATGGTCCTTCTTCTGGAGGATCTCAGGGAGATGCTATGGGAGATGCTGAGTGATTCTGCTTGTACCTTCAGAAAGTAGTAATGGGAGGCTACTTTCAGTGCCATGAGAATTGTCTTGTAGGGTTCCACCCCCACCCCACCTGGTTATTTAACAGGGACATCAAGCTGCTGGGAACTGCCCTTGGGAGATTTGGAGTGATGTGTCAATAATAATAATAATAATAATAATAATAATAATAATAATAATAATTTTTATTTGTATCCCGCCCTCCCAGCCGAAGCTGGGCTCAGGGCGGCTAACAACAATAAAATAAGACAACATTTTAAAATCATTTCATTAAAAAAATTACTTCAGATCAAATTAATGGCAACCATTGGGTAGAGTTCTGTGAAGATTGCCAAAGGAGGGAGTCAGGCTGTGCCCTGGCCAAAGGCTTGGCGGAACAGCTCTGTCTTGCAGGTCCTGCGGAAAGATATCAAGTCCCGCAGGGCCCTAGTCTCTTGTGGCAGAGCGTTCCACCAGATTGGAGCCACAGCCGAAAAAGCCCTGGTTGAGGCCTGGGACCTCCAAGATGTTTTTGTTTGAAGACTGAAAGTTCCTCTGTGGGACATACCAGGAGAGGCGGTCCCGTAGGTACGAGGGTCCTAATATGTGGATGACACTCAGCTTTATCTCTCTGTTCCATCTGAATCAGGAGAGCACAGGCCAATTTTATGCCACCCTGGTGTATTTCCTCTTTTTTGTTGGGGGGGGGGGCGGTGAAGTCTAGGTGGCCACCTTACATCCATTTCGGTGGGGCATATGCAGGAGAACATCCCAGCAAGAGCTGCACAGAGATATTAACCATGTTTAGAAACTTACCAGATTGATGAAAGAGATTGCGTCTTGGACTTAACAAGCCTATTTCCTACTATCTTTGTTGTCCATGTTGCTGCAGTTCATCTTAAGAATTCGACTATGTTTCTGTGTTTATGAGGAGGGAGCATGTGAAGTTTCTTTTCATATTACCGGCTCATTTACATTAATCACCGGCCATGTTGCGTCTGTGTCATCTCTGTGCCACAGTACTTCATTAACTTCTAACTTCATTACAGACTAGGTTAAAAAGGAAAACGTGCCAGCCGCAGCAGCATCTTTATTCAAATGTGTGACCTTCATGCTTTATGATTTATTAGAGTAATATAGTCGGGGGCAATATCATCTAAACATAACATATTTATCAAGCGGATCTGCTCAGTAACTAGAGGTGATCATGAAGAAATTGAATCCCCATCGCTCATGTTTGGTTCGAAGGGGACTACCGCTTGTATGTTGCTGATGAAAATTTGGGTGGTGGGTTCATTTATTTATTTTGACAAATGGTTGGTTTCGTCTCAGATGCCAATTGCTGGGTTGCAGGCCTGCTCTTGGTGAATATTCAGATTAGCAGAAAAATGATACCACAACGAAGTTAAATTTACCAAAAAGAGAAAAAAGACTGCTAACAGGGGACAAATATATAGAAAGTTTACAAAATGATGAGCAGTTTGGAAAGAGTGGATGGGAAGATTCTGCCTGCTGTCATCATTCTGAAACTGTAGGCTACCCAGTGAAATTGACCAACTGTAGGTTCAGGAGGGAGAAAGTACAGTCATACCTCATGTTACATCCGCTTCATGTTACGTTCTTTCAGGTTACGTCCTGCGGTGACCCAGAAGTACCGGAAAGGGTTACTTCCGGGTTTCGCTGATCGCACATTCACAGAAGCGCAAAATGACGTTACGCGCATGTGCAGAAGTGGCAAATTGCAACTGGCATGTGCGCAGACGTGCCGCTGCGTGTTGCACTCTTTTCATGTTGCAAACGGGCCTCCGGAACGGATCCCGTTCACAACCAGAGGTACCACTGTAGTTCTTATTCACACAGTGCATATCAAAAAAATGGAAATCATCACTATAGAGGAGGTTAAGGGGTGATATGATAGCCATGTTCAAATATATAAAAGGATGTCACATAGAGGAGGGAGAAAGGTTGTTTTCTGCTGCTCCAGAGAAGCGGACACGGAGCAATGGATCCGAACTACAAGAAAGAAGATTCCACCTAAACATTAGGAAGAACTTCCTGACAGTAAGAGCTGTTTGACAGTGGAATTTGCTGCCAAGGAGTGTGGTGGAGTCTCCTTCTTTGGAGGTCTTTAAGCAGAGGCTTGACAACCATATGTCAGGAGTGCTCTGATGGTGTTTCCTGCTTGGCAGGGGGTTGGACTCGATGGCCCTTGTGGTCTCTTCCAACTCTATGATTCTATGATTCTATTCTATGATTCTATGATTCACTATAAGATGTGGCGGTGAGTACTTTTCAAAAGAATTAAGCACATTCATGGCATTTAGCAGAGCAATCTGAACCCACTTTTTGCTGGGCTTGGGGGAAGGTTGGATTAGACAGAGGTATCTCTGAGGTATCCTGGCTGGATTCTTGCTACTGAATAAGTGATGTAAGTGACTATTCCTTTTGTATGCCCCCTTCCTTGATCTGCCTGTCCCCATGGAAGTGGTGGCTCTGACCCTAAAGGAGTGAGTCAAGCTCATTTGGTGGCGGGTCCTCCTCTTCCAAGTATCACTGCAAAACCTTGAGAATTTGATTCTGCGTAAGGCATAGCATGCTGGTGGATGAAGAATTGCCCTGATCCAGGGAATCTCATTGTTAAGGGCAGGGTACAGCTACTGAGGATGCTGAGAGGATTCGTGTGATTCCCTATGTGCTCTGATCAGGTTTTGAGTGGTGGATAGTGAACCTGCATGGATAACTAGTGTATCCTGTGAGCTGAGTGCCTGACCTGAGCCATCAGTCTTAGTTGCCACCATGAATTCTACCACCCAGAGGGCCCTGGAAAAAGTTAAGGAAAAGGTTGACCTGAGCAGGCTTCAGAATTAGACCAGCACACCAGCTCCACTCATCCCAACAAGGAGGAGAGTATGGTATATGTGCGCAATTCGATGGCGGTCTTGGTGAGGCAGATCCTGGCCTCTCCATCTCTCTCCTGCCCCTGTGGGCCCGGTATGAATTGCATGGGTCTGCAAATCCTGGGCTTTACTGAAGAAAGATGTAGCCACTAGGTGTATACTGTATAGCAACAGAACTTGTTTCCAGACCCCGCCTCCTGGATCAAGACAGGTAATGACAGGCTCCCAATGTTTTCCATGCCCCAGGAAAACACTGATTCCTGAAGAACTGAAAGAATGACTTCTGTGTGCATCTATGTGTGAAAAGTGGCTCGGGCAATTGAATTCCACACTCTCTTCAATATGTCATCGTCTCAAGTTCCCACAGGCCCTCTGGGAATGGTTCTGGGTCAGCAGCTGGTATTGGGGCCCAGGCATTAGGAGTTTTCTTGGTCATCCCCCCAAGAAGTGATACCTTCCAACTGGGCAGAGAAGGATCCACAAAGGGGACTGCTACTCAACCCAGCTTGCATTCCTTGTCTTGGCTATAAGAGATAAACAACTACCTAACATTTAGAAGATATCTGAAGGCAGCCCTGTTCAGGGAAGTTTTTAATGTGTGACATTCTAATGTATTTTTTATCTTTGTTGGAAGCTGCCCAGAGTGGCTGGGGAAGCTCAGCGAGATGGGTGGGGTACAAATAATAAATTATTATTATTATTGGCTACTGCATCTTAAAAAGCAGAGACATCACCTTGCCAACAAAGGTCCATATAGTTAAAGCTATGGTTTCCCAGTAGTGAGGTATGGAAGTGAGAGCTGGACCATAAAGAAGGCTGGTCGCCGAAGAATTGATGCTTTTGAACTATGGTGCTGGAAGAGACTATTGATTGCAAGAAGATCAAACCTATCCATTCTTAAGGAAATCATCCCTGAGTGCTCACTGGAAGGACAGATCATGAAGCTGAGGCCACCTTATGAGAAGAGAAGACTCCTTGGAAAAGACCCTGGTGTTGGGAAAGATGGAGGGCACAAGGAGAAGGGGACAACAGAGGATGAGATGGTTGGACAGTGTTCTCGAACCTACCAGCATGAGTTTGACCCAACTGCGGGAGGCAGTGGAAGACAGGAGTGCCTGGCATGCTCTGGTCCAGGGGGTCACGAAGAGTCGGACACGACTAAATGACTAAACAACAACAACAAACAACAACGTTGGCTACTGCAACACCCAGACTTTTGATTGGGGTGATCTCATGCAAGGATTGCCCCCTCCCTCCAGCCATGGCAGCCACTGCGCTGCCCCACAAGTCAGTTGATGGTTTTAATAGGTTCGCTAGTCTGTGACTAATGAATGTGGATATGATTAAAAAGATAACCTTCCCCCTTAAACAGGGGGAAGTAATGACTGTTTCTAGGACAGAGGATGCTTGGGAGAAGCTTCCCCCAGACAAAAATCTGAAGGTTTTCCAAACCCAGCCTCTTACCCTCCCCATCCTCGCAGTTTTCTGACTACCTTTGCTACCCACAAAATAACATAGTCAGAGTAAATGGTCAAATAAAGAGAAAGAAGGGTAGGATATTATTGCATTGTTTAAAACCTTCACAACACATGTCAAACAACATTAAAACAAGTTTACCATGTTTTGAAGTTGCATTAAATACCATTAATGTTCTTCCTCCTTCAGTTCTGAGAACCTGCTTTATCTTAATTTGGTGTGGATTTCATATTCAGAAATTGCATGTGTATTGTTTCAACCTTTCTCTCTCCCTTTTGTTGTTGTTCCCCAAAGTAGTTTGCACCTTGCAGCACGTATCACAATTAGTAATTGCTTCTGAGGCCCCTGGCTGGAAACCTACACCCAGCTCCAACCCAGGCTTTTCCTATATTTATAAATGCTGTTTGGCATATTTCTGACATCAGTTTCTCATTTGCAGTGTAAACTAATAACGTAAGATGGAATGGGAAAGACACCGAGATAATCCTCAGTGACCTTTCAGGTCATTCTCTGCTGTGCTAAGAAGATGAAAAGGAATGAGCAGTTGCTCGGTCCTTTAAATTAACAGGGAAAGATATCAAATCCTTAAACCATTTAACAACTTAATTTAACATCCTTTTGTTTTCTTTTTTCTGGTGGGAGTAGGAAATAGGGAAGCTCAGTATGAGTGGGGGGGATCTGTTCTTTCCTATCCAATTACTCCTGGCCTTTGAACTAATATTTGCAAGTGTTGCTTTGGTGTTTAAACAGATTTATTGTACAGTGATGTGACCAGACATTTGATATATACACAAGGCACTTAAATCAGAGGTGGACAGAAGGTAGACAACAGTGACCAATTTCCCAGTGGACCACCTAGTACCTTCCAGTTGCTAGGCTTCTTGCAAATAATTCCAGACTGCATGATCCTTCATGAGATCCATTAGGGAATTATTGCAACTTCATAAAAAGGTCAGATTCTGGCTTACCAGCCATATAGGTTCATCATTCAGGAAGTCTACAAGGGCTTATTAAACTCTTTTTAGCTACTTACCTGGGAATGCAAAAACATGAAATCTATGGGTGGCGGGTTGCGTATGGCCTCATCCACACTTCCACTTATCCCATGCCTAGAAAGCATGAGTCCAATAGGTTTTCCACTTGACCCACACTTTCTAGGCACGGATCCAAGTGTCTTTGCCTTTGCCCCAACACGTTCCTCCATAGAACAAACAGCAATCCACAGAAAACCCAGTTGCCTGTTGTTCTGATTCAGTGCTAAAGATCGGGTTTTTCTAGGGGAAAGCAGTGGGAAAAATGGAGGTGTGGATAAGCCCTTTGGCTTGGTAGGGTAGACCTGCCACAACTTAATACAGTGGTGGCCAACTGGTTTTTCCTGTGGCCACCATGTACCTAAATCATGGTCAGGTGAATTGTTGTTGTTGTTGTTTAGTTGTGTCCGACTCTTCGTGACCCCATGGACCAGAGCATGCCAGGCACTCCTGTCTTCCACTGCCTCCCGCAGTTTGGTCAAATTCATGTTAGTAGCTTCAAGAACACTGTCCAACCATCTCATCCTCTGTCGTCCCCTTCTCCTTCTGCCCTCAATCTTTCCCAGCATCAGGGTCTTTTCCAGGGAGCCTAGTCTTCTCATGAGGTGGCTAAAGTATTGGAGCCTCAGCTTCAGGAGCCATCATTATTGCTAACTCATTGTTCTAATGGATGAAGAATACCTGATGTGAACACAGTCATTGGCATCCAAAGTTCAAGTGGATCTGGATGCTAACCTGTGCATCTAGTCTTCCATTAAAAAAGAAAAGCACAGGAGCTGTATTAATCCAGTTGTGCATCATCAGCTTCAGCATCCAGTCACCCTGTTGACACTGGTCCACTGACCTTGTTTGCAAACCTGCTGGCTGCTTATGACATTTACTTGTAGCAGTGCACAATGGATAGGTTCTGAGCTGGTACAACATACTATAATAATTCAAACTGCAGGTTTGCAATCATATTTTTCAAATACTCCCCCCATAGATAGATGATAGATAGATGATACAGTGGTACCTCACAAGACGAAATTAATTCGTTCTGCGAGTTTTTTCGTCTTGTGAATTTTTTGTCTTGCGAAGCACAGATTCCCATAGGAATGCATTGAAAATCAAACTTGCAAGACGTTTTCATTTTGCGAAGCAAGCCCATAGGGAAATTCGTCTTGTGAAGCAACTCAAAAAACAAAACCTCTTTCGTCTTGCGAGTTTTTCGTCTTACGAGGCATTCGTCTTGCGAGGTACCACTGTAGATGATAGATAGATGATAGATAGATAGATAGATAGATGATAGATAGATGATAGATAGATAGATAGATAGATAGATAGATCCCTGCAAAGTTCAAAATGAGCATGGAGGGGTATGCATTGGAATCTTTCTCCTCAATGTATTTTTTTTCTTGTAGGAATTCTTTTTAATTAAAGGCAACATTCAATTATTATTATTTTTGTTTTTATTCCCCCCACTTAGCCCTGAAGTGGCACAGCTCACTTCTGGATTCTACCACTTCATTCTGGTTCATGTGTAGGCCAGGGAAAAGTCACCTATATTTAGTTCTGACATTTTTCTGTTTATCAATACTATATCCATCTTTACATTTCAATACCTAACATGGATGTCATTATGTCTGGTATATGAACTATCTAGTGTAGTTTTAGTATAGCAAGCATGGTTGAATATCAGCCAGTTTAAGTGGAAGCGAACTGTTTCCTTGCCAAAGTGGGTGTTACTTTGAAGTCACCTACCAACATGAGGCAAATGCCCAACGTTCCAGATGCAAAGTATTTAAAAAGAAGGAAATAACAAGTCCTCCCGAGATAATTGTAATGTGTGTGCATTTGATGAATTTGTGTGCATGCTCAGACACACAATATGCTGGTACAATGTCTGATCAAAAGGAATTCAAATGTTAAAAGAATTGATCAGCACTCATCCCCATTCAACCTTTTGCCTTCTGTTTTATCAATACATTGGAAACATAATTTGTATCAGCTGTTGTTCCTTTAATTAAGATCTCGCCCAAATCTTTCTCATTGATTCATGCCATTAACTTATTGACTCGCCTCTACTTTTGCTGAGACAGTGTTTTTCACTGAGGGGCTGGGTCTCCTGGTTCATTTTAAGACTGCAGCAAATGCATTACTCCTGCCTGGTAGTTGGAGGATGGTATGGTCACTCCCTCTCCCCATTGGAAAAGGTTGTTGTTGTTGTTTAGTCGTTTAGCCGTGTTCGACTCTTTGTGACCCCATGGACCAGAGCACCCTAGGCACTCCTGTCTTCCACTGCCTCCCGCAGTTTGGTCAAACTCATGCTGGTAGCTTTGAGAACACTGTCCAACCATCTCATCCTCTGTCGTCCCCTTCTCCTTGTGCCCTCCATCTTTCCCAACACCAGGTTCTTTTCCAGGGAGTCTTCTTTTCTCACAAGGTGGCCAAAGTTCCTTCCAGTGAGCATTGGAAAAGGTACAAGACATGAATACATTTTTTTAAAGTGCTTTTGGAAATGCACCTCAAATCATGCTAAGAGAAACAAAGAAAAGAGCAAACTCTGAATTCTGATGGATAAGACTAAAAATCTACCTAGGATAGCATTACGTTTCCAACAGTAGCCACCCAACTAACTTCTGGGCCACGAAGACATCCACCTGCCTTAGCTGTTTGCCCCATGTATCAGTGCACGGCCTCTGAACATGGAGGTTCTGTGTAGCTACTAGTTTTTTAATCATTCAGTTATTGATTCTTCAACTTTTCTGTGTAAAACACCTGAAGCGACTAAAAAAGTGGAACAATGGAAACATCAAAAAGACATAAAGTAACAACATAGCACACTTAAAGACCAACTAAGTTAGTTCTTGGTATGAGCTTTCGTGTGCATGCACACTTCTTCAGATACATTTTTTTTTTTTTGTTTTTACTATGGCAGACCAACACGGCTACCTATCTGTAACTGAAACATAGCACACTGAAAGTAGCAATCCACTGAAAACAGCAAACTACTAAACCTTAAAATGTGTGTTGAAATAAAATGGTCTTTTGTTGATGCCTAAAAGTGAGAGACTGGTGTATCACCATGGAGAGAGAATCCATCTTGTAGAAGGCCAAAACATGAAACTAAATTGGGATAGTTCATCCCTACTGCTTTTGGTGCATCTCTCAGCAGCTTTTGGTAATATCAACGATGACGTCCTCCTAAACTATATGGGTGAGAAGGGAATAGGTAGCCTCATGTGGTGCTAGCTTCAGTCCTCCCTTGAAGGTAGCTTCAGAAAGTGGTGCTCTTGTTTGATTCCTTGGTCTGCAGGGTCCTACGAAGTTCCATCATCTTGTTCCCTGATGCTTTTTAACATTGCAGATACATTTCCCAGAAAAAAACGAATTTCTGAGGGAAAGATTTGTTTTCATATATAAGGGAGTTTACAGTACTGGATGTAGAGGGCTAACCATCTATAAAATGTCTTGACTTCTCTATACAAAAGATCAGTAGGTGGCCGTCTGAATGTTTAACTGTCACATTACATTTCTTCAAAACATAGGTTGCTCTGGGAGAGAGGTTCTGTCTACGCAGTCAGGCACAGGTGTTGAAAACTGGTGGAATTTGATGGCCAAATCAGTGGACATTCTGTTTCATCCTATTGGGCCAGAGTAGTGGTCGTATGAGGGGAGATAATTCCACCCAGATCTGAAGTGTTTGGCTAGGGAGGAACCAGCAGCAGACAACATGGTAGGGCTGAGCTGCTTATCCGGAACAGCAACCAGGTTAAATTCAGCATATAGTAACCGTACAAAGCTAACATCACCATCTGTTTACATTAACAGTTATTTCAAATATAGTAAATATGGTTGTGATGTTAAAGTGTTACCTATACTGGGTTTCTTTCTTTCTTTCTTTCTTTCTTTCTTTCTTTCTTTCTTTCTTTCTTTCTTTCTGCATGCATATCCAAAGATACTGGTGAATGAACTGGAGTAGATGATTTACTTGGTATTTAGATACATGTTGGCAGCGGTAAAAGGATTGGGTGAATAAAAGGTTTTAGTCTAAAGTAGGCATGTCCAAAGTCCATTTGGGGGGCCTAATCTGGCCCGCTGGTTGGTTTAATCCAGCTCCTATGGCAGTTTATTTCCTGGGGTAAAATCCTAAAAAAAAATAAATCTCAACAACTCCAACCCTAAAAAAAGCTCAAAAACTTCAATCCTATAAGAAGCTCAACAACTTTGGGGTAAAATCATAAAATAGGTCAACAACTTCAAGGTCAACAACTTTGGTTGGCCCTTTGGTTGGCCTCCACGGTCCTTCACTTCATCAAATCTGGCCCTCTTTGAAAAAAGCTTGGACACCACCGGTCTAAAGTAAAGAAACAAAGCTTTTAAGGTGAAGTAAATTGTGTTGGAGGTGATCTCATGACTACAGCCACCAGATGGATATCCAGGAACAAAACAGGACCCCAACTGTGCACTTCATTCTTCCGAAGTTGTGCTACCCCATCCGTAACAGGAGAAATATCCTTACCTTGGTCAGGTCTCCTGCTGACACCCTACACCGGTGTCACTATGGTCTAAACCACAGAGCCTCTTGGGCTTGCCCATCAGAAGGTCAGCGGTTCAAATTCCTGCAACGGGTTGAGCTCCCATTGCTCTGTCCCAGCTCCTACCAACCTAGCAATTCAAAAGCACACAGTGCAAGTAGATAAATAGGTACCACTCCGGCGGGAAGATAAACAGCGCTGCTCTGGTTTGCCAGAAGGGGCTTAGTCATGCTGGCCACATGATCCGGAAAGCTGTCTTCCCTTCTCCCTTGGCCTGATAACAAGATGAGTGCTGCAATCCTATAGTTGCCTTTGACGGGACTTAACCATCCAGGGGTCCTTTACCTTTTACCCTGCTGACCAAGCTTGAGTTTCATTTTTTGTTAGCCCACATCCAATCTTCTTAGAGTCTGGTGGGAAAAGAAAATAGAGCGGGATTTCATCCACATTCTGTTCAGTGTGCACACCCTACTCCAAATCTACAGATTAATCCCTCTAGCACACCCATCTCAGGACTTCAGAGCCCCTTGAAAGACACAGCTCAAATGTAGTTCTTTTACTATCTGCTGCCTTGCTAATTTTATATCATTATCTTTTAAGATTCCAACTGGCTGTTTTTCACCATTGTATTTTAACGTGTTGTTCCCTGCTTTGGATGTCATTTGGAGTTGAAAAATCAGCAGCAACAGCAGCAACAACAACTTAAATTTGGAACTTGGCTGAATAGCTCAAATGAAAACTGAATTCAAATGTAGAGTTTGCTTTCAAACTTTTTGAAAGCATAAGGTATAGAAGGAAAGGTAGGGTGCTATTAATAGTTATGCAACTGATTTCTGACCCTTCCACCAAACACACACCTGTCCCAAATTATGTTCCCACTAAAACAATGAATATGAAGGTCATTGCAAAAAATAAAAAATAAAAAATAGAGGGTTGGGCCCTCTCTGCCCCACCACATTTACCTTCAGGCCTTAAAACCTGAAATAATTTCACCCTGCACAATTTAGCTGAAGAACAAAAGAGAGCTAGTTTTTAAGAACTAAATTTTCAGAACTAAAAACCTCCTGTAAATCCAGTGTGGGTGGCCTTTGATTGAGATTACATCCTTTAAAACTTTCTTAGAATGTTATTACCTCATTCTGTAGAAATCCTACCACTGTGGACCAGATTTATAGCACATCTAGAGGAAACTTGATCTACAGTTAGCTGTAAAAAATTAGGTTAAACTTTAGTCTCCCTCTCTATTTGTGTGAGTTTAGCATTCGATATAAGAGGATGTAAATGGGTAGCTAAATGGCATTAAACTTTCCTCCCAGGAATTTAACTCTGATACCTTCTTAGAGTACATATTGTTATGGTTCTAAAGCTCCTTCCTTTCGAGGGAGGAGGCATTCTTTATCTACAAAGTTGAAAAATGTGACCCAGTTTACTTTCAAACATGACACTGACCTGGCCAAGCTTAAAATGTGCAGAGAAGTCTATTTTCACAATCACCTGCCATATTTAATCTATAATGTGAATGATTCACAGCCAGGAATGCTCATATATAGTTTTGCAAGGCAATGTCACACATACAGTGTTCACATTCAAAAAGGGTGGAGGGAGGCAGACTTAAATAAATTAGAATACAAACATTTGCTATTTCCCCAGCAGTGTGTCTGTAGAGGCCTCTGACTTAGGTGTGACTGGAATGAAGCCTACTGCATAAGCGATTGCTGAAAAGGGAATTTCACCCTTGGGCTGAAAACGGTTCCTGAAACCTGGAATGAATGATCCCATCATACGTGGCACCAATACAGGACAGAATTACCCCGTTCCCAAAGGAAGTTGATTGAAAGACACAAAAGCCAGAGCTGTGAATTATGCAGTCATGCAATGAATGATTTGGGCTCATGGGAGCCTTTAGTTCAGACATCGGCAAACTCAGCCCTCCAGATGTTTTGAGACTACAATTCCCATCATCCCTGACCACTGGTCCTGTTAGCTAGGGATCATGGGTGTTGTAGGCCAAAAACATCGGGAGGGCCAAGTTTGCCCATGCCTTCAATTCATATCTTTCTTGCGGAACATTAGCATCCTTGGCTCTTGTGACATCTCTTTACCATAGGCCCTGCTGGTTACCCTTTGTTGTTCTTTAGTTGTTTAGTTGTGTCTGACTCTTTGTGACCCCATGGACCAGAGCACGCCAGGCACTCCTGTCTTCCACTGCCTCCCGCAGTTTGGTCAAACTCATATTCATAGCTTCGAGAACACTGTCCAACCATCTCATCCTCTGCTGTCCCCTTCTCCTTGTGCCCTCCATCTTTCCCAACATCAGGGTCTTTTCCAGGGAGTCTTCTCTTCTCATGGCCAAAGTACTGGAGCCTCAGCTTCAGGATCTGTCCTTCCAGTGAGCACTCAGGGATGATTTCCTTAAGAATGGATAGGTTTGATCTTCTTGCAGTCCATGGGACTCTCAAGAGTCTCCTCCAGCACCATAATTCAAAGCATCAATTCTTCAGCCTTCTTTATGGTCCAGCTCTCACTTCCATACATCACTACTGGGAAAACCATAGCTTTAACTATACGGACATTTGTCGGCAAGGTGATGTCTCTGCTTTCTAAGATGCTGTCTAGGTTTGTCATCGCCTTTCTCCCAAGAAGAAGGCGTCTTTTAATTTCATGACTGCGGTCACCATCTGCAGTGATCATGGAACCCAAGAAAATAAAATCTCTCCCTGCCTCCATTTCTTCCCCTTCTATTTGCCAGGAGGTGTGCTATCCAAGGTCCTGATAGATCCTTCTTGTCTGCCTGCCATTCCTCAGGCATCTTTTCTAACTAGGATTGCTGGTGCTCATGTGATGGCCTCATCACATGTGCACAGATTCTTCAGCTACAGAAACGAGCCACTACCAAGGAATTTTGCAATCTGGTGTTCAGTTTTCCCATCAAGAATTGTGTGGGTCCATGCATTTCACTGAAATGACTGAGGATGCTATCCAGTATACATTTACTTGAATGAGTTCAACAGGGCTTAACTCTAAGCAGATGTGTATAGGATTACACTGTTAGTTTGTATAACATTTCCTTACATGTGCAGATCTGGCTCCCCAATTAACATGAAATTCCCACACCACATTGATCAGCCGAAGTAATACATTCATCTCTTATTTTGCATGAGGAGAAAGTGCAAGCAGCCTCACCACACCTCCATGATTATTATTATTAATAATAATAATAATAATAATTTATTTATACCCTGCCCATCTGGCTGAGTTTCCCCAGCCACTCTGGGCGGCTTCCAATGAAATGTTAAAAACAATACAGCTTTAAATATTAAAAACTTCCCTAAGCAAGGCTGCCTTCAGATGTCTTTTAAAAAGAAGATAGCTGCTTATTTCCTTCACATCTGAACCACAGGATGGGCACCACTACTAAGAAGGCCCTTTGTCTGATTCCCTGTAGCCTCACTTCTCGCAATGAGGGAACCGCCAGAAGGCCCTCGGCGCTGGATCTCAGTGTCCGGGCTGAACGATGGGGGTGGAGATGCTCCTTCAGGTATACAGGACCGAGGCCGTTTAGGGCTTTAAAGGTCAGCACCAACACTTTGAATTGTGCTCGGAAACGTACTGGGAGCCAATGCAGATCTCTCAGGACCGGTGTTATGTGGTCCCAGCGGCCGCTCCCAGTCACCAGTCTAGCTGCCGCATTCTGGAATAATTGCAGTTTCCGGGTCACCTTCAAAGGTAGCCCCAGGTAGAGTGCATTGCAGTAGTCCAGTAGTCCATGTGTGATCCAGGCATGTGAAGAAACATTTCTCATGTTTCCCCACTTTATTGGAGGGAAAGTGTTATATAAACCATCTCTCAATATGGCTGAATCACCAGTTATACTGCTAAGTTGGTGGGTGCATGGGAGTGTTTATGTTTCTCTACAACACCCATGAGGGGCTGCTGAGCAACAAATAGCAATAAAATTTTGTGCACAGGGGGTCAGAGGAGTGGGTCTTTCAGCAGTATGAGCAGCGTCAACACAGTCGGGAACATCAACCATTGTTGGTGGACTCCTGACACCCATATCTCTTGGGCAATATGGCTAGAGCCTACCTTGGTCAGGCCAGAAAATATGATTAAGATTTGGGGCAAGGAGCATGAGTGGCTGGCATAAAGGTAAAGGGACCCCTGACCATTAGGTCCAGTCGTGGCCGACTCTGGGGCTGCAGAGCTCATCTCGCTTTATAGGCCGAGGGAGCTGGCGTTTGTCCGCAGACAGCTTCCAGGTCATGTGGCCAGCATGACTAAGCCGCTTCTGGCGAACCAGAGCAGCACACGGAAACACCGTTTACCTTCTTGCCATAGCGGTACGTATTTATCTACTTGTACTTTCGAACTGCTAGGTTGGCAGGAGCAGGGACCGAATAACGGGAGCTCACCCTGTCGCGGGGATTCGAACCGCTGACCTTCTGATCAGCAAGTCCCAGGCTCTGTGGTTTAACCCACAGCGACACCATGTCCCAGCGGCTGGCATAGGCAGACAATAAACGGTCATCCAGAGAAATGTTGGAATGAACCACAGTTGGTTCTGCCTTAGCTGAAGGGTTAAGCTTGGTGAAGGAATTTAGTGCTTGCCGAACTCCCTCCTCATTGAGGTCCTTGCTGCTGGGTAGATTATGGTCCCTAACACATTCCTTTAAAAAAAAATATTAAAATGTTATTTCCAATTTAACAATGGCAAATTTTAGCGGCTTATTGTTTGTCAGAAATGTGGACGGTCTTTTGCATCAAGTGTTCCATTAAGCTGTGTTCCCTTTTTTGCTTCTGTAGCACGACCGTCAACTTTGTTCTCATTTACACTACTTTGACAAGCCGGGCAGCTCTTCCATATAATTTTTGGAAAATAATATTTCTGACCTTCCTATAAATGGCATTCATCTCAGAGAAGCCTGAAAGCATTTTCAGAAGGGGCATGAAAATATGCAAAAAGGGGGTGGAAATGGTTTAACTGCCTGGAAAGAGAACTGTGACCAATTGGAAAAAATCAGGCATGGAAGTTAAAGCTGACCTTGTGTGGCTTTAAATAACACAATTTGGCTTTAAATAACACAGTTCTCATTTGTACAGGACGTGGCTTCCCACCAATAATGTTCTCTTCCTTGAGAGGTCCCACTGCAGACATATTTAATTGTATGAATATTCATATATGTATTCTAAGTTCCAGTTATAAACATCAAATAAAAATAGGCATACGAGAGCATTGGAGCTCTGCTTTTCGTTTTTAGTACCTTTTGGTATGAAAGTATAGGCTCAAGCTAATAGAGGTGAAATAGGTTTCTGTAAATATTCAAAATGTATCTAATTTCCAATTTAATCATTAAGAATTTGAGAACAAAAAAAAATCAATATGCATTTGAATATGGAATTTTGACCTAACAATTGGCATTCAAATGCTTTTTTTTTTGGGGGGGGGGACGACGACTCCTCTTGATTGTTTGGATTTTGGTAAGCTTTGAATACAAAATTACATAAACTGTCATCTGTCAAACACTAATTACCATTGCATGTTATCTATTGCCCATGATCCAATATGAATTAGTGTGCATTCTGATGTTAGCTTTTAGATGCCAGAACGTAAACCAATGCATCCTGAATAAGGGTCTCTGTGTTTGTGAATGAGAGAAATAGAGAGAAACACACAAATGCACCCACAAGCTTACTTTCCGCATTACTTTCTATTTTGTTTAAAATGTAATCTATTTATCATGCCACATCATCTAGTTATAGCTTCCCTAGTATTAAATTAATGTTAATTTAATCAACTCATGAAAACACACAGCTGATAGCTTATCTTTTGTGCTGGTACAATCAATTGCCCCACTTGCTAGGGGCAATGGGAACATGGAAGCATCCTTCTTAATTTAAGTTCCTAGCTGGATGGGGAAATCCATGCGCAGATGAGTGCTGCATACAAAAGGACCCAACAAGTGAGGCTACATGTACAGAAAAAGAAATAAAGTAAAGAAACTTGTAATCCTGCCAACCAGCTGTTTGGTAGGGAAAGCAGAGGGCTGTATTCAGCCCCTCCCTACTGCCACGCATCTGATTGGAGGGAAATAATTTCTTGTAAAGGGGTTACACACACACACACACAAAACACACACACACACACCTTCTGCTGCTCCAAGCATGCTTTCTTGGATCAGAGCCAAAGTATATCAGAGGACTAAATTCTTCCTTATCAAGGAATGACGCAATTTGCATTGGCTGCCCTGGGGAGCTCACTTCCTTGCTCCCCAATCATTGCAGTTGGTCTGTCGTATATATATTTTTCCACAATCTGGCCCACAGACGCCATTCAGATGCCTGGAGATAGCAGATATAGTCAACAGAGATTTTCTTTATCTGCTGCTGCTGAAGATTCTACACAGGGCAAAGACGGCATGATTGAATACCAAGAGAAATGTTACCTTTTGATCCAAGCTCTGATGTTTTTAAAGGCCCCTTGAAATCCTTCTGCCCACTAGATACCCCCCTTGTGAGGTCTGAATTGCTAACTGCTAACCCCATCTCCTAGGAAGATGACTTTAAATGTCTAAAGGGGATCGGCGTAGGTTGAGTGGTGAGGGAGATGGAACAGATAGAACAATATCTGTATCTCTGTATGTTTAAAATAAGTAAATGTTGAGAGGGATAAGAGTTGGGGGAAACGGGGGGAGGCTGTAGATGGCTTAAATCTCCATAGGCCCCTGAATCCAGCCTGTTCTAGTTAGATTGTGGCCCTGCTTTTAAAAAATCCAATACAAGTTAATCTGATCATCTGCTCTCTAGTTTCCATGCTGTGTTTTCTTCAGAGTTCCGACTCCTGGTTCGAGCCTGTGACAGTGTGATAAGACACAAGAAATTTAGTCATCATTGCTGCTGTAAAGGAGCTCAGAGAAGGGATTATGATATTCCATAACCCTTACATTAGACACGGACAGGGGCAGCAACTGCCGTGATGACAGGCCTGAACGCCACTGTTACGTTCCCCCCTCCCTCCCTCCCTCCCATTCCTTTTTGCAATTTATTTTATTTTATTTTATTTTATTTGGACTTTCCCCCTCTCCCATCCATCCATTGAAAGCTTTAAAAGATTAGCCTAGAAATAGTTCATCGGTACAATCGCCAGCCTCCATCTCATTGTGAGGAACTCAGAAGCTGTGCAGCTCTGAAGGCCATTCCGTGTCTAACCAACACACTCGCAAGATAACTCTCAAGTAACTTATCGAAAACATTCATCCGCTATTCAGTCCTTATTAGGAAATTCAAACAGTGTAAGCGGAACAAATCAACATGGAGTCTGGAGACGATGCTACAGGGAGACCTGATTTAGGGAGGGGAAATATCATTTGCTGGGGCTGAAGCAAGGGCCAGAGAAAGCTTCTGCTGCCTTCTCGCTTTTCCTCATGTGGCAAGATATTGACAAGAGAGCACTGCCTTATGCTTCTGGGCATTAGGTAAGGGCTTTAATACCATCCTTGAACTAAGTGCGATAAAATATGGGAATTCGCAGTGCAACGTAGAATAGGGCTATTTATACTGCCTGTGGCTCCAGCCGTACATAAAGAGGCCACTCCTGTGTAGCAAAACTGCAAGGAATGAACACCATGTTGAAAATGATTTTTTGCTCGGAAACTCTGAATGTAGGATAATTTTTTAATATGTGCACAGGAGATGAACTAAAATAAATGCTTTCCCCTTCTTCAACATTTTGAATCGGGAGGCATGGAAAACTGCCATAATTTGTTGTTGTTGTGTGGGGGTTTTTTTGTTTTGTTTTTTGAGGTTTCAGAAAGTGGACAGTAAGTTGTTTTAATATTGTGTTTTAATGTTGTAACCCACCCTGGGACCTTAGGATAATGGGTCACTAATTATTGACAAACAAACAAACAATATACAGTATTTGAATATATTTGGTATATGCTCTTCCATGTGACTGAACAGATTGAACTCTCACCTGTGCTGCTGCATTTATCAGTAATAATGATAATGATAGGACTGTTCACTTAGAACCAAAAGTCAAATTAGACATTGTTCCCTGATGGTCCTTTTATTAATGCATTGCAAGCCCTCGGGTGATAAAGGAGATGGGCACAAACATTGTAGCACAGCCTCCCCTAGTCAACATCCCTGTCACCTTCTTATTGATTTTGATTGGGTTAGCTTTTGTTCCAATTTTAGTATATGTGCTGATGGAGTTAACTTTCAAGTAAGTATGCTTAAGAAGAGTGCGGCCATGTTTTATTTTAAGTTTACAGCTATTCACTTATAAATTTCACGTGAAAAAATGCCTTACCTTCAGCTTACCACAGGAGTCCAACAAAGTTTGTGTGTGTTTGTGTGTGTGCATGAGTGCTAATTTGTGGTTTCTTCTCCCCTCTCTCCAGATTTCATCAGGTGACACAAGAAGCCAATAGGGTTTCAAAGCTCCATTGAAAACAATATTCTCCAGGATTCAGGAGGCTATGCCTCCTGAGATGGCATTTGACACACTCCAGCTTTCCAGAATTACATAGCTGTTTCCCCCTTTGCTGGTAGGGTTGTAGTCTTAGAGGCAACTTCCTTCATATGTGGTGGGAATGTGGGAGAGATTCAGGGTTTCTAGACTTGAGCCTTCCTCTTTAGCTTTGCTGTCTCCATAATTTGTTTGAAGTCAAACAAAAAATAGTATCATTGCTCTTGGCGGCCACCTGAATAGCAAAGGCTATACATTGGAAATCTGGTACTTTCCCTTTGCGAGCAGTCTGGTTTCAAGTGGTGTGGGATATAGTACTCTCAAAGCATCTCACCCACCATAAAGTCCTTTGGACGTGCACTAAAATGATCATTTTGATTGAGTGAAGCATCAACTTATCAATTCATTATAACAAAATGGAGGAAGTGCTCCGCCCTCAAGCCACTCATATGTCAATGTTACGGTGGTATCTTGGTACAGATTAAGTATATAAGAAAGAATATGCTCATCCTCTTTTTTTCATTTGTTTATGATGTATTTATACCATTATATCTGTTTTATATCACAAGTCTATTTCAGCTGTGTAAGCTGCACTTCTTTTTGGAAAGTAGTTAATTCATTTTGTATTTTTGTCCATTTTGAGGTGTGTGTGTGTGTCTGTTTTTTAAAAAATGTTGCTGGCATCTCTCTAAACCTTTTGGTACTCAGGCCCAAACTAGGTCTGAATGAAAATGGTCCCTCCAAACTCCCCACTCTATTTGTTGGTGATGAAATGTTGTGAGGGGCAGGGGTGACAAATATTCTTGTGAGGAGATGAAATCATCCAACAGTTCCCTCTTCACCAGAAAATGCTCTTCTGAAATATCTTGGTCACTTAATGATGAACAAAACCTGACTTGACGGTAGTTCAAGTAGGTGAATGATGGAAGCGGTGAACTACCAGTAAACTGGAAGGTCTATTCCAATACTTCCTTCATCAATATTCAAATAATATTAAAGCCAGAGCCACAGTTGAACTAAAATTCTTGAATGGTGACACTGAGAAATTTTACTGGAGGATTTTTTTAAAGAACCTTATAAAAAAATGTAAAAAAAAATTATCTGGAAAATTTTAGCTCGTCACTAGCCCAAACTGAGCTGCTCTTGAATTACCCATCCACACTAGCCTGCCTGACCTCCTGTTTGCATCTACATCACTAATTCTGTTAAGTGCAGACAAAAATGAAGGGGGTGAGGAATTATTCAACATAGCAAATGGACAATGTCAATGGTTTTAAAATATGAATATATAAAATCACATATTTTTCTATTTTAAACCTTGATCTAAAGAAGCGGTGTCAAAACGTGTCAGGATTTCACTGTGTAATTTGCCTTTATCATCTTGTGTATCTTTTTTGAGTTGTTGTTGTTGCTTGTTGGCATTTTTAAGCACCCCCTTCTTTGTTAACACTATGCATACAAAAGCTGAAGACAAAATATCCTCTGTGTCTTTGCTGTCTTGAAAAAAATGTTAGTTTACGCACTTTATATAAGATGTATCCAGTTTGCTTTCCTGCATTGCAGAGAAATTTCATACAAAGCAAAATATTCTAAAAATCCTTTGATATCTCAGGCCCTAATTTGGTGAATACTTTAAACTAATCAAATTGGGGACTCGTTCTGTCAAAGGTCAAGGCTGGAGTCCATTTTCTGTTTTTCTTAGCAGTAGGAGAAACATAAAAAAGCTCTCAAACTTTTGAGGCATCACCAAAGGGATTTCAAGAGGCGATTGAGGCTGGAACAAAAGCAAACCCTTTTGCTTCTGGGTATCAGGAAGGACTTTAATAGTATCATGACATTGATCTGTAAATTCAAGGTCACAGTCATGTCAATGTTAATGAATTCCAAGTAGATATATGATTGCATAGCCTATTAGTACACTGTAGGCAGGGAACAGTACATAAAATAAATGGTTTTTCAAAACATTATTTATTGCAAGCCATAGGAAAAGCTTTTGCTACCCAAGTGTACTAAGTTCAGGCAAGTAATTGTTAATTTCATGCAAGGTGCATTCACATGAACTAACAACAGATTTCCATTTCCGGTGTAAAATTCTTGACAGTCAGCATTGCACTTACAAACTTCTATAATTCAGAGTTCAAATTCTTGGAAACCCATGTCCTGCATTTTGGAAGATGTTAGATGTTTAGTCATCCAGGCTTAGTAAAATATTGATAAGGATGCAATTTGAAAATGATTTTCTGTCTTTGTTGGTTTTCTCAGTCTGGAGTCAGTTCATATTTCCCTGTGATTTGCACACATTCAAAGTCAAATGAAATTAGGCCAGAGCTGTCTCAGTGAAACCCACAGTGATGGAGATGTCCACAGTAACAAGAATTCGCCGTTACAAATTCCCCCCACCCCACCTTATCTGTCCACTATTAATATTGCATTAGGTTAACATAGGAGACATAGGAGCACTGTTTACAATTATAATGCTTCTGGTGGCCTTGTTTCCAGCTTATGAGAATAAACCAACTTGTTTTTGTTTCATATTTCATCCCCATCTTCCACCTTGAATCTCCTTTTATGTCGTAACCAATTTAGATGATAATTCAGATGGAAGGTATGGGCGTCTCAACTTGGAAACACATTTTTGAGATAGGTAAATCTGAAAATGAAGAGACACATGTTCCAAACATTCACTGCCAAACACAAACAGAGCAGCATTTTATAAGAAAAATGCATGAAATTATGGTGTATTTGGTGTATTTAGGGTGTATTTACCAGGGATGCAGGTGGTGCTGTGGTCTAAATCACAGAGCTTAGGGCTTGCCGATCAGAAGGTTGGTGGTTCGAATCCCCGTGACGGGGTGAGCTCCCATTGTTCTGTCCCCGCTCCTGCCCACCTAGCAGTTCGAAAGCACATCAAAGTGCAAGTAGATAAATAGGTATCACTCTGGCGGGAAGGTAATTGGTGTTTCTTTGCACTGCTGCTGGCCACATGACCCGGAAGCAGTTTGTGGACAAACACCGGCTCCCTCGGCCTATAGAGTGAGATTAGCTCTGCAACCCCAGAGTCGTCCGCGACTGGACCTAATGGTCAGGGGGTACCTTTACTTTTATGGTGTATTTGGAGAAAGAGTCTATATATTGCAGGAACTCCTGAGGGTGTGATGCATTTCTGTATATGAAGCTACATCATTTCCTTCTTGGAGGAGAACACGTCATGCTGTGTCAGAATTGACTGGCAAGTTTTCCCCTTCCCACAATATCAGGAGCAGTTGAACTTACAAACTTCTGTAATTCACAGCTCAAATTCTTGGAAACCAACGTGGACTCAAGAATATCATGATAGGACATGGGGCTGGACCTACCCCAGCAGACCCGAATGTCTGGGGTCGTAGTTAAGATTTGCCCCATGTTAACTCTAGGTCAGACTGCAACAATGGCCAATCTGGTGGGCAACTGGGCTACCTTCCCGAAACTGGTGCTGCTGCCACTTACAAGGATGGGGTAGGGTGAGGGTGAGGGCAGGGTTGTGTGGGGGAGCCAATCCAACAATTCTGCTGGTGTGCCCACACAGCTTCAACTTGGTCACCCCCTTTTCCTGCCCCCTCCATCCTGGTAAGTGGCAGTGATGCCAGGCTTGGAAGGCTGGTGTCACTCCACTATTCTACGTGCTTTAGGACTGAACTGTTTCCTACCTGCATAAGCTGATCCCTGGACTATTGGTTTTGTTTTGTTTAGTGCTCCTTGGGTTGAGACCAACAATGTCTGGGACAGAGCCAGTGAGTATGCGGCAATGTGATGGAATACTGAGAATCTGGTACAGTGGTACCTCAGGTTACAGATGCTTCAGGTTACAGACTCTGCTAACCCAGAAATAGTACCTCGGCTTAAGATCTTTGCTTCAGGATGAGAACAGAAATTGTGCTCTGGCGGCAGCAGGAGGCCCTATTAGCTAAAGTGATACCTCAGGTTAAGAACAGTTTCAGGTTAAGAACAGACCTCCAGAACAAATTAAGTTCTTAACCCAAGGTACCACTGTATATATGTTTCTCTCTCTTGGTTCCACAGAGCTGCATTCAGAAATGTAAGATATTTCTGCTCCACTTTCCAGTTATTTAGCCCAATTATTTCTCTTTTGATTTGGGCTGAGTTCACAAGTATCTACTCTCACTTAGTGGTACAGATGCAATTTGGGAAATTACCTTAATTTGTGTGCAATTTTGAAAGTTAGACCTGGACAATCCTTTGCAAATACTGAATACTGGTGAGGTATAGACTCCACATTCTATCTTCCTGTTGTCTTTATCACTGTTATAGGTAACTGGAACCCACTTTCCCCCCCGAAAGCTTCTCTACATTTCCATAATAGCTGTTTTATGCCTGATAGTTACTTGCTTTGTTTTTCATTCCCATTTTATGGCAACATGTCTAAGCCCCATCAGTATTCAAGTTAGCACTCTAAAATGAAACTATAAATTTCAATTTAGAAGAAATAAGCCCTTATTCGGGCTCATAAGTTTTAAATAACACATTACCATGGGCTACATTAAGTTTGCATTTCTAATGTTATTTTATGCATTTGACAATAGATGTTCCACTCTGCACAGGAGTAAGGAGCAAATGCATGTGAAATGTAAGACTGCTTAAAATGTAGGAATTTATTAGAGCTGTCAGTCAGCAATGACAAGAGAGCTAAATTATTTCTGCAGATTTTTTTTTTAGTGGATTTTTTGCAGCCTTCCCTATCTTCTTGTTCCAAAGTTTCAGAGATGTGAATAAATTGGTTCTGTCTTCAAGATTTATTCCCATTTTGAGGAAACTCCAGCTTTCAAAAAATAGTAATAAAGAGATAATTTTTGAAAAGGCACCATTATGGTGGTTACAGTTGACTTCATTGATTCCAGTAGTCCATTTCCCTATTGGTTGGTGGACAGGCATGAACCTACTTGTAGCAAGAGATGTGTAAATGGTTGACCTAGAATGTATGGCCTGTGTGCTGTCGGTCTATGAAAGCAAGGTTAGCATTGTCACTAAATCTTACCTAACACAAAAGTTTGAGATGTATTTGAAGGAGGATTTGAAACTAGGCAAGAGATCCATCAAATATGGCCAACTGGCCCTGTCATTTGACCACCTTTCCCTTCATTGCGTGTGGCAGTCCCCAAGCCACCCCTCAAAATAATTCACAAATCACACATAATTTTTGTTTAAGGTTTTTGGCATAATTTTGGCCACAACTTTATTAAAATACATAATCTGTGAGTGGTTGCTTAGGCATTGGTTATGGCTATCTGTCGCCCCGCCTGGGACAGAACTGACTATCTGAACTCCATCGTATGCCAGTGAAGGGAAAACAATATTGGGGATCAGTTGAGCTGAGCGACAGTCCCTCACTGCTCACCCAACCTGCTCCCCAAGGCTTGCCGGCCCTGGTCCCATTTCAGGGATTGGACGAAATCGTGGCAAGCCCCAGGATTCCTTTAACGGAATTCCCTTCCAGCACCATTGGAGGGGCAGGCACAGCCTATCCTGACCCCTCCACCACAAGCTTTTTATAACCAATGCCTAACCACAACCTTACAAGTTGTGACGAATTGCTAAGTAGTAGGCAAAAACCAAATGGCACCAGCCAGTCAGCCAAATGGAGAAAATTCCTACTAGGCCCCTGCCCCAATGGCAGACGACCCCATGACAGGCATAGCAAGGTCAACCGGAACTCAGGGCGGGCGGGAGGGTGATCCGATGCATTCAGCGAAAGAGAAAGCAAAAGCTGAGTGCCCCAATATTTAAAGCCTTTGGTCCCACCCACCCAATTGCAACATAAAATTTGCCCCAGCAACCCGGCCATCCAATTGTTGCTCCAGGCAATACCCTTTAACCTGCCTGGCAACAGAGGGTTGGCCTGGCAGACCCCACCGCAACACATGCTCTCATTTCAGGGAGAACATGCTTTGTCATTGTTACTCATTGAAGTCAGTAAGTTCTTGTGGAGCTGGCAGCCTTTTTTCATATTACACCACAGGGCCACCTGAAAGTTTGTTGATCCCTAATCCTACAGGAAAGATACTGACATCTCATGCACCATCATGGGAGGGGTGTTTCCAGCTACTCCACCCTTTATAACGCATCCCTGTTTCTTTGTTTTAAGCCGTTTTGAGCATGATTATTTTGTGTGTGCGGAAGAGCAGCATTCAAATAAAATGAACGGATGACATATGCCCACACCCCTCATTTCAACCACAATCTGATATATGCCTACTGAGGAGAATTTAGTCTCTCCTCCTTCCAGAGGGGAGGGATTGTGAGCGGGAGCTGATTCCTGCGTCACGCTTTCTTGGTATTTGGCGGTTAGGCATTGGAATGTGTTGTTGGTGTATGGAAGGGCAAGGTGTAGCCATGCCTACCCCTTCACTTATGGGTATTCCGTTAAAGGAATCCGGGGGTCGTGGATCCTGTCTGATGCCCTGTGTGGCGGGGGGCCATGGCACGACCCCCGGTGAGATCAGGAGAGAGCTTATAGTTGTATTTGCATCAACAGGCTCCCCCTACTGGTGGTTAACCCTCGTCAGACTCACCCCTCTCCAAGTGGGTGGAGTCAAATATTGCTGTTGTCCAACGCCTAAGCCAATACCTCTCACATGCTGTAATCAATAAAGTGGTGGCCTTTTCTAGCCCATTAACCTTATATACTGTGTCCGTGTGTCTTTATTATTCCCAAGCGGGAGACGGGTCCTCGAATCACAACTTATATTTGCATTGAGTTAAATGAGACTTACTCCCAGGTAGGTGTATAAAGCAGAGGTAAGTAGCCGATGGCCTCCCATATGTGAGCCTTGGGAACAGCTGCCTCCAGCAGACAATGTCTCTCCTTTCTCACAATTAAACTACCTGGCCTAGATTTTCCTGCTGGCTACATCAGGGATGGGGAATGTGAAGCTCTCTGAGTGTTGATGGACTACAACTCCCATCAGCAGTCCAATAACTTATGGAGGACAACAGGTTGCCTGTGTAGTACAACTGCAGCTGATCTTTGTCATTGTTCGAATTAATGAGTAATTTAGATACTCAATTCTTGTCAATGGTTTAACCGCCATAACTTCTAAGATATTTCCAGAGGAGTTCAAACAATTAGAAGACACTAAGGTTTGTTTGTTTTTTTTGTGGGGGAGGGCATTTTGAACATTCCTGAACAGTGTCTTGGATCCCTGTGAACAAAGAATAGAAACATCCATCTTTCTTTTTTTCTTCTTCCTTCCTTCCTTCCTTCCTTCCTTCCTTCCTTCCTTCCTTCCTTCCTTCTTTCCTTCCGTTATGTTCTTCCTCCCAAAGGAGTCTTTTTAATGTTGGGCTTTGGGGAGAAGTACTCTAAATTTGTTTCAAAATCCTGTTGGTACATTTATAGTATTGTTATTGAACTTTCCTGGATTTCCTGGATACAAATTCTGGTGATCATCTCAAACCCTCCAAGTGTCCCAGTTTTCCAGGAACATCCCCAATTTAGAGAAGCTGTCCCAGTTTCTGATTTGATCTCGAAATGTCCCACTTTTCCTTCCCTATTTTCATTGGATAAACGTTGAAGGGTATGGAGTTATCTGACCCCTGACCTGTCTGAAGGCAATCCTGTATAGGGAAGTTTTTAAAATGTTTAATGTTTTATTGTGTTTTTATATATGTTGGAAGTTGCTCAAAGAGGTTGGGGCAACCCAGTAAGATGTGTGCGGTATAAATAGTGAAAAAAATATCATTATAGAATGGGACGTCCCTATTTTCAGAGGACAGATGTTGGAGAATATGTAATCTGTTTCCAAATCTCAGAATTAGGAGGATGTTAGCCCAAATCTCCTCATAGTTTGTCAGTAACTGAAGTGTACTTCTTCAAATTAGAGATCAAAGAGCCCAAGTCTTGGAATACATGATTTCTTAAATTCCTATTAATTGAAGCTGGAAACCATCTCATGAAGTATATCTACAATCTACACATGCCACCTTTATTCAATGTCAAATTTCAAACAAATCCTCCTCACAAACCTTTCTCCGTGCTTTACTTTGTTACTGTTTTGTCCTCTCTCATTTCTTCCTGTGAGCTTGCTTACCCACTGTCTTCGTTCTGCTCAGTTCGCTCTGACTTTCTCCATCAATATTTCATTTTTGCCCCTTTTTTCCCTTGTAGGCCCTTATGCTTAGAAGTTGCTTCCTCTCACTGGCAGGGGGTTATCAATAGAACAGACTTAAATGGTTTAACAGCTATTCCCTCTCCACCGAAAACACTGAGAACGGTTGTTCTGCGAGGAGGCCTCCAAATCTCTAACAATTCCCAGGAATCTTTGCGGGAAGCCATGAAAGTGAAACAGAAATAACAGTGACATGTGTAGATTGTAGATTCTGCCGCACCTTCTATTTTCTCTTCTTCTTAAAAATGTATGGAGTGCTGTTTCCCCCCTCACCTTTATTACCTGATTAACTCCAGTTTCCTTTCTCTTTAAAAATATTTTTTTAAACACCCACAAATCTATCGGCTGCAAAATTGTGTGAAGTGTATTGAATCCTTTAAAAAAGAAAGAAAGAAAATCTTATCATTGCATATTTTCTTCCCAATGGTTCCCCCACATACCCATTCTTCAACGTGTGGTGTAAATTCTTTATTTATTTTGGGAATCATCCAGGCAAAATGGAGCCCTACTTACCTGGGAGTATGACCCATTGAATTCAGTAGCACTTGCTTCTGAGTAGACATGGTTAGAATTATGTTGTGACTCTCATTGACTGCAAAGTCAATTGTTTAACTTTCCATACATGTGCTGCTATACCCAGACATGTATATTATATAATGTATATAATGGTGTGCATGTATTTTTATTGATATGTGCTTTCAGTGCTTTTTTCCCTTTAAAAAATGTTTAGGGGTACTCTCATTTTGACTTGAGGAAATCACCATTTTGTAGTTCAGATCGGGGAAAATAAATACAGTAAATGGACAAAAGTATAAAGATTCACAGAATGTTTAGGGGTCCCCCCTGAAAAAAAGCACTGCATGCTTTTGTTTTAAATAAATGCATGCATAGATTAATAGATATTATGATACAGACAGTGACTGTCTGAACATTGATCACTATCAGCACGTCAGTATTAGTGATCCCTTTGCGAATGTCCCAAATCACAGATATACTAGCCAATGATAACTCACACTTAAGTGAGAGCGCTCTGGTCATGCTTTAAAAAGGGTTTTTACTTGTGGCATGTGCACCAACACCGGAATGTGCCTTTGAAAGGAGAGCCCATTGAAACCAATACATAATAGAAAGGTCATCTGCAATTAGCTGTACATTATGCACAAATGTGTGTGGGTTTTTTTTTAACACCTACAATTCCTGGTGTAGCAGGATTCAAGAAAAAATCACTTGGTATTCTCAGTATTCGTGTGAGAATGTTGCCATTCACCAAACGTTGGGCGTTCATGATCACATATGTATTTCTGCTGATAAGAACAATAAATAGTAATATTAATATGTCCTAAATACATTCCAGAAATATTACTGTCATTCTTATTTTATTGCATTGTCTGCTTTCATTCTCTTATGCTCCTCTACTTTATTAACAGCATCAAGATAGCAAAGGCAGATGTGCCTCTGGCCCCCACCCGCCTGAACAACATTTGGCATGCAAACTAATCTAAAAATAATCCTAAAGCATGCACATGAAATTCAATTATAGAACAAAAGGCATCCTGTATGAAATTACGCCGACTTATATTCAGGGTTCTGGTGCTGTCAGATGTTACAGAGATTTTATTTTTTGTTTGCCAATACAATTTCAAAAAAGCCGACGTAGCCAACAGCACTACTTATGGCCGGAATCGAAAACTTCTCCCTTCCATGTAAAATAAAATAAAATAAAACCCCGCGGAAAACAAGTTGCTTTCGTATACAGCAATTAGTTGCCAAGTACATTAAGACCATCGCTGTTCAGCGGAAATCTATCATATGGGAGGATTTGGGGCTGGGTTTGCGGAAAGAACCTAGTGGGAGCTTTTTGTCTCTCCTTGTCGGTATCAGCCACTAGGAAGCTGTTAACACAAACCGTATGCAGTCAAATGTGTTTGCATTACACAGGCGTCAAGTGCTCTTCCCCTTTTGTTTGTTTTAATGTTTGACCGTGCACATCTCGAAAGTTCCATCCCATTGGGCATTGCCAAGAAGATACTATGCAAATCAGCTACCTCTTGACAAAGGAACACAGTAATTCACTTTTTTGTTAAGCAATGTGTGATTACCATTCCGTTCTTTTGAACTCCAGCCAGCTTGCGATTCCCTCTCAACTTCAAGCAGGTGTTTTGCTGTTGCTAGGCCAGGAACACAGCCTTGTGCTGGAGTCTTTCAAGTGCACTAGCTGTGCAGATGAATTTTGCCTCCAAACTCTCCTCAGGCAATGAACTGACTAGTCCAACATGCTCACAGCAATGCTAATCTTGCTCAGGGACATGTGCTGCACATGAAAGACTGCTTCTTTCCTTCATAATTTTTAATTGATATAGTTTGCCCACTGCAGAGTTTGTCTCTCTCTCTCTCTCGCTCTCTCTCTCTTTCTTTTTGTCTTTCTTTCTTTCTCGCTTTCTCCGGACAAATGCAAAACACCTTTTTCAAAATGCCAAGGGTACAGTCAACTATTTTTTATTTTTTAAAAAAGAAAAAGAAAACCTAACCTGCATGCATGGGAAAGAATTGAGTTTGATTTGAAAGATTAGATAAGATGAAGATGTAATAATCAGTAAATGGAAAAATAGAGAATTGTTCTGTATGTGCCCGGTGACTAGCATAGTAAGATGTTGTTTGTTTGTTTTTATTATTATTATTACAAAGACATCCCATTTCATTTTTTATGATATAGAATTTGACTGCTCCTAGTAAGGGGTTCATGATGGACAAAATCTGGCAATGCATTTTCCTCGTGCAACCTTCACTAACAATTAGATAGCTCGCAGTGAGATATAGGGGCAAAAAAAATAAAAAATAAAATAAAAAATCAATCCCTGATGCCTTGGTGGCTTGGAGAGATAAAGACTGAAACTCGTTGCACAAGATCAATTAAAAGACAATCTTGTTAAATATGTGACCACATTTTACACTGCCCAGTTTCCATTTTGAGAATATGAAGGGAGGCTGTGTGTACACAGGATGGCAAAAACAACACACAAGCCAAACACAACCAAACACAACCCAGCAAACAGTGTTTGGCTGCAATCCTGCTAACATCTTTGTTTGATTGTTTGTGTCGCTTTTTCCAACCCGAGGATCTATGTGCTAATAATGTACTGGATTAACAACTTTATTAAACCTAAGCAATCCATTTACAAGATGAAATTAAAAGGAGGAAGGCCAAGACCATCATCAAGTCAATACCTGGGACAGCAGTCAAATTCAGGAAATTCAAATACCTGGGAGAAATTTTTATTTTAATTTATTTTATTTATTTGTTTTAGTATTAAGCTGGCAATGGAAAGCACAGAGGAAAGAGACCAGGCAAGACGGCCATGTTAGGAAATTTCAAAGCATTAGTGCTCCTGCTTATGTTCTTTCGGGAATGGAATATAAACGGGTGCCTCACTCGCTGCCTTTAAGGCATGGGGAGATATAGGAAAAGGTATAAAAAAAATTCCAGGAATTAATTTATTTATTTTACCATCATTTTTATTGGTTTTATAAATGCAAAATACAAATAAACACAGACTAGTAAAAACATATCTGTATAAAGAGATTCTCTGAATCTCGAGACTTCCCTCCATCCCATCCTTGAAGTCTTATTTTAAGCGTCTACAGCTGCATATTCATCCGTACTCCAAGGTTTATATCAAACCATATTATCCATATCCATTTCCCTCCCCGCTACAAGTGAATCAAAATCCTGCTCTTGTTTCCATCTGCTTACAGTGGTCTCCTAGGTAACTTATAAACTTTCCCCATTCTTTTATAAAGTTTTTATCCTCTTGGTTTCTGAGTTTTCCAGTCAGCTTTGCCATCTCAGCATAGCCCATCAGTTTGGTTTGCCTTTCTTCCATGGTAGGAATTTTGTCTTCTTTCTAACTCTGGGCTAATAGCATCCGGGCAGCTGTTGATCCATACATAAAGAGTATTTTGTGCTGGTTGATCCATACATAAAGAGTATCTGGTTTCTTAACAAATGTCATTCTAAGCATTTTAAAAAATTTCCTTATATATCATCTCCCAGAAAGCTTTTGTTACCTTACACATCCACCACATATGGTAAAAGGTGCCTTCTTTTTCTTTACATTTCCAGCAAATATTTGAACTTGTCCTACTAGACACCATCTTAAAAATCATACACATCACCTTGCCGACAAAGGTCTGTATAGTTAAAACTATGGTTTTCCCAGTAGTGATGTATGGAAGTGAGAGCTGGACCATAAAGAAGGCTGATCGCCAAAGAATTGATGCTTTTGAATTATGGTGCTGGAGGAGACACTTGAGAGTCCCATGGACTGCAAGAAGATCAAATCTATCCATTCTGAAGGAAATCAGTCCTGAGTGCTCACTGGAAGGACAGATCCTGAAGCTGGGGCCCCAATACTTTGGCCACCTCATGAGAAGTGAAGACTCCCTGGAAAAGACCCTGATGCTGGGAAAGATGGAGGGCACAATGAGAAGGGGACGATAGAGGACGAGATGGTCTGACAGTGTTCTCAAAGCTATGAAAATGAGTTTGACCAAACTGCGGGAGGCAGTGGAAGACAGGAGTGCCTGGCATGCTCTGGTCCATGGGGTTACGAATAGTCAGACACGACTAAACGACTAAACAACAACAACAACAATTTATTATTTATACCCTGCCCATCTGGCTGGGTTCCAAGAGAACACTAAAATATAATAACCTATTAAACATTAAAAGCTTCTCTAAACAGGGCTGCCTTCAGATGACTTCTTAAAGTCTGGAGGTGTGCTGCGTGACTCGCCATTTTGTTACCTGGACAGGTTAGGTCATGTCCACCTTCTGTCACATGCAAAAGGAAAGATGCTGCAGCCAGGAGAAACAGGAAGTTTCGACTGGCTAGACCAAACATTCCCTCGCATGTCTTCTCTAGCATTACGAAGAATGCTGTACTTGACTGCCTCTCATGGATCATATCCCACAGTCACTGAGACTTATTGTAAGGGAGAGTGGAAGTGGTGGCTAGGTTGGTGTGGTGCAAACACACGCAGGAGCTCTGGATTGGCTCTGTCAGTGCCTCTGCACTTCAGCAATCTTCCTGCCACCTCCTGCTCCCACTTTCCTCCCCAGTAAAATCAGTAGCAACTCAGCTGTTGGGAGGTCAAGTGAATATGGCCGCCCCATTACTGGCCCATATATTAGCTAGATCTCAACAGTCTGTCCAGTTCTCTCAACAAATTGTCTCCTTAAGCCTGTGTGGTGCCATGGTTAGAGTGTTGGACTAGGATCTGAGAGACCAGAATTCGAATCCCCACTCAGCCAGAAAGCTCACTGGGTAACCTTGGGCCACTCAGTGTAATCTACCTCACAAAGTTGTTGTGGGGAATAAATGAGGAGAGAGAGAACCATGTGTGGCAAATTGAAGTACAGGGGTGGGATAAATGCAATACATGCAATAAATATAATAACAATATTTCTCTATCGTTGATAGATCCCATCAAGTTCTATGGGGCAAAGTGGATAAATTGCTAATCTGAATTTTTATGGGGTGGGAGCAAAACAGGCTTTTCATGCCAGACACATTTCACCAACTTCAACTCAGGGCTGGGCTAGGTGAAAATGTTTGCTCAGGCCCTGTGGCCTATGTTTTTCCTGAAGAGACAGGGGAGTAAGAGGAAAGGGACGAGAAAACTCAATCTCTTCTCTTGCCAATCAGAAATGGAGGCTGTGAACTAATTTAATGTAATTTGCAAAATTTTCTTGGGGAGGGGCAAAAGGAAAATACATCAGTGGGATGAACCTGGATTCTATGTACAATACAATGCAATAAACTAATATTCAAATATTTCCCCATTCAATTAAATTGAACTTGAGCAACTATAGCTTGCTAGTTTATATTAATAGTCATTATTTATTAATGCCTGCTGTGTTGAGATATATATTTCAGTGCTGTGTTTTGTCATTAAGTGAATGGATTTAAGTAAAATTCACTTTGTGCACAATAGTGTCCACACTGATAAATTCCTGCCAGCCGAAAACCTAATTTTACAATATAATTTCCCCTTAGATCTTGCTTTAAAATCTTAGCTTAAAGCTGATTGAGTCTAATGGAGTATTTGCCAGGGACTGCACAACATCAAATGATGTAAAAAGTTGAAAATTCATTCAGACAGTAAAATATAAACAGGGAATGTAACCAATGCTGGGAAAGGAAGCTTTTCTTTATTATTCAGACAGGGGGGGGAACTAACAATGTAGTCCTTTTCAGATTAACTGCAGTTCAATGGGGCTTAAAAAAGTAAAGGTAAAGGTACCCCTCCCCATACAGGCCAGTCGTGTCCGACTCTAGGGTTGTGCACCCATCTCACTCTAGAGGCCGGGGGCCAGCGCTGTCCGGAGACACTTCCGGGTCACGTGGCCAGCGTGACAAAGCTGCTCTGGCGAGCCGGCACCAGCGCAGCACACAGAAACACTGTTTACCTTCCCGCTATTAAGTGGTACCTATTTATCTACTTGCACTTAGGGGTGCTTTCGAACTGCTAGGTGGGCAGGAGCTGGGACCGAACGACAGGAGCTCACCCCGCCACGGGGATTCGAACCGCCGACCATGCAATCGGCAAGCCCTAGGCACTGAGGTTTTACCCACAGCGCCACCCGCGTCCCACTTCAATGGGGCTTACAGTAAGACTGTCCATGTCTTACTGTATTCAGTGGGGCTTGCTCTCAGGTGAGTACTGATAGGATGGCAGCCTTGCACTGCTACCATGAAAGGAGAAATGCCAGCCATATTTCTGTTTCTCAATTCCTTCACAAAGCTCAAGGTGGTGTATCAGGTTCTTCTCATTTTGTTCTCACAATAGACCTGCAAGCGGAATAGGCAGAGATTGGACCAGAACCGTCCACCGAGCTTTCCCTTGCATGCAAGTTAAAACGTAGTAACAAGTTAATATTTATAATTGTTCTCCTTTTTTATTATTAAATTATCATTCCTCCAAGCCGCACAGGGAAGCACACGAGAAATTCTTCCATTTTATCATTACAGTGATCCTGTGATGTAGATTAGATTGGGAGTGAGCTTCATGACCAAGCAGAAATTTGAACCAAAATAGTTCCCAGTAGCCCTGCTGACAGTTCCTAAGTTAACTGGGTGATAGACATGTGTGTGTGAATCATTCAGGAACAAATATCCTATGCCCAATAATTATACATACAGGGTTGTCTCCCGACCAAGTTAGTCTTAACATAATTTCTATTTATACCAATGAGAACTTAGTGCAATTATTTTAGCTTAGACCCAGCTCAGTATTTACAGCCCAACTTTCTCTCATTAGAATGTTCATCCACAAGGCTTGGAGACATGTACACAGGGTTTTCTCTATTTTATCCTCCCATTAACTCTGTGAGGCAGGTTTGTTGTTGTTGTTTAGTTGTTTAGTCGTGTCCGACTCTTTGTGACCCCATGAACCAGAGCACACCAGGCACTCCTGTCTTCCACTGCCTCCCACAGTTTGGTCAAACTCATGCTGGTAGCTTCAAAAACACTATCCAACCATTTCGTCCTCTGTCGTCCCCTTCTCCTTGTGCCCTCCATCTTTCCCAACATCAGGGTCTTTTCCAGGGAGTCTTCTCTTCTCATGAGGTGGCCAAAGTATTGGAGCCTCAACTTTAGGATCTGTCCTTCCAGTGAGCACTCAGGGCTGATTTCCTTAAGAATGGAGTGAGGCAGGTTTAGAGATCATAAATGGTTCAAGGTTCCCCTGTGGCTTCATGGCTGAGCAGCGATCTGAACCTGTTTTTCCTCAGTGTGCCTCTAAGCCATTTCACCAGTAGGAGCTTCCTATTTTCATGAAATCTTTACCACGCTGACTCACCTCCAGAGAAACTACAGTATTTTCACCATGGAAATCCAGCATACTGTAAGGGCACTGCTGGACCTGTTGTAACTCCATATCATCGCCACTTGATATATGAATGTGACCTATAATATAATACTCTTCTGCAGCAGATTGGTAACAGTGGGCAAGCTGTCTTTCAGGTTAGCTTTTCTGCCATTACTGACTTTGTTGAGGAACTCTTGATATGTTTCAAACCCATTGCCTACACCACTCTGCTATATGAAACTCACTTATCTGTTGGTAAAGCATGAGACTCTTAATCTCAAGGTTGTGGGTTTGAGCCCCATACCGGGCAAAATATTCTCACATTGCAGAGAATCAGGCTAGATTATCCTTCCAGCTCTACAATTCTATGATTCTATAAGTCTTCCTAAGATGTCTTCCTGTGGCTGAATTCAGACACCACTTTTTGCCACTTTCCTGATGTTTCCTTATTTGATAATGTTTGCATTATTCCACTTTTGCATTAATTGCTTCCAGAACAAAAATCATCTGCAATCTGGGAAACTGCAGTAATTTTGCACTGCAATTTCTCCCATGGTTTTGACAGATCACGCAACTACAACTCACCTGACAAAATCAGGGTTGGTACTCTGGTATACAGTTCTTTCCTACTGCTTTCATGGGTGAATCATGTGGGGACAGAAGTGCATGTGCGCATAAAGGGTGGTAACATGTCCGATGATGTCCACTATGGTGTTGCAGAAAACTCACTGATATGAATTAAATTTAGTGTGACGTGTTGGCATACCAATCGAAAAGCCACAGTTCCTGAATGCAGCAGGTAGTGTACTACAAAAGCAATGTTAGAAACCAGGGGAGAAGCCCTAGTATTATAACCAGGAAAACTGGCCACAATACAGTGGTACCTTGGTTTGCAACCATTTTGGATTAAAACCGTTTTGGATTACAACCACGTCAAACCCTGAAGTGTATGTCCCTTTTTTTGGATTACAACCCAATTTTTTTGGATTACAGCCAATCTTTTTGGAGGCCCCATTGGCGAAAGCGCGCCTTGGGTTACAACCTGTTTTGGTTTACAACCGGACCTCCAGAACAGATTATGGTTGTAAACCAAGGTATCACTGTAATCGCCTAGTCTGAATGCACTCCATGACAACACTTGTGCACGTTAGTAACATCTTATCTTTTTGTTACAGTGAAATAGTTCGGCTGAGCCAGTGAACACTCTCTCTCTCTCTCTCTCTCTCTCTCTCTCTCTCTCTCTCTCTTTCTCTCTCTCTCTGCGCGTAATATATGCAATTTTCTAAAAGTAGCAGTAAGGTCTTTTGAAGCTGGGATTGTACCATTTTCCCTCCTGCTGGACTTTTCAATTAAGCTTGCATGTTCTATGGTATCACTGGTGCAGAAATAATCACCATTTGGGAAAGAGTTGAGCAGTCAAAGCTTGGACATTTCGAAGATTCCCTTATTGACTGTTTAGTAAATAAATCTTTTGCTTGAATTGCCGTGTGTCAGGAAGATCTTTCTCGTTGAGCAAAAGGTGACGGGAGCTGAATGTGGGAGCACCACGGGACAGCTGTTTGGTCTGGCAAAGGCCTCCGTGCGCTTGTACTATATATCCAGAGCGACCTTTTGGATTCCATGTACATAGTAACAATTAAAAGTACACAATGACTGAACAATGTTCACTGTGACAGACTGCAGGTTGGCCGCTTCCCATAACAGCCTCCCAGGCAGATAGGAACAAAGAGCCGGGGCCCATCTGTACTCTGGCGCTGAATGCCTCATGTTCCAAAGAGCGCTCTTTGTTTCTCCAAACGCCCCAGGAAGCTCTTCAACAAACAAAACTCAGAGGTCCAGAGGAGCCCAGTCATGACATTAATATGATAATATATTCCGGATTGCTCTGACAGATTTGACAAAGAAATAGATTCTTTTTGATAATAAGTTGTTGGGTTGATTAGATGGAATTTGTTTGACTCCGGCATGATTATTGCGATTATTCAGCAGGCACAACGGTATCGGTTGTCTTATTGCTCCCTTGCCAACCAGCATTCTCAGCATATCAAAGCTTTAATATTCCCTGCGCTTTCTGCACATAAGAAACCCAGTGTGGTGTAGCACAGGGTAAGCAGAAAGACAGGCTGATGTTTACCACTGGCCAATTTTTCCTAGACCAAGGGGCACCTGTTAGTTTGTGGGATTCTGACAAAGAATGCTGGGCTGTGTGGATTTTGGTCTGATCTGTCAAGGGACATCTTCCATTATTAGGCAAGAGCGCATACTCAGGACACTTAACTTATAAGAGATCCTGAGTATGCAGGTTTGCTTTGCAAATTTAAACTATATTTTTTATAAGAACATGGATTCTTATTAAAAAATAAAGTACTGCTACATAAGACTGAAATCAGAACACTCCCAGTGTGTTAAACAAAACACTCCTTTTGATCAAGGAGACTCAGATTAAAATCCTTGCTCAGTCGCAAATCCTTGCTCTTCAAACCGAAAGACACAGTTTCCAGGCCCCATCCACATCCTCTGTACATGTACCAGTTTGTCAATGCCCTTCTTAAAACGTGGCACCCAGGAGAGGACCCAGTACTTCTGATGTGGCCTGACCACATTAAATAGAATGGACCTATTACATCTAAGTACCTAGATGCTATGTTTCTGTTAATACTGTACTATCTAAGATTGCATTCGCTTCTTCAGCAGCAATATCACGTTGCTGGCTTGTTCAGCTTGTGATCAAGTCAAAGATGTATATCCTTTCCCCCATGGACTACAGTGGTGCCCCGCAAGACGAATGCCTCGCAAGACGGAAAACTCGCTAGACGAAAGAGTTTTCCGTTTTGGAGGTGCTTCGCAAAACGAATTTCCTATGGGCTTGCTTCGCAAGACGAAAATGTCTTGCGAGTTCCTGCGGTTTTTTCCCCCTTCCCCCCCTTTTTCTAAGCCGCTAAGCCGCTTATCCGCTAATCCGTTAAGCCGCTAAGCCGCTAAAAGCCACTAAAAGCCGCTAAACCGCTAATAGCGCTAATCCGCTAAGCCGTCAATGGGCTTGCTTTGCAAGACGAAAAAACCTCTAGATGAAGAGAATTGCGGAACGGATTCTTTTCGTCTTGCGAGGCACCACTGTACTGCCAAAACATGTTTTCTTCATCTTATACTTGTGCCTTTATGTTTGTTTGTTTGTTTGCTTGCTTGCTTGTTTTTTTGATATGCAAATGCAGGACATTTGAATGTCCTCTTCTTGGGTTCCATGCAGTGTTTCAGGTGTCAACATTATTTGAATCTTTTGAACTCTGTGCTGAAGTTCAAGTCTCCAGTTCATCCCGCCCCCACCATGTATAACCCTAGTATAAATCAGAGATTGCACACTTACATAATTATATCAGTTCAATTCTGTCTGCCATGAAACTGAAAAGGAGTGGATGGCTAGTACACATGGAGCCTTTGTGTAGGTCTCTTCTTTATATTAGAACTTCATACAACATACATATTAGACACAGTATAAACTGAGACAATGCTTCTATGGCATCTGTGGAGTAGTCCATATGCCAACATAGCACTCCGGGTGGCCTTAGGAATATAGTACAGTGGTAACTTGGGTTACAAACACCTCGGGTTACAAACACTGGGTTACAGACTCCACTAACCCGGAAGTAATATCTCAGGTTAAGAACTTTACCTCAGGATGAGAACAGAAATTGTGCGGTGGCGGCGCGGCGGCAGCAGGAGGCCCCATTAGCTAAAGTGGTACCTCAGGTTAAGAATAGTTTCAGGTTAAGAATGGACGTCTGGAACGAATTAAGTTCATAACCAAAGGTACCACTGTATGTGGAGGATACAACCTCTGGCTTTCCTGCTTCCCAGCACTAACTCTCATGAGTGGGGCGCCCATGTTAACTGCTACAGTGGGGATTGTATATCTGTTTGCAGATACGGGATGAAACAACCCTAGTGTCTTTATATCTGCTTTGATATGTATGCACTAAAGTAGCTTTCTGACTACTTGACGAAAGATTGGATAAGATTGATCTTATTTCATCCTAAGTGGCAAGTGGTGTGTGTATCAGTAGAGTGGAACACAGCGGCCTTATATCAAAACAGGCCATTGGTCTATCTATTTTGATATTCATAGACAGGCAGCATCTCTTTAGGGTTCCAGACAGAAGACTTCCCAGTCATGCCAAGGAATGACCCTGAGCCTTCAGCCTGGAAAGCATTTGCTAGGCCACCAAGCTACTGAGTCTGACTTCATCTCAAGTAAAATTGGGTGGGCATTGGCCGCCTGTAGGTAATAGCTATTATACACACGTAATGGAATGTGCCCTGTGTCTTAGCAGTTGAAGGAAAAAAGCAAAGAGAAAACATTAGTCACTAAACACTCGGGAGTACCCAGTTCCCCCCACAGCTTTTCCAGCTGCAATCCAAGTGTGATCTAATAAAAACATAGCACACTTAACAAGGAGTTTGATGGAGTGTTAACAATCCTCAACTTCACATTGAGCTGTTAACCAACAAAGTAGTTATTAAGTGTTGGTAATGACTGTGCTTCTAGAGATGATTGTTTAATTCTAAATGTACTAGAGTGGTCCCTGCCTTCTGGCTAGAAGACACATATTCTATTGCAGTGTTTCCATTTATTTCCATTTGCTTAGCTAATTTGCTTGGTGAAAGTTGTAGGCTTGGCCTACAATGACTTCTAAACAGACCAGACTCGTTTGAGGTTCCACTTCTCAGGGTAGGGTTAGTGGCTCAGTGGAAATTGCAATCCTATTATCTTGATCATCCACTAAAAAAATGTAGGTAACCATTATTATCTCCATGTTTCAGACTGGGTGTGTGTGTGTGCACAAGAGAGGCTTGTCTGAGGCCACCTAGTAAGATTTGCATTGGGGACTTCCTGGCTTACAGCTCATGATACCTTAGTCTTCAACTACCTTGAGTTTTAGGTTTCTTTGTTTAGGTGTTCTGTTCTTCTGTGTTTGTCTGTCAGCATAAAGAGGTGGATTTTTCCACATTAACTAAAGAGCAACAAGTAACTTTCTTCAGGGGCAGCCCAATACATTTTGTCACCTGAAGCAAACCACAAAATGGTGTTTCCCTCCCCACCAAGGAAGAAGGGGTAAGTGAAAATCTACATTGGGAACAAGGGTGGGGGGAATAAGTTCACAATTTGCTGCCCCTATAAATCATGCCATCTGAGGCAGTCAGCTCTCCTTACCTCATGGATGCGCAGGCCCTGACTTTGTGCTATAAATCTTCTTCCATTCAGAAGCTCATACTGGAGTCCACGTTGTCTTGTTGGCAGAATTCAGGAGAAAGCCTCCAGCTATTCCCCAAGCTCTCATTTGTAGACATCATACTGGCAATGGAACAATGCTGCAGATTTTCATTCAAGGGATTATGGGACTATATATAAAGAAAACATAAAAAGATTTACATATATCCCATGTAATTTCTCTCATTGTATTTTTTTTTAAGCACAGAAAAGACTGATTATTTTTTTTCCTGTTACTTTAATTTGATACGAACTATGGTAAAAGGATTACACAATTTGCATCACATTTCTCCTCTCTCTTTCAAATGCACATCTCTACTCAGCACACAACTTAGAAAGAGTGCCAGCAAAGTTTGCAGCTCTCACATTTCTAACCAAATGGTGTTGTTTTCCTGGCCCACATACCTATGGAACTCCTGTGGAAAAATCTAAGGAATTATGCTGATACCTGAAATGGGTCGTGGAAGAGTATTCCAACCAATAGTCCTGGGGCAATTCCCGTATGCACATTGAAACTGCACGGCAGCAAAGAGCCCTGTGAGCTAACACTCAAGTTGTGGATGGGTTGACGCCCATTTCAATTTATAGAGCTTACAAAAAAATGAATTAATACTGGAGGGCAGGAGACAGAGGAGGTGCCTCAGCCAAGGAATCTGCTTGCTGCAGATTCTGAATCAATTAATCAATCAGGCCATTGATCTAATTTGAGTCATGATCTGCCTAGATCAGATCAGGTGAGCCTTCTGTAGAATCCAAGAAGGGTGGATTCATCCCACATCCCTAGTGGAAAGCCTGCTGTTCTAGGTATAGTACTTAATCTGGGCACTATACGTCTGTTGATGCAGCCTAGAATCCTATACAATGTGGCAAAGCCCATAGGTTTGTCTAAAATGGATCTTGCAAAGCCAGATGTACCCTTCACTCAAAAGTTGTTGTTTAGTCATTTAGTCGTGTCCGACTCTTCGTGACCCCATGGACCAGAGCACGCCAGGCACTTCTGTCTTCCACTGCCTCCCACAGTTTGGTCAAACTCATGTTAGTAGCTTCAAGAACACCGTCCAACCATCTCATCCTCTGTCATCCCCTTCTCCTTGTGCCCTCCATCTTTCCCAACATCAGGGTCTTTTCCAGGGAGTCTTCTCTTCTCATGAGGTGGCTAAAGTATTGGAGCCTCAGCTTCAGGATCTGTCCAGTGAGCACTCAGGGCTGATTTCCTTAAGAATGGATAGGTTTGATCTTCTTGCAGTCCATGGGACTTTCAAGAGTAGTGAAGGGGATTCAAAGCCCCTCCAGCCTCAACCCCATATGTACCTTTTTTGTAACTCCCTGTCCCTTCCCTCCCTTGCCTTTTCTCTGTTTTATTTCTCCTTGAATCCTCTCAGCCAGCCAGGTATCAAGTACTGGACAGGATGTGGTCACAATCATATGTATCTGCTTGGATGCAGCCAGTGCTTTTTTTTGGGGGGGGGAATGTTTAGGGGTACTCTCATTTTCCTACACATATTGAAATACTGTCCATCAATGAGGCCAAACTTAGATTCACAAGATGCTCAGGGGTATGCGTCCCCCCAGAAAAAAAGCACTGGGATGAGTTCTGTGTTGGGTTGAGTAATGGAAAATGAAGACTCTTATGACAGGGAGAGACATTTCCTGTATGTTGGTGAATCTAGCCTATCACAAATCACTCCCAATCTTTTCAAAGTGATCCTAAAAATTGCTGTCATGGATGCTTTAGTTGAGATTCCTGCAATGAAAGGGATTGGACTAGATGATTCTTGAAGTCCTTTTCAACTCTTTGATTCTGAGAGCCAGTGCAGTGTAGTGGTTAAGAGCGGTAGACTCGTAATCTGGTGTACCGGGTTCGCGTCTCTGCTCCTCCACATGCAGCTGTTGGGTGACCTTGGGCTAGTTACACTTCTTTGAAGTCTCTCAGCCCCACTCACCTCACAGAGTGTTTGTTGTGGGAGAGGAAGTAAAAGGCAGTGGCGTAGCATGGGTTGTCAGCACCCGGGGCAAGGCAAGTAATTTGCACCCCCTAACCCGTGGATTTTTGCACTCGAGTTTCTTCCACTAGATTAGTTAAAGAAACCCTTACCCCCTAAGAGAGTGAGTGAGCCAGTTAGGGGCAGAGAGCTGCGAGTGCGAGCGTGCCCCCCCAGATGTTGCCCCCGGTGCGGCCATGGCCATCCCCCCTGCACCCCCCACGCTACACCACTGGTAAAAGGAGAATGTTAGCCACTTTGAGACTCCTTCTGGTAGTGATAAAGCTTGATATCAAATCCAAACTCCTCCTCCTCCTCCTCCTCCTCGTCTTCTTCTTCTTCTTCTTCTTCTTCTTCTTCTTCTTCTTCTTCTTCTTCTTCTATGGATCTATGGATTTATTCTCACTCACACTCTCCATACATGTTTTCTTCCCACAAGTGGACACAAACAAGAATTCAGAATGTATTTTATAGTCTGAAACACATGCTCCGTTCCATGACTCTCATTTGAGAAGAGAAGCTCTCCTCCAGCAATTATAATTATTTCTGAACTACTTCCTGGGTTCTTCTTTGGCAGCATTCAAAAGCTGAGGGGAAGAGAAAGAGGAGGGGGGAAAGCTTTGATTGCCACCTTTGCATTCCAATCTCTAGCAAAGTTGGTCCCTCTGTTCCCCGCAGCGTCACAATATTGCTTAGTGCCTCATGACTCTGGCACAATGTGTTATGCATCAGTGTTTAAGAGGATATTGCTCCCCATTATTGCCCTCTCTCCAGAGGACGACAAACTGCATTAGTCTGAATTACCAAATTCAAACTTTATGGGCAGCCGTTCTCCCCACAAAGGCTTTAGCATTTTTATGTCATAATCCATCCATTATCCTCTTCCTCACATGCTTTATAACCATTAAGTTATTGAAAAAATTCTCAACAGATGTCATCTTAAGATGAATGTTACCGGGCCAATTGGTATCAAGCCTGGTATCAGGATATTGCTCGACTTCACTAAAAATGTCAGGAAGAGAACAGTTGAGCTCTAAAAAGAAGTGGACACGGCTTGCAATGGCTATTTGCCTGACAATTCCAGCCATCCTTTAATAAAGTATTCAGATTTCTAGTTTGCTGAAGAGGCAGTTTGGTTTCTTCCTGCTTGATAAAAAACAAGCAAACAAACTGGGATTATATTAAATCATGTGAGACTAAGCATGCAAACCTCAACATATTTACTCAGAAGTAAGTCCCACTGATTTTAATTGAGGTTATTCCCAAAGAAGGTGCATAGGATCAAAGCCTAGATGGGGAATCTGTGGCCCTCTAGATGTTGGAATCCACTTTCCCCAGGGACAAAGGTCAGTGGTGGGTGGGAAAGTTATTTTTGAGAGCAGTTCTCTGGAAAACCAGTGGATTAGACAATTGATTTAGATTAGATCTGGGATCAGGGTACCTTAGGAATGACTTCTCCTATGAGTCCACATAAGAACTTCACTTAAAAACAGCAGACTGTTGCAGAAATGGGGCAAACTACTTCAACTAGAAAGATGACAAATGAAGAGATTTTGCCATTCCTCCAAATGTGCAGGATCTATTTTATCCCTGAGACCATTTAAACGTTTGACGATGCCCCCAACTGTCTAAAATAGTAGAGCCTAGGCCCCAGAAACAGATATACCACACAAGGTTTCAGTTCATCTGCATTAGAGCATATAAACGAAGAACCAAATTTGCTAGTAAACTTTCCCAATCAAGAACTCTGTGTATGCTTTGATGTGCACTTAAAACTCATTTGCCCAAAAGGACTTCCCCATTCACTTCAATGGATACACAACTCTTTGAAGAGATTAGTATAGTCAATCCATTTTCAGTATTCTTTGAATGGTACCTATTACTTCACCATCATACCATGATTTCCAAAGGTGCTTTTCAGCAGTTTTCTGTCTTTGCCCTTTTTTCTATGATAACACAAAACAATAAATGCTTTTACAAATCTTCTATTTCCTTACACTCTGTCTCCAATCTTGATAACTATTTTTAATGGGGCAATTTAACCTTTGGACCCCTGTCTCTGTTGCAGACATTTTTGAAGAGCCCTTAATTGAAATATCCCATGCAACATGACATACAATGTTATTCTTTAGCTACTTTCATTATCCTTTTAGCTTTTATCTGCTTATTTATACAGACTCTGCTCAATCTTCTTCTTCTAGACTGTTTATGTATATTTAAAAAGACTTATTTGCTCATTTGATTCTTTGCAGACTACATAACCAATTGACCTCTTTAGCTTTTCTATTTGTTAAAAAAAAAACCTGAGATTAATTTCAGGGGCAGACTTTTAACTAGATCCCATATTGGGACAAGTACAGTGGTACCTCGGGTTAAGAACTTAATTCGTTCCGGAGGTCCATTCTTAACCTGAAACTGTTCTTAACCTGAGGCACCACTTTAGCTAATGGGGTCTCCCACTGCTGCCACCACACAATTTCTGTTCTTATCCTGAGGTAAAGTTCTTAACCTGAGGCACTATTTCTGGGTTAGCAGAGTCTGTAACCTGAAGCATCTGTAACCCGAGGTACCACTGTATGCTTTTCATATATACTATTTGGAAGTGGGTAATAGTGAAGCAAGAGCTGGACCATAAAGAAGGCTGATCGCCGAAGAATGGATGCTTTTGAATTATGGTGCTGGAGGAGAATCTTGAGAGTCCCATGGACTGCAAGAAGATCAAATTTTTAAGGCAATCGGCCCTGAGTGCTCACTGGAAGGACAGATCCTGAAGCTGAGGCTCCAATACTTTGGCCACCTCATGAGAAGAGAAGACTCCCTGGGAAAGACCCTGATGTTGGGAAAGATGGAAGGCACAAGGAGAAGGGGACAGCAGAGGATGAGATGTTCTTGATGCTACCAGCAAGAACAGTGTTCTTGATGCTACCAGCATGAGTTTGACCAAACTGTGGGAGGCAGTGGAAGAGAGGAGTGCCTGGCGTGCTCTGGTCCATGGGGTCATGAAGAGTCGGACACGACTAAATGACTAAACAACAACAACAATAGTGAGAATATATATATATATATAATATAATGTTTTGAATGGTGTTTATGAACTGCCTGCAAACCTGTTCTGTTTTATACATCTATAAAACCTGTTATATATATATATATATACCCTCCAAATCTTGTTGGACTTGAAATCACATCATCTCCAACCAGTATGGCCACATGGCCAATGATTGGGCATGACACAGAATCAAAGGATTGCAGAGATGCAAGGGACTCCAAGTGTCATCTACTGTTTCTGAATCCCTTGCAATACAGGAATATCAACTAAAGAATCAGTGACAGATGCCCACCCATCTTCTGCTTAAAAACCTCCAAGGAAGGACAGTCCACCATCTTCCGTGGGAGTCTTTTCCACTGTTGAACAGCTCTTGCCATCAAAAGAGCCAATGTGGTGTAGTAGTTAAGAGTGATAGACTCGTAATCTGGTGAACCGGGTTCGCTTCCCCGCTCCTCCACATGCAGCTGTTGGGTGACCTTGGGCTAGTCACACTTTTCTGAAGTCTCTCAGCCTCACTCACCTCACAGAGTTTTTGTTGTGGGGGAGGAAGGGAAAGGAGAATTTTAGCCGCTTTGAGACTCCTTCGGTTAGTGATAAAGCGGGATATCAAATCCAAACTCCTCCTCCTCTTCTTCTTCTTCTTCTTCTTCTTCTTCTTCTTCTTCTTCTTCTTCTTCCTGGTGTTTAGTCGGAATCTCCTTTCCTGTAACTTATGACTTGACTCCATTGATTTATGTCCTATCCTCCAGGAAATTTGAAGAAGAAGAAGAAGAAGAAGAAGAAGAAGAAGAAGAAGAAGAAGAAGAAGAAGAAGAAGAAGAATTGAGAACTCCGTGTAATGTGTAGTAGTTTGAACTTTGGTTGAGCAGCAGTATAATTCCTTCTCACATCTGGCAACCTCTAAGCAATGGCTTTAGAGAAAATGTAGTCTGAAATCTACTCTCTTTAATCCTAGGATACCCAAATAAAGTTGCAAAGCATACTTTGCCATGTATGCAGTCGAGGGCAACATTCTGCCTAACCTCTAATAAAATATTTTGCTTAATGCCTCTTCTAGGTACTACAATTTCAAGGGAAACCAAAAGAATTTAGCTAAGACTAGCAAATGCTTTCAAGGAAGAAAGGGAGTTCTGCACATGCCAGTGTTTTCCTGAGTTGGCCTGAAGTGAAATTCAAAGCAAATTTGGAGCCTACTCAAGCAAAGGAAGGGATTTTGATGGAAATCTTAGAGGGGGTGGGAAGACCTGTGGTCCTCCAGACTACAACTCCCACTATCCCTGATCATTGACCAAGCAACACCACCTGAAGCTCCATCGGTTCCCTACCCCTGACCTCGAGTTTAGATGACACTACCAAAAGATTGTATGGATGGTGGGTGAGCTCAGATGATTTTGCAGGGTCCTAATCCTCCTCTGGGGACGCGGGTGGTGCTGTGGGTTAAACCACAGAGCCTAGGACTTGCCGATCAGAAGTTCGGTGGTTCGAATCCCCGTGACAGGGTGAGCTCCCGTTGCTCAGTCCCTGCTCCTGCCAACCTAGCAGTTTGAAAGCACGTCAAAGTGCAAGTAGATAAATAGGTACCGCTCCAGTGGGAAGGTAAACGGCGTTTCTGTGCGCTGCTCTGGTTCGCCAGAAGTGGCTTAGTCATGCTGGCCACATGACGTGGAAGCTGTACGCCGGCTCCCTCGGCCAATAAAGCAAGATGAGCACTGCAACCCCAGAGTTGGCCACGACTGGACCTAATGGTCAGGGGTCCCTTTACCTTTAATCCTCCTCTGATGGCTTCTCCTGCGCTAATTTCATCACGATTCACAGTACTGGAATACAAAACAGTAATATAATAATCAGCCTGAATTCAAATAGTAATGGCAAATGATAATAATTTGGGGGTTGAAAACTCCCCCAAATGGGAATCTCTGAACCTATTATAAGCAGGGGCAAAGAAAGGGAGAGTGTGGGGGTGTGTTGCCCCGGGTTCCATCATGGAGGGGGGTGTCAAAAAAGAACAATTACTGCTCTACTAGGGCGGTTCATAAACAACTTTTTTTAAAAAAAAATGCCTGCTCCAAAGGTCTTATCTTACTACACTAGGGATTATATAGCTATATCTGAAATTTCATGCATTTCAGTTAATATCTTGACCCTCCTCCATGAAAATAACTGTTGACTTGTCCGTTTTCATATGTCGTGAAGGCTGAAATTTCAATTCAGTGGAGCCAAAGCACAATACATCCTGTAGATTTAAGTATCTGTCCACAGTCGCCTTCTTGTTATCAGAGGCCCATGATCCACATTCCTTTGTAAGAAAATATGAAATAACATAAAACTATTTCTGCAGGCAAAAAGTAAAAATAAAAAATCAATGTGGGGGGTGACAAGAAATTTTCCTCACCGGGTACCACCTGACCTTCCTCCACCTCTGATTATAAGCTGCACCCAAACTCTAAATTTCCAAAGTTAAAATGCAGCTTCCATCTTTTCACTTCTTGCAGCTCCAGCCAACTCTTCCCATTCCCATTCAGAAATCAGTGATAGCAGTGGTGGCAGGACCTCTGATACATCCTAACCTGCTTTTACAGCAGCATCCTGAATGCTGGACCCCTATACAAGATTGCCTTCAGACAGCTCAGGGGTCGGATAACTCCATAGCCTCCAACCTTTCTCCAATGAAAATAGGGACCTCCTAAGGAAAAGCGGGACATTCTGGGATCAAATCAAAAACTGGGACGGCTTCTCTAAATCAGCAATGTCTCTGGAAAATAGGGACACTTGGAGGGTCTGTGGTCTCTGTGATGGCAAAGGTGAGCTGCCACAATATATACTTGGTCTCAAGCATAAACCAAATTTGATTCGACTTTCTGTCCTGCACAGGCTAGGGCTGAATTGGCTGAGGAGATTCAGACTGTTCCTCTTCCACAACTTAACGCATATCTGTGGTAAGCTGATTGTAACCCCTGTTGCAATGGGTCTTCTTTGTCTCCAGAGGCATTCTATGCAGGCCACACTGGCAGTGGCGGAGCTTCATGCTCCGGCACTGGGGGGCAGAGAGCAGGTGGGGGCGGGGATGGCACACGTCCTGGGGGCGGGGCGTGCCGCTTGCAGGGGCGTGATGCACAGCCTGGTGGTGTGGCGTGCCGTCTGTGGGGGTGTGGCACCTAGCACGGGCAGGAGGGCAGCTGCGATGCACCCCACTGGGATCGCCCTGCCAGGGACGGTACACTCCCCCCCCCACTCCTCTTCCTCCACCAGTACACGCCGGGTATCTTTTTAATATATTGATTGACCTCTGAAATAAGTACAGCGGTGCCTCGCAAGACGAAATTAATCCTTTCCGCGAGTCTCTTCGTCTTTTTTTCGTCTTGCGAAGCACCCCTATTAGCGGATTAGCGGATTAGCGCTATTAGCGGCTTAACGGCTTAGAAAAAGGGGGGGGAGAGGAAAAAACTTGCAAGACTCGCAAGACGTTTCCCATAGGGAAATTCGTCTTGCGAAGCACCTCAAAAGACGGAAAACTCTTTCGTCTAGCGAGTTTTTCGTCTTGCGAGGCATTCGTCTTGTGGGGCACCACTGTAAATAAAAAATGGATATTGACATGAAGAAGAAGAGTTCGGATTTGATATCCCGCTTTATCACTACCCTAGGGAGTCTCAAAGCGGCTAACATTCTCCTTTCCCTTCCTCCCCCACAACAAATACTCTGTGAGGTGAGTGGGGCTGAGAGACTTCAAAGAAGTGTGACTAGCCCAAGGTCACCCAGCAGCTGCATGTGGAGGAGCGGAGACGCGAACCCGGTTCACCAGATTACGAGACTACCGCTCTTAACCACTACACCACACTGGCTCTCACATATATCCTTTCCCACAGACCAGAGCCCAAACACCAACTTGGTATATGAGCTGTGAACAAAGAAACTTCAAGGATGAAAATAGTGAGTATGGCGAAAAATTCACGATGAACAAATTTTGGTTAGAGTTCATGTTAAGTCCACTCACTGGTGGTAATGCATTCTTACTTTTCAACATTTCTCCATAAGTGTCTTTTCTTATTTTAATGATTTATTCTGAATTGATTTTAGAATGTATTTCAATTAATTGACTGTGATTTTATGTAAACTGTGCTATTTTTACTGTTGTTAGCCGCTCTGAGCCCAGCTTTGGCTGGGGAGGGCGGGATATAAATAAAAATATATTATTGTTATTGTTATTGTTATTATTTTGTTTGAGTTTCTGTCACTGCACCTGTGAGGCAGATTTCTCTTCCTGGTGCCCCCACCATCTGAAGTGGTAATGGCGAAGAGTATCTTTTTGGTTGTGGCACCCTGGTTCTGTAACTCCCTCTACAAGGAGTTTTATCTATGTTGAAGTCTTCTAGGTGCCATTTAAATACCTTTTTCTATTCCCAGGTTTATCTTCTGTTACATTTAGTTTCTGCTGTGATCATTTTTTTAAATCATGACCTCTTACTGTTCTCAGCCTTTTTACTAACTATTGCTGTTTTACTGTAAACTGCGGTGAATTATCCTGGATTATTGTGGTTTTTTAAATTGAAGAGTAGGCTGTTCTTTAAAAACTGCAGTTCCATTCTTGCACTGGAGTCACCAATAAAGTTAGTGAGTTTAAAATGTGATTTGTAACTCACTTTGTCATGGTTACCAAAAGTTTGTTTATTCTATGTTTTCCAGCAGTGAGGAAAACAGAAAACAAAAGTATAAGAATGTTTGCTTTGATGTTTTCTAATTGAATTATAGAAAGAATAAAAAAAAGTGCTTGAATCCAATGCTTTGTTCATAGAAACAATCAATACTGCAAGCATTGTCTTAAATAAATAAATAAATAAATAAATAAATAAATAAATAAATAAATAAATTGGAAGGCACTTAAGATATTGCTTATCCTGATTAAGAGCAGGCTAAAATGCCAAGAACTGAAAATTGTCATAATATGAAAAGTATATTAAAAAGCAATTGGAATTAATGCAGCAATGGGGGGGGGGGGAAAGAACTGGCAAAATTATTTCTCTAAACACTATTCAATAATGAAGGTAAACAATTTCTAGTTTGCTTCTCGATAACCTGTTAAATCTTTCCTTTTCTATAGAGCAATTTTTTTCCGGGCAGGCCTAAATTACAATAAACTCAAAATCATTTCCCTGACCCCCAAATCTGATTTTCAATCTATATCTTCCATTTAAATAGGAAAACAGAAGGTTGGTCTAACGTAAGATAAAGCATGCTTCTCTGCTGATTCCTGAAATAGAAAGAAGGCAACTCTGATTTTAGCCAAAGGCATATGAAATAGATAAAAGAAAGATAAAAGCTTAAAAAAAAGGTGGACAATAACGAATATATGAAAGAGTGAAGAAAAGTGTGTGGGGGGGGGGAGAGTAAAAGAGCAAATTTTCTGAACAGACAACCAAAAAACTGACTCCACTTTTGTTTCCCAAAGAAAAAAAAATCTCGTACGCTTCTTCAGTCTTAATCAAGCATTTAAAAAGAGGAACTCTCTGACACTTAAAGGGAGTGTGGACTGGAATGTTTTACCTTTGACACAGAGTCCTACTGTAGTGGGTTTTTGTGCTTAATGAGATTCAGGGTCATATCCCGTGGGCTATTTAGTGGACCTTTGTAGCTTCAAAATGTGATTCTTCCCTCAGAAGTGCCTAAAGCTGATTATTAACCATGATTCATAAATTCTTTAGAAGATGATCAAGTTAGGTTTATAAATTCTGTCTACAGCCTTCTCCTGAATCTGTACCTTCCAAGAAGAGCTGGAAGCTAATAGAAGGGAAAACAGCTTTAAAATTTTCAGCTGTGTATTCCTGATATCTTTCCTTCCCAAACCACCCCAGTCAACAAAACAAATGTTCACCAAGAAATTCGTGGTGTTCGAGGAATAAAGGTGTGAGGGATTAGATCGGAAAGGGCAGGTTTTAAGATGAAATCTGAGATTTTGATGTCTATCATTTGTGTGTAGGTGGAAATATGGTAAGGGGGAATGGGGACTGCAAACAGGATGGGAGGTTGGGGAGCATGTTCAGCATGTTTTACACTGAAATGTCTCCTGAGATTTAAGATTGACACAAACACTTTACATTGCCGTCTTGGTCCTGTTTCTGGAGTCATGCTAGCAGTTAACAGAACAAGGCCCATAGCTTAGAGTGGCATGCAAACTGTCTGGAAATGAAACTGGCAAGAAGACACATTCTTATTATACCACCCTTCATCTGAAGATTTCAGGGGCTTGTGGAATGAGTTACTGGGCTGGAGATACTATGGGATTTTGAAAAACCATTCAGGCTAGAGACCAGGAAGAATAACCTCAACAGTTCCCATGAAAGAGGAGGGGGAGCATGGAAAAGAATTGCAACCAAATTTCTCTATATCTGCCTTGTAGAAAGATATGAGGCAGCCTGCCCACCTCTTTCCCATGATCCTCAGTGCCTCAGGGACACCACCAAGCTGATAAAAATTAGGGCTACTATGAACATTCTCTGTAGGGACACGGGTGGTACTTTGGTCTAAACCACAGAGCATAGTGCTTGCTGATCAGAAGGTTGGCGGTTTGAATCCCGGTGATGGGGTGAGCTCCTGTTGCTTGGTCCCTGCTCCTGCCAACCTAGCAGTTCGGAAGCACATCAAGTGCAAGTAGTTAAATAGGTACCGCTCCAGCGGGGAGGTAAACAGTGTTTCTGTGTGCTGCTCTGGTTTGCCAGAAGCGGCTTAGTCATGCTGGCCACACGACCCGGAAGCTGTCTGCAGACAAACGCCGGCTCCCTCGACCTATGGAGTGAGATGAGCGCCGCAACTCCAGAGTCATCCATGATTGGAGCTAACGGTCAGGGGTACCTTTACTTCTAAGAGCGGTAGACTCATATCTGGTGAACTGGGTTCGCATCTCCACTCCTCCACATACAGCTGCTGGGTGACCTTGGGCTAGTCGCAATTCTCTGAAGTTTCTCAGCCCCACTCACCTCACAGAGTGTTTGTTGTGGGGGAGGAAGAGAAAGGAGAATGTTAGCCGCTTTGAGACTCCTTCGGGTAGTGATAAAGCAGGATATCAAATCCAAACTCTTCTTCTTCTTCCTCTTCTTCTTTACTTTTACCATTATGAACATTCTCTAATTCCAGCATTCACTTTCAAGTGCCCACAAATCAACATTTCTGTCCTTCCGGTGTTGTTTGTTGCTGCTTTCACTTGGTGCCCTTTTGCTCCTTTTGCTCAGCCTCATTTGACCACCCTACCATTGATTCAGCATGGCTTCAGCAAGCAACTCATGTGGTTTATCCATATGTGCCCATGAGGTTGTCACATCAAAGATCTGATTGAGGTCAATGACAAAATCTCATCGGCCACCAAAGCCATCAGGGCAGTAGATTCACAACCACCACTCTTGTCATTTCTTTGCTGCACTAGCAGTTGGCTGATTAAGCAGAGGGACACAAATCGGGGCCCACTCCCTACTGAAAACAGGCTAGCTTTTGGTCCAGCTTCTCCTAGACTGCTCTGGCTCTATACTGCTGCATTTTGGGCTACCGCTAGCAAGAACATCACATGTGATAGCATCTACTCCATCATTCCTCCAGCAGGCTCATAGAAGCATTCACGGGGTAAAGGTTGAGGATTAAGACTGCTCAGTTATAAGCTACTGGGTACCAGGCAGGTACACTATACATTCCTCCCCTCATGCACGCTGCACACCCTTCTCTAATCTGCTCTAGGTAAAGGTAAAGGGACCCCTGACCATTAGGTCCAGTCGTGGCCGACTCTGGAGTTGCGGCACTCATCTCGCTTTATTGGTCGAGGCAGCTGGCGTGCAGCTTCCAGATCATGTGGCCAGCATGACTAAGCCGCTTCTGGCGAACCAGAGCAGTGCACGGAAACGCCATTTACCTTCCCGCCAGAGCAGTACCTATTTATCTACTTGCACTTTGACATGCTTTTGAACCGCTAGGTTGGCAGGAGCAGGGACCGAGCAACGGGAGCTCACCCCATCGTGAGGATTCAAATCGCCGACCTTCTGATCGGCAAGTCCTAGGCTCTGTGGTTTAACCCACAGTGCCACTCGCATCCCTTAATCTGCTCTAGAGGGTTGTAGAAATCTCCCTGAGCAGATTTAGGGGATGCACAGGGGAAGGAGATAGAGAAGGTCTCTCTGTGCAAGTGGAAATCCTTGCGTTGGCAGGACTACATTGGATACAGGCCACTGTCTCCAGCCAGCTGTAGCCTGGGTGTTTACATGGGGATGGGGAATCATAGTTTTCCCCATACAATTTCCTCTGGGAGCAACAGGATATGATCAATCCCAGTAGGGCTTGTGATAGTCACATTCGAAGAGCAAGGGGGCAAGGAACCCCACATGCTAACCGCATCAGGCAGTTGGACACATGGTGCAGAATACAACCAGAAAGAAACAACACCAGTCTGGGGAAGTCCAAGTTGAATGCTTAAAAATATCAAAGCAGAATGCACTGACAGCTGCATATTTTAATACTATTTTTGCCCCCCCCCCGACAGCCAGCAATTACAGAACAGCACTGGGGGGTGGGGAGGTACATCTCATATGTAGAATTCAATGTGTCACCAGCTGCAAATATTGTATATGTTCTGCACATTTTAACTTTATATATTTCAGCTTGGATGTTTCCTTTCTCTCATTCTGCAACAGCTAGGAACAATTTCTGCTCTGTTACGCTACCTCAACTCTTTCTGACCCCAATGGATTCGCATCAACCTTTTTTTAAGTGTAACTTTGTAAGTCGGGACAAATGGTCTCCCCTGTGAATCTGAAGCTGGGTTTCAAATATTACTAAATCAAAAATGTACTTAAAAGCCCTGGTGTCATCATGTCTACTTTATAGTGTCATAGAGAATTATTCATACTGTAACTTGTCTAGATGGGAAGGTATTGCTTAAAGAAAAATACTAATTTCACGCTTCATACAGTAATGAGAAAACACTTTCCTGTTTAAATGCTATTTCCCTCAGCCTAAATATGATGGATGCAATAATCTCAGAATATTTCCTTATAGTAGCTGGCATCCAGGCGGTTTCTTGTGAACAGTTGAGGTGTAAGTTTACTGTCAGATGTCATTCTTTTTTTCTGTTTGGATGCACTCGATCCAAATGTATTCTGCCTAATGGAAGGAGATTCTAGTGAGGCTTTTCAGTTGTTCCTTTTATGACCTGTCACCTTTTGGAGCTTGTGTGTGTGTGTGCATGTGTGTGTGCGCGCACAAACACACACACACACACACACACACACACACACATACAATACCCAACCTCCAACTCTGAAATTTAGGGAGAAATTCTTTGCTCATTCAGCCAGGGCAGGAAATATTGCCCCTGACAGCAAAACAGTATCTCATGCCCAAATCTGATTGGTCCTATGGTACATTCAGGATGTCTAGCCTGGAATGAGAACAACACTTTCTACTTTCACTCTGTTTTGACTTTGTTAGTTTAGTCTGATTCCCTGTGTAATGAGCTGATGCCATCATGTTGCATTTGTGCTTCTTGATTGGCTAGAATTGCCTAAAGTCCTTTTTAAAAAATGGTGCTAAAGCTGGAGATCAGAGGAAGAAGGAGGTGATAAGAAATGTTAGGCAATGCACAAAAAGGAAAAAAAAACCCAAAGAAATAGCATTTCATTGAAAAGAAATATTTTATTAAAATGAAATATCCCTCTTTTGCTTTGAAAATTTTAGTGGTGGAATTTAGTGCATTGCTGGCTTAAAGACATGCTTTAGTCTCCTCGTGAAAGATATGGGTCTTTAAGTTCCTTATCATTAGCTGAGCAAAGGGTGAGGTTTCTTTTTTGTTCCATCAAAATATGAATGGATTTAAGTAATATCAAAATTTTACATAGAATTAGAATCGTGGGATATGTTGCAAATGCATTTGTTTGTATCTAAACACCAGCTAAGCTTCTGAAAGATTATCCCACTTACCTATTTCTCCTTCCGAAAACTATTTTATTTATTTTTTTGCTGTAAAGTGGACCTGCGATAGCATCTCTTCATCTTCATGCATTGCACAACTGATATGCAGTCCACAAGTCATCTGAATGATGAGGTGAGTATATATTCAGATATTAAAATAAATGCTAAGCCTCAGTGGATTTTTCTGCATCTCCTGAAAAATCATGGAAAAGCTGCAGACCCCGGCAACGACTTTGGAATTTAAACACACAAATTGGAAATGTGACTGCGGGCAGCAGACACGTTGATCAGCAAATGCTTCATTTTGTTCTAAATAAGGAACAATGTTCGAATGAGAAATTAAATTATGATCATTCAAAATATTGCTTATTATCCAGTGCATTATTATGTGAGCAGAAGGTATGAAAAGCAAACTACTCTGGGAGGTAGCTGCTACTTTCATTATTCTCAGCCCAAACCAAGGAACAGGTAAGGCTATGCAGACACAAACCACGATCTCCACTAGTTGGAGTGTGACCATCTAAAGAGGTGAATTTCTGTAATCATGAATGCTCCCCACAAATTTGGAAAAACTGGCTTTCCTCATGTGTTTAGTTTTTTTTTAAAAAAACCCACACATTTTTTATTAGAGATTTCTTGGCTTACAAAAGTATGTGCAATGTCTCTTTTTTCAAGGTACATTTTCTCCAGATCAGTTTCATTTGTTGAGACCTTAGTGTTATAGTAGGAAGAAAAGCTCTCACTTCCACACATCACTACTGGGAAAACCATAGCTTTAACTATAGGGACCTTTGTTGGCAAGGTAGTGATGTATGGAAGTGAGAGCTGGACCATAAAGAAGGCTGATCGCCGAAGAATTGATGCTTTTGAATTCTGGTGCTGGAGGAGACTCTTGAGAGTCCCATGGACTGCAAGAAGATCAAACCTATCCATTCTGAAGGAAATCAGCCCTGAGTGCTCACTGGAAGGACAGATCCTGAAGCTGAGGCTCCAATACTTTGGCCACCTCATGAGAAGAGAAGACTCCCTGGACAAAACCCACCCTTCTCAGTTTGGATGGATATTTTGAGACCTTTTCTACATAATTATTGGGTAATGTTCAGTGTTCTGAATGCTAGATGGTACTCTTGTACACACCTACCTCTCACAAATTCTCTCTGTCTATGCTCTCTCTCTCACTGAGATGCATAGGACTCCCCACTGCTCCTTGTAATATTCAGGAATTCTTTCCAGAGACACTCCTCCATCCGTTAGAGTGATGGAGATTTTGCTATGTTTTGCTGAATCTTGATGAATTCCATAAAAGAGGCTGCAAATGGTCTCTTAAATGTTATTTCTGCTTTTATGTATTACAAAAGTATAGACCCTTATGGCTTCCGGACTACAAAATAAATACCAGAGAGAGAGGCAGGATTCACCTCTGCTTTTATGTATTTTTCATAGCTTTGGCTAAAAGTAAAATTCTACAGATTGATAATGGCTAATGAGCAGGTACACTTTTAGAGAATCTTCTCTACAGGCTAGTGTCTTGTGCAATGTATTATGCATAAAGATTGCATTAGTACATTAGAGAACAATTTGACCAATGCTCAGCTGATGAAGCTTTCTAAAGGATTAGAAAACTGAGCTGAATATGCCAAGTGGTCCCCACTGGGCGTACCAAGAAATAATCACCTTTCCCCCTGTTAGAATATGACAAAAATTCATTTTGGCTACCCCCTTCCCCGTGGATTCACCCTGTGGATGGAATGGGACATAGTTGAATGGAATGAGATACTACTTACTCATCACTTATCATGTTGCACATACTGACCCTTCAAGCATTGTGTTCGAGGTTTATTCATCAAGTGATGAACATGGATGTGTGAAAGAACTAGCACAGAGGCAAAACATATAAAAAAGGTAAAAAGGTAAAAGACCCCTGGTGTCCAGTCGAAGGTGACTATGGGGTTGCAGCACTCATCTCGCTTTCAGGCCAAGGGAGCCAGCGTTTGTCCATAGACAGTTTTCCGGGTCATGTGGCCAGCATGACTAAACTGTTACTGGTGCACGGAGGACCGTGACGAGTGCCAGAATGCACAGAAATGCCATTTATCTTCCTGCCACAGCAGTACCTATTTATCTACTTGCACTGGCATGCTTTCAAACTGCTAGGTTGGCAGGAGATGGGACTGAGCAACGGGAGCTCACCCTGTTGCGGGGATTCGAACCGCTGACCTTCTGATCAGCAAGCCCAAGAGGCTCAGTGGTTTAGACCACAGTGCCACCCGTGTCCCTAGGCAAAACGTATAGTCACCAAGTGGATATGTGGCAGACTTGGTCTGAAATATTAGGTGGGGAGGGGGACCTGGTAGAGCAAGGTCACTTAGCTAGGGGTGAACTAATCTGCCAGTCCCCCCCCCCCCCGAATTTTCCATTCTTAAATTTGGTACTTCCCGTTTCTACAGCCAATTTGCAACTTTTTAAAGAAAAAAAAACCTTCAGAAAAAAATTGTCCTCATTTTAGTGTGAGTTTTGCTTAAAAGCATATGTGTGTATGTTGTTTTCACTAAAATACAGATTTTGCAAGCAGATTCCCTTGATGTGCATTTTTTTATTTGCATTTTGTATTGTATTTCACCTAATATATGCATTTTTGCACACATATATTGGTTGGACAATAGCACTACAGAAATTCAAAGATGTGCCAATTTCAGAGGGTTGCTGTTTTTCAGTAGTGAATTATGTAGCATCTCATTAAAATGCAAAGAAAACCAATTTTCTGCTCCATCCCTACACTTGGCCTTGGGTGCCTTTCAATATGTTTGAATAGTTTTCACCCTGGTACCTCATTCAAGTAACAGCCACAACTTTGCCACTGATTATACACTGACAAGTAAGCTTTCCTGAACTGGTGAACACAAACAGAGCCAAACCTGACATGTAATACGGGCAGCCTGGTCCTCCCTCCAAAAAGCAATTGGGCCATTTTAGTCATTCTGTCAGTCTCAAATCGTCAAAGTGTGTGTGTGACTGTGAGTGTGTGAAATGAATACTTGAAAAGCCCAGTTGATGCCAGCCTTTCACTGTCTGCTAGACCCCACCCCAAGGAGGGGAGGTAGGGCTGCAGACAGCAGAGGGCTTGAATGAAGGCTGGAAGAATCTCTCCTCCTTCAGGGAAGTGACATTAGCAGTTAAACCACAGAGCCTAGGGCTTGCCGATCAGAAGGTCGGCGGTTCGAATCCCTTTGACGGGGTGAGCTCCCGTTGCTCAGTCCCTGCTCCTGCCAACCAAACAGTTCAAAAGCACGTCAAAGTGCAAGTAGATAAATAGGCACCGCTCCAGCGGGAAGGTAAACGGCATTTCCGTGTGCTGCTCTGGTTTGCCAGAAGCGGTTTAGTCATGCTGGCCACATGACCCAGAAGCTGTACGCCGGCTCCCTCGGCCAATAAAGCGAGATGAGCACCACAACCCCAGAGTCAGTCACGACTGGACCTAACGGTCAGGGGTCCCTTTACCTTTACCTTTGCCTTCACCACTGGCATTTACAGGGGTTTGAGATCCAGCACCAAAACAAGAGACACTTCCAGCAACATTGTCTCAGAGGCAGAGAGCCACTCAACTTCTCCCAGTGTCACCAGACTTCTACTGCAAAAGGAACACTGCTTCCTCCAGTTCACCCACATGGACTGCTTAGGAAGGGCCTGCTGGCTTTCCTCTTAAAGAGACAAGATGCAACAAGGATAACATGCCTTCAGCAGAGGTCAGCGTGGCTTGGGATTCATTGCACCCTTCTTTGCACAAAGGAAATGGAAAGGAGAATAGAAAATCAGGCACATAGGGGAATAAAAGCCACGTAACTACTTGATTTTTAAGAGATAGGATATGCCAACATCAAAGCTGATTTCTATCCTGCCTTTTCTGCTGAAGCATTGGCAAGAAGCATAACAAAACCATATAGAACCACACTACCTCTGGAACACGAGTGGCTCAGCAAGCAAATTCTTCTGCCTCCTCAGGACCCCAGTGAAAATGGCAGAGGCCAAAATTGAGAGAGAATTTTACATAAATACAGCACTGGGGTGGGCAGAGACCAGCACCCTGGTGGGAATGCAAATTGCCCCTTCCACATCTCAGATCTATTATCTGATAAGTTGAAAGGGGGTGATAAGTTGTGCAGGAAAGCTGAGGCGGAGGCTTGAGCATCTGTGTGTGAGAGAGAGGCCACAAGCACACATAGATTTTAACAGACATAGCAGACCCTCCAAGAGTCCCTATTTTCCAGGGACTTCTCTGATTTAGAGAAGCATTCCCGGTTTCTGATTTGATTCCGGAATGTCCAACTTTTCCTTAGGATGTCCCTATTTTCATTGGTAGAAACATTGGAGGGTATGGAGTTATCCGACCCTCTGAGCTGTCTGAAGGCAATCCCATATAGGAAAGTTTTTCTCCCCATGTTTAATGTTTTATTATGTTTTTATATATGTTGGAAGCTACCCAGAGTGGCTGGGGCAACCCAGCAAGATGTATGGGGTATAAAATTATCATTATGGAATAGGAAGTCCCTATTTTCAGTGGAGAAATGTTGGAGGGTATGCCATAGCTTCCCCCAAAGCATCCTGGGAACTGTAGTTTGTTAACAAGGGTGAGAGTTAGATCACTCTGGGAATTGTAGTTCTGTGAGAATAGGTACCTCTCAACAACTCTCAGCTCCCTTGACGGACTACAGATTACCAGGTTCTCTGAGAGGAAGACACGCATAAGAGTGCTTTCAATATATGGTGCACATGTGGCCAGAGTTTTGGGCCTCCACTCCCACTGTTGCCATGTGGCCCATCAGAGGTTTAGCCAAGAGTCAATGTGGCCCTTAGGCCAAAATGTGCTAGCTGCCCCTTCCCCTATAACTGTTTCATATAGGAATATGGTGTGTGATAGGATAAGTATTGGTGCTGGAGGAGACTCTTGAGAGCCTCATGGACTGCAAGAAGATCAAACCTATCCATTCTTAAGGAAATCAGCCCTGAGTGCTCACTGGAAGGACAGATCGTGAAGCTGAGGCTCCAATACTTTGGCCACCTCATGAGAAGAGAAGACTCCCTGGAAAAGACCCTGATGTTGGGAAAGGAGAAGGGGACAACAGAGGACGAGATGGTGGGAGAGTGTTTTCAAAGCTACCAACATGAGTTTGACCAAACTGCAGGAGGCCGTGGAAGACAGGAGTACCTGGCGTGCTCTGGTCCTTGGGGTCACGAAGAGTCGAACACGACTAAATGACTAGACAACAACAACAAAAAATAAGTATTACCGTTAAAGTGCAGTAAAAATAATTTCATTTTATTAGAAAATAATTATCTTGCATTTGTAAGGCTATGTGCCTCAACTGTGTGTCGGATCCATGCAAATAATCTCCGTAAACCTGCAGGTTCCCGGCTTATTCCGAGTCTTTCCAGCTGCCCATTGGCTGTTATTTTTTTCTGTTTCTTGTTAGCTCCTTTTGCCGTTCTGTTTTGATGTGAACTGACTTTGGAGGGTCAGGCGGGTTAAATGCTGTTTGATTAAAATCAGAACACTCAACAACTACTGTTTCATAGTTTGACTTCACTGGCCTCTTCATCGGGGAATTTAGGAAGACACCTTTAGCTTCAAGAAAAAGGGGGGGGCGAAGGCAGCAGTTTTCTTTGCTCCGGCTTAGAAAGAAACAAAGAGGGGGACGGGGAGGAGAGCTGTATTGTCTCTGTTTTTCTGGCAATAGGTCTGCCACTGTTTATCAAGCCAAGGCAAATCCAATTAGCCTGTGCCCTGCCTCCCAACCTTATTAACCTGCTCAGCTGTGAGAAACTCAACAGCCCCTGCCAATATCTCATTTCTCCCTCGGCTGATAAGATCAGCTCAAGATATTCAATGGGGTTTTCCTTTTCACTCCAGCTTCATCATAGTCACCCTGGCATCTTAACCACAGTGGCTGGAGCTTCTTATTTTCCTCTCATTTACTACATGAAATAGGACAGCCGACTCCAAGGCCTATGTTCGCGTGTTGCGGGAACAAACACCGATCGGGGTCTTCACACCATTTGACAGGATGGGCTGATTTTCCTTATCATGGCCAGCCCACAAAGGCCCAGGCCAGGCCTGGATTATTAGCATTCCTCGGTGCAAGCGCGTCAAGCCCTATTTCTGTCAGACAGACAGATTGAGCCTTTCACTCAGGCTCGCGAATGAGTGACACATGGCCTGGCTGGGAGGACAACATTGTTATTTGAGTTAAGAAATCAATTTGTATCAAATGTACACTGTAATTTATTTGTTGGCTTTGAAGGGAACCTGGCTGAGATAAATGGGAATGGGCTTCTTGCCCCCCCTCTTGCAAGCTCCCACCCCTCTACTGAGCTGATAAAGTTCTTGTGAAGCTCTAGATAGTTCCAGTCAGAGTCAAAGTGACAAACACGTTTAAAGTTGCACAGTGATCTTTAAATCTCAAAAAGAACACCTTGTTGGACATGATAGAACATTTTTCTACCTTTCCCCTCTATCTGTCAGAAAACTGCTGTGACACATAGCTTTGGTATTTTTGCTGACATTTTCTTTATCAAGCCCATCTGTTTGTGGTCAAAAGATGCTTATTCCTATATTCTTCAATCTGCAGCAGCTTCGGAACTGCCAAAAAAGGAAGCAAGGAAATAAGTTGTTCTTTCTTGGAACAAGACTGGTGTGCTCCCTGAAATATATATATATCTATTTAAAAATTGTGGCGTGCTCAATTGTGCTCCCACTATGCAATTTGTACTAATGTCTGGAAAAAGGGTTTTAACCGTATAATAAATTATATATATATATATGGTATATTTGGGTTGTAGTTTTTTGAGGCGGCAGCATGCATAACTGATTATTTCTTTTGAGAAAGTATGTCAAGAACTTATACTAGACATAAGAATGGCAAAGTATTTTAGAGTACATTTACAGTGGATTGCTTCATTGAATTCATTGGAAGGGGTCCTGAGGATCATTTAGTCCAACCCCTGGCAATGTGGATTGCCTCTGGGTTTCTAGGTTACTAGACCATAGTGTGTAATTATTGTACACATTGTCTTTTTGGTTTGCCTGTCTAAAAGGTTTCCTTCCCACCCTCTGCCCCGTGGGTCTGTCTGTGCAGAGACAATGCTATCAAAATGCTATGAAAAAGCAAAACAAAAAAACAACTATTCCCAATCTGTTACTGTAGTTTTTTGAAAATAATGTTATTGTTTACATTTTTTATTATGATTTCAGAGCCGCCTGAAAACCCAGCAAGCTAGTAATTGCCCATTGAACTATGCTTCTTGCCTCAGGGTTACAGTCTGTCTGTTCAAGTAAGGATGAGGAGATGATGGACCCCTTTCCCAGTAGCTGTCATTTCTTTTCTAATAATGTTATTGCAAACAAGGTAAGTATCAGACTCACATTTTAGCACTCACAAAAAGCAAGGAGTTACATTCTTGGCTGCGTTAATAAATACCACCACCGAGTCACATTAAGATGTAAGACAATGGCTGAGCTTTCTGTGTGAGTTTGGCTTAGTCACCAGGGGGTAAAAAATGTGAGGGAAAGGTCAATAATGAAACAATGAATGTTAATCGTGGTTAATGGCTAACATAACCACCTCAACAGTGAATCAGTGAGACAAAAGTTAATGTGAATACACATTTCAGAAGCACTAGGTTAGCTAACAGTTAAGATCAAACATTGATGTTGGTGGTAGCTGACTGAACTGTATTATAAAAAATGTGTTGCGTGGCGAGTTCCCGCCCCCCACCAGGATAAATAAAGATACGAGACACCATAATTTAAAGTTAATTGGGCGAATTAGGCCACAACTTTATCGAATTCAGGAATGAGAGGCATTGGCTTAGGCATTGGTCCTATCGACTATCCGGCTCCAGCCCATTTGCTGGAGACACAGGGAAGGGTTAACCTTATATCAGGGGAGTCTCCTGCCGAGGCACGTTGACTAGGAGCTCCCCCGGGTCACCGCTCTGGGGCGTGCCTTTGGTCCACACCTCCATAGGCTTCGGACAGGGCCACGCCCCCTGGAGTCCTTTAATGGACCACCCTTCGCTCGCTGGGGGGAGGTGATGGCGTTCCTCCCCCCCCCCCACATCCTCTTAACCCCTTCTTAAAAAAAATGTGAGGGTGAGCCGGCGAAAGAGGGCAAGCCCCCTCCGCACCGGCCCTAAATTGGGCAAGCCACATATAATTGCTGATAAGCAGCAATTATTGCCATCTGTCAGGTTAATAACGGAATAGGAATGTGCAAGGGGGAGAATCATTTCATGTCTTGTGTTTTGTTTGGTTACATCAGCTGGCTGGCTGGGGGGACAGGCCCGGCCGGGATTCCCTTGTTCGCAACCCCACCTCCTGGGGCAGGCCGGAAGTGGAAGAAGAAGAAGAAGAAGAAGAAGAAGAAGAAGAAGAAGAAGAAGAAGAAGAAGAAGAAGAAGAAAAGAAAAGAAAAGTCTGCAGAAAGTTGCTGCAAGCAAACAGCAGACAAGCTGGCTATGGGTCAGTTCAGGGCTTGGTCCTCTTGTAGCAAATTCCACCAGCATCCCTACTCTGCAATGAAGGTTTAGCCAAGGGCAAAGCCCCTTGTTGACATTTGGGTGCAGGAATCCTGCTTTTTCATCTCTCCCCCTCCCTTTTCACAAGCAATAAAAACGTAACATGACATGTAAATGACTGAATAGCATTTATTGCCAATACAGTGGTACCTCGGGTTACATATGCTTCAGGTTACAGACGCTTCAGGTTACAGACTCCGCTAACCCAGAAATAGTACCTTGGGTTAAGAACTTTGCTTCAGGATGAGAACAGAAATTGTGCTCCAGCAGCGCGTCGGCACTGAGGCCCCATTAGCTAAAGTGGTGCTTCAGGTTAAGAACAGTTTCAGGTTAAGAACAGACCTCCGGAACGAATTAAGTTCTTAACCTGAGGTACCACTGTAGGTTCCACTGTTATGTTCTTGTTTACCGCTTTGGCTCACCAAGGGAACTCTGATCTTTACAGAACACGAAAGTGACAACGCTTGCAGCCCCTGACAGACCGAGAGTGTAGATGGATGCCAACGATTGCTTTAACACTATCTTCTACCACACATTTGAATTTGATAAGCAGCAATTATTGCCATCTGTCAGGTTAATAACGGAATAGGAATGTGCAAGGGGGAGAATCATTTCATGTCTTGTGTTTTGTTTGGTTACATTTGGTTTTCTTCAGTATACACATTCATCTTCAGGTGTGTTTTTTTTTCTTTTTAAAATATGATTTTGCCTGTGGTGGTGACAAGATTAGAACAGCTATAACCTGCACCCGCCATTTTGTTTCCCCCCAGAATGCCTTGATACAGTGCAATTCTGGGGTTTTTGAGAGGGGTGAAATGGTTCAGACCCAAAAGAATGGTAGTTGTCACCACCACCCCAAATGTCCTGAAACATCACTGTGTTGGGGGATTCTGAGGGAAACAAAATGGATAATGCTAAGTGTGACTGCGGGGACGCAGGTGGCGCTGTGGGTTAAAGCCTCAGCACCTAGGACTTGCCGATCGAAAAGGTCGGCGGTTCAAATCCCTGCGGGGGGGTGCGCTCCCGCTGCTCGGTCCCAGCGCCTGCCAACCTAGCAGTTCGAAAGCACCTCCGGGTGCAAGTAGATAAATAGGGAACGCTTACAGCGGGAAGGTAAACGGCGTTTCCGTGTGCGGCTCTGGCTCGCCAGAGCAGCGATGTCACGCTGGCCACGTGACCCGGAAGTGTCTCCGGACAGCGCTGGCCCCTGGCCTCTTGAGTGAGATGGGCGCGCAACCCCAGAGTCTGTCAAGACTGGCCCGTACGGGCAGGGGTACCTTTACCTTTTTTTTAAGTGTGACTGCCAATATTTGTTCCTGTTACTTCCAACCGAGCCCCTTCCTTTGCTAGAGATATGTAAGCCTTCCTGAATGCCCCGAATATAATAAATGGGATTGACTGAGATTCCTGAACAGGACTCTCCCCACCCCCCATGCATTCATTTTGGGATGAATAAAATTAGGCCAAATAGACCCCAGTCAGTCCAATTTTCCATTTATCCACAGACTAGCAAGCTACTCCTGGATCTCACCTCGGGGGATTTTGTGCATTGTGAGGAAGGCTCAAAAGAAGATGTATTCCTCACATGCTTTCCCTCTTTTCCAAGAACTAACTTTCATTTCTTCTTCTTTTTACTTGTACGCTAAAGTGCACAAGGAACGACAAGGTCTAGAACTGAAAATGGCAACTTTACTATGAGCTAGTGGGACGTTAGGTTTCAGAGAAAGATCTGGCAAGGGGAAGCAAAGATAGGTCAGAACAGTGTTTATTAGAGAAGCTGATCTTGAGGAGGCATGTTCAGTAGGTTAGGGAACTGACACTGATAGCTTTTGGCTCTGTTTCACTGGTGATGTAGTTCACAGATGCGGAGATAGCAAAGTGTGTGTGTACGAACACGAACAAGCTTGTCTTCCACTTTCCCAACAGATGAATACTGAAAGAAAATCCATAATTTCAGCCACGGGCGTATGCTTGTAGTATTAACTAGCAAAGGATGTACTGTTCTCAACATTGGATTAAACTCAAGACCGTTGAAACTACAGGATAACGGCAGGCCGTCCAATCTTCCCCTGATTAACGATGCGTTACATTGTGGAGCTGTAAAACTTAGCATTACCAATCTGTTAGGCAAGCAATAAAGGTTTTGACTGCACTAACATAAATGTAGTCTGATGCCTGAGTCACAACATCAAAGGAAGATGTGAAGACGGGATAAGCCATCAGGACCTATACGATTGTCCTTTTGGGGTTGGTCATTAGCCTTGAGATGTTGAACTGCATATGATTCCCCTTTGGGAATATTTATACCATGTTGGTTGCTCATGTTGTCTAATGCTTCACCTTCACGTAAATGAGACAAACTACTGACAACAAACAGGTAGTTAATCGTTTTAGCTTAGCAATCTGAAGAACATGATCAAACTATAACACACGTTGCTGTAAGAGTCCACAATATGCGGGCGAGTTTTCAAGAATGAAGTTGACTCTATGAGCCTCTGTAAATGTGATTGTTGTTGTTGTTTAGTCATTTAGTCATGTCTGACTCTTCGTGACCCCATGGACCAGAGCATGCCAGGCACTCCTGTCTTCCACTGCCTCCCGCAGTTTGGCCAAACTCATGCTGGTAGCTTCGAGAACACTGTCCAACCATCTCGTCCTCTGTCGTCCACTTCTCCTTGTGCCCTCCATCTTTCCCAACATCAGGGTCTTTTCCAGGGAGTCTTCTCTTCTCATGAGGTGGCCAAAGTATTGGAGTCTCAGCTTCACGATCTGTCCTTCCAGTGAGCACTCAGGGCTGAGTTCCTTCAGAATGGAGAGGTTTGATCTTCTTGCAGTCCATGGGACTCTCACGAGTCTCCTCCAGCACCAGAATTCAAAAGCATCAATTCTCAGGCGATCAGCCTTCTTTATGGTCGGATGTTTGAGGCCAACCCAAATTCAAAAGCATCAATTCATCGGCATTCAGCCTTCTTTATAGTCTCACTTCCATACATCACTACTGGGAAAACCATAGCTTTAACTTCTTAAAATACTTGAGAACAATTGCATTGGGCTGAAACAGTTCGTGGTCTCCCTTTAACCAGAACAGAGAAGAAAAAGGAAACCCACCTGTAATAATAAGTTTGAAAAATAAATGATTAGTTATAGAATGTTGTTTAATGAATAAATAAATAACTATCAGCTCCCTTTGCAAGCACTGAAATACTGGGGGGGGGGGGGAATCACTTCTAAAACCTAATCCAACATGCACAGTATTATTTTGCCAGTCACTCCTGCCACAACTGTAATGGGGCAGGTTAACCTTAGTAACTTTTGAAGCACCACTCAGAATATCACCAGGACAGCGAAAGTGTATCATCCTCAACAAATCAGCGTAAAGTGCCCCACAAGTTTCCACCAAAATCAGAACGATATATACAATATGTCTTTTTTGGGGGGGGAGGGATGCGGGTGGCGCTGTGGGTTAAACCACAGAGCCTAGGACTTGCTGATCAGAAGGTCGGCGGTTCGAATCCCTTTGACGGGGTGAGCTCCCGTTGCTCGGTCCCTGCTCCTGCCCACCTAGCAGTTCGAAAGCACGTCCAAGTGCAAGTAGATAAATAGGCACCACTCCGGCGGGAAGGTAAACGGCGTTTCCGTGTGCTGCTCTGGTTCACCAGAAGCGGCTTAGTCATGATGGCCACATGACCCGGAAGCTGTACGCTGGCTCCCTCTGCCAATAAAGCGAGATGAGCGCCACAACCCCAGAGTCATCTGCGACTGGACCTAATGGTCCCTTTACCTTTACCTTTATGGGGGGGGATGCAATAAAAAGGGGTCAATGTGTCAAATTCCAGCACTTTTAAAACTTGCTGTACCTGCAACAGTTTTAATTGTATTGATTTAAAATGTGGAATATTCAGAGGCCTCATCAGGTACATTATCTATGCAAAGAAAACTATTAGCTCAACAGGTAACTTTTTTTAAATGGTTGATTTTTTAAAAAATAAATATTTATTAAATTTTTTCAAAAGAAATACATTAAAAAACAAAAAGAAAAAACAACAAAAATACAAAATACTCAAAAAATACAAAAACAGAAAAAATAAAAACACATAAAATTTCCATTTACTTATTTTCTTTTAACTTGTTTTCCAGACCTCCTCATACCTCCCTTTCTTACATTCCAGTTCCAATTATTAACTCAGCAAATTATTAATTCTCACCATTAATTTTGCTTATTTCAAAGTCTTAATTTTTCATATATCTTAAAACATTACAGCTGGAAACTACTTAATTTCAATCCAGCATCATTCTAGCATTCCTTAATTTTAAATGGTAGAATTTTGAGGCTTATAATGGTGGAACTTTTCCCCTTTTGCTAAGTGGGAGTGTTATTTTAATTCTGCTCTGAAGCCCATGTAAGTGTACCTTATAATGTCTACCTTATAAAGTCTATATATAAAGTCTACCTTATAATGATTTGCTTCAAAATAGAGCATGTCAGAGTGATTTGATAGGGGAAGCTGCTCAGTATTTTCTAACTCTTTCAGAAAAGGGGGGGAAAAGCAGAACAAGCAGCACTCGTTACTAATGGACTGTGCTGTAACGTGATAGGCTTCAACATGGCAACAGGACTGAATCTGCAAACACAAATAAAAGAGCAAAATAACTTTGAAATTGTGTACTGATTAATATGCTCAAGTAGTTTCCAGCACTTGTTACAAAAAAGTTAATTAAAGAGTTTACATTTTATCATGCACAGTAAAGAACTCCTGACAGGCATTGTTATAATATGAAATGCTTCAGTTTCCAGTAGAGTTTAATTTAGAGCAACAACAAAGGGAAAAGACGGGAAATAAAACAATTGAAAATGTTGCAAGCAGACTGGCTTAAACTCAAGGGAGGCCTTTCAGAGAACTGTTCAGTGGAAGCAAAGCAACCTGCCTTGCTACCCTGGGAATAATATTTTTTTCCTGAATAATTCCCCCCACACCCGCCCCAGGTTGAAGTATTTATAGGACACAGTTTATGTCCTATGTAAGTAATTGGCTAGCATATTGGAGAGCTCATTATGCAAATGAAAGAATTTCCAGATATGTTTGTACAATCTGGTGACCTATGTACTGGGGACAAAAATCAACATAGGAGTAAGATGTTGCCAATCATATTTTTTTATGGTCCTTGGTCCTGATCCATCAGGTGGTGCTTGCAGCAGACACTGGGAAATGTTTATTATATATTTTAAAAAGTATTGTAAACATCTTAATACATTGGTGGGATTTTTTTAAAAAATGAAACACTAGTAATATTAGAGATGGTACAGGAAACTTGAGGTTAAAATAGTAATTTGGAGTAGATATTATATGTACATTGGCACCTCGGGTTAAGTACTTAATTCGTTCTGGAGGTCTGTTCTTAACCTGAAACTGTTCTTAACCTGAAGCACCACTTTAGCTAATGGGGCATCTTGCTGCCGCTGTGCCTCCGGAACACGATTTCTGTTCTCATCCTGAAGCAAAGTTCTTAACCTGAGGTACTATTTCTGGGTTAGCGGAGTCTGTAACCTGAAGTGTATGTAACCTGAAGCATATGTAGCCCAAGGTACCACTGTAGTTTAAAAAGAATTTTAAGTAACCAGGGGAACGGGAGGAGGGAAGTCATGAGGTTTGGAGAATCCCATTTAATGGATATATTACTGTTTTGATGTAAATTGTTGTTGTTGTTGTACTTGTTAATGTTTGTTTTTGTTGCTGTTTAGTGATTTTTGTTAGAAAACCCAATAAAAATACTATATATATATATAAAGACTATAATTTGGACTTGCCAAATGTTTTGCAGAAAGCCCAATAAAAATACTCTCTCTCTCTCTCTCTCTCTCTCTATATATATATATATATATATGACTGTAATTTGGACTTGCCACATGTTATACAAATCACAGGACTTTACAATACACACAGTGGACAGTGGGAGGGTGTATATACCTTTGCACAGTACACTGGGACCATTTTCACATGTGCAACAAAGCACTTTTTGAGTGGTACAGAGACCAATTGGGATATGAGCTCTGTCAATTTCAAATGCTTCACACAAAAGTACGGTGAGCCCAGATCTCTCTCTCTCACACACACACTCACACACACACACAGAGAGAGAGAGAGAGAGAGAGAGAGAGAGAGAGAGAGAGAGTCAGGCTTCACCTACTGCCCCATCACCCTAAAGGTAAAGAGACCCCTGACCATTAGGACCAGTCCCGGGTGACTCTGGGGTTGTGGCGCTCTTCTCGCTTTAGTGGCCGATGGAGCCAGTGGACAGCTTCCTGGTCATGTGGCCAGCATGTCTTAGCTGCTTAGGGGGGAAAAGGGAAGATCCTGGAATAGGGATAGGGGAGGTAATTGGAAGCCCTATTTCCCTCAGAACTGAAAACATGGCTGGGTTTACATATTTGGAATTGGCATGGGGGGAGAATGGATCTCTCTCTCTCTTGCAGTTGGTGTGCATGTATGAAAGACAGAAATGCAGCTTGAGATGCTCTTGTGTCAGGTATTGTAAATAATTGATTTTTGAATGGGTGGTCATGCATTAAGACAAATTTACAATTGCATTTGAACCTTCCTGTGATTCTAATGTCACCCCTGGGAACAGAATTGGAAACATTTTTAGTTCTCCAACTACCACTTTCCAAATAAAGTTGTGAGCAATTATGAACATCTTTTCCCTAAGTACATTTTATCTCTTTGTTCTCTATTGATTAGAGATGCCGACAAAGTTCCTGCCATCACTTGCCAAAGAACAGAAGTGGGAACTGTCCATAACTGATCCAAAAAGAGCTCTGGAAGACTTGCTCATCTCTAGTATGAACAGATACCTCTTTTAAAAGGTTAGAAAGCTAACACCTCTCTAACAATGGATGGCACTGCCATAAGTTATCTAAAGAGTCTTCCTTTATGAACTGAACTGATCATTGCACTCTGCAAGAGAAGACATTATGCAGAGAACATCTTATCAAGAGAGCAGTTCCACGTGTGCAAAGATTACACCTTAACTGTGGTGGCAACCAACCTTTTGCAACCCTTTCCTATTACATATCCATCTCTGTTGTCTTTTCAGTGTCTGTTGAAGACATCCCTCTTTCAACAGGCCTTCTAAGAGGCATCTTTTCTTATCGCAGTTGAGATCTGTATTTGACTTGAATTTTGTGTGTGTGTGTCATTTTATTTTATTTTATTTCTGTAACCACTTATATGAATGGGTTTCATATATGTTTCTGTCATAGTGTGAAACTGCTTTGAGGTACTTCATGGGAAGCAATTCATGAAATTAATAAATATACAAATAAATACAGTGGTGCCTCGCAAGACGAAAATAATCCGTTCCGCGAGTCTCTTCGTCTAGCAGTTTTTTCGTCTTGCGAAGAAACCCTATTAGCGGCTAAGCGGCTAAGCGCTATTAGCGGCTTAGCGGCTATTAAAGGCTTAGCGGCTTAGCGGCTAAAAGGCTATTAGTGGCTTAGCGGCTTAGAAAAAGGGGGGAGCGAAAAAAATCGCAAGACTCGCAAGACGTTTTCGTCTTGTGAAGCGCATCGAAAAACGGAAAACCCTTTCGTCTAGCGGGTTTTTCGTCTTGCGAGGCATTCGTCTTGTGGGGCACCACTGTAATCCCCGGCTTGCAGAACTAAGGGTGTTTCTGGTTTTCACTGAGCCTTCATCAACCACACCCAACACACTGAAGAGAGACAGAAAAAAGACTGAAAGGAGACCCTTGTGGCTCCATGAAAGAACTAACACTGAAAAGTGAGAAAGAGGGAAGAAGAAAAGATTCAGTACATATGTGTATATGTATGTCATGACTAGATTAGAATGAAGATATGGTTTTATTTGTAGATGTGTGTGTGTTTTTCCCTTTTTTGTGTTTTGTTTTTCTTTCTTATTTATATAGTTTTATTTTGGATTCAATGTTTGTCATTTTTGTTGTAATTTTGCACTGAAAATAAAACTTAAAAAGAAAAGAAAAGATTCAGTACAATCCCATGCCTTTTTTACCCATAAGTAAACCCAGGGCAGGCACAAGTCACTCTCGCCATTGGTTCAATTCCATAACTTTTTCCTCGACAGCACTGGTCTAGGATATCCCTGGTAAGTCACTGATCTTTGAATCTGAGACTAAAATGACTGCTCCTGTATAATTTGTCAAGATGTACACCTGTGTACATGCGGGTGGCGCTGTGGGTTAAACCACAGAGCCTAGGGCATGCCAATCAGAAGGTCAGCAGTTCAAATCCCCATGACGGGGTGAGCTCCCATTGCTCAGGCCATGCTCCTGCCAACCTAGCAGTTCAAAAGCACGCCAAAATGCAAGTCGATAAATAGGTACCACTCTGGTGGGAAGGTAAACGGCATTTCCGTGCACTGCTCTGGTTCGCCAGAAGCGGCTTAGTCATGCTGGCCACATGACCTGGAAGCTGTCTGTGGACAAAAGCCGGCTCCCTCGGCCAATAAAGCGAGATGAGTGCCACAACTCCAGAGTCGTCCACGACTGGACCTAATGGTCAGGGGTCCCTTTACCTTTACTACACCTGTGTCATCATTTCACCTTTTTAATATCTCACAAAGGCACTGCCATGAGTGAGCTCTCCCTCCCCTTTAGAATCTCAGGAACCGCTTTCCACTTCATGATCAGTGTGAGAGAAGACAACTTGAAAACACTACATTGCTGCGACACTTGCTGAGCGGCCTTGGACCTGTTAACATTTTCGCCCTCCTTTGCAGAACTATTGGCAAGAATAAAGTGGGCCAACTCTTTGTATGCTGCATTCAGCCCTTTAGAGAGAAAGCAAGATACAAAGGAGTCGCTAAAGCAACCCCCAGTTTATAACAACGTTTAATTGATCAACGGGCTGAGAGACAACGTGTAATGAGTGACAGTTATTTATTTTTCACTCCTTAGCACTTTTGTAAAGAAGACATCATTCTGGATAACCGCCAAGGCATTTTCTCTCTACACCAGGACGGGATGTGTTGTTTAATTTAATTTCCCCTCAGTGTTTTTTGTTTTGTTTTGGTTTTTTTGGAATGAAAGAGTTTGTCACTGCCATCCCTGCTTCATATAGCAGTCTCTGTTTGATTACAATTTGCCCTCCAACCAATATTCATTCTGCCTTTGTTCTGATTTTTTTTTTTTCATTTCAAGAAACATTCCTACAATCTTTGCTCCTGACCTATTCAATCATATGGTCTGGGGCATATTGTCAATCATTAGATGGAGAGGGGGGAAATATATATAACCTGAAATACATATTTTCCAGTTATTTTGAAGCTTCAGTATTTGTCACTGGCTCAGAAGATAGACATCTAATGATTTACTGGGGGTTTTGTTTACAGACACTCACCTAGACCACTGCTAGGGCTTTTAAAGCAAACTCCCCAATTCTTAAAATTAAAGGAGGAAATACTTTAAGGAACTTAGTATCTCAAGGCAGATAGTTTGTTTCCTCCACCCCACAGGCAGTGCTCTGGCAACTTTCACATGGATGCACATGACTGAGCTGTCCATGGGCATTGCTTCCATAATTCAATATGCTTAAAATGCCATGCTAACAAACCCCTTTTTAAAGAAAACAGTGAGAAACAGAGTGCAGAAGCATAGCAGGCCCCAAAGGAGAAAGTTGCTCTTAAGCAGAAACTTAAAACAGTATCAGAAAACGTATGTGATGCAAAACCAAAACCAAATATTAAGGAACATGGGAGCTGTCATAACTCAAGAGACTGTTAACAAATACAAAACTTAAGTCTTTGGGAAAATGTGAGTTTGTAAATATGCTGCTGGGACTAACTGCCTCGTCATACAAATCTCTGTTTTCTGCAGTGGGTGAAAACATTGACCTGGAATTAAAGATAAGAAGTTGCATCCAACTAAGTCATTGATTTCAGTTTGCCTACTCTGATGACGTCTTATTTGGAGAACAACAACCTTTACACTGTAGCTTTTCAGTCTTCTAGCAAAGGGCTTTGCATAGGCTAACTGTGTAGCCTGCCTTGTCCACGCATATTGCAGATGGAAGACTGAGTATGAAAAAGAACAGCATGCCTTAAAAAATTGTGAGCAGCATACACTCCAGGCCTTGCTATTGAGCTGCAGGACTCCCCCAGGCCACACCGCTTCTTCCAACCCTTTCCCACCATCCATGGCCTCCTTGAGTACCATTCCCTCGCTGAAACGATGATTATTCCTTTTGTTTACCTGGGCTGGATCTACACTGACCTGTTTAGCGTTATTAGAATAATATTAGATATCGTCTCAGGGCATACTTGTAAAGAAAGGCATTTCTTATCTCAACCAGCTACTGCTGGTTGATCTCTGGTTTCACATCTTAATAACACATTTGAATCCCTGCGAAGGGGTGAGCTCCCATTGCTCGGTCCCGGCTCCTGCCAACCTAGCAGTTTGAAAGCACGTCAAAGTGAAAGTAGATAAATAGGTACCACTCCGGCAGGAAGGTAAACGGTGTTTCCATGCGCTGCTCTGATTTTCCAGAGGTGGCTTAGTCATGCTGGCCACATGACCCGGAAGCTGTACGCCGGCTCCCTTGGCCAATAAAGCGAGATGAGCGCCACAACCCCAGAGTCGGCCACGACTGGACCTAATGGTCAGGGGTCCCTTTACCTTTACCTATGAATGTTAAAATAGAATAGCATTTGGTCGTATGGTTATCAAAACCGTTCCTTAACCTTCCCTTAACATTAAAAACCATGAGTGTAGATCCATCTCTGGTTGAAGAGACATGTATATCAAGAGGCTGTGGAGGAGGACTGGAAGAAATTTAAGGACTATTTACAAAAATATTGCAAATTGTATGAGTGTTAAGAAAGATGTAAGATTATAAACAATATGGCACCATTAAGTTAGTTGAAAGGAATATGAAGATAAGTGAAAATATAAGAAAAGATAAATTTTGGATAAATATTATGTCAAAATTAAGCTTTTAAGGTTTGGGTAAAAATATTTACCCAAACCTTAAAAGCTTAATTTTGACATAATATTTATCCAAAATTTATCTTTTCTTATATAAGAATTGAAACAAGGTGATAAATTGCTGGGTAAAATTTGAAAAACTTGGAACGCAGGAACGAGAGATGCGAGGAAGTCCAAAGAAGTGAAGAAAATATGGCTGTTGTAAAGTTATATGTTATTTTGTTTGTTTGTTTTTTCTATTGTATTAAGAAAATCTTTAATAAATATCTTATATAAAAAAAAGAAGAGACATGTATATCAAAAGCTCTTCCTTGGTTGGAACGTTGCCCACTGTACAAAGAGTCATATCTATTGCACCACTCTGGCCTGGTCCATGACTACCATATTGCCCATGATGCAATGTGGACCTTGAGCTGAAGACATTTGCCCCCTCTCCCAGCATCATATCATTATATTTTTTCATTATTATTTAAAGACAAAACCTTATTTTGAATTTCCAGTCTGGTGTTTTATGGAAGTGGGGCAAAATACTGCCGAAATACTGTTCAGGTTCTGTTCCAGTTCTTGAGGGGGGTGGGAAGTAAAAGAAAAATACAGTGGTACCTCGGGTTACATACGCTTCAGGTTACAGACTCCGCTAACCCAAAAATAGTACCTCGGGTTAAGAACTTTACTTCAGGATAAGAACAGAAATCATGCTCTGGCGGCGCGGCAGCAGCAGGAGGTCCCATTAGCTAAAGTGGTGCTTCAGGTTAAGAACAGTTTCAGGTTAAGAACGGACCTCCGGAATGAATTAAGTACTTAACCCGAGGTACCACAGTACATTCCTTTCAGAATCTATGTACTTGTTTTTGATTATTGATGATGATGACATGTAGGCTGGTGTTGTTAACCAATATTTTGGTCCAGCCATGCATTCAGTGAAGCTTCTTCCCAAACAGGTATGCATAGGCTTGCCGCCTTGATTGTATAATGCTAACTGTAAGGGACGCGGGTGGCGCTGTGGGTAAAACCTCAGCGCCTAGGACTTGCCAATTGCATGGTCAGTGGTTCGAATCCCCGCGGCGGGGTGCGCTCCCGTCGTTCAGTCCCAGCGCCTGCCAGACAAGCAGTTCGAAAGCACCCCCGGGTGCAAGTAGATAAATAGGGACCGCTTACTAGCGGGAAGGTAAACGGCATTCCGTGTGCTGCTCTGGCTTGCCAGATGCAGCTTGTCACGCTGGCCACGTGACCCGGAAGTGTCTGCGGACAGCGCTGGCTCCCGGCCACTAGAGTGAGATGAGCGCAGAACCCTAGAGTCTGGCAAGACTGGCCCGTACGGGCAGGGGTACCTTTACCTTTACCTTTAACTGTAAGATATATTTTTGTAATTGATGCAAAGGGATCGATTCTTTGCCATTTTTTCTTTTCTAATGCTATGGTATAATTTACTTCTGCCTTACATAATCGACAAAGATCAGCCTGTAGCACAGAACATCGAAGTTGACAGCAGAGGCTTTTGGAGGAAGAGAGGAAGTAACTACAACTGATCATTTATAGAGAGTCTTCTGAGGGGCATGGGAATTTGCAGGTCTCCAAGTCTATGTTTATTATGAATCAAGGGTTGGTTAATACGATGTGGAAAAGGGAAATTGCATTATATTTATTTATCCTCGTTTTATTTCTGGAAGAGTTAATCCTGGTCCACGTCAGATTCCAGAATGCCTTTAGCATTTTTCCCACTAGATCTATGGGCAACTCCTCAGAGTACCAAAAACCAAAAAACAACAACAACCACTGCGGTCAAAATGGGACCGTACAGATTTCACAATATATTAATTAGGAAATCAGCCATGAAATTAGAAGCCATTCTAGATTGGCAATACTAGAAGAACCATTCGCTGTGTTGGATTCGGGGCTTTATATGTTTTTGCCAGCGTTAAAGCTGATATACTTTCTCATGCTTCAAAGATGCGTGAGTCAGCATGTTGTGTAATTTCTGAAAGGAATCCCTGTGGAAACATGGCAAACTTTTTCTGTGCTGCAAACTGTACCAGTTCACAGTGCATTACATGCCACAAAGCAGATTAAGGAAACTGAGCGGGCTGATCATCTTGAAGGAGTTTTGTGGTGGTATTCCTCTACATAGAGAAGATTTCCTCACCTCCCTAGACCAGTATGTCGGTTAGGTGGAGTGCCTCTAAGCATGTGCAAAGTTAAAGGTAAAGGGACCCCTGACCATTAGGTCCAGTCGTGGCCGACTCTGGGGTTGTGGTGCTCATCTCGCTTTATTGGCCGAGGGAGCCGGCGTACAGCTTCCGGGTCATGTGGCCAGCATGAGTAAGCCGCTTCTGGCAAACCAGAGCAGTGCACGGAAACGCCGTTTACCTTCCTGCAGGAGCGGTACCTATTTATCTACTTGCACTTTGACGTGCTTTTGAACTGCTAGGTTGGCAGGACCAGGGACTGAGCAATGGGAGCTCACCCCGTCGCGGGGATTCGAACCACCAACCTTCTGATCGGCAAGTCCTAGGCTCTGTGGTTTAACCCACAGTGCCACCTGTGTCCAAAGTCCGTTTGCAAAGTTACTCCCACACAAAAGTTTCTTTAAAGTTCTGAAGGGAGGGGAGGAAACTCCCGATCATGTGTATAGCAAGTTTCCTTTACTGAGGGATTTTTCACATTTCCCTCTCTTCAGAATTTTTCTTTTGTGAAAGGTTGATGGGTGACTCTATTAGAGTAACAACAGAAAACAAAACAAGTGAATGAACTAGAGAAAGCACAGAGTGAGAAATGGGAGAGAGGCCACAGAAGCTGAGGGAAGTGTGTGGTTCACACTTCTGCTATGATGTTCCCTTTGATTATTTTTTTAAAACCATACCCAGCTACAAAGCCTGAACAAAATCTGTGCATCACTTGAGCCTTTCATAGCTTCTCCCTGCTTAGTGCCACTGCTGGTGACATTTGCATTCTTATAAGGAGCAAATCCCCCTTTCCCCAGTGAATGCCATGCTTGTGGAAATGAAACCTAGGGAATGTTTGTCCAGAAAAGATATACTCAGAATAGATTATTCCCTCTCATCTGTTCATCTGTGCCAGAATAAATTGTTCCCAGAAAGCCACTGTTTATGAAACTGGGATCAGGAGAGCAACGTCTCAGATGGTTTCAATGAACCTATCACCCTATTCCCCCTGCCTTGGAAATGATTTAGCCAAGCAAGGTGCCATCTGCATGATACATTTAAAACAGTATCGTACCACTTTAAAACAGTCGTGGTTTTCCCCAAGGCAGTGCTATTTTTTTCTAGAAGAAGAGGTGCTGGAGCTCACCATCAACACCTCCCTCATTCTCTTAGAATGGGAACAGCGCCCACCTGAGAGGTGCTGGAACTGAGTTCCAGTGAGTTCCAGCTGAAAAAAGCCCTGCCCCAAGGAATCCTGGGAACTGTAGGTTGTTAAGGATATTGAGAGTTGTTAGGAAACCCCCAATTCCACTCACAGATCTACAAGTCTTAATTCCTCTTTTCAGGGAATTCTGTTCCATGTTAAACTACTGTCAAAATTGTTAAACTACTGTGAGAGCTTGGAGCTCTGTGAGGAGAACTGGGTCATGGATTGGGTCGTATGGTTGACATGTGTTGGAGTCCAACAACATCTATTGGATCGAAAGTTAGCCACTCCTGCTCTAAACACTATACAGTGGTACCTCGGGTTAAGAACTTAATTCATTCTGGAGGTCTGTTCTTAACCTGAAATTGTTCTTAACCTGAAGCACCACTTTAGCTAATGGGGCCTCCTGCTGCCGCTGCGCCACCACCGCACAATTTCTGTTCTTATCCTGAAGTAAAGTTCTTAACCTGAGGTACTATTTCTGGGTTAGTGGAGTCTGTAACCTGAAGCATCTGTAACCTGAAGCACCTGTAACCTGAGGTACCACAGTACTCTTCTGAACGCTTCTAGCACAAACTCAATTTGAAAAACCCACCAAGAAAAATGGAATGAAAATTAAAGGTGGTCTTGTTTGTTGGTTACCAGAAAGCTTTGGGACAGGGACACCAGCTAGTCCACAACTCCTCTCAGTGTCCTCCTCTGGAAATTTGCAGAAGAATAACATTTCCATTATTTGGCTCCAATACTTTGGCCACCTCATGAGTAGAGAAGACTCCCTGGAAAAGACCCTGATGTTGGGAAAGATGGAGGGCACAAGGAGAAGGGGACGACAGAGGACGAGATGGTTGGACAGTGTTCTTGAAGCTACCAGCATGAGTTTGACCAAACTATGGGAGGCAGTGGAAGACAGAAGTGCCTGGCATGTTCTGGTCCATGGGGTCATGAAGAGTCGGACACGACTAAACAACAACAACATTTCCATGTCACCTTGATTTTTCTTCCCTAACCCCAAATAAAGCAAGTCTGCAGCTTTTGTGGGACATGGTACAGTGAGAAAAAGCTTGTGGGTCAGGATGCTACCCCAACTAAGAGGGAAGGCCTGTTAACTGTGATCCAACTTGGGCAAAAACAAAAAACAAAAAAAACCCCACCAGGAAGCAGCATCCTAATTTGACTTATGCCTCAAATTTCATACAGAACTGGAGCACACCTCAACTTGATACCATCTTTCAATTGCCATGCATTCTCCCAAGGGATTCTGGGAATTGTAGTTTGGTTGAAAGTGCTGCTAATTCATTTTTCAGAGAGCCCTCAACTACTCACAGAAATTACCCTTTCACTTTAATTAGTATTATTAAATGACTGTAAAGGAGTGTAGGCCTTAGCTATGCCCCCAGTATCTAAGAGTGCAATAAACTGCAAAGTTCCAATCATTGATAGGGTCACCCTTAACAATATATTGCATATTTCCTGTCCTCATAATATTAGCTTTACCTGACTAGCCAAAATCTTCTGCAGTTGCAATGAAACATTAAAGGCAATGTATTTCTGGGGCAAGGATGCTCTTTAGACATGAGCAAGGAAGGGAACATTAAGAGAGACAGGAAATGAAGAACGAAGCAACCATACACAATGTACATCTAACCAGTGAGGAGCCTGACAAGTAAAAAGCTTTATAGCTCCAAGCTTTCCCTGGGTGGGCAGGCCAGAAGTGGATTTCAGAGCAGGACAGAGTCTTCTGGGGAAAGGAGGGCTGACATTTTCGTTTTATAATTAGGGCTTAACTCATAAGTATTACATTGTTTTGAGTTCATTTTCATCAGTGTCAAAAAGCACTGTCAGGGTTTCAGGGACAGAGAGCGAGGGGGAGGGGTCCCAGGGCGACGAGGAAGAGGACGACGATGACCCGAGGTTGTCAGTGAGTCCGTCAAGTGAATCCGAGGATTCCCAAAAGGGAGCCCCCCTGGTCAGGCCAAGGGGCAGTAGAGAGGGAAGCAGTCAGAAGCAGGGGAACGAAGAGGGAATCCCCAGTGGGGGTTGGAGATCGGGACCGGCCTCTCCGTCGGAACGGAGTGAAGGGGGTGGAGTTGCCAGTGTGTCAGAAAGAGCAGAACAGGAAGCAGAGAGGGGAAGGAGTTCGGAGCAGAACATCCTGCCGGAAGGGGAGGAGTGTAGTTCCGAGAGTAGCGTAACGGTCGAAAGGAAGGTCAGAGGCAACGTACGCACGCCAAGTTCAAATGTGGAGGCGCGCGGAAATGAGGAGAGCCCTGAGGAGGAGCCTGGTCCCAAAGCATGAAGGAGGGGGGAGCAGGCGGCAGAAGACTCAGCCTCGGGGGAGTCCTGGAGGGAGGGAGCACAGGGGGGCAGGAAGACCCTGCGGAAAAGGGAGAGGAAAAGGTGGAGCAGTACAAGCCTCTTAAGCTGGTGCAGGGGCGGGACTGACTCAGAGGGGACTTCTAACATCTAAGGGTAACAGATGAGGAGCCACGGAGCTTGGATGTAACGACAACAATGTTCTTCAATAAAGCCTTTTGTATATAACTTGGACTGGACTTTGGTCTCTTGTGAGCTGGAACCTCGGGTGGCTCTGACAAGCACCTTCATGTTTTCAGCAATTTTTGACATCCTGAATAGATCTGTATCATTTTGATGCTGTTTCCCATCTTCCTGGCCCTTAACAGTCCAGGCAACAACACTCCTCTGCTGATGTTCAGCTGCATATTGCCTCCAGACAGGGAAGTTCTTCCGCATTGTACATGGTTTTGCTGCAAGGGCACTGAAATGAGAAGAAACTGTTTTAGTGGAGGGCTGTGGGTTAAACCACGGACTTGCCAATCAGAAGGTCGGCGGTTCGAACCCTCACGACGGGGTGAGCTCCCGTTGCTCGGTCCCCGGTCCTGCCCACCTAGCAGTTTGAAAGCACGTCAAAGTGCAAGTAGATAAATAGGTACCACTCCTGCGGGAAGGTAAACAGCATTTCTGTGCGCTGCTCAGGTTCGCCAGAAGCGGCTTAGTCATGCTGGCCACATGACCCGGAAGCTGTATGCCAGCTCCCTTGGCCAATAAAGCGAGATGAGCGCCGTAACTCCAGAGTTGGCCACGACTGGACCTAGTGGTCAGGGGTCCCTTTACCTTTTTAACCGTATTGAGCCAAAAGCTGAAGCCTGGACAGGACAGCCTTAAAGTGTGTGGTTCTTCTGCATGCTTATATGCCTGAAAACAGCTTTCTCCTCTCTTTTCCTATTGCTTGACTCCTGTGTATTTGCCATTGGGATTTTTTTTAAAAAAAGAATATTTTCTGCATTTGCTTGCTGCACATTCAACTTAACAGTGTTCTCAGGGCAGTGTAAAATCAGAGAATGCATAATAAACATTGGTAGCAACAATAATTGCTAACATGTCGGAGATTTTTTTAAAAACCTTGGAAGAATAACGAACTGCGTTGCCAGATAAGAAGAGCATCCTAGAAGGGGCCACAACAAAAAGTGCCTCTTTGCAGCTGCCACCTGCCTTACCTCAGAAGACGGAACACCTGGCATTTTAGATAATGAGTACAGGCAATGGCTGCTTTTGAATTATGGTGCTGGAGGAGACTCTTGAGAGTCCCATGGACTGCAAGAAGATCAAACCTGCCCATTCTGAAGGAAATCAGCCCTGAGTGCTCACTGGAAGGACAGATCCTGAAGCTGAGACTCCAATACTTTGGCCACCTCATGAGAAGAGAAGACTCCCTGGAGAAGACCCTGACGTTGGGAAAGATGGAGGGCACAAGGGGACGACAGAGGACGAGATGGTTGGACAGTGTTCTCGAAGCTACCAGCATGAGTCTGACCAAACTGCAGGAGGCAATGGAAGACAGGAGTGCCTGGCGTGCTGTGGTCCAGGGGGTCACAAAGAGTCGGACACGACTAAACGACTAAACAACAACAACAACAGGCAATGGCAAAGGGGGCTGGTGCTATGAAAAAGGAAGGATGACCTTGCTAGCAAAAGCAGGCCTTCGGATTGCTCCATTGGGTGGCCCTCCACAGGCTTTCAGCCTGGACTTGTGAGGGCAAAGGGATGTAGAGAGAAAAGGTCACATGACAGCCCTGCCCCCAGTGCCCCTGAGCATGCCAGATATAGCTGCTCCACTCCCCCCAAAGTGGAGACAAGGGTCTGGAAAGGACTTTCAAGTGCATTTGCCTGAACCTGTTTAGAAGCTTCCTTGAGATTGGGAACATGTATAAAGCACATCAGGATTCTTGATTGTGAGGAGGCTTGTCAACAGGTTCAAGTCAATATGTTTCCAAGCAGACCTTCTTGCTAAAACTGCAGAGGACAATAGTAGATGGGGGTCAGATGATGCTGGAGACAGTTCTACATGCTCTCAGTCCCTCTACACACCTTTGCTCTCATGTGTCCAGGCTGAACTCCTGAGGAGGACTTGCCTCTCCTCTTAAAGTGGAGGCTTGCCTGCTGTTACACAAGCTGTCTGGCACAGTTCTGATATTAGTCTTCTTACGAAAAGGATACAGGTGAGAGCCTTTATGGTGAAATAATTTTTTCTGGAGCAAACTAGCAGTTAAATCAAAGACACTTCTGTGATGTCTGAGTCCAGTGTATTTGAACTGTATGTACTCTGTCAGATGAAATAAATCCTACTTGAATCTAAGCAGCAGTGGGACTTCCTTTAAACTTCTGAGGAGGTGGAAAGAAAATCCATGAGAAGCAAAAAGGCTTCAACAGGAGAGAGAGAGAGAGAGAAAAAACCTCACCAAACGAATCCATTTCACATTTTTGTAGCCTGTAGTTTAGTAATCCGTTCAAGCACAAAAGTGTCCTATTTTGATCATACGTTCTTGACACTTTTCATTCCATTGCTACCAGTACGTGATTTTCCTGTGACCTACATCAAATTCTAATGAGCCAATAATCTAGAATCTCAATATACCGTACTTAGAATCTAATTCTCAAGGTATTTGAGTATCACCTGGAAATGAGCCCAAAGGGAAGGTTATGCAGAAGAAGAGGTCTGGCTAAGCACATAGGATATGGACTGTTCCGAATAGTCTCCACTGAATTATATGGGACGTGAATGAGAAGCGGGCCAGAAGCAGGGGACAGATCCTGACTGCAACTGTTAACTTTTCTGTTAACAGAGAATGGCTCTCATTCACTCCTATGGGGTAAACCCAGTGCCGGATTTACGTATAAGCTAAACAAGCTATAGCTTAGGGCCCCACTCTCTTGGGGGGCCCCAAAAAAAATTAAAGGGGAAAAACTGGATGTACATTTCCAAAATATAAGCTAAAAAACAAATAAAATAAAACCTACATACAGCAACAGTGTTTTGTGTTGCGTAGGCTCCTATGATGTAAGCAATGGGTCCCGCCTGCTAGCCTGCTCCCTAAAATATCACTGGTTCGCTCATTTCTATATATAGGGTGCCTACATTCCGCAAGGACTGATTGAATGGCAACATGTACAAAGGCCTGAGATACCTGTTAGGTCCATCCATTACCATATAGCATATATTCAACACAAAAAACAGTGACGATTTGTTGTTGACAAAGGACAGCTGGACATATAAAGAGCCCCATTACCTTCAGTAGCTTAGGGCCTCATCAAACCTAATTCCGGCCCTGGGTAAACCCAGCACTGCACATACTGTATGGCAACACTGTCATTGTTCAAATGGGTAGTATTCGGTAGTAGTTACCCTTCTGAGATGGGAAGGGTCAATATAAACCTGTGAACAGTGTGGACAACAGCACATCATATTCTCCAACCGGATTTAAACAGCCCGTGCTCAAGTTTGCAGCCTGAGTGGGATGCTAACAGTATTGTAGTATGTCAGAAGAAAGGCTATGAAAACCATGCCACTTCCACTTTTGAGCTAATTTAGGTTTCTCTGCTGCCACTGCAAAGCTCCATAATGATTCTTCTGCTCTGTCTGATGCTCTGGAAGTGATTTCCTGAGTTGCAACCCCTCCTGGCTCCTCACCCCCAGTTTGCTTTTCTGTTCACAGCGACATGTGTTTGCCTGAATACCGTCAGCGGATCTGTGGACTTTAGCTGTAGCGTTCACCTTGCAAAAGCAACCACAGCGTTTCAGGTAATCATTTTCTCTTCGGCTCCCTGCTGTGAGGCTAAAAGCATCCAAAGTCAGACTCTCATGTGTACAGTTTTTCTCAAAGGGAAGCCAAGTATAAGGTCGTTTGAAGACAAGCCACTGGACATCTGCAGTTCTGTAGAGGACAGCTGATCTGAAGCGTCATACTTTATCCAATTAACGTTAAAACAGCATTTCCCCTTAATTGCACAACACATCTAACAAGCACCAAGCCTAGAGACAAACCCCACACACCTCATGTTTAAGTATTCTTCCCTCCTTACAGATGAAGGCCTCACCCCACACTTTTAAAATTTGCATGAAAGAAAAGGAATTACCGGTAGCTCTCTTTTCCAAAGAGGAGTAAATTTTAAGGGAATGCTGGGATTAAAGGGGGGGGTGGACACACAAATTCTAAAGCAGTCTGCATGGTGGCTAAACCAGATTAAGTAAAACACATCCTGGTTTGAAGCTCAGACAGAATATAAAACATCTTAATCCCTTTCCAGTTGGATACCACAGGCAGCTTTTGAGCAGGAGAAACCAAGATATGGTTAGCAACCGAGTATTTCATCATCATGCCCGGTCATTTTTGTTCTATTAGCCTAAACCTCTGCACCGCTCCTTTGATAGATGCTGGAAAAACAACCAGGCAAAGCTTGAAGCGCTACAGTGTCTGTTAAAGTGTTAGTTATACAGTCCAGAGAAGCTAAGAAATAGCCTACTGAAAGATGGTCTTTGTCAACCCATTTAGATGGAAATTCAATGTATCTGCAAGCAAGAACATGAGAGATCTGTGTGCTTTCCAGAGTAGCATGCACTTAAATAGATTCTCGCCGGATGATGTAGCCACTAGGCCTTTGTGTGCTCAAGGAACCTGGCCAATCGCCCTGTCTGTGAATCAGCAGAATTAGCTAATTCTCCCGCTGGCAAGCTACAGGGCCAGCTAAAGTCTGCTGTTCTGATCCCTTGGGCATGTCATTTACATATACCACCCAGCTCCTACTTTAAGTGTGCTCTTGTTTTGGTTTAGTGTTTCCTTTAATTTGAAATGGCCGTGTTTCCCCCCCCCCCCCTTGCTGTACAGTTTGAAAGAAAGCGTTTGGCTGATGTTAGGACAAAAAAGACTTGGTATTATAGAAGATGAATGAAACCCAAAGAAGGAGGAAGAGAAAAGGCAGGGATTGAGCCTCAGATATAGCCACAAAGCCGGCCACTCAGTACATGCTAATTCAGTAAAAGCTAAAGGAACAGTTGCTTAAAGAATTTTGGCCACAAGGGTTCATGGCCACTTTGGCCCATTAATGTCCCGCTCACCCTTGGTTTAAGAGTCTCAGTGGAGATTATTGGGCCACTGGTTGACATGTTCAGAGAGGAGTCCCTCTCTTTGGTTAGTGGGTTTTCCGCCTTTCCCTCAGTGAAGTGCTTCGTTGTACAGTGGTACCTCGGGTTAAGTACTTAATTCGTTCCGGAGGTCTGTTCTTAACCTGAAATTGCTCTTAACCTGAAGCACCACTTTAGCTAATGGGGCCTCCTGCTGCCACCGCACCGCCGGAGCACAATTTCTGTTCTCATCCTGAAGCAAAGTTCTTAACCTGAAGCACTATTTCTGGGTTAGTGGAGTCTGTAACCTGAAGCGTATGTAACCCAAGGTACCACTGTACTGAGAGATTGGAAATGGCATTGGGCAAGATCAGCAGGGCCGTCTTAAGCATATCCGGTGCCGTGGTTCAAAGCTCCTTCCGGTGCCCCCTCCCGTTTCCCAGAGTTTTTTAGCCAGGACGGTGCTGTCGGCGGGGCTGGAGGAGGCAGGCGGTGGCTGTTGGGCGGCTCCTCCAGCGGGGAAGAGGCAGAGGCTGGACGCGGCATCTCCTGGCTCAGCTGGCAGCTTCATGCTGCGGTGGCCACGGCAGACCATTACAGATAGGGATAATGTGTCATTTTTTGTTTCCCTCCATTCCTAAATTGTCCCATTTCCACATCAGTTTGCATTTAGAAAAGACGTCTGTACAACCATGTGCATGAGTTTCTGCTGCTGTTCTCTTGATATGCTAATTTTTGCATGCAATTTTGCCTTACACACACTCTTACAATAAATTACTTATAACATGATGGATCCCCCCCATGCTGTTTTCACATTTTTATGCACACCTTCCCTAATTAATTGTTGCATGCTAGCCCAGTCTCTGAGCGATGTGAGATTCCAGGGGTCCCAAGTGCACACCCAGGGTTCGTGTTACATTTGGAATGGGGCACAGCAGGGACTGTGGTGTCTTTATGATATATGGTTTATTTTCACATACATACAACCTGAGCCTACTATGGAGGGGTTCACAGCATTAACATCCCAAAAGGGCCTTGCTTCCCCAATAGCCACAACCTTGGATTCAGAGATCAGGCATGGCTCTGTGTGTGTGTGTGTGTGTGTGTGTGTGTGTGTGTGTGTGGCTTACCTAGGGTTGCCATTTGTCTGGAATTTCCCAGACATAACCAGGATTTGGCCATAGGAAACTGTGTCCAGGTGGAAATTGTTGAAATGCCCAGGAAAATCTGTCTATATGGCAACCCACGGTTGGTAATGTTGACTATAGTGAATTTCCTTAAAAACAGCTCAAAAATAGCTATTCTTTTTAGGTTTAGCAAAGAAAGCTAAACAACTTTGCCAACCTCTTTTGTGTCCAGATTTTCACCTTTTGAAATATGGTAACCCTAAGTTTGCCACCCTGCAGCTCCGCTTCCAGCTTCTAGCTCACATAACTCTCCTCTCAACTCTGACCTTTGTCTTTCTAACTACCAGTGAGTTAAGGGAGAGGGTAAAACCTATTTACCGTAACCGTAAAGGAAGTGGCACAGAGCCACTTGCTTTAGCTCACCAGGAAACTAGCCTGGCTGTTCCAGGAATTTACTTACATTTTAACACTGGATCCAGGAATTAGAAGGAATTAGAAGGATCTCAGCATATACCACCACCCTGAAACTCATGGCGATGTGCTTCTTTGTAAGTAATAGCTGCAGCGAGTACATTGCAACATCCAGAGAAGTGCAAATTTCAAAGGATAGCTGTGTTTTGGTTTGTGTATTGGTTCAGAAAGTGCAAATAGATATGTTCACCTTAAAATTAAAAGCCAAACAAATTTCTTCCCGGTCCCTAGTTACTTTATGCCTTTAAAAAAAAAATGTTTTTGAGCTGCTTTGGAATTGCTGTTGTTACACTATGTGTTGCTTTGTGCTGTACTCTCTGTTTTATTGGGTTTGTATGTAGCCATTTTAAGATGAAGAAGAAGAAGAAGAAGAAGAAGAAGAAGAAGAAGAAGAAGAAGAAGAAGAAGAAGAAGAAGAAGAAGAAATGTTTGGGTCATTGTAAACACAGTTGGCATGTGTGTGATACTTGCAAGTGTTCAAAGTACTTTGCGTGTTCAGACCCAGAGACCTCCCCGCTAAATAAAGACACACTTGACTCAAATTTTAGTTTGGTTTTTGACTGGGTTTATATAGGTCCCTCGATGCATTTGGACTGTGCCCAATTGGCCAGATTGAACCCAACAACGAGGGACCTACCAATTAGGTGTTGTGGCTGTCCAATCTCACCCACCCACAACACAGGAGGTCAGTCTCCAGGTCTCACCGCAACATGTGCCCTCTTTTAGGGAGGACATGATTTGTGCATATTATCTCAGCGATCTGCAAAGCAGCCCTGTAAGGTGGGTCGGCAGGGCCGGATTTAGGTTTGATGAGACCCTAAGCTCCTGAAGGTAATGGGGCCCTTTATATGTCCAGCTGTCCTTTGTCAACAACAAATTGTCACTGGTTTTTGAGTTGAATATATGCTATATGGTAATTTATGGACCTAATAGGTATCTAAAGCCATTTGCACGTAATAAAATATGTGTTTTATCAAAGTAATTGTTGAAGTGAAATACAATTAAGAAGTATATTAATAGTGAAACACAATTAAGAAGTATATTATTAGTGAAATAATTATTAAGCTCTAACTGTATGTAGGTTTCATTTTATTTGTTTTTTATCTTATATTTGGAAATGTAAAAAGGTAAGGGACCCCTGACCATTAGGTCCAGTCACGGATGACTCTGGGGTTGTGGCGCTCATCTCGCTTTATTGGCCGAGGGGTCTGAGTCATGTGGCCAGCATGACTAAGTCGCTTCTGGTGAAGCAGAGCAGCACACAGAAACGCAGTTTACCTTTCCGCCAGAGTGGTACCTATTTATCTACTTGCTCTTTGACCTGCTTTTGAACTGTTTGGTTGGCAGGAGCAGGGACTGAGCAACGAGAGCTCACCCCATTGCAGGGATTCGAACCGCCAACCTTCTGATCGGTAAGCCCTAGGCTCTGTGGTTTATCCCACAGCGCCACCCATTTTAAAATGTACATCCACTTTTTTCCCTTTAAATTTTTTTGGGGCCCCCAAGAGAGTGGGGCCCTAAGCTATAGCTTGTTTAGCTTATACCTAAATCCAGCACTGTAGGTAAGTATTTTATTCTCTCTCTTGCGGATTGGCGAGAGAGCGGAAACTGTGATAACAGAGGCTTGCCTAGGGCCACTTAGTAAGTCATGGTTCACTGTGAGCTTCCTGGTTCACTGTGAGCTTCCTGGTTCATTGTGTCACTACACTGCACTGGCTCTCATTAGTATACAGGGCACAGATGTGCCTCTTCCTTCAAATGGTATTGAAGCTGTGCATACAGTAGGATGCTTGTTTCCTCAAAACATAACTGCGATTTCAATTTACCAGCTCTTTATTATTTAAAGTAGGTCCCCCCACCCACCCAAACGTTTGCTAGGCAGAGCTTCTTGTCTCTATTAGCAAGGCGTAGGCTGGTTCCCTTTGTGAGAAGCTGCAGGAGACAGAAATTGTTGGCATCCTATTGCACTTTGCTGAGGAGAATGCTCAACATCTTAACACAAAAGACAAAGCAAATGCTTTTCACCATAGCGCCTACCACAATATCTGTTTGCAACCCACAAAGAATTGAGAGCATTACAACACAGATAACAAAATGCCGCTGAATATTTTGATTTAGGGGATTTCTGTGGGAATTAGCGATTTCTGTTTAAGACTATAATGCTGCCTCTTTAACATAATTAATGCCCCTTGGATATCCTTCTGTTTGCTATACAAAATCGTGTGTGTACAAAACGTCTTAGATTTCCAGCACTGAAAAATAATCTTTTGTATGCTGTAGGGGAAATGATGTACAGGCCAGCAACTGAAAATCCCAGGAAGCTTTTCAAGTTGTAGCTTTCATGTAACTTTCTCCAAAGTAAGCCAACTAATTCAATGACATGCCCCTGGTACAATTTTGCCAGAGGATGGTTGCAGTAAGGGGGTTGGCGACAAAGCAGCTCTGCGATGCTTTGCTTAGACAGAAATGTCACATGTGGAGGGGAAAGGCAAGGATACAGTTTTGTTTTGTTTTCTAAGGGCTTTTCTGCACTTATCATTTATAGAGGTATAGTTGTTGGAATTTTTTTTAAAAAAATGATTACCTTGGTTCTCAAACTTAATCCGTTCCAGAAGTCCATTCCAAATCCAAAGCGTTCTAAAAGCAAGGCATGCTTTCCCATAGAGAGTAATGCAAAATGGATTAATCCGTTCTAGACTTTTAAAAACAACTCCTAAAACAGCAATTTAACATGAATTTTACTAACGAGACCATCAATCCATAAAATGAAAGCAATAATCAATGTACTGTACTATAAATTAAATAGGACAGTATTGTAGAAGATAAAAAATAATTTTTTAAAAAAATCTCACCTTCACTGATGATAGTCATTGTTTGGATGGGTTTTTTTTATCCATTTCCACAGTCACACAATCAATCAATCAGTAGCTGAACTGGGTTCCACACAGCCACAAAAACAAATTAACTGAAAAAGCCTCAGAAACAAAAATGCAAAATAAATAGCAAAAACAAAAGTGCCAAACTTAATCCGTTCCAGAAGTCCGTTTGACTTCCAAAATGTTCAAAAACCAAGGCACAGCTTCTGATTGGTGCAGGCGCCCCGGAAACAATAGCCAACAGCCGCATCGGATGTTCGTCTTCCGAAAAACATTCAAAGACCGGAACTTTTACTTTTGGGTTTTCAGTGTTTGGGAACCAAGACCTTTGAGTACCAAGGTGTGTTTATTTTTTTGCATACCGCTGCATGACATTGCTATTATTCAGCTAGTGTGTTCCACTAAAAATGCTTTTAAAAGCCCACTTTTTCTTCTATCACAAAAACCCCAGCTTTTGTGAAAGATACAGAATGAATCCTCAAAACAGGGCGATTCATAATGAAGTATTCAGTTTCCATTCACTCTATTTGTATTTAAATTTGTGTGGCATGTGTACAACCACCATGTCTGTCTGCGTGGGGTTGGTGGGCATGGTTTAGACAATGTCTATGATCAGAGGGATCTGATCATCACAAGCTGCCTGTTTGCGAGCTCAGTTAAAAGGAGAGATGTGGCAGAGCACAGGTGCCAGGTTCTGCCTAATTTTTTTTTGGGGGGGGGGCAGCACACATGTGTGACGACACGCAATTGGAGGAGGCCCAACAGGATCTGCCATGGCCACAGGGAGGCCTGATGGGGCCCGAGACAGACAATCAGAACTTCTGTCAGAAAGTCTTCTGACAGACTTCTGGCAGAAAGTCATCTTTAGGCTGGAGGTAGGTAAAGGTAAAGGTACCCCTGCCCGTACGGGCCAGTCTTGACAGACTCTGGGGTTGTGCGCCCATCTCACTCAAGAGGCCAGGGGCCAGCGCTGTCCGGAGACACTTCCGGGTCACGTGGCCAGCGTGACATTGCTGCTCTGGCGAGCCAGAGCCGCACACGGAAACGCCGTTTACCTTCCCGCTGGTAAGCGGTCCCTATTTATCTACTTGCACCCGGAGGTGCTTTCGAACTGCTAGGTTGGCAGGCGCTGGGACCGAGCAGCGGGAGCGCACCCCGCCGCAGGGATTCGAACCGCCGACCTTTCGATCGGCAAGTCCTAGGCGCTGAGGCTTTAACCCACAGCGCCACCTGCGTCCCTTAGGCTGGAGGTACTGGGATTCAAATTCCTGCCTAATTCCAAAGCTCACTGGCTATAACATTTCTCACCCTAAAACTTACCTTGCAGAATTGAGAGGATAAAATGCAGGGGATCATGTATGTATCATGGGAAAAGGTAGAGCAGAAATGTAAATAAGCATGACACAATTCCTCAGGAGGATCACACATGTCCTTATGTTGTCATGAAGTTGAGTTGACTTGTTTCAATCAAAAATTCAAGAATAATTTCAAAGGAAGCAGAATGGGTTTTGATAAGATTAGTACATTTTCTCAAAGGGTTTTCCCTGCTTAGGAAACAAAGCTGGTTGTTTGTTTTTCCTCTGGACACAATAAAGGTAGCACAAATTAAGTCTTCTGATGCCTAATTAGCCCCTTAGCTGTGCAAAGTGACACCGAAGGTTGTGAGGTTAAATTACATAAGAGCTTAAAAACACTGAGGGTAATATTCTGAATGCTTTGGTCACCATAACAGAATATTAATCGTCCAGTTATTTTTGATCATGGGATTTCTACACATCAAAAGCAGAAAAAGCAGGTTTGAAATTATTTTGGAAGTTGTTAGTTGCCGAAATCAGATCAAACTCATACGCTGCATAGCTATCCCTTGGTTGTGAGCAATGGGATTGTTTAAGGGCAAATCTACATCTTATATTAAACCTGTTCTTCTTGTTTTTCAATTGTAGTAATACACCTGTATCATTCTGAGATCAGGTTAGTCAAAAATATATGCCCATAATGACAACTTAAGTTCAGCAAACAGATTTACAATAATTATAACAAAAAATGTAACATTTTGATACATATCAAACTGGGGAAGTCTTCTTGGAGGAATATCCTTACGAACAGAGATGGGAATCCCTTGGCCCTCCAGATGTTGTGAGCTTCAACTTCCAACTGCTCCAACCAAGGGATGATGGGAGTTGTAGTCCAACAACATCTGGAAGGTCACAGGTTCACCATCACAAGGCACAAAATTATACTTGTCACTAAAATGACAATCCTGTCTACTGCAGGTGTAGACAACACAACTCCTGGTCGTGCTTCTGACTTTTAAGGCCAACAACACCTGGAGAACAACCCAGATTTTGCAGATAAAATGTTTCTCATAAAGCTAATTCTCTCTTTGGAGTAGGTTATTTGAAATCTACAGGACAGGGAGAAATCATTCCAGCTAGATGCTCTGTGTCACATTTAGGAGAGATCCTCCACCAAGAATGAATCTAATTCTCAAATTATATATACAAGAAACAAAAGTACTTCCAAGATCATTTAAAGACAGGCACAATCCAATTATCAAATATATATTGGACTGCAGAGTATCACTTTCACCCTTAGATGTTTTTCATTCATATAGCCCAGTGTGTAATCTCACATGAACATCTGCTTCGAAGAGTTCTTTACAGAACTCTGACAATCCTCAAGCATTTGTGAACTAAAAAAATGAGATTTGATTTCCATTAAGAGAGGGAGAGAGTTCCTCATTTAGTAAAGCTTCCATTTTGTTCAATTATCTAGAATGCAAAGTTTGTGACATTTTCCTTCAGCAGAGTACAACATCTTGCATTTAAACTCCACAAGGGTTTACTGTTTATTTTGTTTCATGATTACTTTTTGTTGTTAAGTTCATTCTAGACTGGTAGCGGATTTATCTCTTTAGATGGGGTACAGAAGCTTTGAAGGAGAAGGTAGTTCACAAAAGAATGGTTGGTTCCCCCCTCCCCTGCTCTGTACACAATCCAATTCTCTGTTAGTGTAAATCTGTAGAGTTCAAATATTGTATTAGCAGCAGAGTATTGTAGGGATAGGGGATAATCCCTAGAGAATTTTCTGAGTCAAGAAATTCACTTTGGCAGTTTGTAACAGTTATTAGAAAAGAAGAAGACTTCTAAAAAAAATCAAGCTATCTGACTGAGTCCTGGAGTTTACAATTGAATAAGATGAGATTTTCTTTTTCAGCATCTAGGACCACATAGATACATCAAGATCATAATTAAAAGGTTTAGATGCTTGAAACAGTGCGGATTATCAATTGGGCTTCCCTGAAATATTCTTCAGGAATATTACTTCTTTTTAAACTTTGCATCATAATTAGAGTACTTATGTCTGCCATCTAAGTCAAACAAGAAAGCAAGAAGCTACTTGTAGATAATTTTGACACTTGTGAGCATTCCCAGAGCGAAAGAAAAGTAAAATATTTAAAGGTAACATTTTCCATCTACTTTCTATTTGTATGAATCCAGGAAAGATTTGAACAGTTGGCACCAGGATAACTAAAGGACCATGTCCTCTAATATGAACCTGTCTATCCTTGGAAATCAACTCTCCTTTGTGTCCCCTTACTATCCCCAGACATGTGTGGCTGGAGATAGACTTCTCTGAAGTTACAGAAAATAATTCTGAGCCAGAGAATGCTTCAAGACCAGCAAGCCTTGGGGTGTAGTAGAGATGATTGAGCCATTTGAAACGCATACTGCCAAGTCTGGAAGGATAAGCTGAGTGGCACTGCTGCATAACAAGCTGAAACCATAAGTTGGGGGCCACTACTAAGATGGCTCTAAGATGGCTTTCATGACTCTGAAAATGGAGGTAACCTTAGTAGGGATTTCTGGGGGCATATATAGGAGAAAGTCCTGTGTATAGAATTTAAAAATGACTTGGTTCATGCACCTAGAATTTACCAACAGAGAGGTTCACCTTATTTGTTCTTGTTTAACAGTGTGTGGGTATTACAGTTTGAATGCACGAGCAGAGTTCTCCCACCTTCAGTGACTTTCCTGTTTACTTAAAATTTGCTGCACATGTGTGTGGGGCCGGGAGGGGAGGCTGGAGGCCTGTTGGGGAGACCCCACAGCCTACCTCTGGTCTGCAGGCCAGCCATTCCCCACCCAGCTGTGGAACGGATTCCCTTGGGAGGTGGTGGACTCTCCTTCCTTGGAGGCTTTTAAGCAGAGGTTGGATGGCCATCTGTCAGAGATGCTTTAGCTAAGATTCCTGCATTGCAGCGGGATCGGACTAGAAAGATGACCCTATGAAGGTAGCAGACCCAGACGTGTTACTGGATTGTCCCAGGATTTATTTTTTTTTCAAAATTTTTATTAGGTTTTTTTAATAAAAGAGATACAAAAATGAAAAACAGCATTGTTTGTGTCTTTACAAAATTTCATGACATCTTTGGACTTCCTCGCGTCATCCGCTCGCACTTACATTGTTCATAAAATTTTTCAAGCAAATTACCATCTTATTTGTAATCTTATAACCAATCATTACAATATAGTCTAATAATACTCATCTAATTTAGTGATGGCCAATTGTTTATAATCAAGCATCCTTCTTAGCATTCCATCAAATTACAATAATTTTGTAAATAAATCTTAAATTTCTTCCAGTCTTCTTCAATCCTTTCTTCTCCCAGGTCTCGAATTCTGCCAGTCATTTCCGCCAGCTGCATATAGTCCATCAGCTGCATCTGCCATTCTTCCAGCGTGGGTAGATCTTGAGTTTTCCAGTTCTTTGCGATGAGTATCCTTGCTGCCGTTGTTGCATACATAAAGAAAGTTCTGTCCTTCTTTGACACCTTCTGGCCGACAATACCCAGAAGGAAGGCCTCTGGTTTCTTAGTGAAAGTATACTTAAATACCTTTTTCAGTTCATTATATATCATTTCCCAGAAGGCCTTCACTTTAGGGCAAGTCCACCAGAGGTGAAAGAATGTTCCTTCATTTTCTTTACATTTCCAACATTTATTGTCAGACGAGTGGTATATTTTGGCAAGCTTAACTGGGGTCATGTACCATCTGTATATCATTTTCATTATATTTTCTTTCAAAGCATTACATGCAGTAAAGCAGTGTTTCCCAACCTTGTGCCTCCAGATGTTTTTGGCCTACAACTCCCATCATCCCTGACCACTGGTCTTGCTAGCTAGGGATGATGGGAGTTGTAGGCCAAAAACATCTGGAGGCACAAGGTTGGGAAACACTGCAGTAAAGTTTAGCCCAGTGGTCCACAACCTTTCCCATTCCTCAAACATAATGTTATGCCCAATGTCCTGTGCCCACTTTATCATAGCCGATTTAACCATTTCGTCTTGTGTGTTCCATTTCAACAGCAAGTTATACATTCTTGAAAGTACCTTAGTCTCTTAGGATTGTCCCAGGATTGTCTTCCTGGTAATAGCTGGTATCCCAAGCCATGATGATTCTGGACTTCTCAAGAGTGACATCACAACATGAACTGTCTGTATTTCCCAGGCTTCCTCAAATTCAGCCCTCCAGGTGTTTTGAGACTACAGTTCCCATCATCCCTGACCACTGGTCCTGCTAGCTAAGGATCATGGGAGTTGTAGGCCAAAAACATCTGGAGGGCCAAGTTTGAGGTCAGATGGCCTGCTAGGGGCTTCCAACCCAAGTTCAGAGGTACCTGACACAAACAACACAACACAAAGAAATAAGTGATACACAGAGGTACCATCCCATGGAAAGGATCGGGAAAGCCAGTATTTTCCCAAATGTTTCTGGGATACTCATGAGAAAGTTGCAGGGAGAAGTTGCCATGTTCCAAATCTTCTAATGGAAATCCATTCTGGCAGTTTCAACCCACCCTTATTCCCCCCCCCCCCGAATTTTAAAAGACAAAGTCTTCATCAAAAGTCCACAGTGAAAGCAAAAATACATATATGTGGGCTTCCCCTCTCTTGGAGCTCATACTGGCATTTCTGTTTGGTTTTGCACTTCACCTTCTAGTGAGCAGAAAAGCAGATTAAATAGAGAAAGATATAAACAAAATCATTTTGAAAGCATACTTGAGGACTTGCGGTACTGTACTTGACTTGTAGTGATTGGCAGCACATTAAATAGAGCTTTGTGTCAGCGGCGGAGGGGATTCAGCAAAAGCAGGATGTTAAGTTACGAACTGCAGACTTTGTGACTCCAACTTAACTCCTTGTTTCGTTTTGCAATATTAATTGGAAGAAAGTTTATATCTACAGCACTGGTGAGATTAAACACACACACACACACAGTCATATTGGCCAAGTAAAATTTGGGACAAAAATATAAATATGAAGGAAACAAAAACCAAAAAAGAAAGAAAAAACCGGAAATAAAACAATCCTGGCATTTCATATGGAGGTTATTTCAACAAGAACCAGGGAGGTTAAAAAGGCTCTTGAGTAAACTCTAGTTTTGTAGAAATAATAAGACTAACTACTTAAAACTAATTCCCCCTGTTTGGCAATTGGTAATTTGATTTATTTCCTCATTAGTTCTGGTATATAACTGACAGTATGCATCAACAGACATATATACATGAATCCCATATTTATTTGCCGCTGAAGCCTAAGAAGAAAGGCTTGAAATGAGAGCTTCATTAAAGCAAAAGCCACTGCTTTACTGTTTAGGCTGCTGGTCCAACCCTCTCACTGGGAATTCCATGGGATTTCTGCACAGGTGCACATTCTTCACTTATTGCCTGCAGCATTCATCATATGATGGTGCTCATGATGAATGAGCAAACCCAGATTGAAGCCAACTGTTAAGTTGTGGGTGAACATATCAGACGACACAGCGATTCTTCAAACAGCTCTTGTTTATTCAGAGGCCAGAACAGAACTGAACTGAAGGGCTCAGTCAGCCTGCTTATATAGAGCTCCAGTACAACGTTACTGTAGCAACTTTCTAAAACTATCCAATTACTGAACGTCACTTTCGATCCTTCATTTGCATAAAAACTATCCAATTACTGAACGTCACTTTCAATCCTTCATTTGCATAACTATCTACAGTATCCCCCTGCTGGCCCAGGATGAGAACTTCAGTACATAACACCAACATACATAATTTTCGTATCGTCTGAGATTCACTGCTTTTCAGTTAAGTTTGTTCACCTCAGGATCCAGCTCAATCCCTGGCAGCTTTTCAGTCACACAAGACCAGAATATGCAACGAACATCACACCTAGTTTGGCCCCAGGAAAAGTGGGTTAGGAAAGGACAGGATTTAAGCACTGCAGTAAACTGGAGAATATCTTTGCTTAGTCACTGTGCAAATCCAAGACATCTTGATGCCTGAACTGGCACCATATGGGACTCCCTCTGCCCACCTCCCACCCCACACTTTCAACAAGTATGGCTGCATCACTCAGATCCAACTTCCTGCCTTCAACTATTCCTCCTCCCTCAATTCATCACGCTACCCATAGCAGGTTGCTTCACCTTCCAAGTCCAGTCCTGGCTATTCAAACAGGAAGCTGTAGGCACCACCCAATATATTCTGCCATGCAAATGTTCATGCACCCAGTTCTGGAAAGGCTTGTAGGCATGAATCAGACCTGGCTGGCCGTGCACCAGACGTCTGATGGAGTGGTTGCTTCAGCAATGGCCTGGCTTAGACTGACAGGTTATGCAGGAACTGGAGGTTCCGCCCCTCCTAATTCTCAAGGCAGTCGAGGCCTTGACACTGGCAGACACCTACAGAAGCTTCCTCCTCCTGGTGAAGGGTAGGATTGTGAGGCTAGCCAAGCACTTCACCAGCAGCTCATAAGTTCTTGCCTGGTTCTGGGGATGGCAAGAGAGCTGGCCAGAAGCCAACTGGTGTGGTGACTTCTGGTCCTGGTTCTGGAGCACCAGCATGCAGAAGCTATGCAGGAATGATGGATCCTTCAGGGTTGCTGAATTTGCTGGGATCTGCTTGTGGGGTGGGTCCCGTTCCATCTGCTTCTGTTCCTCAACCAAGAAGACCCCTAGTTGCAGGTTTGAGCAGGACTCATGTGTGAAATCCAGTGGCATTTCACACATCCCAAAATTGATCTGAGACACAAACTGCTACTGGGATGTTTTCCTAAGCAAGCGCCATCAAAAGGAAAATAATTTTGGTCCTCCTAAACAGCTCTCATCCAATTCAATAAAGCTTGTGAAGGAGAACGTTGCCATCAGGTACCTTCCACTCACCTCCTGAATCAGAACTGTTCCTCTGATGTCCTTATTGATCCTTCAGATCTCCTGCATTTCCTTTGATAGGACTGCCTATGAGAAAACACTTGCCTTAAATCTCAGCACAGATTCTGTATCTTCTTTCTGCATCCTTGGGGAAGGGTGTGTGTGTGTGTGTGTGTGTGTGTGTGTGTGTGTGTTCTGTCTCCAACAAAACATGCAACTGATATGCATACCCCTTACCCATCTCTGTGGAGTTTGGAACTATAGAAGCTTATTCACACACTGACAGTATGTGTGTACAGAAGAAGCAAAAAGGCCAGACAGATTGTCAGTCAAAGGATTTGGCCCCTAGGAAGCAGATGCTGAGATGCTTGGATTAAATTTCTGTAATGCTCCAAATCTCCAGTGCCCCTTCAGAAAGTAAGTGCCTAAAGATTATTTTTAACCTTAGCTTCTAGGGAATAATAGTGCTTAGAGTGTTTAGGAGCTGTCATCTTTCTCCTGGTGTTTCTAGCTTGTCATGCCACTGTTTGTGTACGTGTATTTAACAAGCTGAGGAGGTCTCTGTTTAATATTATATTTAACTGGAAGAAGGCTCAGGATTCCGCCAGACAAGCTGTTTATTCAGCATCCACCCTGATTTGCTTGCACAATTCTTCCAGGGCAGTTAGACAGTGTCCAGCCTTTACTGAGCATTTTTTGTTGTTCTTTAGTTGTTTAGTCGTGTCCGACTCTTCATGACCCCATGGACGCCAGGCACTCCTGTCTTCCACTGCCTCCCGCAGTTTGGTCAAACTCATGTTGGTAGCTTCGAGAACACTTTCTAACCATCTCGTCCTCTGCCATCCCCTTCTCCTTGTGCCCTCCATCTTTCAGGGTCTTTTCCAGGGAGTCTTCTCTTCTCATGAGGTGGCCAAAATACTGGAACCTCAGCTTCAGGATCTGTCCTTCCAGTGAGCACTGATTTCCTTAAGAATTGATAGGTTTGATCTTTTTGCAGTCCATGGGACTCTCAAGCATTTAGTCTGATTCATATACACATCTTCCCACTAATCCTCCCACATATTTCAGCACATTTCTCCATAGCTTTCCTAACCACAAAAAACACCCTTTAAAAGAAAAGAGAAGTGGACTTATTATGCTAGCATGCCAGGGGGCTTCAATCCACTTTGATATCACAAAGCTAAACTTGTGGTAGGTGCTTCAATTCTTCCTGCAAAATATTAACAGGCTAGAGTCACCCTCAGTATTAGATATCAGAACTGTTGGGCAGTTGGTAGCATATAGCTGTTGTAATTAATGGCATTATCCATGATGACTTTATGTAATGACTGTTTACAGTCATGTTTAAAGATGTACTGGACCGGGGCCTGCCTTGTTCTCTTGCCAGATCCAATCTATTTCCTTCCATGCCTTTTGAGATTATTTCTATCCAAGCAAGCAAGGCTGTTCAGAAGAAGAAGGTGCACATATGTGTTCACTTGTAGACATCTGAAACATTATTTTAGAGATGGTACAAAAAATAGAGGAAGCAATAAAACGAGATAACATTTAGCCTTTTACTTGAATGAAACCAACAAGCTGTTACTTCATAGCAAATCCTGAGAACATGGAGTGGTGCAAAGGAAAACAGGCCTGTGGTGAGTTATTTTGCTGTGATTTAAAATCAATATTAACTACATAAAATATGGGTGGATACAATGCTTGGGATAAAAAGAAGATGCTTGCTTGGTGTGTTCCTTTCATTCAGTGAAGGTCATAAGAAGAAGAGTGAACAGAGAAGAAAAATGGATGGAAGACAGGCTAAACTAAAGTGCTATAGATGCTTCATATATAGATTGTGATGAAGAATTCCCTCCAGAAATCTTGCCAAAGGACTGACCTCTGCTGTAAATTTGTTTGAGAACTAGAACAGAAAGTTAAAATGGGATTTTTAGTGATTTCTGGCCGCTCTGAGCTCCAAAAATGACAATTATTCAATTTAAGAGTCTTTCTGCCCCCAGAAAAGTGGGGAAAGAGTATGGTTTGATGGCTTGACAGGCTAACTGCTATAGTCTGTTGATTTCCTCCCTTCTGCGAACATCCATTTTAAACACTGCTAATCATGTCAACACATTTGTTCCTTGTGTCAACTAATGGAAGGATTCGGGAATTGATCTTGATTCAAGCTGAAAGAGAAAAGGTGGAAGAAATGTTGATAACATTCTCAGAGGATTTTTTTTTTCCCAGGTAGCTGTTAGCAAGTAATTTAACTGAGTAAAATTCCCAGAGTTGCTTTAAAAATGCCTTAATGTTTCCCTTAGTTTTGCTTTTCTCCCTTAATGATTCCTGGTAGACATCCTTTGAAATAAATTCTGACATACTCAATGGTCACCTGGAAGTAGAGCTCTTCACATTGTATGGGGGAAGCTGATTAAATTATGAGCTCAGACTGTACTCCCAAGTACAGTGCAATTTACAGAGCACTGTAAATTGTACTCTAAGGAAGCAGCAAAAAATAATTCTTGATTGCTTCTTAGACAGGTTTCATTTAATCAAATGATATCTTAATGCCAGCTTGTGCCATTCCTTGACACTCATTAATCACGTTAATCTCAATTCAGGGTGAATTTCAGGCATGTCTTACCTCAGATTCATGCAAAGGACACAGCCACAGAATGCTTAAACCCATCCAAATGGAGGACCAGTAGAGGATTTGTATCAGTGCTGTGGGACTATGGGAAAACTGTACATCAGTAAGGAGGAGGTTCCTCTCTTGGCTTCCTCCCCACCCTCTGGAAGGATGACTGGAGTTTAGGGGGAAATCAGTAAATGACAGGACCTCAGACAATGGAATAGGGCATGGGTGACCATCCCCTGAACTTTTATTTGCAAGGCTGACAATAAGAGCACTTCAAAAGCAATGGCTTATGGATTACAGTTTAACTGCTTTTAGTTTTGTGTGACAGGATTCCCAACTGTTGTTTGTGCCTTTGAAATTCCCCACAAAGAGCTCTCCGCACACTCCCTGGCCAGTCCCAAAAATCTTATTAACACGCTTAAGACATTTTAATCTCCTAGCCTCAAACAGTTTCGAAATCAAATCAATAGCAGGATGTCTTCCGTGTGTTTAATCAATACGCACAACAGTTTCTACAGTGCTGTTTACACATTTCAGGCCTGAGGAAAGTTTGTTCTGGAAGTTTACTTTAAGCAACCCTTACAGCCGTTTATCAAAAGAGACAAACTCAAGCTTGAAAATGACTTTACGTTCCATCTGTTCAAGGAGGTTGCAGCAATTTCAGACTGCATTTGGCATTGAACACTGCAAACATTTATTCCACAATGCCCTTTTTGCAACATAAATGTGCTAGCGATCCAATAATGAAGTGCCACATAGCATCTGTTGGTACCTGCCTACAGTCTTGAAGAAAGGCTTACAAAGGAAGATATTCAACATCTGGTTGAAATGAGCTGTGTCATTTGTAGGGTTTCAAACATAACATTTACTTTGCCAGTGTAAGCTTTTTCTTTTTCTATTTAATGGGAGTATATATATATATATATATGCAGGTTTTGGTGTCCTCGGGTGTCTTCCCGTGTAAAAGTTGGGGTGTCTAGGCGACGTTTCGACGAGGTCTCACTCGTCATCTTCAGGCCTGAAGATGACGAGTGAGACCTCGTCGAAACGTCGCCTAGACACCCCAACTTTTACACGGGAAGACACCCGAGGACACCAAAACCTGCATTCCTGTACCCGTGAAAATCTACGAAAGCATATATATATATATATATATATATATATATATATGATCACTCACTCTAGGTGTGTTTATCATTAAAATATGTAGGTCTAGACTGCTACTATCATAGGCCAGTGAGACCACAAGCTTCAAAACCTACAGCACCAAAACTTTAAAGGAATGCTACTCATCCCATTAAAAAAAAAAATAGTAAATTAACAGATTGCAAAGGTCAAGTAGCCTGACATGTGCTCTCATATAGTCCAAAAAAGCGTTCCTACTACAGAAGATTTAACTCAAAGATGCAAATCCTTCAGGATAAATAAAAAAAATCATCTATATTAAACAATCCAAATAAAAAATCATCTATATTAAATAGCCCAATATATTTTTCCTTCTCCTCCTGTGATGAGGCTGCATTTTAATATTATAATGATGTATTTTAATCATGTTTTTAAGTTGTATTCATTCAACTTGTTTTTATTATTGCTTGTTAGCCACCCTGAGCCCGGCCTTGGCTGGGAAGGGCGGGGTATAAATAAAAATTAAATAAAAAAATAAAAAAATATTATTATTATTAAACATGCATGGGATCAAAGGAACAGAGGTCGTAAAGGTCTCAGCCTTTTGTTGCTTTCTGCCCATTTTTAAAAAATGTGTTCATTAGAAAGTTAACTCTGAATGCCTTGTCCATTTCACCTCCCAAACTCATGGGATGGGGCAAGCAGAGTTAACCCAGCAATCATTGCCAGGCAGAACTAAAACAAAGAGCATTCAACCTAAATAAGGAATGTAAAAACCAGAATCCAGAAAAAAAAGAGTTTGCATCACGGTTTGATTGGAAGGTCCTGGCCAGCAGATCATTCTTCATTTGCCGAGATGAATAATAATACTCTCCCCATTCAAGTAGCTGAAGCCAGATAGTATGTATTGTCCTGAAACTAGTTACGATGTCTGAGTAATATGCTTTTTCTTGGACAGCTGGTGGCAGCATTTGCTTCTTTCTTTTTGCATTTCGTAGATTCCCAGCCTCAAAATCTGAGGAGGAAGGAACCCCAGGCTTAACTTCAGGCTAACTGCTTAGGATTCACACTAGCTCAACAGCCCAGGCACTGCTGCAGAGCCCAATCTTTTCTGCACTCTTTGGGTCATGTGAGGAGGTCTAGATCATGGAGGAAGAACCTCATCTGTGCTTCCTTCTCAATTTGGCATCCACACTGTAGAAACTGGATTGACACAGGACAAAACTGCCCTGTGGGCTCCTCTTCCTATGTTATTTTAATAACTAACTGGTGGATTGATTTCATTACTTCGACGTTTATTACACTTACACTTGCGTGGCAAGTCCCCTCCCCCATGAGAAATGAAGAAACTGGACACATTATTTAAGGTTAATGGGCATAAGAAGGCCACAACTTTATTGATTACAGAATTGAAAGGTATTGGCCTTAGGCATTGGCTCCTATCGACTACCCGGCATGGGGACCGGGAAGGGTTGTCCACAAGCCGTGGAAGTCCTGTTGAAGTACGCCAACTAGGATCCCACAGGTGTCACCGCTCGGGGGCGTGCCAGGGGCCCTTACCTCCCTAGGTTTCGGACAAGGCAACGCCCCCTGGAGTCCTCTACCGGACTACCCTTTCCATTGGGGAAGGTGATGGCGCTTCCTTCCCTCCATTCATTTGCATAACAATTAACCCCTGCCAATGCCTAACTGCCAATACCGTGGAAGTTGTGACGTTTGCTACGAGGTAGGTGAAAAAACCAAAAGGCACGAAGTGTGCCAAATTGGAAAAATTCCTACCAGGCCCCTTGCGGCAACCAACCGAAGTCCATAGCAAGGTCAAAGCTAGCTAATCCTAAAGGGTGGGTGGGATGGGAAAACCGCTCAGCTGGGAAGGGGAAAGAGGGCGGTCCCCGGGCGTGCCTGGCCGATCGGCGGACGGGGTGGAAGGCACACCTGGGGATTCCCTGTTCACGTGGGGGCAAGGTCCCGCCCCCGCGTGTATGGGAGGAGGGCTTTGCCCGCAACCCCCCCTCCTCCCAGGGCGGAAATGGCTTTCTCCAAGGAACTTAAGGTGGCATTTATGGTTCTCATCCCTGCCCCCCATTTTATCCTCACAATCACAACATGTGGTAGGTTAGGCTGAAAAATGGTGACTGGTCCATATATAGGTTCTCTTGCAGCAAAGCAGCTCAACTGTTTATACTAGAAGGGCTTTGGTAGCTACCTGAGTATGTGACCAAAGTTGCACATGCTCATTCCTAAGCAGCAATTTTCAGAGTGTGGGCTGCATGCAAGCAGCTCCACCAGGTGCTGGATCCGATCTGAAACCTGCATGCACCCTGAATACTGCATGCACCCTTCACCTGCATGTGTGTAAAACCTATTTGCTTGTAGGTACATGTGCACTCCACCTAGTGGGAGTGCTTGTCTAGGAACCAGAGTAGGAGATGGTGCCACTGTGAAGGGAAGACCACGTGTGTAGACTCCCCTGCTCAGCGCCTGAGGGCCCCAGTCCTGCCACTCACCACCTGGCCCAGGGCAGGGCCTAATGGGCTCTATAAAGGACCACTTCCGCCGCCGCTGCTTGGCAGAGTGGGCTCAGTTTTGTTTTGTTTTTGTTCAAATTGCTGTTATTTTTTACCTATGTCATTTTAAACTCTGATATCAATGCTGTATTCTTAGTTTTAGACTTTGATTTGTGGAAATTATTTTTCATTTGGTTTATTTTTTTTTGATGTGGCTTATTATTGTTTATGACTTTTGTAATGGTGCAAAATCTTGTCATGTTGTAAGCCACCTTGAGCATTGTTTTTAACTGTGGAAAGGCGGCATACAAATAAAACATGATGATGATGATGGGCTTGCAGGTAGTAGAGAAATGTCCATCCATGAGGTTCCTATTGGTGGGTGGTGGGCCACCCAGCGTTTTGCTCCCCATTCCAACACTGTTTGCAGCTGGAGCATTTAACATTTATCCTTAGGAGCAAATTCAATTACAGAATATAAAAATCAAAGGATGCTCTCAGGGACGTTGCTGAGGGATGTGCTGATCCCACCCCCACCCCACCTTGGCCCTAGTGACCTAACTTGTTAGAGCAGAGAGGACATTTTTGTGAGATTTGCAGCCCAAATCACAAATGCATTTTTGCAAGACATGCTCAGAGCTAGTACACAGAGAGTTCTTTGACTTCCTAGAGAGGACTCAGTGTGTGGTAACTTCCTTTGTCTCCTCTGGGTGGGAACTATATAACAAAGGAGATAATCCTTTGTATTTCCTTCTACATGCGAGGAGACTTTCTCTCTCCACCAAGTCTCCAAGCTGACCAGACATGCATGGCTAGAGCTTTCAGCCATGTTAGCTAAAACTACCAACTTTTATTTTACTGTAATGTGGAAGTATTTTTCTACACACTAATTTGCTGTATTTGCTGGCTGCGTTGAAATGTAAGTAAACCCATTTTTCGTTTATCTTACAAAAACGTGTGGTTCATTCTTTGCAACGGGGGTGAAAGGGTCAGCAGACCACAAATGAAAGTGATAGAAAGGTTTAACTGCCTAATTCCTAAGTTTTAATAAGCTGCAAAACTTATAAGTGTTTTGCTCTGTTAAAATGTCTTCGCAGTTAGATTACTTTTGTATTTCTCCCACACACGTGGGATAGGAGATTTACCTCTAAATCTATGGATTTAACCCTCAATCCATTTTCCACATCTGCATAGCTCTGTCTCAGGTCCTGTTTCTTTCACATGTGAGGCTAGAAAGCATGGGAGACACACGGTGCATGATCTTTGAATAATGTTTCTGTTATGTACTGAGTTGAATAGGATCCAAACTGCAGTAGTCTGATAGGTCCTGGAACAATAGGATTCAGAATGCAGCAGTCTGATTGGTCCTAGAACAATGCAGCAGTATGATTGGTTGGCAGGAACCACCCAATCATGCTCCAGATATAAGGGAATCCACAACCTGATTGGCTTACAGTAGAATTCCAGAATTAGCCAATCATGTGCAGCCCATTGTGTAAATAATGTATATAAAGCAGATACTTTGAGGGGACTTTCATTCATTCATTCCTCCTCACCACTATGAGCTGAATAAAGAGCATGAAATCACTTTGCGACTCTGAGTATATTTCAGTTTCTGTATGGCAGGGCCAAACACACAGGTCTTTTCTATGAAACTGGTGCACTCTCTCCTGGTGGGGTATGAGTCCCAAGGCAAGACCCTGTTATGCTCTCTCTCTTGCATGTGCTATCTTGTTGACACTGCACCACACTGTGGAAGCTCCCCACCAGGGTAAGCATGTAAACACACACCAGAAACAAACATGAAAAAGTTGGTTCACTTTCAAAAGGGACTCCTTATTCATTTGTGACTCTGGTTGTGGTGTGGGTTAAACCACAGAGCCAAGGGCTTGCTGATCAGAAGGTTGGCGGTTCGAATCCCCGCAATGGTGTGAGCTCCTGTTGCTCAGTCCCTGTTCCTACCAACCTAGCAGTTCGAAAGCACATCAAAAGTGCAAGTAGATAAATAGGTACCACTCCAGCGGGAAGGTAAACAGCGTTTCTGTGCGCTGCTCTGGTTCACCAGAAGTGGCTTAGTCATGCTGGGCACATGACCCGGAAGCTGTACACTGGCTCCCTTGGCCAGTAAAGCGAGATGAGCGCTGCAACCCCAGAGCCGTCCGCGACTGGACCTAATGGTCAGAGGTCCCTTTACCTTTATGATGGTGGTACACCTGTTCACGTTACATAAATGCAGTGATTTTTTTTCTGGGGGGACACAGGGGTACACATACCCCTAAACATTTTGTGAATCTAAGTTTGGCCTCATTGAGGAGCAGCGTTTCAATAAGATTAGGAAACTGAGAGTATCCCTGAACAAGAAAAAGAAAGCACTGCATAAATGATATTTTTCTGCTCTTAAAAATGTGATATCCAGCCACCATTTCTGGTCTGTGAGATGCCACACCACCAGTAAAGGCAAAAGGTAAAGGACCCCTGGTTAAGTCCATTCAAAGGCAACTATGGGGTTGTGGCACTCATCTTGCTTTCAGACCGAGGGAGCGTTTCTCCACAGACACCTTTCTGGGTCCTGTGGCCAGCATGACTAAACCGCTTCTGGCGCAACGGAAAACAATGACGGAAACCAGAGCGCACGGAAACGCCATTTACCTTCCCGCCACAGCGGTACCTATTTATCTACTTGCACTGGCATGCTTTCAAACTGCTAGGCTGGCAGGAGCTGGGACAGAGCCATGGGAGCTCGCACCGTCACAGGGATTCGAACCGTTGACCTTCCGATTGGCAAGCCCAAGAGGCTCAGTGGGAGTACGTGGGTGCTATGCTCTCCGCTGCAAAACTTGTGATCTCAGTCTTCAACCCATATCTTTTCAAAGTTGCACTCGCTACAGCACTTGGATTAAAGAAAAACATTTTAAGGTACCGTCATTCCAATAAAAATCTGGATGTTTCGTGCATTAGATATGACATTAGCCATGTTCACAATTGAAAGAAAGAAAGCCAGGGGGAACCAAGAACCTTTTTTTAGTGTCACTTGTGAAAGCAGCCTCAAGCTCTGTTTAGACAATAATTTTGGTAAAGCAAATCAGTTTCCTATTAGCTTAAACTATAAATTGGCTGAGGACAATTTTATTCAGCAAGGGTAGATTTTAATTGCCTGAACTGTGAACACATTATCTCGTTGTTTTTGCAGCTAATTTTGCTCTGGTATACAACTGTACTATGGGATGAAAAAGAAATATTAACGATTATCTTTCCTTCTAAAAGTGAGTTGTAGCTGTTGCTCAGCAAATTGTAAGTTGTCTTATACTTCCTTCAATAACATATAAAGCATGCATACTGTTTGTGTACACGCTATTTTTTGTTTTCAGACTTGAATAAAAATAATCTGTGACTGTTTATTCTACAATGCTTCCTAAGAAGAAAAGGGGACATTCTTGTCAACACCCATTTTTATTTTTGTACCAAGGCTCCAGATCTTCATCCTCATACATTACTGCATATCGCTGAATGCTTTTTGCAGCCAACTGGACATTTTAAAAAAATAAATACCCAGCTAGAGTAGATCCATTGAAGTTAACAGACCTGAGTCATGTCCTGTAATTTAAGAGATTCTACTCTGAGTAGGGCTAACACTGATTGCAGCTGCTTTTAATTAGCTTTGTTGAAGATGCATGTTAGGAAGTACAGTTTAACACAAGGAAAAACAATGCACCAAATAAACTCTGAAGTCAAGAAAAACATCAACAACATGCTAATCTAACTGGCAACATACACAAATGTGTAACAGATTAATTATACATTAATTTCTGTCAGTCAACACCCATCTATGGCCTTTTAAAAGGGGGATACTGTCATTACTTTCCCTCCATGATTGTTTTATTGTTTGTTGTTATTATGCTATATATATGCTATATAAATTATGTTTGTAATGTTGTACACCAACCTGGGATTTTGGGATAAAGGGTGGAATATACAGTGGTACTTCAGGTTACAGACTCCACTAACCCAGAAATAGTACCTTGGGTTAAGAACTTTGCTTCAGGATGATAGAAATTGCGTAGCAGTGGCGCGGCGGCAGCTGGAGGCCCCATTAGCTAAAGTGGTACTTCAGGTTAAGGACAGTTTCAAGTTAAGAACAGACCTCCAGAACGAATTAAGTTCTTAACCTGAGGTACCACTGTAAATTGTTATAACAGCAACAACAATTTGCAGCAGTAGTCCGGTGTGTTTATTTGTCCACTCTATTGGACTGATGCCTATCTCTCTTGCATCTTGCTTTTTGGGCCTTGAACGTCTGCTACCCACCAACTGCACCTTTAGTTTGGTGGGCCCTGCCCTGTGTAACTCCCTGACAGCAGAAACTATCCCTCTCTCCTTTCGGACATCTTTTGCAAGCAATATTGTTTGGGCAGGTCTTTGCAGTAAGAACTTTTTCTTTTCAGCCAGTCTAAATTTACTGGTGTTTTTTTATCATGTTTCAAGCTGATTTCATTCTTGGACATTGTACACTGCCTTGATATATTTTTTAATGAAAGTGTGGATTATAAATACACAAGTAAATCATTAGTTAAATTTCTCCAGAGACTTCCTGTACAGATGCTATCCTCCTCTTCTGGCATAAGAACATAGTAAGCTGTCTTATACAGGATCAGGCCACTGGTCCATCCAACTCTATTGCGTGTCGAGGTCCCCAAGCCACCCCACAAATAACTCACAACGCACTCTTAATTTTTCTTTAAGGTTTTTTGGCATAATTTTGGCCACAACTTTATTTAAATACAAAACCGTGAGTGGTTGTTTAGGCACTGGTTAAGACTATCTGTCCCCCCGCCTGGGGACAGAACTGACTTCCGGCCACCACCGAAAGACAGTGCAGGGGGAAGCAAGTCGGGGAGAGATGGAGCTGAGTCACAGACCCTCAATTCTCATCCGCATGCTCCCCGAAGGCTTGCCGGCCCTAGTCCCATTCCAGGGATTGGACGAAAAGATGGCAAGCCCCAGGATTCCTTTAACGGAATTCCCTTTCCGCAGCAACCATGGAGGGGCAGGCCCAGCCTATCCTAACCCCTCCTCCACCAATTTATAACCAATGCCTAACCGCAACCTTACAAGTTGTGACAATTTGCTATGCAGTAGGCAAAAACCAAATGGCCCAGCCAATCAGCCAGATGGACAAAATTCCTACCAGGCCCCTGCCCCAACGGCAGACGACCCCATGACAGGCATAGCAAGGTCAATGCAACAACCCCTTACTCAAGGGCGGGTGGGCAGGTGATCCGTTGCATGCAGAAAAGAGAAAGCTCCAGGCTGCGTGCAGAGTATTTAAACCCCTCCCACCAAAATTGCAACATAACTTTTACCCCAGCAACCCAGTGAACCAATCACTGCCCCAGGCCATCTTTAGAGACCCTGCCTGGTAACAGAGGGGTGGCTCAGCAGAACCCACCGCAACACGTGCTCTCCATGAAGGAGAACACACTTTGCCAAATGTGTTGGGCTTCAGAGAGGGGTCTCTTCCACCCTCACCTGAAAACGCCAGGGATTGAGCCTGGAACCTTCAGCATGCAAAATTGATGTTCTGCCACCGAGCTATAACTTCCCTCTAGGTTTGGAACAGTCCATTCCAGCTCCTTATGTAGTTGGCAGCCTTCCTTCCAAAGTGTTTATTTGCCAGGTGTTTCAGTCTTCTAAAACTAGCAATTTAAATAGGAAACCCTGAGCACGCCTTAGATCAGCCTCCCAGAGAGAGTCAGTAATTGGGCGAAACATTGCCCTCTACCTTAAAGTCTCATCAGAGAGTTCCTGGAAAATTAGAATTTTTGAGCCTTGATATCCCATATGCCAGCTATTTTGTGTATGTGTGTGTATGTTTGTAATCCTTGATTTTAGAGGGAAAATAATTTCTTGCAATGATGTATTTTAGTTTTCCCAGTCTGTTAATAGCAGGCAGCAATCACTAATGGGTCTGGATCAATGTCAGGAATTTTTTTCAATAGCCATTGGGGGGGGGGGGAGATCCACTGGTTTCAACAACAACAGCCACTGAAATAGCCAGTATTTCCTGTTCAATGAATTCTGCAGATCAATGATTTTATTCTGGAGTTCTTTGAATGTTCTACAGCCATTTCTGCTTTGAGGAACGAGAAGGTTTTCATCTGCTGGTGGAAAGACAACAAGGCGGGAGCCAGTCTAACTCCTCTAGGAAGGGAGTTCCAAAGTTGTCTGGGAGCAGCCACTACCAAGAAGACCCTGTCCTGTGTCCCCACCAAGTATGCCTGTGAAGCTGGCAGGACAGAGAGAAGGGAGACCCTGAAGATTTCATTGAAATGATTTGTGGCAGCCTCACATAGAGCATAGTCCAGGCATCCTCAACCTCGACCCTCCAGATGTTTTTGGCCTACAACTCTCATAATCCCTAGCTAGCAGGACCAGTGGTCAGGGATGATGGAAATTGTAGTCTCAAAACATTTGGAGAGCCGAGGCTGAGGAAGCCTGGCATAATTCATGCAGGATGTAACTAAGGCATGTGCCACTGTGGCCAAATCAGACATCTCAAAATGTGCTCAGTTTTTACTGGATTTATCCTTTATATAAGCAGTGCTATTTTTCTAAAATAATGTTTCGGGTACTCTTATTTTTCTACTCATATTGAAATACTGCCCCTCAATGAGGCCAAACTTACGGTAGATTCACAAAATGATTAGGGGTATGTGTACCCCTGCGTCCCGCCAGACAAAAAGGACTGGAAAGGGCCATGCTATGGAAGGGCTAAAGTGAAGAAATAAGATTGCAATCGAATTGATGGATTTGTCAGTTAATCAGTTTAAAGGCAGGTGGTTAATCAACTAGAAACTCCTTAATTAGCTGACAGTCCTAATTATTACTATTTGTGGGGTGCACACATATTCTGAGGAACACTGCTGTGTGATAAATGCCAACAAATTGGTAGCTACTGTGGTGATGAAAATTAATATATGCAAACTTTCATTATTAGGTTGCATGACAATGAGCAGTTGATTTAACTACTGGTGTTAAAGAGATGTGTGGCAATGCTTGCGATGCCAGTTTTTGAAGGGTTAGGTGACATTTTAAATTTTTGGTCCAACTTGTTTATAAGGATGATTGTCTATGTGTTGTGTTTTTCATGTTGGGAGCTGCATTACTGAGCTAATTCAAGAACTGCAGTCTTTAAAGATTTTTGCCAAACCACTCATGGATATTTCCATTCACGAAAAGAGAATCCAATAAAGTTGTAAAGCGCAATGCAGAATTTAAAAAAATACTAGATCACAGCTCTGTTAAGCCAAAGTACTTAACACCAGTGGAACTGAATGAGTCTAAATCTAACAAATTGAGTTTAACTGGGTTATGGGATAAGAAATGAGCAATCTTTCCCCCCCCCCCATTTTTGGTAGCCCGTTGTTCTCATTGTATTGTTCCCATTAGCATGCAATATTTAACAATTTCAAAGAAGCCAGGCATAGCTGAAAAGAAATGGAAGTACAAATTCCTTCCATATGTGAAGACATTTCTCAAAGATGGTCATCACCTGGCAGTACAAATAAAAAACAAAAATGCACTAGAGCAGTAGTATTAAACTGATGGATCATTTACATCAATTAAACCTATTTCGATCAATTTGAAAAAGTGACATGCCCCCAATTAATCAGACAGCAGATTTCCTTTTCCAAAAGTATTATTTCTAATAATAACTTCTGATGGCCTGTATCATCTTAAAAGAATCAGCCCTCCTCTTCTCCCACACAGTATGGAAGGCCTCTTCTATTATGATGCCTGCTGCTGCCCATGTGTGCATCGTCTACTTTTTCATCTTCTGGATCATTGTCTTATTCATATGCAAATGCATGCTTTCAAACAGCATGAAACAGCAGTTGTGGCTGGTCATTTCATTTTAGTGTTTATTTTTTTCTATTTTTGTATAATTAAAGAAATTCGTGCCAGCTTTGTTCTCCTAGTAGCTGGAAATCTTTTCGTTAAAGTTTCAAATATTATACAATCTATGGCCTATGAGAGAGGGGGATTTCTTATTATTATGTTACGCATTTTGGGGGGTTTTTTTGGTTTTTTTAAAGTAATATTTATTAAAGTTTTAAGGGTTACAAAAAGAAGAAAAAAGAAGACACCAAATTAAGCAAAAACAAAACAACACATCACAATAAGGAAAAAGGAAAAAATAGAAACAATTAAAAACACATTCCCATAACTTATCTTTCATTTGCTTGTTTCCTTGACCTCCTCACACCTCCCTTTTTTGTATTCTAGTTCGGTTAGCTATTTCAGCAAATCCTTTCCATCTTTCCCAGTTTTTGTCCTGTAATTTATCTTGATATAATCTAACTTTACTTTCCCTCCTTTCACCAATTAACAGTCTATTTTTACTTAATCCTTTATAACATTTCTGCTAAAACCACATAACTTCATTCCAACATCCTTCTAACATTAATTAATTTTACAATGTTTCTGTAAATAATCTTTAAATTTCTTCCAATCTTCCTCCACCGACTCTTCTCCCTGGTCTTGGATTCTGCCAGTCATTTCCGCCAATTCCATGTAGTCCATCAACTTCATCTGCCATTCTTCCCAGGTGGGTAGATCTTGTGTCTTCCAGTACTTTGCAATAAGTATTCTTGCTGCTGTTGTAGCATACATAAAGAAAGTTCTATCCTTCTTTGGCACCAATTGGCCGACGATGCCCAGGAGAAAGGCCTCTGGTTTCTTCAGAAAGGTATATTTCGTTAAAGTTTCAAATATTATACAATCTATGGCCTATGAGAGAGGGGGCTTTCTTATTATGTTATGCATTTTTGTGTTTTTGTACTGTAAACTGCCCTGCGTCCTATAAATGCCTGTGGAAGTTACTTCCAAGTTAGTGCTTATAGAGGTTTAACAATGTAGCACTAGTTTTTTCAAAATGCAAGATGTACGAATCCGCTAGGAATAAGCCTAGCGAATTGTCTAGGACTTTGGGTGCTCATGTTGCAGTGTGATCTTCAGATATTGAACAATAAAATGAGAGTGCAGATGAGTCGTTACTGGAAGACGGCATGAAGGCATCCCCTGAAACAAAATGCTTATAAGAGAATCATTTTGACAATGGGCAGAGCATACTTCAGTGGAATAGCACATTCTATGCAGGCAGGAAGCCCCAGACTCAAACCCTCGAACAAATAAATGATCTCTAAAAGCCAGTCTGAGAGTAACTACCTGTTCAAGTAGACCGTTCTAGGTTTGGTTCAGCATGAACCAAATCAATAAGCTCATATTCATCTGCCAGTCTTCTGAAAGGCAGAGAGATCAGGCAGTATGGGGGACAGCAGGAGAGGGGCGCAGTGGAGAACTTAAATTGGTGAAAGTTACCTCCTCTGCTGTCAAATCCACTATCTGAAATTGTCCAAGCAATTGTATGCATGTATGAACCAGGTCAAAGTTTCGAGTAACCAACCAATCAGATCACATGATGAGTCTGTTATATGTGATTTAGCCTTTAATTGTGACATAATAATAGGGATCATTGAACATTAGTGGGGCTGATTTTGTGATAAAAATTATCTAAGGGCTTGCGGAACCTATCTTAATGGTAAATGGTAAAAACAGTTGGAGAAAATGATTATTCTTCCCAAGCAGAATAAATTGCCTTTGGAGGGGGGAAAAAATCAGGTAATTTCAACACCCATCTATTACAACATGGATCTTTGCTTCTACTGCTGTATTTAAAAGCACATCTTGTTGAGTGCCACACGGCCATTAAGGAATAAACTTTTCAATGATACACTTGCATGCTTTGTTTTGGTTGATAGCAAGATGATGTCAACTAGAAATGGCCATAATTCTCCTCAGGGAAGGCACCTTTCTATCAGGCGTCCATCTAACAAATTCTTCATTGGAAAGTTTCCCTATCAAGATGGCATGCAAGAGGCAGAACTGCTTTGAAAGTCAATGGTTCCTTTCAAAAAATATATATATGAGAGAAGCTCCATTTGCTTTGTGTGTGTGTGTGTGTGTGTGTGTGTGTGTGTGTGTGTTTAAGATGCAGGCTTCAGAACTGTCAGAGTTTTGCTATTATTGATAACGCCACCTTGAGACTGATGCCCAGAGGGAGGCCTGAGTTGAAATTATGATAGAGAACTTGAATTTAATTCTCTTGGTAGCAGGGAGGAACACAGCACAAAACAGAACGGCTGATTATTGAACAGGGGGGGGGGTTGTTCATCGTGCCTTACATTGCTAATCTGAAAGACACTTCCATATATGTATATTCATATACATAGATCATACCTTTCCGGTTCCTTTGCATTGCACCCTTTTCTGAAAAAAGAGGAAGCATACATTATTGTACATAATCCCCACAAAAGTTAAATGCCTTCCAGTACTGTAAGCATGAATATCTTCAAAGGTTAGTCTCTCCAAAATGATACACATTATTTTACAGATTTGAACAAATCTTCCTTAAATCACTCATGCTACTGAAATGGGGCAGATGGGCAGGGGCATGGAGGGACAAAGAGCAATACGTATGTTGAATGCCTCACCTGCAAAAGGTGCACCCAGCTTTGCAAAGCAACAGAGATGACTAGGAAGCAGAGGTCTTGCTACAGAAGCTGAGATGAACACAGAAGAGGCAGCACTCTGGGCCACAGGACCTTTAAAAGGGGAGGTGTGTCTTCTCCATCAGCTGATCTTTCGAACTAGGGGTGTTCCAACTCCCTCCCCTCCACTAGACATTTTGTTGGTCTTCTCAAAACTCTTCTGGCTCCCTGAAAGCTCCTCTAGATGCTTTGCTTGAGGAGACATCCCTTGAGTTGCTTGAATTTTGCTTGGACAATTTCAGATAGTGGATTTGACAGCAGAGGAGGCAACTTTCACCAATTCAAGTTCTCCACTGCGCCCCTCTCCTGCTGTCTCCCATCTGGAAATGTGGGACTTGAAGGACTCTTTGTAACAGTGTGGGACATGTCTTGAAGCACCACAAGAAGAGGAAATTTGCAAAAATTGTCCCTTCCATGGAACCTCTACAAGGGCAGTATTCAGACAAAATGTTATTCCATTTTCCCAAGGTTTCCTTACCTCATTAACTCTGTGTTTTATGTGATCTTTCATGGGACATAAAAGCCACTTCTGGAACTGAAGTTTAGCGCTCATTTCCTTATTAACTGCTTGCAGGGGAGGGGGAGAGTTTGTAACCCTGTTAACCCAGAAAAGTGTGGGAGTTTTGTACTGTAGTTGTCCCATTGCTTTCGTGGATTACAGCATTTAACAAAATCTGGGGTGGTATTCTGTCATAACGTTCTTTACTGCCATTTTCATGGCCGAATCATAAGGGAACAAAGCACACATGGACATCTAAGTTGGCAACATGTCCAAAGTTGTATCACACCACCAGAGCTGTAGCCTTTGCACCCCTGGCAGAACCATCCAAATTGCGCCCCCTAGCTACAAACAAATTAGCTCTTCTTTCTGTCTCTCCTGCAACCCCTCCCCCGCACCCATTCGATTCCTCACACACTTCAACTTGTTATGAATTCTTTTTTGTAATGAATTCTGATTGAAGGAGGACACCAACAAGATGGGGAAGGGTGACCTAGGTGATGGTATATAGGCGTCTCCCCACTTATGCACTAGTAACTTTCCAGGCCCCTGCATGGATAAGTGAAGTCGCATAAAATGGAGGGCACCCCACTATAATAGGGAGAAGGGCATCGGAGCCTACTCCTTGGGGCCAAGCAGTTCCTTCACCTCCCTAAAATATTTAAGGATCCCCCCCCCCCCCCGTTAATGGGCATTGCCATTCAAATAGTGTGCGTGCGCTCTGTTTTGTGGTCAATTATACAGGGCAGTGCTTACCTGCCCCCCCCCATATATTTTATTCAAGTTGGCACCCTTGGGGGAGAGTGTGCAAAAGGAGAGAGAGAGAGAGAGAGAGAGAGAGAGAGAGAGAGAGAGAGAAGTGACTTCAGAGTAGGCAGGCTTTGAAGTTGGCGAGCCAGTGTGGTGTAGTGGTTAAGAGTGGTGGACTCATAATCTGATGAACCGGGTTCGCTTCCCCGCTCCTCCATATGCAGCTGCTGGGTGACCTTGGGCTAGTCACACTTCTCTGAAGTCTCTCAGCCCCACTCACCTCACAGAGTGTTTGTTGTGGGGGAGGAAGGGAAAGGAGAATGTTAGCCGCTTTGAATGTTAGCCACTCCTTAGGGTGGTGATAAAGCAGGATATCAAATCCAAACTCCTCCTCCTCCTCCTCCTCCTCCCCCCTTCTTCTTCTTCTTCTTCTTCTTCTTCTTCTTCTTCTTCTTCTTCTTCTTCTTCTGTGCCTGGAGTGGCAGGGGCATGGGCAGTGAGGTGGGCGGGGCAGCGTCAGGGGCCAAGGCTGAGGACCTTCCCAGCCCCGACCCTGAGCAAGGTCTGGGAGAGGCAGAGCCAGCACCTCATGGCCAAAGGGATGGTGCGCTCAGGAGGGCCAAGGGGCGAGGGGGGCAGCTGAGAGCAGGTGCCACCCAGCATGCCCTCTTCCCCGCCCTGCCTGGGCTGCGGGTAGGGAGTGCTGGCTGGACAGGGCACCTGGCGGAGGGTCTCAGCAGCTGATTTAACACTCCCCACTTCATCTGCACCCCTGGTGGGAGCCCACCTCACCACCCCCTAGTGAGGGCCCTGCACACGATGCCCACTGGTATGAATTATATTTAGCAGAATATGGCAATATATCAATCAAAAAGCCACAGTTCCATAATGTAACAGGTAATGCAGTGTATAAGGAACATTAGAAGGCAGGAAATCTAATAGAATAATCAGCACATCTGAATGCACAATAGATTGAAGGCCTTTCCATGAATTGAGGAATTTCTTCTACCTATGGAAAAGGACCTTAGAAGGAAATCTATGGATTCCACCATTGTGCATTCATCATAGTAGCTGGAAGTTCAACATGTGGGTCTAGCATTTTAGATCCTGGTAAAATCTGCAAAACTTAAATTTAGAATTGAATAAGCTAAATTAGTTCGAGGTATATCATCTGCTACCCTTTCATTTACAAGGGAACAACAATAGCTTACAGATGCTAGTGCAAAGCTCTGTACAGGATGTGTTTTCTTTTTGAAGCAAAAGTAATTACCCACACATAATTTTCTTATTAAGCGTGCACTAATTTTCTGACATTTCTAGGAGCTGAAGAGCCTGCCACCATATTCTGTTGGGCTGAAATCAAAAGTAAGCACCATTTACAAATCTGGAGTCTGTTTAATATATGTCAAATTGCACAATTTAACTGCAATAAAAAGTCTTACCCTCGCTTCCCAGTAATTGCAATAATTTAGAAGTCTGAAAGCGTTCAAACAGAAAACAGTTGGCTTGTGGGAGGAAAGGGTTGTTGTCTTGTCTTTGGTTGTTTGTTTTGCATATTTGTTTGTAGAATAAAAAGAGCTGCAGAGACATTAAAAAATTAGCAATAGGGGAAAAAACTTTCTGTCTCTTTAGGGGCGGGGATGTTGGTTAGAGCATCCTAACTGGATTTTCCATTGTTATTTTGTTTTCCATTACTGTACAACAGTCTCCCCCAACCAGGTGCCCTCCACATGGTTTGAGCTACAACTTATATCATCCTCAACCATTGGCCATGCTGGCTGGGACTTATGTACTTTGTAGTCCAAAACATTTACCCCATTTGGTGCAGGGTAACAGCTGTGCCAATGATATGAGCAATTAGATGGGGACAATGGGAGATGAGCTCATTGCAGACGCAATGCAGGTGGTTGGGGCATCTCTGTGAGCAAGGAAATGGAAGCAGGACCAGGGACAGCTTCAGGTTTGAAAGGGATGTGGGCAAAGAGTCCTCTGGGGGACCCCCTTCTTTACCATGCTTACCCAGCTGTGGTGGCAATAATAATAATAATAATAATAATAATAATAATAATAATAATTTATTATTTATACCCCACCCATCTGGCTGGGCTTCCCCAGCCATTCTGGGCGGCTTCCAACAGAATATTAAAATACAATAACCTATTAAACATTAAAAACTTCCCTAAACAGGCCTGCCTTCAGATGTCTTCTAAAAGTCTGGTAGTTGTTTTTCTCTTTGACATCTGGAGGGCGTTCCACAGGGCGGGTGCCACTACCAAGAAGGCCCTCTGCCTGGTTTCCTGTAACTTGGCTTCCTGCAGCGAAGGAACTGCCAGAAGGCCCTCGGCACTGGACCTCAGTGTCCAGGCAGAATGGTGGGGGTGGAGATGCTCCTTCAGGTATACTGGACCAAGGCCATTTAGGGCAAGACCCCAAGCAGAGCTGGACAGCTGAGTCTAGTTGCTCTTTCAGTTTCTCACAGTGCCTCATGGAGCCCTTATCAGGGGCATTGTGAGAAACTAAAAGCACGACTAGATCCAGCTGCCTGGTGCTGCCTGATGGGCAGAGTCTAAAGGGGCTGGGGCAGGCATCAACAATGGGCCCGGGCAGCTGCCTAAGGATGCCAAGTTCAGATGCCAGCCCTGACCAAGTTGGTATACCTGAAGAAGCATCTCCACCCCCATCGTTCAGCACGGACACTGAGATCCAGCGCCGAGGGCCTTCTGGTGGTTCCCTCATTGCGAGAAGTAAGGTTACAGGGAACCAGGCAAAGGGCCTTCTCGGTAGTGGCGCCTGCCCTGTGGAATGCCCTCCCAGCAGATTTCAAGACAATAAACAACTATTTTACTTTTAAAAGAACAACTGAAGGCAGCCCTCTTTAGGGAAGTTTTTAATGTCTAATGCTGTATTGTTTTTAATATTCAGTTGGAAGCCGCCCAGAGTGCTGGGGAAACCCAGCCAGATGGGCGGGGTATAAATATTTATTTATTTATTTATTTATTTATTTATTTATTTATTTATTTATATTATTATTAGTGGGCAAGGAGAGATAGGAAGTGGGTGTGGCTTGTGGACCACTGACCACTAATAAAAAACAGAGGAAGGGAGAGGTCAAGGAAGAAGCCACTGTAGTTCTGCCTTGAACTAAAAGGCAAGTCAAAGGACAAAGGGTGTTCAGTGGATTTCTTTCCTGCATTTGGGGTTGCAAAGATGTGTTGTGGAAACCAGAGACACAGACAATAGCTGCCCCAATAGCTATCAGCATATTTAATATTAATGGTTTCCATCAATTGCTTGGCAGTTTTTCCACATAAAATGCATGCAAAGTGGTAATGATGATGACGATTTGGAGTTTACCAAACTGTAGGAGGGTTATTCGGCAGGGGTACAGGGAGGACCTCAAAATCTCATATTTGGGCAGAATTCAACTTCCTGAGAATGTCATCCTCCCTTTTGTTTTTAAAAGGGAAGATTCTAGACCTCCTGGCAGGATTTATATACACTTAATCACCAATACCTCTAGGCAGTTTACATAAAACAATACACATTATGAATAACAATAAAATCAGTTTTTAAAAACTTGAAAGTGTGAGGGCAATGCCTACTGAAATCTTAGAAGCCAGGGGTGTTAATTTAGTAAGATTTCCAATAGGAAACCAAACTGGAATAAATCAAGGGATGGCAATTGTGTAATTAAGATACTGTAGATTACGGAATTCATATTTTCTTGGTTCATAATTTGGTTTTTCTGGACATGAGATTTTGGTTTTTAAAAAGAAATGAGTGCACACGATCCTGGTAATCAATAACTAGCACAGAGTTAAGTAACCTAATCTAAGCTAAAATATGCAAATGACAAGCAAGCATTTAGTTAACAAGAAAATCCTGCTTGCAGCACATTGACACTGCATTCTTCCCTCTGTAACACATCTGCATTAATCTTTGGGCAAGTAATAAATATGTTGTATACCAACAATATAAAATAATGCAATTGTGCCATTAATCTTCTAAATGAGGTGTTTGTGTGACACAGCTCCCACCGTATTAGCCTATCAAAGTTTCAAAATAAGGGCACAGTTGCTGCAACATTTCTTTTCACATGGACTCCTAAAAGTGATTGTACAAGCCATTTTCAAGTTCACTGCTTTACCCCATGGAACTTAGTGGAAACTGTTTAGAAATAAGGCTGTTAATCTGGGCCAGTTGCCAGAATATTGTGTTTAAAAACCATTAATTCTGCCAAGTGCTGCAGATTCTGTTTCTTATAGAGAGGTTGGGCATAGGGGATAAGGATAATAATAAATGGTTGAAATTAAATATGAATAATCTTCAAGTGGGATGCAGGTGGCGCTGTGGGTAAAACCTCAGTGCCTAGGACTTGCCGATCGTATGGTCGACAGTTCGAATCCCCACGGCGGGGTGAGCTCCCGTCTTTCGGTCCCAGCTCCTGCCCACCTAGCAGTTCGAAAGCACCCCTAAGTGCAAGTAGATAAATAGGTACCGCTTTATAGCGGGAAGGTAAACGGCGTTTCCTTGTGCTGCGCTGGTGCTGGCTCGCCAGAGCAGCTTCGTCACACTGGCCATGTGACCGAAAGTGTCTCCGGACAGCGCTGGCCCCCGGCCTCTTAAGCGAGATGAACGCACAACCCTAGAGTCGGACACAACTGGCCCGTACGGGCAGGGGTACCTTTACCTTTAATCTTCAAGTACTTATATTATTAATTCACTTTTTTTGAGATGTAACAGTCCAATCAAATAACTTGTATACCAAATCATCTAGTTCATAACAAATTCTGTCCTTCTCTTTCCCAACTCACCCAACCCTTTCTTAACAAACTGTGGTCCCAGTGTTTTGAGTTTGCTTCAATAAAATAAATAATAATAATAATAATAATAATAATAATAATAATAATAATAATAATGTTGTCACTTATACCCCACCCATCTGGCTGGGTTTCCCCAGCCACTCTGGACAGCTTACAGCATATATAAAAACATAATAAAAACCTTTGGTTCCTCCATGCATATTCATCATTTGATGTTTGCAGAATCAGCACATGCATGTACTCACTTCATTTTTCTTTGCCTGATCACTTGCTTCTAAGTAAACTATGCAAACTGACTCCATTGGAAAGCATTGCATTTGACATGTTGTGACGTTTTCTCTCTAATGTGGCCAATCTCCAGCACATTCACACGTGCCCATCGCAGTTGCCAACAGGGAACAGGTGTGCGCTCACACAGCCAAACAGAGCAGGATCTAACCCCCACTCATTGGCTGTTGGTTGGGGGTTAAGTCCTGCTTACTTTGGCTGCAAGTGCCTCTCCCCAACAGGAAACAGGTGCACACAGCCAAACTGAGCAGGATTTAACCACTCCTTTTCAGCTGTTGAATCAGGAATTAAACGCCAATGCTTTGGTTGTAGCCAATGTAAATTGAAGCCTTTCCCCCTGCCCATTAGCTGATGTTGCAAGGGATATCAACTGATTGACTGGTGGGTGTGGTGAGAGGAAAATGGCCTCATGGGATAAATTGTAGCCCTTGGAGTGCAGAGACTGGCCTGTAAGCCAGAGATTCTCCGACCCTGATTTCAAGGATGAGTGTTCAACATAGACTTCTTCCTGGCATACTACTTATCTACATGCAGAAGGTTTTCACCACCTGTGTGAGAGCGTTAAATGACCTTTCACATGTAGTTTGGTGTGGTAAGGTAAAGGGACCACTGACCATTAGGTCCAGTCGTGGCCGACTCTGGGGTTACGGCGCTCATCTCGCTTTATTGGCCAAGGGAGCTGGCGTACAGCTTCCGGGTCATGTGGCCAGCATGACTAAGCCGCTTCTGGCAAACCAGAGCAGCGCACAGAAACACCGTTTACCTTCCCGCCGGAGCTGTACCTATTTATCTACTTGCACTTTGACGTGCTTTCGAACTGCTAGGTTGGCAGGAGCAGGGACCCCATCGTGGGGATTTGAACCGCCGACCTTCTGATCGGCAAGCCCTAGGCTCTGTGGTTTAACCCACAGCGCCACCCGTGTCCCAGATGTGGTACACTGCAGAAAAACCTTTGCCACTTGATTCATCTGCATGTGTTAACTGGCCCAGAGAGACAAAACTTGAAGTGTTCATGTGGTTCTGAAAAGAGCCTGTGTACTTTGGCTGCTGACCAAACCATCATAATCAGCTGTATTATACACACACACCCCATTTCCTACTCTAATGTTACGTACTGTCATGTTTGCTATCCCATTGTGATAAGAGCTTTATTGTTGTACATATAATCAGTCTTTTGTTTGTGTTAGGATTTGGAAAGTTCCCATTTAAGTAAAAAGCGTTGATGAAGGTTAGCATTTAAAAACTGTATTGCTCCTTCTTCAAACAGCAGCAACCAGCGCATTGATTTAGCCAGAGAAACAGAATGCTTCTCCTGAGCAAATATTGTGCCTCATTTGACCTTGGCAGCAGAGACTAACCTAGAGTGGAAAATGTGAGATTTAAGACAATAAATATTTACTGTAGCTCCTTTAAATCTTTTGGTAAACCATCAACACTGACAACAACTTCAGCCTGACGTTTAAACTTGTCGCATCTGTAAATTAGGGCTTACATAATCGTACTGTAAATGGAAAGTTTTGTTATTATACAAAGCAAGCCTGCAACTAATTGTCTCCTTGCTGTATCTTCTCATGCCCTTTTCTTTTTAATTAAAATGTCATTCGTCAGGACTTGATCAGGCGCCAGGGCTCAGCATTAGGCCTGTCACCTCCAGCCACTGGCATTTCTTCCTCATTCCTTATGACCCCACAATATTTGCTTCTGATCATGAGTTCATTGCTGGATTAAGGAGTGCTCTGGGGAACACCCCATATAATGTTGTAACTATCACAGGCCCCATCTGTGGAATAGCTCAGAAGCTTATTGCTAGCATGAGATTAATTGTCCCACTGCATATTTCCAGACCATAACGCATAAGGAATTTTATTCTCCTAATCCAGCGATCTATTCCAGGTGTGCGAGAGAGAGCTCTCTGAGAACAACACCACAGTTCATGGGAAGGCCCAGATTTCTGTGTCTCAGAAGCCAAAATCTCCAGAGGAAGGTCAGGAAGCAAGAGGGCAGGGCCATCCTTCGAGTTTTGAATCATCTTTCCCCTAAACAATGACCCAAGGGTTGCACAAAGTTGTACTGAAAGTGCCAAAAAAATTGCATTTTCATAGAGATACAAATAAACTAGAGAATCCCTATTTTAACACCCTGATACTCACCATCAAGAGTTAATATCTCAGCATGACCACTGGCTAAACTACTCCATTATTATTCAGTACTCTTCCCTGCCTTTTGCTTGCCTACAACACTGACTTGACAATAACTGTCCTGAACTCATTTAGAAACTCGTTTATTTATGATATGTGAGGAAAAAGTCTGTCCATCATGCATTATCAACAGCACAAAAGGCACACACTCAGATTCAGTGTACTAAACTGGTTACTTGGTGTTCCAATGTTCCGATGTGTGCATTGACATGAGGTGAGCTTGAAAGCTAGAGTCCGCTTTAAGCTATGTGACCCAAGAGAAGGTGGTGAAACCGGAAGAATGGAAAATCAAGCAACTCACATGAAACTGCTCCTAAATCTCTTCCAAAAGATGAATTAAAGGCTGTGTCCACACATGGGTTGCTGTTTCCATGTGCACATTTGTGTGCCTTCATCAGCATATAAGGTGCTTTCAGTATTACACTTCCAAAAACCACATTGATGTTTCCGATTCAAAAAAAGTGGGCAGTATTGTGTATTGTTCTTCCCTCTCCTTAGTTAGTATGTCCTCATCTTCCATGTTATGGAATCCTGAGGTCCAGTTGTGGTCATGCATGCAGACATTTGTTTACATGTGCAACACCTTTTTTAAAAAAAAATTAAATACAAGTTATCCGATATACCAGATTTGCACAAAAGTACAGTAAAAAGACAAAACGAAAAAGTGTTTTGTTCCAAGACAGGGAAAGATTTGTAGTTGCTGATGCTTCCTTTCCTCCCCTTTTCCTTTCCCATTTCTTATACCTGCAGTGCAGGGACAATTTTTATATTTACTTTTTAATACAGCTGCCTGGTACAAATAGCCCAAACATCCCCTCCTCAGCAAACAGTGGCAAAGGGCAGACTACATCCTTTCCTTTGGGCTGATGGAAACAAAATGGAAGTACAGCAGTACCTCGGGTTACATACGCTTCAGGTTACATATGATTCAGGTTACAGACTCCGCTAACCCAGAAATAGTACCTCGGGTTAAGAACTTTGCTTCAGGATGAGAACAGAAATCGTGCTCTAGCGGCGTGGCGGCAGCAGGAGGCCCCATTAGCTAAAGTGGTGCTTCAGGTTAAGAACAGTTTCAGATTAAGAACGGACCTCTGGAAGGAATTAAGTATGTAACCAGAGGTACCACTGTAGTGGGATGTGGGGATAGATAGCACCCAGTGAAACATCACATGTTATTATATCGCATTTTCTTCCCTTATCAGATCATTCACAGGTCAGGAAAAATAGAATTTTGTAGGGGGGAGTGCAGACTGCCTCTTGGATAAATAAGATTTTGTAAGGACAATGCTCAAAAACAAAAACAGTCACACCTATTGAGTAGGGATTTAAATGTGAATCTACCAAACTCATACTTTCTGAAACCATAGGAGAACCAAAACACGGCTGTCCTTCAAAATTCGCAGTTACCCGAATTTTACCCGAAATCTTCGAATCTGAAGAAGTGTGCGTGCACATGAAAGCTTAGACCCAGAACAAACGTAGGTGATCTCTAAGGTGCTACTGGACCATTTTACTTTTTTATTTATTTCGACTGTGTCAGACCAACACGGCTACCTACCTGAGCCTGAATTTTATGATGCAGTTCGCCAAACAATGTTTACAAAAATGCATACATAAAGGAAAATGCATTTTTAAAATGAATATATTTCTGAACATAACATAAAGCTGCATTATACTAGGAGGAAATTGTTTGCAAAGTATGTGTCTTAATCAAAACTGCATATAAAAATGTGTTTATTAGGAGAAAACCACAATAAATTGCGGGTGAATTTTCATGAGGGTTGTTTTTTTTTAAAAAAAAATGCTAATTGCAGCAGAAATGCGGAGAACTGAATTTAAGAAAAATGAGAAATTTAGAAATTGGAAATTGACAGATCCTTCCATTCCTATACACAAGCAGGTTCAAATCCACTTAAACTCCAGTGTGGACGATTCCAAAGACACTGATTCAACAGTGATGGGGATGTTTCCAGTACAGAAGGACAATTGGAGCATGTAGAATTGGAATTGTATGTGGAATCAAACTTTGATTAAGGTTCTGCTCTTGACTCCACTTCCTTGCCAATCATATCAATACCTGAGTTATCACATGTTGTCAACCTATTTGTTGATCTACTAGGCTTTCACCCCCATCCCTATCAGGCATCACCCCCCCCCCCCTTGTCCCACCTCCTTAAGATCAAGAGATGTGGCAAAGAGGCGGAGCTAGCTGCTCCGGCCCCCAGAGCACCACACATGCTGTGCACCCAGGGGTGGGGCGAGAGTCCCAGGGGGCAGGGGGAGATGTCACCCCCTTTCAGGGATGACACTTGGGGCGGACTGCACCAACCACACCCCCCTTCCTCCACCAGTGTTGTGGCAACCCTAAGAAGGAGCAACAACATGATTGCACTACAAGCCAAAATTAAAAATTTCTTCTGAAAATGGGTTTCACATCTTCTTTGAACTGGAGAAAATTTCACTGAGTACTCTATTGTGATGCATACTAGCTTTCATTCTGCATTATTTGTGGCCTAACAAAGTAACTTTCTAATAATAGTTATGGTCCTCTTTGCATTCATGTAAGTTAAACTGATGACAAGGGCAAAAAAAGGGGAAAGGATGATGTTCCAAGGAATACAGTAGCTATAAATCTCCAGACAGACACACACACACACACACACACACACACACAAATAGCTCCCAACTGTGGTGGCTGCCTGCCATCTTTAATTACCCAAACTGTGTGATGCCCCACTTGGGCATAACAGTTTGGGTAGCTTAAGATGGTGTACACAGGCACTGTGAACAGGAGCTGAGCTAGGCTGTCATTCAAAGGTGTACCCACTATCAAAAGCAGTGAAGGGCTGAACCAGAAAAATATCTTTCAAGCCCCTGAGGATATCATCCAGTAGTTGTGCTGGCAGAGTACAGTTGTCAGATCTGTATTTTGGGTCTTGGGGAAAGATGTTTTTGCCCTCCCACAACCAGACATTACTTTTAATCCCAAAATTAACACAGGCAAACATTCTCTGCATGTTTGGTAATAGCAGGTGAAGTTCAGAGACACTCTGTTGACGGAGGGCACTTTGAAGAAGAAGAAGAGTTTGGATTTGATATCCCGCTTTATCACTCCCCTTCAGGAGTCTCAAAGCGGCTAACATTCTCCTTTCCCTTCCTCCCCCACAACAAACACTCTGTGAGGTGAGTGGGGCTGAGAGACTTCAGAGAAGTGTGACTGGCCCAAGGTCACCCAGCAGCTGCATGTGGAGGAGCGGGTAAGCGAACCTGGTTACCCAGGATTACGAGTCCACCGCTCTTAACCACTACACCACACTGGCTCAGTGAGGTCTCCCTTACCTTCTCGGTGTCATTCAATTTCTGGAATCCAATATGGGGGAAAGCTGCAGTTAAAGCTCCAGCATGGTGGGGGACCTTCTCCAGAAGAGAGATAAGAACAATTATTTTCCCCTTTGAATGTTTGAAAGATCTGCAGCAATGACACACGCCAGGCCTATAATCGACTCAAATGCTGGTCAATTACGTGCATTTGGTATGCTTTAGGCTCCGTTGCTTTATTCTCTGTCTACATTCCAGCAGAGTTATTAGTCAAAGTAATTGTTTATTTTTGCCCCCAGAAAAACAAACTGTAAAGCACTCAACGCTGGAGCTTGCTAAACCATCCCTTTGTTTTGTTTGACTTGCAAAGTACTTTATGCTATGAAAAATTGTTCTATAATGGATGAGGAATCTGCTCAAAAATTGTGCCCCACACAACTTTAATTTGTTGGCACGATGAGAACTACCACGGAACAAGACCACCAAGAGAGCTCTAAAGGGTTGGCGAAATAAAGGCATCTTACCCACAATGTTGGTTGTGGCATTTGTGTTGTGCTCTGAATACCTTTTTGCCTGGTCTAGCTCTGTGAAGGAAAGACCTGAACCATTTTAGGCGGAGCCAGCTAGCAAGTTGCTGATCCAAAAAGTAAAACTGGGTTCTGTACTGGAGTCTGGAAAATGAGTGTACCCTGGATGCTGCCAGGTTATTCCTTTGACTAAGCTGGATTGTGATCCTGGAAAGGATCTGGCTGTCTGGCTGTCTGAACAGTAAGCTCTCCATCCTGCTCCTTCCCCATGTTTTCTGTCTCCCCACCACCTCCTGCCCACTATTTTTATATTTAGCATTCTGTGGCACTGTGGGTTAAACCACAGAGCCTAGGGTTTGCTGATCAGAAGGTCGGCAGTTCAAATCCCCACGATGGGGGGAGCTCCTGTTGCTTGGTCCCAGCTCCTGCCCACCTAGCAGTTCGAAAGCACATCAAAGTGCAAGTAGATAAATAGGTACCACTCCGGCGGGAAGGTAAACAGCGTTTCCGTACGCTGTTCTGGTTCACCAGAAGCAGCTTAGTCATGCTGGCCACATGACCCGGAGGCTGTCTGCAGAGAAATGTCGTCTCCCTCAGCCTATATAGCGAGATGAGTGTGCAACCCCAGAGTCGTCCGCGACTGGACCTAACGGTCAGGGGTCCCTTTACCTTTACCTTTACCTTTATGCATTGAGAATTCTCAATGGGCTGCTTTGGGGGTTCTCCTGACCTCAGAAGTTTGGTTGATTAAATTTCCTTGTAGCTCTGAAAACCCTGGTACCTTCCTGATCTGCATGGGTAGTAAAGGTAAAGAAAGAAAAGGAAAGAAGGAAAGGAAGGAAGGAAGGAAGGAAGGAAGGAAGGAAGGAAGGAAGGTAAAGGACCCCTGGACGGTTAGGTCCAGTCAAAGGCACTACATAGGGATCAGTAGGCAGAGAATGAGTCCTTTATTGGTATATAGGATGTTTCAGTAATCACTGAGATGTATGGTAGATTAGTATTATCATTCCTATCTGGGCTTTATTTCAGCCAAAACCCACCAGAACTCAGTTCTGGCACCTCTCAGGTGGGTGCCACTGCCATTACAAGAGAGTAAGGGAAGTGTTCATAGTGAGTTCCGGCACCTCTTTTTCTAGAAAAGTAGAACTGATTTGCTTACTGCAAGTTTGCTAAGAAGGGCTGTTGTTTGATGGCTCACTAGAAGTCGCCTTAAGGTACAATTTCAAGCAGCGCCCTTCTGGTTTACTTTCCTAACCATTCTCCTGCACTAGCACTCCCAGTGAATTGTGCCGTAAAACTGGTGCCGCTCATCTTCCTGGTGGCTCATGACCCCAAATTAGGGCATGGTGTAAAGTGCAGGGCAATATGGGGGCAACCCTATGGCAAGATCCACTAGGGTCAACAGTTTAGGTTGCAGTGGATCTCTTGCTCAACCTGTGCTGCGTCAATCTCCATCTCAAACCTTTATTGGCAGATGGACAAGATTCCAAAAGGTTCAGGGCAATGAAATCTCTCATTGGAGCAGGGACAGAGCAACGGGAGCTCACCCCGTCGCGGGGATTCGAACCGCCAACCTTCTGATCGGCAAGCCCTAGGCTCTGTGGTTTAACCCACAGCGCCACCCACGTCCACAGTGCCACCCGCGTCTGGTGTAACTTTACAGCTGCCTAGATTACACCGGCTGGCTTTACACCAGCTGCTTCTGCATAGGAAGGAGAATAAAATATCATCTTGGCTACAGGATAGCACCAGAGTTGTTGGTTTATTTCAATTGACTGGTTCTAATTATCTCTCTTGTTGCTGGTATTTGTACAATGTACCTGAACTTGTTTCTAATTTGTAACTGCTCTGGCAGGTAAGAAATATTTTTAATAATTAGATAAATGATTCCGACTTCTCCTTTACATGCAAAACCCCAGGTTCAGTCTGTAGTTAAAATGTTCTCACACTAGCCAGACCTGGGCAGACCTGGGCCTGGGACCCCAGAGAGCTGCCAAGATTGGTTTGGATGGACCAGTGATACGATAAGGTGACTTCGTGGGTTCTCGAGAATCTCAGCTTTATTTTTTAGAACAAGTTGTTTGACCCTTTAATGTCAAAGATAGCCTTGAAAAGAAGTGTTTGGGCAAAACCCTGTTGAAACATCAGATGTCAGAGAGGGACGGAAGGGTCATATTTCCAGTGGATTTCAGGCAAAAGCAGAGTTAATTATGCAAAATAGTTTTAAAAAATGTGGAAGAATGATTTGCTGAATTCAGAATTATGCAACTTTGCTCTATTTTTCATAATTAATAGATAGGTCACTTTATTTTAGTGCAGAAGTCCGATTACCTGGGTGCATAATTTGAATATGATTAGCAATGTCATAACACCACCCATCACTGCTGAATTAAACTACTATAGAAAGGCAGGGCAAAATTAGGGTTTTTGCCACAATCCTCCCAGAAGTGTGAAGCGATCAAATACTTCCCTCTGCTTAGTTAAAATTCTGCTCAGTCACTGTCCTTTCAACCCCTCGACTCAACTGTTTGAGCATGCTTGGCAGGTACTATGACAAAGAAAACCCTGACAAAATTTCAATAAAAAATGACTGAATTATAAAGAAGATAAAGGAATAAAGTTGTACCTTGTGATATATATATTTGAATGGAGACGGAACAGGTTTCCCATTTGTATCGCTCAAATTGCTTTGAGATATATCCAGAGGGGAAGATCATCTATCTGTGGGTTTTTTTATTTTATTTGGAAAAATAGAGAAAGCCGACTATATTTGAAACCTTTGCTTCAAGATTTGTCAAACACAGCACCATAATCTGTAATATTTAGAAAGAAACGATGAAGGGCATTTTGTGAAAGACCAGAATAGTGTAATGGGAGATTCTCTCCCAGAGCAAGTAACGTCCATTATGGGCCCCAGACCAGTTCAGAATTGCAGCAGGGGAAAGGGTTAAAGTCCCCTCTTCCATATCCTGGCCCCAATACAAAAAGGGTACATCTGCAGCTACTATTTACGAACAACAACAACTACGACATTACTATTATTGGATCTAAGGCAACGCACAAATATTAAAATCCAAGTAAACTTCACAATCATTGACAACCAAACTAAAACCACAGTATCCAGTCCCAAAACTCAAAACATAACAATATGTATTATAAAATGCAGTACATATCTGAATTTATAATCTTGCCCTCAATGCCCCATGTGGAAAAAACAAACATCTTCAATTAATGTATTAGTGAGGAAGACAAACCAAATCTCCAATGGGAGAGAGTTCCACAGCTGGGGGACCACCACAGAAAAACCCCACGTCACCACATGGCAGACAATATGCAATGGTGGAAATGTGTGGTTTTTTAATCATCACACACTTAATAATTTGGGGAATAATGTCACATTCATGTTCGCCCGAAGAGAATGAGATGGGAAGTTCTCATTGATTCACTCATTTTTAAATACATCATAAATATAATTGGACTAATAAGGTCAGGTTCCACCCAAAAACAAAAAACCGATAGCAATATCCCAAAGTTGCATGCATCTGACTGCATATGGACTAGAAGATTTGCCAAGCAATGCGCTCTCTCTCTCTCTAGTTAGAACAAGATGATACTGAAGTGAATGACTGCATGGCAGACGGTAGCCCCATAAATTGTGTTTATGTGTCACTCTTTCTTCATTAATCTGCAGTGTGTGAGTGTGTGTGTGGTGCACATATACACATACAAATGAGATAGTTATATTGGATAACAAGTATTAGCATAATAAGAAAAAGCAGATCTCAAGGCAGGAACTGGTCTTTTGAACCAGTGTGTGTGAGAGAGTTTAATCAATCCCATCTGACTTGAATCCTGAACATCTGTAATGAAGAATACTTTTATGTCTGGCTACTATTGATCAAAAAAAAAATCAAGAATAAGATTTATGTTTTGAGAACAGAGTGGGACGAGGGAATGGTTGACACAGAAAAAAAGCGACCCTCTTATTTCCATTAGCAGAAATATATTTACACTGGGAGTGCTTCTTTTCTCGGCGCTCATTAAAGATATCAGAAACCAGCCAGAGTCACACAGTATTTCTGCCCAGGTTTTGCAGATGTCAGAGTTGCTTCTGTGTATGCATATTTGGATCCTGTAATGCACAAAATGGCAGTGGTGGGATGGGAGCCTCTGGGGGAGAGTAACTAAGCCATGTCATAAAGTAGAAAGGTGGGTTGCCATTGCCTGAGCTGCTCTGAACCTGGAGAGGAACAGTGCAGAGCAAAGCAGTCTGAGACCCTGGCAAGGAGGAGGCAGGACTCTGAGAAAGCAGAAGGCCAAAAGATGTTTGGGTTCCTGGGAAAGAAGATTTGTAAGGAGTGGTGCCCTGGAGGAATGGGGAGAAAGGAGATGTCAGGATGTGCTTCTAAAAGCCCTGGAGATGAAATTGAGGTCAAAATGCACCAAATAGGAGGAGCTGGAATAGTGTAATGGCCAAGAAAGTCCATTCATTCAACCTTTTGTTGTTGTTTAGTCGTGTCCGATTCTTCATGACCCCATGGATCAGAGCACGCCAGGCACTCCTGTCCTCCACTGCCTCCCACAGTTTGATCAAACTCATGCTGGTAGCTTCAAGAACACTGTCCAGCCATCTCGTCCTCTGTCGTCCCCTTCTCCTTGTGCCCTCCATCTTTCCCAACATCAGGGTCTTTTCCAGGGAGTCTTCTCTTCTCACGAGGTGGCCAAAGTATTGGAGCCTCGGCTTCAGGATTTGTCCTTCCAGTGAGCACTCAGGGCTGATTTCCTTCACAATGGAGAGGTTGGATCTTCTTGCAGTCCATGGGACTCTCAAGAGTCTCCTCCAGCACCAGAATTCAAAAGCATCCATTCATTCAACCTAGGTGGCCTTTAACAAGCTGCTATTGCCTCAAACTCACTTCCCTATTTGCAGTGTGGGAGAAGGTGATAATAGTGCTCTACCTCTCAAGGAGGGATGCGGGTGGCGCTGTGGTCTAAACCACAGAGCCTAGGTCTTGCTGATCAGAAGGTCGGTGGTTCGAATCCCTGCGACGGGGTGAGCTCCCGTTGCTCGGTCCCTGCTCCTGCCAACCTAGCAGTTCGAAAGCACGTCAAAGTGCAAGTAGATAAATAGGTACCGCTCCGGCGGGAAGGTAAACGGCGTTTTCATGCACTGCTCTGGTTTCGCCAGAAGCAACTTAGTCTTGCTGGCCACATGACCCGGAAGCTGTCTGTGGACAAAAGCCGGTTCCCTCGGCCTATACCTTTATCTCTCAAGGATCCACTGAAACGGTTACTCATATAACATCAGGATGTGCTTTGAATACGCCACAGATGTACAGTGGTCCTGCGGGTTAAGAACTTAATTTGTTCTGGAGGTCCGTTCTTAACCTGAAACTGTTCTTAACCTGAGGTACCACTTTAGTTAATGGGGCCTCCTGCTGCCGCCACCACACAATTACTGCTGTCATCCTGAAGCAAAGTTCTTAACACAAGGTAGTATTTCTGGGTCAGCGGAGTCTGTAACCTGAGAATTTTTGCTATCCTCAAAATCCTTTTGGCTTCCACTAAAACTGCTCAGACACACATGGGGAAATATTTCTCAGTGAGAAGTTTTACACATGACCCTTCTCTTGCACATGTGAGTTTCCCACATGCATGGAGCATGTGAGTATTTATTGGAGACACGTTGAAATGTTTCTTTGCTTCACTCCCCCATCTCTACCACACCTGAAGCCTGATGAGGTATCTCCAAGAAGCGCTTCATCGCTTGATGGTTCTGTTTAAATTTGTGCTCTGATATTATGCCTATGGAGGAATCTCCAAATTCGCTTGAGCCAACATTTTAGTGATGTAGACTTGCACACCTGAAAAGGCATGAGGGAATCAGTCCCAAGTCATGGTGATACAAGTTTTTCAATGCAGCTGAACATGCTGGATGTACCTCTGGCACAACAGAAACATAAGACAGCACTTGGCGAGGTAAAATTTACAATAGTCAGGGGTAAAGTATGCTTAAAGGTAAAGGGATCCCTGACCATTAAGTCCAGTCGTGACTGACTCTGGGGTTGTGGCGCTCATGTCGCTTTATTGGCCAAGGGAGCCAGCATACAGCTTCCGGGTCATGTGGTCAGCATGACTAAGCCACCTCTGGCGAACCAGAGCAGCGCACAGAAACGCCGTTTACCTTTCTCCTGGATTGGTACCTATTTATCTACTTGCACTTTGAGGTGCTTTCAAACTGCTAGGTTGGCAGGAGCAGGGACCGAGCAACGAGAGCTCACCCCGTCGCGGGGATTCGAACCACCAACTGTCTGATCAGCAAGTCCTAGGCTCTGTGGTTTAACCCACAGAGCCACCTCCGTCCCTAAAGTATGCTTAGGTAAAGGGGACCCCTGACCATTAGGTCCAGTCGCGGATGACTCTGGGGTTGCGGTGCTCATCTTGCTTTATTGGCTGAGGGAGCCGGCGTACAGCTTCCGGGTCATGTGGCCAGCATGACTAAGCCGCTTCTGGTGAACCAGAGCAGCGCACGGAAACGCCGTTTACCTTCCCGCCAGAGTGGTACCTATTTATCTACTTGCACTTTGAGGTGCTTTCAAACTGCTAGGTTGGCAGGAGCAGGGACCGAGCAACAAGAGCTCACCCCATTGCGGGGATTCAAACCGCCAACTGTCTGATCGGCAAGTCCTAGGCTCTGTGGTTTAACCCACAGCGCCACCCACATCCCCTAAAGTATGCTTATGTATGCTTAATTTCAGGGGTAGCCAACGCAGTGCACTCCAGAAGTTGTATCCATCTAAGTCCTACTTAGATCCACTGAAATTAATGGACATGACTAATTTAGAATGATAAATTTCAGTGGGTCTGCTCTGAGGAGCACTTCATTGAATACAACCTCAGATATTTCGGACTACAACCCCAACCATTGGCAATGCTGGCTGGGGCTGATGGAAGTTGTAGTCCAAGATATCTGGGAGAACCATGTTGGCTTTAATTTATGTGTCATTATATCACCAGAAGTCTTCAAAGTGTAGATTAATTACAAAATAATAAAGCATAGCATCGTGCCAAATAAACATTAATTAATTGATAGGTTTGGTTTCTGGAAGACTCCTGTGCGTGAATTTGTTTTATGTGTGTAGATCAGTGCACACTGACCAATGCACAGTCTTCGCAGTAGGGCTCTGTTCCGATGGCATGAAGTAATCACAACAAACCGGTAGGTTCCTATCTGCTGCAGCCTTCATCCACCCTCACAGCCGTCGTAACATACCATTTGTTATCATCCGCCTGTTCTGCCGTTGAGGACTTCTGGGATCATTCTTTGTCTGGCTCCTTCCCTTTGACCTTACTGCCTTGGGTGACCCTGCTGGGAGTACGAGATTCCCAATGGCTTCGCTCACAAGAGTCATAGGAACATGCAAGCCCACTCACCACAACAAGCAAACTAATATCAGTGTACTGGAAGAAGCAAAGATCACCAGTGTTGAAGCAATGATTCTTCAACATCAACTTCGTTGGACTGGTCATGTTGTGCAGATGCCTGATGATTGTCTTCCAAAGCAACTACTCTATTCTGAACGTAAAAATGGAAAGTGTAATGCTGGTGGTCAACAAAAGAGGTTTAAAGACTCTCTCAAGGCAAATCTTAAAAAACTGTAGTATAAACACCAACAATTGGGAAACACTTGCCTGCGAGTGCTCTAGTTGAAGAACAGCCTTTACCAAAGGTGTCATGGGCTTTAAAGACACTCGAACCCAGGATGAAAGGGAGAAACATGCTAGGAGGAAGGCACCCTTGGCAAATCCACACCGTGATCAGCTCCCGCCCAGAAACCAATGTCCCCATTGTGGAATGATGTGTGGATCCAGAATTGGCCTCCACAGTCACTTACAGACTCGTTGTTAAAACCGTGTTTATGGAAGACAATCTTACTTGGCTACAAGTGATCGCCAAAGAATTAATTGATAATTACAAATTATCGAAAACAAAAAACAAAAAGAATCAGATAATAATAATAATAATAATAATAATAATAATAATAATAATAGAATGTTGCATATTAGCAGCTGTTCGGTTCTGGTAATCTACTACATCTCAAAAGCCTGTATGCAAAGAAAAGAGTGTTCTTATCTCTACAGCTTCCACTGAATTATTAGATTTGTATTTGCACCCTAAGTTTTAATAAAAATGTACAGTAATGTTGCTTTCTGGTAACAACTGTATTCATATCACAAGAATTAAATGGGTTACATTTAAAATATACATGCCTAGAATTTGTCTCTGTAACATTACAATAAACACTCTTTACCTTGTGCAACACTTTGCCTGTAAAATACTCAGGCTGACACTGCAAATTAGATTTCTTTCATTACTTGTTTCTTCTTCCTTCTGAGAAAGGAATAGGGGAGAGAAGAAAAATGTCTTGCAGTATTAAATAAAAAAATAGCTACTACCTGTTACCACATTTTACAAATGAAGCCAAGGTAAGGATGATCAGTCTTCTAACTTTGACAGAGGGTGTTTTATTAACAGCTGGTATGCAAATGTTATATATATATATATTCGTCCAATTTTTTATTTTTATGAGAAATGCAAGAAGTGAAGAATGAGCAAAGCAATCATTTCCTTTGTCTGTCAACCCAGAGAGCACAAGCTTTATTGGCAATTAGAGAAATTCGTCCAAAGGAAAACATCTCTACCCTCCCAGCTTATCTTCACAGAGTAACAAAGCCAGAGAAAAGCAATTCAATTAAAAGAATGTGCATTAAAAATACAATAACTGATTTGCATCATATAAATGATGTGATGCGGGATTGATGTCTTGTGCCTTAAAATAATACAGCTCGATTATCCAGCCCTCCTTGTGGCTTTCGTCCATTGCCCAAGCAAGCTTTTTCAGATGCAAATATTGGTCACTTATTGGGGTTTTATTAGCGGCAATGAAAAGGGATGACAACATGAAATGACATCCGATCAATGTGCACTTTGTGCTACAAGATCTGTATTCAAACCATCCAATGGTTCATTTTAGGAATGATATCAAAGACTAACATGAGATACATGAGCTCATTCTGGGGTGGGCAGTCCATATAGTTTTGAAGGGTCTGCAACTATTTCGTCTCACTTCTAAGCCAGACAAGGTGTCTGCCTCCAGGTTCGAACCCTGTGGCATGATTGCAATAGGACCAAAATACTTCATTATAAGCGACAGAAACACAGATGGATTAGGGGAAAGAGGTGTGGGGGGGGAGCCTCAGCTACATCTAAGATTTCAGGAACCAGCAGACTTTACAGCAACTGCATTTCATCCCATCACATGTCAAGGAAATAAGCAACTATCCTACTTTTAGAAGACCTCTGAAGGCAGTCCTGTTTAGCGAAGTTTTTAATGTCTGAAGTTTTATCACTTATTATTATTATTATTATTATTATTATTATTATTATTATTATCATCATTAATTATGTTGGGAGCCCCTCAGAGTGGCTGGGGAAACCCAGCCAGATGGGCAGGATATAAATAATAATAATAATAATAATAATAATAATAATAATAATAATAAATATTGTTCAAGGTTCTAGCCTGGGAGGCTGTGTGGTCTTTAATACTCCAGGGCATTTCAGAGATTCCAGAGATTTGAGTGCAGAACAACTAGGAGGAAACTATGTCTCACCAATGCAACTGAATTTTCCTACTAGCTAATCATTCTACCCTGAAAGGGTAGAGGAATGTAGACTTGTGTAGTCCCATCAATGTATGTTTAACCCGTTGCCTCAGTGGTTCCCAGAGATGTGTTGGCATCTCTTACTTAAACTTATCTTGTTTTTTTTTTTTAACTGAATCATTTCCCCAAACACATCTGATGCAGTTTGGCAGCTGTGGTTGTTACCACCTTTCTCTCTCTCATTAAACACTGCCTAACAGGCAGCAACGGGACATGGGTGGCACTGTGGGTTAAACCACTGAGCCTAGGACTTGCCGATCCAAAGGTCGGCAGTTTGAATCCCCGTGACAGGTTGAGCTCCCGTTGCTCAGTCCCTGCTCCTGCCCACCTAGCAGTTCGAACGCACATCAAAGTGCAAGTAGATAAATAGGTACCGCTCTGGCGGGAAGGTAAACAGCATTTCCGTGCGCTGCTCTGGTTCGCCAGAAGTGGCTTAGTCATGCTGGCCACATGACCCGGAAGCTGTATGCTGGCTCCCTCGGCCTGTAAAGCGAGATGAGCACCGCAACCCCAGAGTCGGCCACGACTGGACCTAATGGTCAGGGGTCCTTTTACAAAGGTAAACAAGCAGCAATGTCACAGATAAAGCTTGCCCTCTTTGCATCTCCATGCTAGGAAAAGCTTCTCCTGTCGAAGTTTCAAAATGTTTTACAGAAGGTATAAAGAAGATTTCTCCTGACTGTTCATGTGGAGAGGGAAAAGACTTGCCTTTTTAGTAATACCAGAAGCTACATCTAAATATATTGGGTAAGGGGTGTGTGTGTGTGTGCATGTGTGTGATTTAATGTTTAGAAACAACATATGGAGGTTTTTCTGTATGTGAGGCAGAACTCACTGCTTGTGGATCTGTGCTGCATTTTCACTCTCCCTTCAAATGTTTCCTTTCCCAGTGTCCCTCCTGTCACCTGGTCAATGCTACAGGAAGTTTCATTCTGAAGAATTTGCTGACTATGGTGCTACCATATTCTGCAGATTTGGGTCAGACAAACCATTCTATCCCAGGGTCATCTTCTGAATTGAAATGTAACCTTACTGCTCAGGAATACTAAATTGCAAATGCGGATGATAATCAGTTGAGTTTGAGAGGAGACGAATACAAATGAATGTGCATTTTTTAAAGTATTGGAATTGATTGGGGATTACGATTCTTAGTGGATCAAAGAGAGTTTGAATTCTTTGAACTTGCTTGCCTGATGGAAGGTGATCATGTGGACTGCCCCAAATACGCTGCGAAGATACAGAAACCGTTCTTCGGTGCAATCCTAGCTTGCAATCCTGCAGCTAGTTCTATGTACCCATTTATGTTCATGGCCCAAATATGGATACAGTACCAGGGTAGAGAAGATGGAGGAAAGCAACTGGGGTGGGGAGGAAAAGAAATCTGGAACCTATGGAGGGAAGAAGCATATAATGTGACAACTAAATGTCTCTATCAGTTAACGGCAGGAAACACACCTTTAATTTATGAGACATCCTTTTCATTCCTCGTCTTGCGAAAAGGCTCAAAGGAGCAGTAGTTTTTGCAATGCGTATGCTAAGAATGGTTTCTGCTTTGTCGTGAAACACTTAATGTTCCTGAAGTCTCTTTATTTGCTTGCACTGACTTTCCCTTTGCATGAAGCGAGATCCCATAATCCTGGAGATCAAAGCGCTGTGAGTTTATTGACTGATTTCCTGGTGTCATAGGTTAGAATGTACTGTCAAACAAGGGGGATATTAAGAAACTGAAAGGGTTACAAATATGAGAACAGGGGGATAAAGGGCACACACTCAAGGAGCCATTTAACTCTGCTGTAAGTCAAAGTGAGTTTGATATATAACTACTGTAGGCTGCTAAGAACTTGAACAAGAAAAGAAAATCATATGTCATCATGGAAGTGTCTGCTGTCAAGGACGGTTCGTTAATGTGTTGTGCAATTAGATTTTATAAACAGTAAGGGTCCCCGTCCCCCCCTGTAAAGGGGTTTAATGAAATAACTGGAACTATTTAAACTGTAAGTTTAAATATATACTTATACACCACATTCCGAGGGCTTGAGTAGGCAAGCTACGCTAAAACCAAAATGCATTAAATAAAACCAATGTATAAAATATTGGTGTTAACCCATTAAAACCCCAGAATGCAATTAGAATTTAAAATAACCTTATGCTTGCTTAAGCACAGAAACGAAAAAACAAAATCTACTTTGCCATATCAGATCAAGATCCATTTAGTTCCACATTCTGGCTCCAATCCAGAGAAAATTAATTGTGTTTAATAACACAATCTTATGTGTGTTTAGGAGGTGTGTTTAGGATTGCAGCCTAAGTCCCACTGAATTCAACCAGAGATGTTAGAAAGGACTACCTTCAAGCTGCAGTTCTATACTCACTTACCTCGGAGTAAGCCCGATTGAACATACTGTAATTAGACTTACTTCTGAGTAGACATGTATAGGGTTACACTGGCAGGCTCAGACTGTGTACACATTATATCTCTCAAGCACATTCAAAGCACAGTTTGCTTCTCAAAGAATTTGGTAAACTATGGTGCCTTAAATGTGTAGCAGCCTCATTAGTTTCAATGGGACTGAATTTACAACTACTCCAAATTTTGCAGCGCCATTCTAGAGCTATGCTTATGATCGCAAAAAAATAAACAAGCCCCAAGCTTGAAACTATGTGGACAATTTCTGATAAAATCTCAGAGCTCCGAAGAGTATCTGAACCCAATGGTCAGTGCCTGGGTTTGAATGAACCACATAGCTCTGCTTCCCTCCCTAGGATAAACTATATAAATAGGAGAAATCATGCATAGGTTTCAGAATCCACCTATTCTTACCATCAAATTTAGGTTACTTAATCATTGTTTAGCTCATATTACAAAGAGACCTTTCGCATGTGTATGTTCTATAGTGATTTCATAAATATTTACAATTAAAAATATTCAGCGTGCACTTCAGAGTTCAGTGCAACACTTTGAGGTGAAGAAGAGGTTAATAATTGGAAATTGGAAATCTAGAAATGCCAGAAGGACTTTAATGCTTCTCACGTTGATCGGTCTAGGCTTTTGGTGCAGATTGAACTGGATCCTGACTGATATGTAAATACATCCTTTCAAGGCTTTCTATAGCCATTAATGAAAAATTACAATATGGGTACGGTATCATAAATATGTATGCAAATGAGGTTGCAGTGATAAAAGTAAATAAAAAAAATGAGCATTTCAGCCTTTCAGTGTATGAGATGTTGCCGTATATTGTTTTAATTGGGAGTCGTCTTGGTTGTGTGAGACGTAGAAAAGTGGGATATAAATGATGATTATAATAATTATTGATACAGGCACTCTGGAAACTGGATGGCACAAGGGCCTCCTTGTGCCTGGGATGCAGATGAGCCCTGTGACATATATTTTCTGGAGGAACCTGATCAGTTCAGTCTGGAGGAACCTGATCAGTTCAGTTATTCTACAGAATTCTGGTCTTCTCGGCATGGAAGTCTCTCCCAACACAGCATTCTCGTTCAGAGGAAAGGAGGTTTCCAGCAAGAACTCTCTGCCACTACCTCCACTGTTGCCCCTCTGCTTGAGAACAGGAAAAGGCATGTTAGGGAAGAGTGTTCAGGGACTCACAGGGTGTGGGTGTGGGTGCACATAGGTTATTCCAGGCAGATTGGGTTGGGGGGCAGTCAGATGACATTAAACTTGCAATCACCTTCTTGGGAGTACAACAGGTCTGGATCCAGAATTGGGTCTAGATTGAAAGGATAATAATAATAATAATAATAATAATAATAATAATAATAATAATAATAATAAAATAAAAATAATAAATTTTATTTATATCCCGCCCTCCCCAGCCGAAGCCAGGCTCAGGGCAGCTAACAACAATAAAATAGTACAACATTCTAAAATCATTTCATTATAAAATTAATTCAAATCAAATTGATGGCAACCATTAGACTAAAGTTCTGTGAAGATTGCCAAAGGAGGGAGTCAGGCTGTGCCTTGGCCAAAGGCCTGGTGGAACAGCTCTGTCTTGCAGGCCCTGCGGAAAGATGTCAAGTCCCGCAGGGCCCTAGTCTCTTGTGACAGAGTGTTCCACCAGATTGGAGCCACGGCCAAAAAAGCCCTGGCTCTAGTTGAGGCCAGCCTAACCTCTCTGTGGCCTGGGACCTCCAAGATGTTTTTGTTTGAAGACCATAAGTTCTTCTGTGGGACATACCAGGAGAGGCAGTCCCGTAGGTATGGGGGTCCTAGGCCATATAGGGCTTTAAAGGATCTATTTTATTGGGGGAAAGCTTGGTATCCCAAGCCCAATTCCAAATGCCAAGTCTGAACTTGCAAACTCATTTCTAAAATCCAAGGCAGATTCAGCAACCTCTTCTGGGTTTGTGTAATCGCCTCTTTTGAACAATGAACCACTTTAGTCCCTTTATGAAGAGATGGAAAGGGCACAGCAGCAGTTAGTATTTGGACAGCGTAAAAGTATTGGAATAATTTAGTTCCCAAGAGGTTGAGCAGCTGTCGCAACAAGGACTTTCAGTGAATGCTGGATGCCTTGAAGTGTGCATTTATGAAATGGAGCTCAGCATTTCTTCCCACTGTCTGAAGACTGGTAAACTCAGGTGTCTAACGTTGGTCTGGAGATTTGCCAATCAAGGTTCAAGAGTTTTTATGAACTGCCGAGCACTTAACTTTCCACTAATGTACATTCTTTCCAAGTGAGGTGCACTAAAATCTCATATAAAGCATGGTGTGCTATATTCCCCCCTCATGACCTTTTTATAGAAGTTGGTCAATGCAGCCCATGCCCATGTACCTGCCATAGCTAGACTTTGTGATCCATAGTCTATATATAGAAGCAAGTGCCATAGTACACTCTTCCTCAATGCACTTTTTAAGAAAATTATTATTCTAATAATTGTAAAAGAGGTGGGGGGGCCTCTCTTTTTCACAGGGAAATTTGAGGTACCCAACTGTTGCCAGGTCAATCCCTGCATTGCATGTTCCACAGTGATCAGGGCCGTCTTTACCCAGGGGTGCGGGGCACCCGGGTGCTGAATTCTGGGGGGCACCCAGCACTCACTGCTGAAGCCGCCTACGCTCTTAACTATCTACCTGTTATGAATTAATAAATAATATTTATCAAGCTAGAAGAACAAAATACATATATGTCAGAGCTGCCCCAAGGTCCCAGCTCACAGAGGACCAACGCCAGGTCGTTGTTATATACAAAAGTCTTTATTGAAGTTCAGTCTCTATTTCAAAGCCGTGGCGCACAGCTCTACGTCTTAAACCCTAGACCGCCAAAGCTCTGTCTGAATCTCCTCCCCTCTGACACCAGTTTAAGACTCTAGCCCTGCTCCACCTCTTCCTCTGCTCTCTCCTCCTCTGGGTCCTCCTGTCCGCTGGGGCATTACCCTTTCTGGACTCTTCTGACACTGAGTCCCCTGACTCCTCCCCCTGCCTCCGGCGGGCTTTAGGACCTGGTTCGCAATCCGGGTTCTCTGCTGTCCCGCGCGCCTGTACATTTGAACTTGGCGCTCGCGCCAACCCAGTGACCTTCCTCCTGACGGTTACACTGCTTCTGTCACTGCTTCCCTCTTCCGGGAGGCTAGCTGGACCTGACCTCCCCTCCGTTCCCTGACTCTCCGATGGAGGCGTGGTCAGCCCTGACTCATCTTCTCTCCCTGCTGGGGGAGACGCTGGCCCCGATACCTGGGATTCTTCCCCCCCACTACGCTCTGGTCCTGATCTGGTCCCCACTACGCTCTGGTCCTGATCTCCAACTGCTGCTCTGGGAGTCCCCGCTGGCCCCTTGCTTCTGGAGTGTCCCCCTTGGGACCCCCCTTGCCCTGGCCACCGGCGCCCCCTTCTGTGAATCTTCTGATTCGCTGGAGAGGCTCAAGGAATCTCTCGGGCCACTGTCATCTTCTCCTACGCTGCCCTCAGATTCTTCCCCTTCGCTCTCCATTTCCTCTCTTCCCTGTGCCTCTGCTCCTGAGCCTCTGACAATATATACCTACGTATTACCAAAATGTATACCTACTGTTTCACTAAAGGACTTTCGACTTTGTGTGCTCACTTACCAAAGACATGCTGTGCCAGCGGCGGCGCTTGTTATTCACAACAGCAGCGCTTGTCAGACGAGTCAACGACGGCTCTTGTCATTTACAAAAGCGCCGTGCACGTGAAATTAACTCTTACAAAATATTGTATTACGTATTGTATTGAGCTGCTATGCGGCAGCGGGATCAGTAGCACCTTTGACATGACTGATCTTGCGCCACCTGCTTGCCGGCTGCATGCAAGCCGCGCGAGATCAGTCTTGTTAAAGGTGCCGCTGACCTTGAGTGAAACATTGCAAATTGTGTTTTGATTTCATCACTTACAGTTCATTTAGAGAAATCATTAAAAGTAGTGTGGTGTCTGACATAAGCATAATAAAAGTTAATTTGGGGGCTAAACTAAATTTGGGGGTGCTGGGCGGATCTTTGCACCCCGGTGGCACATATGCTAAAGATGGCCCTGACAGTGATGACTGCAGCACCAGTTGGTGACTTGTATGTATGAATGACCCATCAGAGATGATCCACCACAGATATTCACCTCGCTTCATATCATTCAAAATATTTCTTCCAAAGAAACCTATTACAGTGGTACCTCAGGTTACAGACGCTTCAGGTTACAGACGCTTCAGGTTACAGACTCCGCTAACCCAGAAATAGTACCTCGGGTTAAGAACTTTGCTTCAGGATGAGAACAGAAATTGCGCGGCGGCAGCGGGAGGCCACATTAGCTAAAGTGGTGCTTCAGGGTAAGAACAGTTTCAGGTTAAGAACAGACCTCCAGAATGAATTAAGTTCTTAACCCGAGGTGTTGTTGTTGTTTAGTCATTTAGTCATGTCTGACTCTTCGTGACCCCCTGGACCAGAGCACGCCAGGCACTTCTGTCTTCCACTGCCTCCCACAGTTTGGTCAAACTCATGCTGGTAGCTTCGAGAACACTATCCCGAGGTACCACTGTATTAAATTCGAGAACACTACCCAAGGTAACACTGTATTAAAATGAGTTTTCAAATTTAACAAATTTGGTGTTAGATCAATAAAAAAGATTTAAAAATCCAAAATATCGGAGAATGCAATATGATTACAAAATTGAGGCTGAGATCTTGCACACATTTATGTAGGAGCAAGGCCCACTGAAAACGCTGAATAAAAATGTGTGGTAAGAAGTGGTTAAGCATGCTTATACTATTCATAAAATGAACCCAGTGGGACTCCTCCATGGGCAGGCATTGAGCCCCAAAGAAAATCCACTAAGAAGGTTAAATGCTGTAACCAGTACACTTGGAGTTCGGCGACTCCTTGCTACAGCTTCAGAGAGAAATTCAGACTAACGCTTCCCACGTGAACATTCAGGGACTGATTTGCTGCCAATCCTATCCAAATGGGATTTGCAAAGCAAAATTTCACCTCGGCAAATTGAAGTCAGATGAGCAGGGCCCGGCAATGTGTCCCTTTTGGTGTGATGGAAGAACATCCTTCTGGGTTTCATACTGTCACACAATTGAGCTCTCATCCTTTGTATCATATACTTAGTGCACCCAGAATAGTGAACAGATGGCCCTTTTCAATGAATATGTAGCTGGGCAAGTATTTTTAACCTTTGCTATCATGCCAAAACATCCTATATCTGGAAATCATACAAGCTATTTTAAACAAGTTTGTTGCCATATGTCTTGCTGACGAGAATATTTCACATGATAATGATGTTTCTACAATAAGAATATGTGGCTTGGGCAACTGGCGGGGGGAGTCTAATTCTTCCCAAAATGACACATGACATTTCTTTCTCTGAAAAATAAAGGAGGGGGAGGAAGGATGGAAAGGTCTAAAACAAAGCTTAGAAACAAGTATTTAAATTATTCCACTCAACCATGCTACTTCTAAAAGAGGTTTTGAATAATGAAGCTTCCCCTTCTCCCAGGAGCTGCTTTTAACTTTTAAATGAAGCATGACTAAATTTGAGCAAAGAAGATTTGATGTTTCCAATTAGCTCGGAGAGTTGAAAATGGGTTCTGATGTTATCACAGCTAATGCTGTGAATGGGAACCACATCCTGATACAGTTTTCATAGTGGTAAAAAATTCAGAGAGGAAAACTCCCATAAGTGACTTGATGTAATTGTGAATTCAGGCCTTCTCTTTCTTTCCTGAGGAAGATCTGCTCCTAATGGCACAAAAACACTAGAAGGTTTGGCTGCATAACTGCTGGACAATTTGTTGGCTATAAAGCAGAGGTGGTGGGGCAGGGGGGCAGAAATGCAGGCCCACAGGTTGGATTCAGCCTGCATGACCTTCTGGACTGGCTCACCAAACTGTGCTGCTCCCGGGGGGTTACCGTGCAGCATGGTCTGGGTCCAGTCCGAGGTCAAGGGTGTGGTATGGAGGCTGTCTGTCAAGGCTGAAGCGGAATCCAAGGCAAGGAGTCGGGCAAGGTCAGGAACTCTGGCAGAAGAGCAGGGCAGGGTGCAGGCAGGAACAGGCTAGCAACAACGTTGCTCCCGCAACCTGGGACTGAGCTGGCTGGCTTTTATCTGCCCCGAGGCATAGGGCGGCCCCAGTCCACAGGTGACTCGCCTCTCCTGGCCTGCAGGCAAGCACTCCTCCTGTGGGAACTTAGTTCCCTCTGCCTCTCTGCCCTGAGCCTCTGCAGCTCAGGAGAGGCTGGAGGGTTACTGGACCCAGAGGCAACCTCCTCTTCCCCTGACAGGGCTGAGAGTGGAGCCCCTGCAGGCAATGAGTCTTCAATCACCTCCGGAGCCAGAGCAGACTCAGCTGGTGTTTGCTTCTGAAGACCCGGCACAAGTGATGACCCTTCAGGTTCAAGCGCCAGCCCCGGCTCAGCTGGTCCTGGAGGCGGGGACTCCTGTGCAGGCTGGGATTCCTCAGGTTCAGCCTCTGAATCTGATTCCCAGGACATCACACAAACCCTGCTTGCTCCCACCCATTCTCTCCTCTCTTGGCTTCTGTGCTGTGTGATAAGAAGTGGGTCCTCCCCCCTCACTATGCAACACAGAAATGATATGATCTGCCCAAGGTGGAATAAACACTTTCTCCTGGGGCTAAAGGCAGTATGCCAGTACACCTGCAGGTGCAGAATGCCGTGGTGAGACTCCTTACAGGGTCCTTGCTGCGGGATCACATTCATCTGGTGCTATAGCAGCTGCACTGGCTCCCGGTCAAGTACAGGATCAGGTTTAAGGTGCTGGTTTTAACCTTTAAAGCCCTATACAGCCTAGGACCCTCATACCTACGGGACCGCCTCTCCTGGTATGTCCCACGGAGGACCTTACGGTCTTCAAACACCTTGGAGGTGCCGGGCCACAGAGCGGTTAGGCTGCCCTCAACCAGAGCCAAGGCTTTTTTGGCTGTGGCTCCGATCTGCTGGAATGCTCTGCCACAAGAGACTAGAGCCCTGCGGGACTTGACATCTTTTCGCAGGACCTGCAAGACAGAGCTGTTCCACCAAGCCTTTGGCCAAGGCACAGTCTGACCTCCTCCTTTGGTAATCCTCACAGAACTCTAGCCCAATGGTTGCCATTAATTTGATTCTGAATTGATTTTAGAATGAACTGATTTTAGAATGCTGTGTTACTTTTATTGTTGTTAGCTGCTCTGAGCCCAGCTTTGGCTGGGGAGGGCAGTATAGCAGTATATAAATAAATTATTATTATTATTATTATTATTATTATTATTATTATTATTATTATTAATTTGTGTGTATATGTGTATATTGGGTATACCGTAAGAGATTTAAGTGCATCTGTTGGATAGATGTTTTTGTATACTAAAGCTTTATTATGTAAATTGTTCTAGATACTTCTGTCACCTGTGGCTCCTAGAAGCTGTCAGCATGCAAGAGCAGCCACACCCTGGGAACGGCTCCCACTGGCCAGCTCAACAAGGTGAGGGGAGCCAATAGGTCTCAAACCCTTGATGAGTTAGGGACTTCTACTGTGTACAAAGATAGGCTCTGGCAGATTGAGTGGGCGAGAACAATAGCGGGTCAAACAGTCAAGAAGGGGTTTTTGCTTGTGCTGTAGGGGGAAGTGAGGGGCAGATGGGGCTCATCAACCTGGGAAGGAAGCCCATCTAGGAGCAGGGAATCTCTGATCCTAAACCTCCACTGCCTTGAAGGACATCTAGGCTAAGAAGAGTTTGGATTTGATATCCCACTTTATCACTACCTGAAGGAGTCTCAAAGAGACTCACATTCTCCTTTCCCTTCCTCCCCCACAACAAACACTCTGTGAGGTGAGTGAGGCTGAGAGACTTCAGAGAAGTGTGACTGGCCCAAGGTCACCCAGCAGCTGCATGTGGAGGAGCGGAGACGTGAACCCAGTTCACCAGATTACAAGTCTATGACTCTTAACCACTACACCACACTGGATTTGAGTAAACCCTACTCAAATCCGGCGTGAAGTTCCTGAGACAGTTGGATGGCGCCTTGTATGTTTCCTTCTGGCAACTCCTGCAGTCAAGCTGGTGCCAAACATATTGCTCTGCTTTCCTTTGGACCACATCAGCGAGGCCTAGAGGGGTGTCTTGTCGTCTGGGACCCCAGGACCTCCATACACACTGTCCAGGCTTGTGCCCCAGGCAGGTCACTTCAGTACTGCTAACGCAGCATTTTGATTTCACCCCTGGAGGCACACTTCAAGAAAGACAGATGCCCAGAACGACAGGTACTGGATGTGTGTATATATATGTGTGAGAGTGTGGTTGGCCTCACTTAATATCATCAGTGATCTTGCTCACTTTTTTCAGCCATGCCCAGCACTGGCATGTGGCCCTCAGAGTGTTGGCCATGGCAAAACACAGTCTTGGGTCTCCCGCAAATGTGCCACCTGATCCCAGGTATCACACTCTCAAACAAGGCCTGACTGAGTTGTGAAAGGAATGTCAGTCAAGTCAGGACATCAGACTTGGCATCAGACTTCTTCAGAACAGCAATATAACAGGGTGGTTCACAACATAAAAATACAAAATGAGAACACAAAATACATAATAAAATGAAAACAAACCAATAACCCCCCTCCCACATTTAAAAGGCCATAGAGTGTTAATCAGCCCAAGGCCTGGCTGAAGAGGAATATTTTTGCCTGGTACCTAAAAATATGTAATGAAGTCACCAGTGAGCCTCCCTGGGGAGAGCACTCTACACACGGGGAGCCATCACAGAAAAAGTCCGTTCTCATGTTGCCACGGGGACGCAGGTGGCGCTGTGGGTTAAAGCCTCAGCGCCTAGGACTTGCCGATCGAAAGGTCGGCGGTTCGAATCCCTGCGGCGGGGTGCGCTCCCGCTGCTCGGTCCCAGCGCCTGCCAACCTAGCAGTTCGAAAGCACCTCCGGGTGCAAGTAGATAAATAGGGACCGCTTACCAGCGGGAAGGTAAACGGCGTTTCCGTGTGCAGCTCTGGCTTGCCAGATGCAGCTTTGTCACACTGGCCACGTGACCCGGAAGTGTCTCCGGACAGCGCTGGCCCCTGGCCTCTTAAGTGAGATGGGCGCACAACCCCAGAGTCTGTCAAGACTGGCCCGTACGGGCAGGGGTACCTTTACCTTTACCTTTTATCAAATGACGCGGGTGGCGCTGTGGGTTAAACCACAGAGGCTAGGACTTGCCGATCAGAAGGTCGGCGGTTCGAATCCCTGCGGCGGGGTGCGCTCCCGCTGCTCGGTCCCAGCGCCTGCCAACCTAGCAGTTCGAAAGCACCTCCGGGTGCAAGTAGATAAATAGGGACCGCTTACCAGCGGGAAGGTAAACGGCGTTTCCGTGTGCAGCTCTGGCTTGCCAGATGCAGCTTTGTCACACTGGCCACGTGACCCGGAAGTGTCTCCGGACAGCGCTGGCCCCTGGCCTCTTAAGTGAGATGGGCGCACAACCCCAGAGTCTGTCAAGACTGGCCCGTACGGGCAGGGGTACCTTTACCTTTTACATGTTGCCACTCTCTGGACCTCTCAGGTAGGAGGCACACAAAGAAGAGCTTCAGATGGTGATTGAAGGCTCCAGTCAATTCATATGGGGAGAAGAATATAGGTATTGCTGTCCTGAGCCACTTAAGGCCTTTTAGGTCAAAACCAGCTCTTTGAATTGGGCTCAGAAACTAATTGGCAGGGATCGGTGTAATATGCTCAAACTGTTTTGCCGCAGTGAGCAACCTGGTCACCGAATTCTGTAGCTGCAGAAGTTTCCAAACTGTCTCCAGAGGCAGCCTAGAGGTTACCAGAGCACAGACAGCAGAAATTAAGTCTATCTGGTGCTGATAGACGGCACTCTGCACCACTGAGGCCACCTGAGCCTCAAGTGACAGCAAAGGAACTAGAAGTATCCCCAAGCTATGTACCTGCTCCCCCAGAGGGAGTGTAATCTCATCAAGAGCAGCAACCTCCCAGCCAACCGATCTGTGGAACCACCCACTAACAGTGCCTTGGTCTTATCTGGATCAAGACAACGATCCAGCACATCCACTGCCTCACCTGCAGATGTAAAGGATAAATCGAGATTCAAAATGCCCTTAACAGATTGGAGAACTGGGCCCAAACTAACAAAGTGAATTTCAATAAGGACAAATGTCAGGTTCTGCACTTAGGCAGAAGCACAAATATAAGATAAGGAACACCTAGCTTAGTAGCAATACATGTGAAAAGGATCTAGGGGTCTTGGTGGACCACAAGCTTAACATGAGTCAACAGTGTGATGCAGCAACAAAAAAAGCTAATGCTGTTCTAGGCTGCATCAACAGAAGTATAGTGTCCAGGTCAAGGGAAGTAAGAGTCCCGCTGTGTTCTGCCTTGGTTAGGCTACACCTGGAATACTATGTCCAATTCTGAGCACCACAATTTAAGAAGGATGTTGAGAGGCAGGAATGTGTGCAGATGAGGGCAACCAAGATAATCAAGGGCCTGGAAACCAAGACTTATGAAGAACGGTTGAAGGATCTGGGTATGTTTATTTTTTTTTTAAGTAATATTTATTGAAATTTCAAAAAATTACAAAAATAAGAAAAAGATAATAAAACAAAAAAATACAAAATACTGAAAAATAAAAACAATTAAAAACAAATAAATGTTCCCATAACTTATCTTTCATTTACTTGTTTCCTTGACCTCCTCACACCTCCCTTTTTTGTATTCTAGTTCAGTTAGTTAATTCAGCAAATCCTTTCCATCTTTGTTTTTATCTTAACCATCTTAATATATTGTAACTTTACATTCTCACCTGTTAACAACCCATTTTTACATACTCCTTTATAACATTACTGCTAAAACCACATAACTTCATTCCAGCATCCTTCTAACAATCCTGAAGGATCTGGGTATGTTTAGCCTAGAGAAGAGAAGAAATGAAAGCCAAACATCTAAAGGGCTCTTATATGGAAGATGGTGCAAGCTTGTTTTCTCCAGCTCCAGAGGGTAGGACTCAAGCCAATGGCTTCAGGTTACAAGAAAGGAGATTCCAGCTAAATATTAGGAATAACCTTCTGACAGTAAGAGCTGTTCAACAGTGGAACTCTCTCAGGAGGTGGTGGGCTCTCGTTTCTTGGGGGTTCTTAAGCAGATGTTGGACGGCCATCTGTCATGGATGCCTTAGCTGAGATTCCTGCATTGCAGGGGAATTGGACTAGATGGCCCTTGAGATCCCTTCCAATTCTGCAATTCTATGATTCTATGAAAGACGGACGCTGTGGTCTAAACCACAGAGCCTAGGGCTTGCCAATCAGAAGGTTGGTGGTTCGAATCCCCGCAACGGGGTGAGCTCCCGTTGCTCGGTCGCTGCTCCTGCCAACCTAGGAGTTCAAAAGCACGTCAAAGTGCAAGTAGATAAATAGGTACCACTCTGGCGGGAAGGTAAACAGTATTTCCGTGCACTGCTCTGGTTCACCAGAAGCGGCTTAGTCATGCTGGTCACATGACCTGGAAGCTGTATGCCAGCTCCCTCGGCCAATAAAGTGAGATGAGCGCCGCAACCCCAGAGCCGTCTGCGACTGGACCTAATGCTCAGGGGTCCCTTTACCTTTACCTATGATTCTATGAAATAAAAAATATACTCCTTGCACATTGAAATCCATCATTTTTGGCATTTTCCCTAAAATATCGTTTTCTATATAGAATGATTTGTAAGAAAAGCATTTAGTCATAAGAGCCAGCCTCACTTGTAGGGTGAAGTGATACAGCCCAGGTACAGATTTACCAGGTCAGATATGCCTGACATTCACATAGTGCATGCAAATGTATACCAATTTCCTTCTTTCTGGAACTCTCACTATGCATGAACTTGGCAAGTTTTAAGAAATAGTCATTGTCTCAATCCCCTGATACCAGAAGTCGTCCTTCAGAATTACTCTTCCAACATAGTTCCCCACCCCCCTATATAATAGCAGTGATGGTGGAGGACTATTGAATTATTGAACCCATTGCCTTACAAGAATAGGAAATATAGTCTCCAGAGAGATGATACATCAGGTAGTAAACTGATAACACGGCTGATCTTGGCCAAGGGGTCAGTTCTAATATTTGTTGTACACAGCATTTTCTATAAAATTTGGTGGCTTTATCGTCAATAAACAAAACTTCCATGCTGTGAACATGTTTACCTTCTTTTCCCCAACCTCACCCCGTGATGTCTCAAATGACCTCAAACTGCAGCCGCTTTGACTTTCAAGTGAATGTAAAAGCTCAGGAACCAAAAGGAGGCTTTTCTTAAGGTAAAATTTTCACAGCGCTTCCATATACATCAATAAAGAGATTCATGGGCTAAATCAATATGTGCCCTATGAAATCTGTCGTCCCCCCATCCCCATTAGATTGGACAAGGAAGGAATCTTTGCCTTTAAGAGTCTGCACGGAATAGAAGGCACTGATATAATGTATTAAATATAAACTTCTGTTTAGAACGAAATTGAAAACAAAACACAGTCGAATGAAAGCTGCAGCGGGGGGAAAGAAAAATATAATTTAAGACGTGGAATAACGAGAACGATTTCCACCCATGAAATATCTTCTGATAACTCACAAACGGTAAAGCCATGAATTTATGCATAAGATACAATTCACAACAAAGAGATAATTCATATTCAAATCTCATGGTCCTCCATCACACAGCCCTCTGTTTATATGTAGATAGTCTTATGAGAAAATGACACCAGGCACTACCGAAATTATGAGACAGCAAGTCAAGCCTGAAGATAATAATTACTTAGTTCACACAAGCACAGTGAGACTCTTCAGCTCACGATCTTCATGGCCTGCACCAGCAAATGTACCATGTGAAAGCAGTAAATTAAAGGGACACCCTGCCTCCCCCCCTTCTTTCTGAAACACTTAATGAACTAATAACAGCATGGCGAAGGCTGAGGGAGCAAAGGGGAGGTGGAGACCGACTGGAAAGAAGAAGACGACAAGGGCAAAAGATCCCTTCTTGATTTTGCACTGCAGTAAGTAGGAAAGGACATTTGCCTCATTTTTAAAAAGAGAAGAACAATTCAGAACCAGACGTACAGTGATACACACACACACGGAAATAAGTTGTGTTGAATTTTTCACTTTGGTCCATAGTTCAGTGGCGTACTAACAGAGTAGGGATGTTCGAAGATATTTATGGCAGGTCTGTTCTATCCAATATTCATCTTATGATTTGGATAGAGTTATGTTGGAATGGAGTTATGGGAGTAGGGTGGCGCTGTGGTCTAAACCACTGAGCCTTGGGCTTGCCGATCAAAAGGTCGGTGGTTCGAATCCCCGTGGCAGGGTGAGCTCCCATTGCTCGGTCCCAGCTCCTGCCAACCTAGCAGTTTGAAAGCACATCCAAGTGGAAGTAGATTAATAGGTACCGCTCCGGCAGGAAGGTAAACGGTGTTTCCATGCACTGCTCTGGTTTTGGTGTTCCGTTGCGCCAGAAGCGGCTTAGTCATGCTGGCCACATGAAAAACTGTCTGTGGAGTGGACAAACGCCAGCTCCCTCAGCCTGTAAAGCGAGATGAGCGCCGCAACCCCAGAGTCGTTTGCAACTGGACCTAAAGGTCAGGGGTCCCTTTACCTTTATCTTTATGTTAGAATGAAGAGCACTGAAGGGTGGCATGTATGAATGCATTTGTGCACACATGCATGCACACACCTCTTCCTGGCTGTTTCTTTCTGGAATGCCTGCTCACAGTAATGTACCTCCCTTTGGAACCAATGGGAGGTTTCAATCCAACTTAGGTATCACCATGGGGGAGGGGAGTTTTCATTGGGACTGTGGAAAAGGAGAAGGAAGGAAAACTTCTGGTCCCTACCTGGTTTCACCCAGCTGCTGATAATCCCACCAACACCACTATTATCTCTCTCTTTTTGGTTTGAATCATGCATTCAGCATAGCATAAAGTTCAGTTCTTAGAAGAGGCATTGCCTCCTACCCATGCTCCCCTTAAGGAAGTGCATATCTTCCGCAGCTTTTATATATACTTATATTTATTTTAAAGAAACACTGCTGTACAATTATCCAGGGCCATCTTTTCCGTTGCTTAAAAGTTTCCTTTAATCAAATAATTTAAGTGATCAAATATTTGAACACTAGTTCAAATCTAAATCAAAAGTTTTACTGTTCTGTGTGGATCAACACTTGTATTTTTAATATTTTGTTGGAAGCCGCCCAGAGTGACTGGGGAAGCCTAGTCAGATGGGCAGGGTGTGTATGTATGTATGTATGTATGTATGAATGAATGAATGAATGAATGAGTTGTTGTTGCTATTGTATGTTGCAGATTGGATTGTCAACTGATTCAAAAATTTTGTTGATGAGTCATCTACCTTTTTGCTGGTGAACTAATTACATTGAAATAAATGTATGCATTACCAAAACTGAAGTAGAGATCCTTTTTTTTTAATCCCACATGGGAGATAACTTACAATTCAACAAATTAAAGATTGGATGCTATGACCCTCTTCTACCATTTCCTCAGTGGGAGCAGATTTTAATTACACACGTCTTCATCGTAAAAGTTATTTTGGTTGCGGTGTGTGACTCCATTGGGAAATTTAAAAGAAAATATGAAATATGGGCTTTCCCTCTAACAATGGCATGTCCAAGAGAAGGAGACCAGAACTTCCATAGGCAAGCTTCTTTGCTTTGGGGCTTAGGCCCCTCCCTCACCAGTGACATCACTAGAGATGTTCCAGTGCAAGGTCTGGGGTATCCCAGCCACCAGGCTGGAGAACTTGGCAGACACGTTTAAATCATGAAACACAAAGATGCCTTAGAGCTTTTGTATTCCAGAAGCTTCTCTATGGTCCTCTCATCAAGCAGTAGGTAGACACGAGAGGGATGCCCCTGCTATTTTTGCTCTGGCCAATTCTACTCCCCAAACAGTGATCTTTTCTACTCCCCCAGCAGCTAGTGTAGCTCCTGGCATTGCAGAGAAGGCATATGGAAAAAGGAATGTGAAATGGGATAATAATAATATTAATAATAATATTGATACTGATACTAATACTACTACTAATATTATTTTTTTATTATTTCTACCCCATCCATCTGACTGGGTTTCATTCATTCATTTGTTCATCATTTTATTTGAATGCTGCCTTTCCGTAGTTAAATCAATGTTCAAGGTCGCTTACAACATGACAAGAGTTACTCTGGGTGGCTCAAAACAGAATATTAAAAATATGTAGACTATATGGGACTGGCAGAAATGACCGGCAGAATCCGAGACCAGGGAAAAGAGTCGGCAGAAGAAGATTGGAAGAAGTTCAAAGACTATTTGCAGAAATATTGTAAAATTAATGAATGTTAGGATGATGTTGGATAGAAATTAAGTGGTTTCCAGCTGTAATGCTTAAGAGATATGAAAAATAATGTTCAGAAAAAAGTATAAACTAATGGTGAGGATTTGTTGAACTAACAACTTGAATTGGAATACAAGAAAGGGAGGTATGAGGAGGTCTGGAAAATAAGTTAAAAGAAAATAAGTGATGGAAATTTTATGTGTTTTTAACTATTTTTGTATTTTTGTGTTTCTCTTTTTTGTATTTTTGCTATCTTTTTATTTTTTCTTACTCTTTTTCAGTTTATATTGTATTATTTCTTGAAAACTTTAATAAATATTCTATTAAAAAAGAATATTATACGATAAAACATCAAACATGAAAAACTTCCCTAAACAGGTCTGCCTTCAGATGTCTTCCAAAAGTCAGATAGTTGTTTATTTCCTTGACATCCGATAGGATGGCATTCCACAGGGCAGGCGCCACTACTGAGAAGGCCCTCTGCCTGGTTCCCTGTAACCTCACTTCTCGCAGCGAGGGAAAATGAGGTCCACAAGCTGCCAGTTGATGTCAGTGGCAGTGACCAGTTCCTGCTCTTTCTTTTGCTGCTTTTAGAAGGAAGTTCATACCTTTGACTTCATATGGAGAGACTTCACTATGAAAAAAGTCTAGGACGACTGCATCCTATTTACTGGGACTCAGTGGCTGCACACCAGCAATGGCTTATTTATTCGTTTGGGAGGGCAATGGCAGTAAAATCAACAGTGGACCTTCAGTACTAAAATATGCAATAAAGAGAGAGGCTTGAGGCAATCTGAGTTTTGGAAATGTTTACAAATACAGCTTCAAATAAAATACTTTCATAGAAAAGAGCATGAAGATTAGATAGACGGGAAACAATAAATTTAATCGTATTCATTCGGCTCTTGCTTTTTGCTCACCCCCCCTTTTTTTATCTATGCCATCGCTTCTACCACAGCCTGGAATTTTCTCTATCTTTCAATATCTAAAATGACTCTGATTACATTTCTTTAAAATGCAGCACGGCAGAATTGTTTTCATTCATCATTTAAAATGGCATTACAGCATTTCTTGAATTGTGGGTGGGGGTCACTTGGGCTCTTTTCTCTGTTTCTGTCAGTAAAAATTAAAGGAGGAGTGAAGAAAAAACAAATGAACTTTAGACAGTGGTCTGGGCCAAGATATTCAGTGAGTCAGAAAATGCATTTTTTGAAAAAATTATTATCCGTCATTAGCACTGCAGTCCTATTCATTACAACTCAGAAGACCCACTGAGTTCAGTGCGACTTAAGTAAAGGTAAAGGGACCCCTGACCATTAGGTCCAGTCGTGACTGACTCTGGGGTTGCGGCACTCATCTCGCTTTACTGGCCGAGGGAGCCGGCGTACAGCTTCTGGGTCATGTGGCCAGCATGACTAAGCTCCTTCTGGCAAACCAGAGCAGCGCACGGAAATGCCGTTTACCTTCCCGCCGGAGCGGTACCTATTTATCTACTTGCACTTTGATGTGCTTTTGAACTGCTAGGTTGGCAGGAGCAGGGACCAAGCAACGGGAGCTCACCCCACTGCGGGGATTCGAATCACCGACCTTCTGATCAGAAAGTCCTAGGCTCTGTGGTTTAACCCAGAGCACCACCCGCGTCCCTTCAGTGCGACTTATTCCTAGGTAAATATGTATTGTATAGCATTGAAGCTGTTGCAAAGCACAGTTTTCACAGGAGCCTAGCCAAACCCTTCTTCCCACCATTTGGGGAGGGAACTGAAGTCAAGAGTCATTTCAGATATTTCCTTTGGCACTTTTGGGTACTTATTCTCAGGCCACTTCAGAGGACATCCGCTTCAGCTTGTATCTGAGTAAGAAAATTTAATGCTCCAAAGGTCTCCCCGTTGACTTCAATGGAGAGACAAGAAAATGGCTATAGTTATATGCCTACCAATGGCTGCTAACACAGTCTTCGGGTGGGCAGCTGTTGTGGCCCCATGGTGCCAGGCTCCTTCTGTCTGAGGAGCAAGACTTGGCAAAGGCAGCTGGTGTTTGGGGAAATCTCTGGGCCAGCCACTTGGATAGGTGGGCTTTCCAGCCTCCTGATATTTGAATTCTGGCCTATCTGACCTTGGTGGGTGGGCAGGGCTTGGGGGCAGACCAGAGTGGAGCAGGCTTCACTCCGGTCTACCCCAGTTCGATAAAAGGTGGCTGCTCCCAACCCTGGGGGCCGCTGTCAGCGAAGAAACTGACTTTTTGGCTGAAGTGGATGGAATTTGCAGGCACAGTGAGCCCTTCTGAGGGACTGAAGCCTGCCAGTTATATATAGATAGCTGTAGGGGTTTTATGGAAAGGGGGTCTTTAAAGCTGTGGGGAGAGGTTTCACTTACCCCATACTGTATATGTTGTGGGGGATTTGTATGAAAATACCATACTTCACAGAGGTGCACCTATACAACTGAAAACCTGCACATTTTCAGTTGTATAGGTGTTAGTGGTTATGATGAATGAAAAACAGTGGTACCTCGGGTTACATACGCTTCAGGTTACATGCGCTTCAGGTTACAGACTCCACTAACCCACAAATAGTGCTTCAGGTTAAGAACTTTAATTCAGGATGAGAACAGAAATCGTGCTCTGGCAGCGCAGTGGCAGCAGGAGGCCCCATTAGATAAAGTGGTGCTTCAGGTTAAGAACAGTTTCAGGTTAAGAACAGACCTCCGGAACAAATTAAGTACTTAACCCGAGGTACCACTGTACATCCATTTCAAAAGCACTGTGATTAGAAGTAAAAATAAGAAGAGCCCTGATAAAACCAGAGATGTCTGTTACAAAATTATATGTAGCTCCTCTCCTTCCCCCTTTGCAGAGACATTGGGCTGCAACCAACCCCAGTCTGACTCAGAGTAGACCTGTAACCTAAATTACCCATGTCTGTTAATTTCAAGGGGGCTACTCTAAGTAGGACTGGCATTGGAGACAACCCACTGTCTGTGTCTTTGCAACTCTCTGAGTCAGCCTTGAAGCTTTGACAAGAGCCTGATTTGTATCAGCTCATACGCGGAGGAAACCAACTTCACTTCAGATAGGCCCCAAACCTCTCTGAAGTGGCCTGCTGTGGCTCAAGCTTGTCCAAACTGAATGCGCACCTCCACCTTCCACAGCTGCGCCTGGTGAAACATGTAGTTCGATCACAGCCCAGCATTTTGCATTGTAATTTCCCACGGTTTGGCAGCCTGGGTGAGGAGGGGCAGGCGGGCACTTACGCTGGCGTCCCATGAATGTAAAAAATATAGCTGCAGCTCATAAAGCTCAAAACTGTAAATCCAACCCGTTAACAAACAATTATGAAACCAAATACACAAAAGAAACATTTCACAGTAACCCAGTCCAAACCACTGCAGGTTATTTGGCAGCAGTTAAATACGTAAGTTGTGCCAGCTGGGTGGCAGTTTCTGTCGCAGGTCTTTCAGCCTATCAGAGTTCACTGTTTTCCTGTTCTCTTCTCTGCCTGCCCTTCTTTTCTTTTCTTTAAATTTCTCCTCAGGTCTCTCACATTGCCATCTCTGCTACAGCCGCTTTCCCTTGCCTCTTTTCTCAGGCCCGCTAAACGCCTCCTTTAATTGAAACCTTCTTTTCTATCCTCACCATCCCTTGCCCTCAGTTGCCACAGCGGGGCAGAACCACATTCCCAATACCGACGTCACTTTTCTGGAGATAGGTCATGGGTAGGCAAACTAAGTCCTGGGGGCCAGATCTGGCCCAATCGCCTTCTAAATCTGGCCCGCGGGCGGTCTGGGAATCAGTGGATTGGATTGATCTTTATTACGGCCATTGGCCCGTTACACGACAGTTTCCCATACCAACATATTATACTTAAACCTCCAAATTTAAAATCGCCAAAACTTACAAAAGACAAACAGTAACCGAAGCAAAACAAAAACAAAAACCACCATCATACATTTCAATAAATTTGTAACATAAACATCGCCCTCTGCTCATAAATTAATAGAAGACATCAATGGTGATGTCACCTAATTACATCCTAAAACATAGATCATGGTTTAAAGGGATTATCTGAGCCACACAGGAGTCTGTTTCTCTTCTTTAGGGATAGGACGCTGATCAAGAATCTGGCAACCATGAGTGATCTTAGGGGGTCATCATCATTTAATAGATATCTCAGTTTGGCTTCAGTCGTATCATCGGCAATTCCCTTAAGATATTGAGCAAGAAACTTGCTCCTGGCCGATCAGTGAAAAGCACAATCAAGAATTATGTGATGCAACGATTCCGGTGCCCCACAATTACAATCACATAAGAGCGATATCTGTCCATTGGAGAATCTATTTCTCAGCACGTTCGATGGGAAGGTGTTGAATCTTGCCTTTACAAAGGCATATCTATGAGCTGAGGAAGTTAAGAAATTCAAATAGTTTGGGAGCCTTAAGAGGGGTAATAAACCAAGATTTAGAGGTGAGCAGGTAGGGAATCAGTGTGTTTTTACATGAGTAGAATGTGCTTTTATTTAAAATGCATCTCTGGGTTATTTGCGAGGCGTAGGAATTCATTCATCATTATTTTTTCAAAATATAGTCCCGCCCCCCACAAGGTCTGTAGCTCACAGACTAAGGGTGGCATCGGGAAACAAAAAGAAATACAGTGGTACCTCAGGTTAAGAACTTAATTCGTTCCAGAGGTCCGTTCTTAACCTGAAACTGTTCTTAACCTGAAGCACCACTTTAGCTAATGGGGCCTCCCGCTGCTGTATGTAACCCAAGGTACCTCTGTAACTCCTAGTAGTGCTTGATTAATAACAAAGAACACAACTACTTTATAATATGATCACGGGGCATGCAGAAAGTACAAAAGAATTATATATTTCTCCCAAAAGGTTTTTTAAAGATTTTCTACGTAATAATCATTTTTTATTATTTATACCCCACCCATCTGGCTGAGTTTCCCCAGCCACTCTGGACAGCTCCCAACATATTAAAAACACAATAAAACATAAAACATGAAAAACTTCCCTAAACATGTCTTCTAAAAGTCATATAGTTGTTTATTTCCTTGACATTGATGAGAGGGCGTTCACAGGGCGGGCGCCACTCCCGAGAAGGCCCTCTGCCTGGTTCCCTGTAACCTCACTTCTCGCAGTGAGGGAACTGCTAGAAGGCCCTAGGAGCTGGACCTCAGTGTCTGGGCTGAATGATGGGGGTGGAGATGCTTCTTCAGGTACACTGGGCGAAGGCCATTTAGGGCTCTAAAGGTCAGCACCAACACTTTGAATTGTGCTTGGAAACGTACTAGGAGCCAATGTAAGTCTTTCAGGACCGGTGTTATATTGTCTTGGCGGCCACTCCCAATCACCAGTCTAGTTGCCACATTATGGATTAGTTGTTCAAAGGTAGCCCCATGTAGAACGTCCAAGCAGGAGATAGACCACTCTGGCGAGACAGTTTGCAGGTAGGTAGCGTCTTAGCCTGCGTACCAGATGGAGCTGGTAGACAGCTGCCCTGGACACAGAATTGGCCTGCACCTCCATGGACAACTGTGAGTCCAAATGACTCCCAGGCTGCACACCTGGTCCTTCAGGGGCACAGTTACCCCATTCAGAACCAGGAAATCCTGCATACCTACCCACCAATACCTCTGTGAGGTAGGTTAAGCCGAGAGGCAGTAATTAGTCCGCTGAGCATCACAGCAGAGCCCAGATCTGGCAAGTCCATTTTCAAAGCTCTACTTACAACCCTGCATTGGCTCTTTGGGTTGAAAGGTGAATCTTTCACACAATAGATCCCACCACTGTTGCAAGTCATAGGTCTGGTTGATTTCTTCCATGGTTCTCTGCTGCTCAGGATGCAATTTCTTTCTCTCTCTTTTTTAAAAAAAACCACAACATATTTATTAAATTTTCAAGGAATTACAAAAAAAAAGAAAAAAGAAAAAACAGAAAAATAGAAACAATTAAAAACAAGTCAATCTTTCCATAACTTATCCTTCATTTGCTTGTTTCCTTGACCTCCTCACACCTCCCCTTTTTGTGTTCTAGTTCAATTAGCTATTTCAGCAAATCCTTTCCATCTTTGTTTTTGTCTTAATAATTTATCTTAATATATTGTAACTTTACATTCTCACCTGTTAACAACCCATTTTTACTTAATCCTTAATAACATTACTGCTAAAACCACATAACTTAATTCCAGCATCCTTCTAACATTCCTTAATTTTACAATATTTCTGTAGATAAACTTTAAATTTCTTCCAATCTTCTTCCACCGACTCTTCTCCCTGGTCTCGGATTCTGCCAGTCATTTCCGCCAGTTCCATGTAATCCATCACCTTCATCTGCCATTCTTCCCGAGTGGGTAGATCTTGTGTCTTCCAATACTTTGCAATAAGTATTCTTGCTGCTGTTGTAGCATACATAAAAAAAATTCTGTCCTTCTTTAACACCGATTGGCCGACCATGCCCAGGAGAAAGGATGCAATTTCTTTCTCTGCCATGGCTGGAAGTTGGAACATAGGTTGTAACCACATAAGGAAACCCCCTCTCCACACTACTGGGGAGGGGCAGAATGCATTTCTTTCGCTACCCAGCCCTCTAGACCAAGGATGTATAAATAAGGGAAAGCCTTCCCGATCCAGACATGGTTTCTCAAGATAGACCTGATCTCCAGCATCTCTTTCTCTGGAAACTAAGTACTAGGCAAGACCCCCGTTTTGCTTGTTAATTATACATGAACTTTGGAAAAGAAGGATTACTTCCCATGTAAATTACACTTTCTACATCTCATTATAATACTTTAGCGTATAATGCAGAAATAATAAGACAATAATTACCCTCTGTGCACATGGTAGTTTGATAATTATTACAGGATTAATTGATCTCATTTGAATGCAGGCATATTTGGTTATGTTACGTGTGCTGAGGGTGATAAAGTGATGCCCTGTGTGTTGCTGTGTCTCTTCTGATCCACATCACCTGAACACTAACTACTGTTTGTTTGTCTAGCCCGAACTAGATTTATAATGCATGGAATAGAAAGAATAACTGTTTAGATAATTGGGCATCGGGGATCCTTGAAATCCTTTATTATGCGCAGGAGCCCAAATAACATCTGTTCCTACATTCCTGTTATTCGAGGTTGCTTTGTAGTTATCACGTCTTAAGGGACCTCCAAACTGTGAAACAAAGAAATTCTGATGAAAATTCACATTGTGGAAAAAGGCTTTTATACCCATTTAATGTGGAGTGGGTCAGAATTAAATTGAATGGCTGTAATTAGGACTGCGCTGAATATACTTCAGTTCCAATTTTCAGGTTGAAAATGCCTATTTCAGTGGGGTAGAATGCTCCCCTCAAAAATATGTATGTGTGCAAATAATAATTCTTTGATCTTATTCACCATTATTTCCCCAGTTGCTTCTGTTCTGTACAATTTTTCCCTCTGACTGATCCTTCTTATTTCATTCTGGATTGGTCACATGGGTAATCCTAGCCAATCGAGGACCAATACACTACATTGTACATAGCCAGTCAGATTTGACTACATGATTATTTCCCTAAATATATATATATATTAAAAATGAAGCAACCTGATCATAAGTGTAAGCAGTGCAAATAAAGATTAAAAACTTTTCCAGGGGTTCCAAATAATATTCCAAATATAACTTTTTTAATAAAACTGCCAAAAATGTTTACCTTATCTCTGCTCATAAGACAATGAGGAACATGTTTGGGCTTTTCTACAAAAAGGTTCCGTTTAAACATAAATATGTTGTACACTGTTGGTTGTCTAACTCTGGTAATTTACTATTAACAAGAGTACTCATTTACTCATCATAATGATTCTATTTTTTTAAAAATGTCCAGATCATAGGTGGGGTCCCAGTCTGATGGAATGCTCTCCCCACATATAACAGGCGTATAGGCAAATTAAAATAAGGCTTTTCCAATTTGAGCACACATACTTCTATATGTTAGTGATGTATGGAAGTGAGAGCTGGACCATAAAGAAGGCTGATCGCCAAAGAATTGATGCTTTTGAATTATGGTGCTGGAGGAGACTCTTGAGAGTCCCATGGACTGCAAGAAGATCAAACCTCTCCATTCTGAAGGAAATCAGCCCTGAGTGCTCACTGGAAGGACAGATTGTGAAGCTGAGGCTCCAGTACTTTGGCCACCTCATGAGAAGAGAAGACTCCCTGGAGAAGACCCTGATGCTGGGAAAGATGGAGGGCACAAGGAGAAGGGGGCGACAGAGGACGAGATGGTTGGATAGTGTTTTCGAGGTTACCAGCATGGGTCTGACCAAACTGCGGGAGGCAGTGGAGGACAGGAGTGCCTGGCGTTCTCTGGTCCATGGGGTCACGAAGAGTCAGACACGACTAAACGACTAAACAACAACACTTCTGTATGTACAATTTCCCTAGGAACTTGCCAGGAATATTGTATGGGGCTACCCCACTGGGTCCATTGGGTCAGGCGTGTTTTTCCCTGTACTCTTCACATCATCATGTACCATCAGTCTCAGGTGGAACCGTGAACACATTTTCAACCCATGTGGTGGGCACTGCATTCACTAGCCACCACATGTGTAGAGTTAGCACTTGGACCACCTCATTGTGTATTCCAGGAGAAATACAGATTGCAAAGCAAGGTAGCATCCCAACTGCCCATTGTCCAAGTCACATTTGTCTGCTCTAGAATTCAGACTCTCTGAATTCCTACCCACTACTCAAGCCAATCCTCAGGCTGTTGCTTATCAAACCTTCCCAAAATGGGAGGAATGCTGGTCTGGGGAGAAAGTACCACATAGGCTCATCCCACATGGCCAGGAGCTTCTGCTGTTGAACCTCACTGTGTGGAAATGAACCACATAGTGGCAAAGGTTATGTGGGCCCTAGCCTCCACAGATGATGGTGTGAAATGAAGGTGTATGACTTGTGAAATGGTTCTCCCAAAATTTGCTGCCCATGTATGGCAAGAATGAGGTTGTGTGATGATAGAGGAGATGCTTCCCTCAGTGGCACAAAGGGTCAGTGTGTCTAGGAAGTTGGTGGTTTGAACCCAACCAGGGACAGCTGTGGGCAGGATTCCTGCACCACATGAGGTTGGACCAAATGACCCTCAGGGTCCCTTCAAATCTGCAATTGTATGATTCTATGCTGAGGCAGGCTCTCCACCCTCATCAACTATCTAGACGTAAACCCAGGTATACTGAAATTGAGGGTGATGTGTGAGAACCAGGCTGAGGAGTGCTGCTCTAATGAAGAATGGTGGGAGCCTCCCCTTCCCCCTGCTTCTGACCAGGATCCTGAAGCTGCCCAGGAGCAGTGGAGCAGTATAGATTTGGAACAGTGGTTTGCAGAGGGGCATAGTTCTGAAGACAAAAGTTGGGAAGAACTGGAGGGTGAACAGCAAAGTGAAGAAGAACTGGGAGAGAGCTAACAGACTCTCTCTCACTGAAAAGTGTCCAGCCTATCAGTCCAAGGTCATGTAGAGCAGATAAGTTAGCTACACAAAAAGCACAGTGGTTGCGAGATCAGGTTGCAAGGCTCAGAAGTGACTGGGGGGGGGGGTAGTGGGTGGAAACCTTAATTGGGAACACCTTCATTCTGAGAATGCCTGCTTTGTTCTTTTGCTGTGGTCATTAAAGACTCTTTAAATGGTAAGTGACTCTTTTCACTTTGTCCTGCTTATCTATGGCCAAAGGGAAGGAGGAAGGCAAGTCCCCAAAGCCTGACAGAAGGACTGTTTCTGCTTTGGAAGCAAGAGAGGGCATTGAGGGAGGAATTTGGACAGGGGAAGAACCAAGGACAGGAGTAAAAAGACTGAGGGGAAATAGCAAGACAAAATTGCAACGTGTTTGTTGGTTTGAAGGAAAGGGAGTGGGAAGGGGTGGGCTGCCCTAAGAGGAACAAAGAACAACTCTGAACCCTGCCTCTGACTTAATTATCATCTCCAAGGAGCTCAGGGTAGCCTACAAGTTTCTCCCTCCTGCCACCTCTCCATCCTGCCCTCATATCAAATAAGCTTCTTCTTTGGTGATCACTTGTCACTGAGTAAGATTGTCTTCCATAAACACTGTTTTAACAGTGAGTCTGTAAGTGACTGACCACACTTGGACCCAGACCCAGACTGTCCAATTCTGGGTCCACACTTCCTTCCACAGTGGTATGTAGGTTTCTGGATGGGAGTTGATCATGGTGAGGGTTTGCCAAGCGTCCCTTCCTCTTAGCGCATGTCTCCCTTTTGTACTGAGTTTGAGTGCCTTCAAAGCCCATGACACCTTTGGTAAAGGCTGTTCTCCAACTGGAGCGCTCGCAGGCCAGTGTTTCCCAGTTGTCGGTGTTTATACTACATTTTTAAAGATTTGCCTTGAGAGAGTCTTTAAACCTCTTTTGTTGACCACCAGTATTACGCTTTCCATTTTTAAGTTCGAAAAAGAGTAGTTGCTTTGGAAGACGATCATCAGGCATCTGCACAACATGACCAGTCCAACGAAGGTGATGTTGAAGAATCATTGCATCAACACTGGTGATCTTTGCTTCTTCCACTACACTGATATTAGTTCGCAAGATAGCTGGTAAGTTAACAAGAGAGATGGTGGCTGACCCCAAGATCATGCAGGCTCTGGAGAGGGGGCTGAGTACCCTCTGTGGGGTTGTGGTCTGGTGGATAACCCCACAAGGGCATTTCACCAACATGGGGGTGAGTGTGCCAAGAGTTCCTGGAACATGCTTATTTTGGGCAGCTGGGAAGATTTGGTGGTTTTTCTCCCCATACTCCACTTAATCATAATCGGCCACCCCTGTGGATTCTGCCTCCTGAGGTGATTGCATCATTGATGACCAGCCCTGTTCATGTGACACAGTTCAAACACTTGCTTGGGTAGCATCAGTTTTTGTATGTAGAGGAGATGGCATATCCCCCTCCCTTCCACTCTGTACACAACAAAATACTTGTTGGTGCCAAACTGAATAGGGTGCCAAACTGAATAAAATATTGGGGAGCCCTGCCTCACATAATCAATCACAACATGTGACACATGCACACCATTTGAATGGCAATGCCCATCACTTTTGGGGACCCACCACCCTCAAATATTTTATTGTGGGGGGCGAACAGACCTTGGCCCCTAGGAGTTGTCACCTATATTTGATGCTTGCGCTGTGTGCTGAAGCACAAACATACAGCTGTTTCGCTTGAGTAATTTTTCACCTGCAGAAAATGAGGGGAAACTCTCAAAACAGCTCAAGTTTTCAGATGTAAGGCATGATGCACATGACTTTAGGTGAGCAGAGGATAAGAGGGACAGACAGCCTCACCTTCTCCATGCAAAGATTGTCACCACCCAGGTAAGAATGGGAACTAGGCCTTTGACTGAACTCTCCGTGAATCAGCATAAGAAATCAAGGGGGGAAATGTTTACACACTTTGAGGTGAAGGATAGGTGATTTGCTCCCAAAAGAAGAGCATAATGTTAAATACGACTCTACAAATCATCTCTGCATCTTTGCTACTTTAAAAACAACCAAACATTGCAACACTACATCTGCAATGGATGTTGGGTGTGTGTTTTTCTTTTCTTTTTGGTGTTATGTTTGCTGTTTTGTAAAGTAAAAACAGATACCTGCAGACCATAGGATAGAGGAAAAATAAAGAAGACAAAAATATATAACAGCTTTAATCCTGCTTGGGTTGGCAATCTGAAAAGCTCTAAATAATTTAACAAAAGATTTAACTTCTAACAGCCTGGGAATGACACATACAGAAGGAACCTTCAAACAGGTGAGAAAGCTTGCGATGAAAAGTAAAAAATTGCATTCAGGCTCATCCCTTTTGTCCCAAACAGGGCTTTATTGGCCCATCCTCAAAACCAATCTCTGTCAAAACCAAGAATTTCTTTTTTTAAAAAAACAAACAAACCCATAAACCTTATAAACATTGTTTTATGTCAAACGTGGGCACATCTATTGTTGCCACAACTGGAAATCCAAGCAGCCGACAGAGAGATGACAGGGTTTCAGCAAAGAGATGCTCGCCTTTGTCATCCCAATCTCACCCTTTACACATTTGAAATGAATAAAGATGGGCCAAGTGCCAGAGAACAGTTCTTCTGACTCCCTGTGCTTCCTCTAAGCAGTTTTGAGAGTGTAAGAAATTGCCTTGCTGGATCAGAAAAGGTCCTTCTAATTTCCAATAGCAAGAAAGCTCATAAGCAGGTCGGAGTGAGGTTGACCAACCCCTGGTGCTTTAGCTGTCCATCTGGTGATCAGCCTATGAACCTAGAGGTTTCATTTCGCCAACAAAGCTAAGAGACACGGAAAGGCCCATTCTTGTACAGAAGCCACTACAGCGCATGCAGGGAATGATATACAGTGGTGCCCCGCAAGACGAATGCCTCGCTAAACGAAAAACCCGCAAGACGAAAGGGTTTTCCGATTTTTTAGCGGCTTCGCAAGACGAATTTCCCTATGGGCTTGCTTCGCAAGACGAAAGCCCATAGGGAAATCTCCGGAGACAGCGGGGAAGCGCAGTGCGCCTTCTCCTCTGTTCCCGGACCTGTCCTAAGGCTTGCGGTGGGAGGTCCAGGAACAGAGGACAAGGCGCGAAGGGCTTCTCCTCTGTTCCCGGGGCTTGCGGTGGGAGGAGGGTTTTTCCTCCCCACCGCCAACATTCAGAACAGCATTCTGAATGTTGGCAGTGGGGAGGAAAGCCCTCCTCCCACCGCAAGCCTTCAGGACATGTCCGGGAACAGAGGGGCAGGTGCGCAGCGCTTCTCCTCTGTTCCCGGGGCTTGCGGTGGGAGGAGGGTTTTTCCTCCCCACCGCCAACATTCAGAAGGCTGTTCTGAAGGCTGGCGGTGGGAAGAAAAGCCCTGCTGCGCGGGGCAGCAGGCTGCTATCCGCAGCTTGGAGAACCCTCTGGACCTCTTCTGAAGGCGGGCGAGGGGCAAAAGTCTTTGTCCCCCCTGCCTGCCTTCCCGGGGGCTTTTAAATCGCCCCGGGACAGCGGAGAATTCCTCCGCTGTCCCGGGGCAATTTTAAAATGCTGGCGGGCGGCAGCGCTGCTGCCCGCCAGCATTTTAAGATCGCCCCGGACAGCGGAGAAGTCTCCGCTGTCCCGGAAAGGCAGGTGGGGGGAAGCAAAGACTTTCGCCCCCCCCCCCCGCCGGCCTTCAGAAGAGGTCGGGGGACAGACTGTCCCCGGACCTGGTCTGAAGGCGGTTTCCATAGGAACGCACTGATTGATTTTCAATGCATTCCTATGGGAAACCGTGCTTCGCAAGACGAAAAACTCGCAAGACGAAAAGACTTGCGGAACGAATTAATTTCGTCTTGCGAGGCACCACTGTAAATGCACACCTTGGTGTGTATCCTCTTCTTCTTCTTCTTTGTTGATCTTTGTAGCTGAGTAAGATTGTCTTCCATGAACACAGTCTTTGCAGTGAGTCTGTAAGTGACTGTGGAGGCCAATTCTGGATCCACACATCTTTCCACTGTGGGGACATAGGTTTCCAGGTGCATGCCTTCCTCTTAGCACATTTCTTCCTTTTGTCCTGAGTTTGAGCACCTTCAAAGCCCATGACATCTTTGGTAAAGGCTGTTCTCCTACTGGAGCACTCGCAGGCCAGTGTTTCCCAGTTGTCAGTGCTTATACTACCTTTTTTTAGATTTGCCTTGAGAGAGTCTCTAAACCTCTTTTGTTGACCACCGGCATTACACTTTCCATTTTTAAGTTCGCAGTAGAGTAGTTGCTGTGGAAGACGATCATCAGGCATCCACACAACATGACCAGTCCAACAAAGTTGATGTTGAAGAATCATTGCTTTGATGCTGGTGATCTTTGCTTCTTCCAGTACACTTATATTAGTTTGTCTGTCTTCCCGAATGATGTGTAAAATTTTCAAGTAACATCGTTGATGGAATCTATCAAGGAGTTGGAGATGGCGTTCTGGAGTGGGCAAGGGGGGGTCTGGAGTTGTGGGGGTCCTTAATTTTGGAGGGACTTTGAAACATGCATTTAAATATTTTCTGGACTACCCGGTTGACTGTGGGGAATGGGCTTATCTGTTGAGGGGAGATGGAGATATTTTTGGGTTGGAGTTTTCCCAAGACCTACTCCTCAATGAGAAAGGAAAGAAATTAAGAAAGAGACCAATAAAAGACAAGGCAAAGTGCTGGTATAAACAAGAAGAAGAATCGCAGAAGGGACATGGTAAAGACTTAAGAGCCTCGGACATAAGACTACCAGGTTGATGGACTAGATGGAATGGACAGTAAGGTCTGACATAACCCGAGACCAGGAAGAAGAGACGTTGGATGAAGATTGGAAGAAAGCTTAAAAAAAATATTTTGGGAATTAGGGTAAAATTTATTTTGGGAATTAGGAAAAATGGTGGAATGAAATCATTTGGCTTTAGTAGAAATGATATTAGGAGTTATGTATAAATAAGTATTAAGTTTTAGGATTTAAGGTATTTTATCGTAGGATAAGGTTAAAATAAATTAAGGTAAATTGAATGACAGAATATTGTGAAAGATGAAAAGGATTTGCTGAGTTAATTGATAGGTTAGACTGTTAAGATAAATTATTCAATAAAAATTGAGAAAGATGGAAAGAATTTGCTGAAACAAATAATTAAACTAGAATACAAAAAGGGAGGTGTGAGGAGGTCGATGAAACAAGTAAATGAAAGACAAAGAGATGGAATATTGGATGTGTGTTTTATTTTTATTTTTTATTGTTATTGCTGTATTTTTCTTTTTCTTTTTCTTTTTTCTTCTTTTTTATCTATTTTTTATATATTGTAATGTATATGTTGTTAATTTTTTTGCTGTTTGTTTTCTTTTTCTCTTTTCTGTAATCTCTAAACTCTTAATAAATATTTTTTTTAAAAAAAAAAGGGAGTTGGAGATGGCGTTTATAAGTGGTACATATTTCACAAACATATAGTAAGGTTGGTAGTACAATAGCTTTGTAAACAAGCATTTTGGTTTTCCTGCGAATGTAAAAGAGGACAGCCTGTGCTGCTGCCAGCCTGAGGCAGGGAAAGAGGCACACAATGTATAAATTTTCTGAAATAAATAAATGATTCAAGCACTGTTATGACAGGCCTCCCCTGTAGTATTCAAAGGTAAAGTGCTTCTGAACAGGAAGGCTCCATTTTATGCTGTGGAACAGAACATTTCCATGTACGCAGAGAGGTGGGAATCAATGAATAGGAAGCTAAACAATCCTAAATTCATTCTATTTTTGAGCAAATGACTGCTTGTAACAGTTATTTACTGCATTTTACAGTTGACTGTTAACCCATGTCATAAAACATAATGACTTGGACAGCAAGGAAGTAGCAGCACTTTTTAATTTTCATTCCACTGCCTTTTTAACACTTGTGTTTTCAGTTCCAGGAATGTGCCATAAATCACCAGAAAAATTAGAATTAATTTGTGCAGCAAAATACAAACAGATTTATTTTATTTTTATTTTTGGCTTGCCAATTTTCCCATGCAAAGACAGGTTTGCTTGTTTTGACCTTCTGCCCTTAAAAAACTACGTATTGTGGTTTGTGATCCTAGGAACATGTGCTTTCACTGATATACTGAGATTAGAGATCCCATTCCCATGAACACACACAACCCCAGCAGTATATAGACTCTGTGTATGTTCAGATATGTGAGAAACTGCACAACATCACCAGCACAATACTACCAACAATGAGTAGAATGTCATGTGCGCCACTGCATGTCTGGCCTAATGGCTTTGTTGAATTCAAATTCCTACCAACACACACAGTGGTGTTTTTTGTTTGTTTGTTTTTATTTATTCACTTTTTCCAATCAGTACAAACACCAAAAATAATAAGACACGTACAACAAAAAAACCCTAATAACAATAATCACACAAATTGACAACACAAATTTAGATACGGTAATATCCCTATGGGACGTGGGTGGTGCTGTGGTCTAAACCACAGAGCCTAGGACCTGCTGATCAGAAGGTCGGCGGTTCGAATCCCTGCGACGAGGTGAGTTCCCCTTGCTCGGTCCCTGCTCCTGCTGACCTAGCAGTTCGAAAGCACGTCAAAGTGAGAGTAGATAAATAGGTACCGCTCTGGCGGGAAGGTAAACGGCGTTTCTGTGTGCTGCTCTGGTTCACCAGAAGCGCCTTAGTCTTGCTGGCCACATGACCCGGAAGCTGTACGCCGGCTCCCTCGGCCAGTAAAGCGAGATGAATGCCGCAACCCCAGAGTCGGTCACGACTGGACCTAATGGTCAGGGGTCCCTTTACCTATGTCCTTAGATAGGATCCCCAAGACATGCTCTATGGGGTTCTGGCTTCAGGCACCAGGCCCATTGGCAGATGAACTCTGTGTTACAAAGATGTCTGCAACATTACATGAAGGCTGGCAATATCAAACCTGCCCTGTGGAAATCCCTTGCAGATGAGCTTGCAGTGCTGGGAGACAAGCAGAGAGGCTGTGTATCCACATCAGTGACCAGAGGAGAAATGACCCCTGGGAGGAGCACCCCATGGTGCATCTGCATACCCTCCAACATTTCTCTGATGAAAATAGGGAGGCCTCATTCCATCATGATCATTTTATTATTTATGCCCCACACATCTTACTGGGTTGCCCCAGCCACTCTGGGCAACTTCCAACATATATAAAAACATAATAAAACATTAAACTTTTTTTAAAAAAAAACTTCCCTATACAGGATTGCCTTTTGACGACTCGGGGGTTGGAGAACTCCATACCCTCCAGCATTTCTCCAGTGAAAATAGGGACATCCTTGTGGCGTTTGCCCTCCTAGGTGTGTGACATCATACTGGGTTCATAAGGAAAGGGTTAACTAATTGTAAAATGACTAACCAATGGGAACCCAAGAGAAGTGAGTTAGAGTTAGGGTGGTTGAGAAGACAGTCTGGAGTTAGAAGAGACAGAGAAGATAAGTCTGTGGGTTGGGCTAGTCTGGGGTGACAGAGTGAGAGAATTTGTTCAGAGGAGTCAGTCAAACAGTTGAGATAATCAGTCAGAAGGTATTAGGAAGGTATAGGCCGGTAAAGGAACTAAAGTTAAGATACTGACAGGAATATTATCTGAGAAACCATAAACTTGTTCATGTTTGTAAAATAAACTTGTTTTTTTGGTTCACTTTTAACAGCTGTTTGGACTCAGTATTTACCCAAAAGTAATGGGTCGGTGGCAGCGGGAAGCGAGCACAGTGGTGGCAGAGGGATCAATAGACTGTTAAATGTCCGGGGACCGTGTGTGATCGCTCACACTCCTAAGGAAAGGTGAGACATTCTGGGATCAAATCAGAAACTGGGACGGCTTAGCTAAATCAGGGACGTCCCTGGAAAATAGGGACACTTGGAGGGTCTGGATTGTTGCCGCAGCTGCAACAAAACATGTCTCTCCCATATGGGTCTTGTCAGAGAACTGCCATCGCAACTAGCGGAGGAGGCGAGGCTCCACAGCGATGCTGGAGAGCGGCCAAGCAGGGAGAGAGGCAGGTCTGTGGCTTGGGAAGATAATCAGCGCTACACCAGGGATAGAGGGGGGCCGATGGGGGAAGCGGAGAGGAGGCTCCAGGACTCTTTGCAGGAGACCAGCGAGGAGAGCACAGGTCCTCCGCTGCCCACACCCACCCTGCACAGAAGACTTCCGCGCAGGGAAAGTAGGCGGCGACTTGGCGTCAAAGAGCTTCTTTGCTGGAAGAGGTTCAAGAAACGCCCACTGACGGATTCTGCCAGCGACTGAACAGCCACGGAGTGAATGGCTGTCCAGCAAGAAACGGTTTAACCAGGCAACCTAGCCCAGAGAGGCAGTAACGTACGCACAAGCAACCCCTAAAGCCATTACAGGTCTCTACAGCCACAGCAGGCGCTGTAACTCTCCAAGGATTTGACTTTACCCCTGAAGGAGCACTCTTCCATTGTCTCCCGAAAGAGATGGATGCCAACACACCTGATTAGGCTGCAGATGAGGATTGTCTGTTTGAATGCTTCCTGTGCCCCCCTGCCCACCCCGCAACCCTCTTTTCTGTGTTATGTCCGGGAGAAGGCTAGGTTGATAGTTTCAAGTAGGCAATCCCCAAATTAAAGCATGAAGTCCAAGGAAAACTCCACCACTTCATTTTATTCACTGTGTAAACGGGCTTTGACATGCCAAAGATGGAATTAGTCTTTTGCGTCCAAGAACATATTAGCAGAGAGGGAAATGCTTGGATTAATTTAAAAAAAATCTTCAAAGGTACATCATTAGGCAAAGGCAGCAAGTTAGACTTCATTTTCTTTGCACTAAAATTTCATAAGCTTTAATAATGTTTAAAAGTACGATATGTTAACCTGTTGAAGAAATAATCTCAAATAGTAACTATTTTCTATGCTCTGTGCCAAGATATATATTTTAAAACACCAAAGAGCCTTTTAAAATAACCATGCAGTATGTAGGCATATGAATGTTCTTAAAATTATTAACTTCACACATTTGTTTAATGGAATACTCTATGATTTGCACCCTAAACAACCAACCTCTGTCTTTTGAGGGCTGCTTTTGCCAAAGGACAGATCAAGCCATCCAAAATGCTTATTTCATTAAATCAGTACTGGCTAATCTGTGGGCTCACCTGGTGTTGTCAAGACACTAGAATCCCACCATCCCCAACCATTGGCCATGGACTGATGGGAGGTGGAGACCAACAAAATTAGGAGGCTCTCAGGTCAGCCACTGCTGAATCATAGCAATAGCATCAGGAGAATAACTTCCTGCCCTGAGAAGCAGTCTGGATACAGTCATCTTTCACCAGCTTCTTTCCACTTCTACATATGGCCTCTCAAGATGCCAATCGTCCAGGGCCAGCCCAACTGTTAGGCAAGGTGAGGTGACCACCTCAGGTGGCAGGATCCCCAGGGCCACAGATCCAACCTCCAAGGAGTGCATCACCTGTTGTTGCTGCTGCTGCTACTACTGTGGTAGCAGCAATAGTTGCAGGCTGCTCCTGTCGGCATCTGGGGGTCGATAGGCCAGCTGGCTTGGCCCCAGCTGGATCATCTCCCTCTCAGCCTTCGTGCTGCGGAGATACACACTTTACTTAGTAGAGTAAACTGCACAACGGAAGAGGCTTGAGACTGCAGATACATACTAAAACTACGGACTTATTTTACATAAATCAGGACCAAGAAACGTGTCATCTCTCCTTGCTGTCTTCTCGGAGAGAAACTCAAAAACAAAAGCAAGACACAGAGCGGAGCTTCCACTCACGGGACCCAGCAGTCTGTGCTGGAAAGTAAACAGACATGTGACATGCAAGAATCCCATGGAATGGAATGGAATCTCCCAACAGCTCCTTGGATGATTGAGCAGTATATGAATCATGCTAATTAAATAAATAACTGTGCTTAGGGAAATGTGTGATCTCTCTCTCTCTCTCTGTGTGTGTGTGTGTGTGTGCAGCAGTGTACCATGAGCTGCTGGCACCTGGGGTGGGCAAAGCGCTGACACCACCAGAGCACCTCCTCCCCCGCTGGACTGGGATGCACTGGGGTTGCCTGTCCATGTCAGGGGGGCAGATCCCTGTAGAAGCCAACACCTGTAGGGGGACGCCTGGTTGCACCCCCTCAGAATGTTCTGCCTGGGGCCATGCCCCCCCTCCCAACTCTCCCATGCTACACTACTATGTGTGTGTGTGTCAGAAGAAAATAACAAGGGCAGATAGTTACTGGAGATGTGGGGGTAAAAATACAGTGGTGCCTCGCAAGACGAAATTAATCCGTTCCGCGAGTCTCTTCGTCTTGCTGTTTTTTTGTCTTGCGAAGCACGGCTATTAGCGGTTTAGCAGCTTAGCGGCTATTAGCGGCTTAGTGGCTTTAAGAAAAAGGAAACAAACTCGCAAGAACTCGCAAGACGTTTCGTCTTGCGAAACAAGCCCATAGGGAAATTTGTCTTGCGGAACGACTCAAAAAACGGAAAACTCTTTCGTCTTGCGCGTTTTTCGTCTTGCGAGGCATTCGTCTTGTGAGGTACCACTGTACGAACTTAATACATATGTTGATAAACTGCCCAACGATCAGACCATTCTGGAGTGAGGTGAGGATATTTATAACAAAAGTAGTAAAAAGAAATTGTTATTTAGGGGAACTGAATTTAATTCTAAATTATTTTCCAGAAACTTGGAGGATCTCGAGGGGCCAAAAAAAACGTGGCTGTATTAGAAGCAAAAAGACTTGTTTTCATGAATTGGAAGAGTCACAAAAAGATTCCAAAGAGCATATGGATTGATAATATGGACATACGAAAGAATTGCTTGTTGACACAAAATAAGAATGGATAAATACAAAGAAATTTGGAACGAATTTCTAAGTGACAAGGCGGATAACAGTGGGAAATAGAGGAGGGAGAGAGTGGGGATAAACAAGGAGTAGGCATAGGGATATTAAGGTAAAGGTAAAGGGACCCCTGGCCATTAGGTCCAGTCGTGGTTGACTCTGGGGTTTCAGCCCTCATCTCGCTGGGAGCCGGCATACAGCTTCTGGATCATGTGGCCAGCATGACTAAGCTGCTTCTGGTGAAATATAAAAGTTGAAGAGATCTTTTAGATGTACTGAAAATTCAACTTAAAATACAGGTATGGTTTTCATTCAGGAAATATTTGAAAAATCCATCTTTGGAAGACAAAAATGTTACAAACCTTCCAGGTTCTCAGATTTTGCTATTCACATTTTGAACAAAGTTTTCAGCTTTTATAATGTTACTTTCTACCAAAAAAACCATAAGTGTTGTAGATTTTTGGCCTCTCTTCATTGTTTTAATTTGCTAATGGGTCAGTTAAAAAAATCTCAAAAGTTGTCAAATACTGTGAAATATGTATTGAGAATCAATGCATAGCATCTATCAGTACCACCAATTACTAAAGATGAGTGCATTTCAGATAATAAATAGAAGTGCCATTAAAATACTAAATAGCAGCAAATTCTATATACTATTAAACACTATGTATATTTGGAAATTCAGATAATTCTTGCAAACAAATGGATGAATTGGGGGTAGATTCCTCTTCACACTTTCCATGCCTACAAAGGAAATTGGCTCACATTGCACATTGGTTTGGATATCTGCATTTCAACATTCTTAACCATGTGGGGATTAAATAGTATGGATAATATTACAAAAATGACAACCATTTCATCTCATACAACACAGCTCTTCATCACTTTAAGATCTGCCGGTGAGGTTCTTCTAAAGGTAGCATCTTTTCTTTCATGCAGAATTATCATCTGCTAGGCTAGGAGGAGGGCCTTTTCAGTAGTTGCCTCAAAGTTAATGGAATGCCCTCTCTTTGCAGGCCCAGATGGCTTCACGGCTTGCCTTGCTTCCGAAGCAGATGGAACCATTTTTGTTCTTCCGGGCTTCTGAGCGCAAGGCATTCCCTAACTAAGAGTGAGCTCTGAAGGTTTGTTGGCTGCTGTGGTTTTGATCTATTTGATTAAGTTGGCGGGTTTTATTGCTTATTATTCTTATTGCTTATTTTTTCTAAAAAGTGATATATAAATGTTGTGATCCATTGTTATTTCCTTGCCGCTGCATCCTCATCAAAGAGTGTAACAGAACAATCTTAATTGCACTTCCAGATAGCATGTTCTCCCTAACAGAGAGTGCATGTTGTGGTGGGGGCCAGCGGGCCCCCCCACTGTTGCTGGTCACTTATGTTTGGATGGCCACAGGCAGTGATTGGATAGTTTGAGTCTCTGGGGAGATTTTGATGTTGCCAATTTGGAGGAGGGGTCAAAGGTTTTAAATTCTGGAAATGCAGCTTTGGGTGTCCTCTTGGGCTGCGTGCACAGGATCATCCACCCACCCTCCCTGAATTGGGGGGGGGGAGTTCTGTGCTTTGACCTTGCTATGCCTGTCATGGGGTTGCCTGGTTTGGGGGCAGGGGCCTGGTAGGAATTTTGTCCATCTGTCTGATTGGCTGGTGCCATTTGGTTTTTGCCTAAAGGTAAAGGTAAAGGTACCCCTGCCCGTACGGGCCAGTCTTGACAGACTCTGGGGTTGTGCGCCCATCTCACTTAAGAGGCCAGGGGCCAGCGCTGTCCGGAGACACTTCCAGGTCACGTGGCCAGCGTGACAAAGCTGCATCTGGCGAGCAGGAGCTGCACACGGAAACGCCGTTTACCTTCCCGCTGGTAAGCGGTCCCTATTTATCTACTTGCACCCGGAGGTGCTTTCGAACTGCTAGGTTGGCAGGCGCTGGGACCGAGCAGCGGGAGCGCACCCCGCCGCAGGGATTCGAACCGCCGACCTTTCGATCGGCAAGTCCTAGGCACTGAGGCTTTAACCCACAGTGCCACCTGCGTCCCAACTTTGGTTTTTGCCTACTGCATAGCAAATCGTCACAACTTGTAAGGTTGGCGGTTAGGCATTGGTTAAAATTGGTTGGTGGAGGGGTAAGTGCCTACCCCTTCAATGGTGGTTCTGCAAGGGATTTCTGTTAAAGGAATCCAGGGGCTTGCCCAGAGGCGTAGCGTGGGGGGTTCAGGGGGGCGCACCGGGTGCAACATCTGGGGTTAGGGTTAGGGGGCGCAAATCCACAGGTTAGGGGGTGCAAATTACTTGCCTTGCCCCGGGTGCTGACAACCCACGCTATGCCACTGGGCTTGCCATTCTTTCATCCAAGTCCCTGGCATCGGGCTTGGGCCATGCAAGCCCCCGGGAGCATGTGGGTGAGAAGTGAGGGACTGATGCCCAGCTTCATTTCTCCCCAATAGTGTTTTCCCTGACTGGCTTCCGCTGGAATCCGGAAGTCAGTTCTGTTCCTGGGGCAAGGACAGATAGTCATAACCAATGCCTAAGCAACCACTCACATGTGTGTATTTGAATAAAGTTGTGGCCAAAACCATGCCAAAAACCTTAAACAAAATTGATGTGTGAAGTGTGAGTTTACTCGGGGTGGCTTGGGGACCTCGACATGCAAACGGTTGAACCTCGGTTTTTCAACATCTCAGCTGCCAAATGTTTCAAAAGCCAAATGCTGAAAACCCGGAAGTGAATGTTTCCGCTTTCGAACACGCCTCAGAAGTCGAATGGCTTCCGATGCACATTTCTCAATTTTCCCCATTGAACTTGCTGGCAGCCCTTTGACCCTTGGTTTTCAAGCGTTTTGGAAGTTGGACGGACTTCCTGAATGGATTACATTTGAAAACCAAGTTTCCACTGTATTGTAGAAGTGCAGAGGAGCACTTGCCGGTGGTATTCCAGCCATCAGTGGCCACTCTAAGGCTAAGCAGAGCCTGTTTCCCACAGAGGAGCCCATTTTGGGTCCCTGTACAGCAGCAGCCTAAGAGGTGCTATAGGAAAATAAACCCTGCCCTACTTTCCACACTGACTGATGGGAAATGTGGATGTGGTGGTGAATCTGACAGGCATGTGGATGTGGTGGTGAATCTACTACTCTGTGCCTCTCCTGCCCAAGTTAGAACTGTTTTCTAAGGTGGTGTACACAGGGCGATCTCATTTGACTCACACAACATCCCTGTGAGGTAAGCCAAGCTGAATGACAACTTTACCTAACAGGAATTTGAATCCCATGTCTCTCTGGGCCAACTATACTACTCACTATACCAGACTGCTGCTGTATATGTCATAGAATATTTTGTTCTTTGGGGTTTGTTTTTCTCCTGGTTATGGGTTATAACCAGCTAAATCATGCTCAGAACAGAGTTGCTGAATAGTCGTGGGCATTGATAATAATAATAATAATAATAATAATAATCCACTTCCAAGCACAAAGGTTTGGGGACAGATTTTGAATGCCTATAAGAGTATGTTTTAAATATACGAGGTGGTGGTTTAAGTCGCAAGGTATTTTTTTAAATCTTTTTTTAGCGTGCCTACGAGAGACCTCTGAAGATGTCTTTATAATGAGCTCTGCGTTAATTTTAAGAAATCAGTGTGATGTGCTGCTTGCAGATTATAATGTAATTCTGTAATACAAATTAGATCGGCTTTGAATGCCTTTGAAATGTAGTGTGTTTAAAATGGTATGTACAGGTTAAAAGTTACAGATTCAGAACAACCAGCATTAACATGAAATTATCACACGTGCTTTGATAGAGTCCTAGAATGATTCAAAAGAGCAAGTTTCGTATGAAGCTGCCTCGGTTTCTTTGATAGTCACCTTGATCTTTATGCTGTCATCTATTAATTATATTACAGATAAGGTAAATAAAAAGTGTTGGAATATTGAGATCACAGCCTTCTTTTTTCCTGTGAAGACTAAAGGTGTAGGCTTCTATGAAGTCAGTGAGCAATGAAGGGATGATAAAGGTATTCTTCCTTTCTGTCAAACAGTATTTATTTTGACACGTGACAGAAAGAGATCTTGAGCTCAGCTGCTACAAGCACAGAGGAGAGAGAGCAACATACAGGGCTGGACTGTTGGCAGACTCAACTGGTCAAGCTTTGCTGGACTGTACCACTTTGGGCTTCAGGGAATGGCTTGCATATTTGAAGACCCGCCCCCCAGTATGAGAGAGATATAGAAAAATAGTACATTCCAGAGAACAATTAGCCAAATCCTCCTCATTGTCATGCCAAATTTACATTGCAGGAATGCAGGTTTTTCTTTTGTTGTGTATGGAGGAAGGCACTCAAACCCATGATTATCTCCTCTGCAGCATGAAATGCTACAGTTCTAGAAAAAAAATGTATGGAAGTGAGAGTTGGACCATAAAGAAGGCTGATCGCCGAAGAATTGATGCTTTTGAATTATGGTGCTGGAGGAGACTCTTGAGAGTCCCGTGGACTGCAAGAAGATCAAACCTATCCATTCTTAGGGAAAGCAGCCCTGAGTGCTCACTGGAGGGACAGATCCTGAAGCTGAGACTGTCGCGAATTCCTCGCGGCACTTTCAGCAGAAACGCTCAGAGTCCCAGGTTTCTTTTCAGTGCGGTCTTTTTAATGTGAGCTATATACAAGTATTTACAAAAACAGTCCATACAGAGTACCTGCTCCTTAAGGCAAACAAATACTCTCCACCACACCACAGCACAACCACCACAACCACAATTACTGTTGAACAGGCTTTCCTTTTAAAACAGGTGATAGCCAATCACATTCCTGCTGAGTCACTCTGACCCAGCACTTCACAGAGTATTGCATCAGCCTGTTGAAACCTGCAGACTTACTCAGTATCCTGCGAATCCCAACACTCCTCCTTAAGTCAAAGGCTTGAGACCTAATAATTCTCTTAAGTCTCGAAATTTAGGAGCATCCAAACATTTTGTATACAAATCCGCCACATTACATTTTGTGTTACAGTGCTGTACCTTTAACACATTTCTTTCCAAAGCATTTTTCACATTTCCGTATCTTATAGCAATATGTTTACTCTTGCTCTTAAAGTTCTGTTGGTTAGCAAGCTGTTGTGCAGCCATGTTGTCACTTAGCACAGTGATTGGCATTTCAGAAGATATTCCAAGTTATTTTGTTAGACAAGCAAACCCCTCTATTTGTGACACACATTCACTTATGGCTGAGTACTCTGCTTCACAAGTTCTTGTGGCAACAAATGTTTGTTTCTGGGATTTCCACTGAACCAGGGCATTTCCAATATATATGGCATAGCCAGTGGTAGACTTTCCATTTTCTCTGTCCCCCCAGCTGGCATCAGCATATGCATACACTTGCTGATCATATCCTGTATCCAGCACCAGTTTGTAATCTTTCGTGCCTTTCAGATACCTTAGGATTCTTTTAAGTGCTACCCAATCTCTCTGAGCCGGGTCTGCACTTCTTTGGCTTAACATGTGCACTGCCAATGTTATGTCGGGTCTTGTCAAACAACTTAAATATAACAGAGAACCCAACAGAGAATGAAATGCTGTTGCATTCTCACATTTTTGCCCTTCTGGTTCATTTTTGTACTGGGTAGTTATGGGAGTGTCAACCTCATTTGCCCTCTCCATTTCCTATGTCTTCAGTAACTTTTCGATTTCTCCAGAAGGGATCAAGGCTTTGAGTGGATTGTGAGCAAACATGTGTAAAACCCTTGATGGTTCTTGAAAAGCACCAAATTTACCACCCTCCCATTCCCCTGCCTCAAAGCTACATGTTAATTTACCTTTGGGTGGGAGATTCAGAAGATCAAGGCCACCTCCCATCTTTTCATGCCCGGAGCTGGATTAGGATGTCAACTCACAGCATCCCCAACAGGAAATGCTATTCCCACCAAGGAAATGTCATAAGAAGATGCTATGGCAAGAACTGGAATTTTGAAAGCAACTGCTGCCACCTCTGTCTTCCCCCTGCCCAATGCTAAATTAATGGTTAATCGAAGTGGACTGGGATGTTGAGCCGTGGGGAGAGGGGAATGACCAGAAGCATGTATACTCCTCCATTTTTTGAATGCATGGAAGAATGTTGTTGTTGTTGTTTATTACTTATACCCAACCCATCTGGCCAGGCCTCCCCAGCCACTCTGGGCAGCTCTCAACAGGATATTAAAAACACAACAAAACATCAAACATGAAAAACTTCCCTAAGCAGGGCTGCCTTCAGATGTCTTCCTAAAGTCAGATAGTTGTTTATTTCCTCAACATCTGATGGGAGGGCGTTCCACAGGGTGGGCGTCACTGCCAAGAAGGCCCTCTGTTTTGTTATCTGCAACCTCACTTCTCACAGTGAGGGAACCGCCAGAAGGCCCTCAGAAATGGACTTCAGTGAACAATGGGGGTGAAGACACTCCTTCAGGTATATGGAAGAATGACTTCTGAAGTGGGTTATTGTGTGCCTCAGATAGTAAATGAACTTGAAGCAATGGTCTTAATCCAGGAAAGAACAAAGGGGAAAAAGACATTCCTTTAGTCAATGTGGACTGGACTGGCTTTAGAAGTAAACAATTTTTATTTTTTTAAGCACCTTGAATTGAGTCCAGAAAATACGTGTGTGTGTGTGTGAGAGAGAGAGAGAGCGAGAGAGAGAGAGAGGGAGGGAGGGAGGGAGGGAGAGAGAGAGAGAGAGAGAGAGAGAGAGAGAGAGAGAGAGAGAACAATTTATGCATCATCTGTGTGAGGGCCAAAACCTTTAAAACGTAATTTGTCTAAAGTAATAAAACTACTCCAAAACTTTCCCAAGTACATTTTTCTCTCTGCTAAGATTGGCTGCAGTCCATAACTCAATTGCTCCAGAGAAGTTCTATTGCAGGCAGTGGAGCTGCTCCAGAATGAGTCAGTATGAGCAGACTGTCGTCATTTTTATTTATTTTGTGAACTCCCTTTATAGTGAAGATATATGATTTTTCCAGTAAGTTTATTTTTTCACAAACTATGGAATGCAATTAGGTAGCTTATTATCTAAAATCTAAATCTGCTGACTGGATATGGTTTCGAAAATAACTTTTTTTTAAGAGAGCGGGGGTGGATAGAGAGAGTAAGAAAGATGTAAATGATGTAAATGATGGGAAATGTTTTGTTAATTTGATTTTTAAAAAATTAAAAACGTTTAAACATTTTAGAAGTAAGATAATATTTATTAGCAGTTTAAGGATTACAAAAGAAAAGGAAAAAAAGGAAATTTAACAAAACAATACAATACAATACAAAAACCCTAACACAAACACAAACACCACACAACACAAACCCTAAAACATTGAATGAACCAAACAAGACAAAAACAATTAAAAACACGTGCAATAATTACAATATCTTAACTTTCATTCACTTGTGTCAGCGACCTCCTCACACCTCCCTTTTGGTATTCCACTTCAATTAAATGTTTCAGCAATTCCTTTCCATCTTCCTCTATTTTCTGTCCTGTAACTTATCTTAACATATTCTAACCTTATTTTTCCCTTTAATACATTTTTTAAAAAAAGTAAGAAGGGCTGAATTTGGTCACTGTTAAATTAGGTGATACAATAGAAAAGGCATTGCAATGACACAACACTGGAGGTGGGAAAATCATAGAATTGTAGAGTTGGAAGGGGTTCCAAAGGCCATCTAGTCCACCCCCCTCTAATGCAGGAATCTCAGCTTAAGCATCCATGGCAGATGGCCACCCAACCTCTGCTTTAAAACCTCCAAAGAAGGAGAGTCTACCGCCTTCCGAGGGAATCTGTTTCACTGCCAAACAGCACTTACTGCCAGAAAGTTCTTCCTGATATTTTGTTTGAATCTTCTTTCTTGTAACTTGAAGTCACTGGTTTGAGCCCTACCCTCCAAAGCAGGAGAAAACAAGCTTGTGCCATCTTCCACATGACCCTTTATATATTTGAAGAAAGCTATCATATCTCCTCTCAGTCTCCTCTTTTCCAGACTAAACATACCCAATTCCCTTAACCGTTCCTCATAAGGCTTGATTTCCAGATCCTGGTCATCTTGGTTGCCTTCCTATGTACACATTCCAGCTTGTCAACACCCTTCTTAAATTGTGGTGACCAGAACTGGGCATTGTATTCCAGGTGTGGTATGACCAAGGAAGGACCTGATAGCACGGGGTTATTTGCAGGTCCACTTGCATGATTTGAAGGACCCCCAGGTATAGTGTCTGCCGGACCTCCTTCTCTGTCACTGCTAACCTCTGCCATGCTCACCTGCCTCTGCTGGCCATGTCCCCAGCAGCTCTGAGCAGCTGGTTTTAGTCACCTTTTAAATTTCCCATAATCCCCCAGGGTGACACTATGGGGGGGAGGGGAGAAGGAAAAAGGTGTTTAGATTCAGTCACCTGGTGCTGTCTAGGGTGCTGAATCGGGGGGGGGGATGGCAGAAGCAGGAACACACAGCAGACCCTGCAGGACAGGCTTAACTTTTAATCCTCCTGAGGCCTCCCACCCGGGTATTCCCTTCTGTTGAAGATCACACCCTTGTGTGCCCCATAATTGTCACACACACCTCCCTAAACTAGCCTGCTTCCCTCAAGCTTTCTGGAAGGCAAGCTCCCTTCAGTAAAATTCGGCAACCGGTCATCAGTCCACGCACCTTTGGTATGTGGAAAGTGGGAGGCAGGCTGCCATCTTGTCTTTTACAGGGAACCAGGCAGAGGGCCTTCTCGGTAGTGGCACCCGCCCTGTGGAATGCCCTCCCACCAGATGTCAAAGAGAAAAATAACTACCAAACTTTTAGAAGATATCTGAAGACAGCCCTGTTTAGGGAAGCTTTTAATGTTTAATAAGTTATTGTATTTTAGTGTTCTGCTGGAAGCCATCCAGAGTGGGCGGGGTATAAATAATAAATTATTATTATTATTATTATTATTATTATTATTATTATTATTATTATTTTATTATTTTATTATTATTATTATTTTACCTCAAGCCGCAAAATGTCTTGGGCTACTCTGAGGGCAGCCAGGACCCTGGCAGCTGCCAAAGACTGATCCCGATTTCTGAGAGAATGCTTATCTAGAAGGAAAGATTTCTATACTTGCTTCCCAGAGCTGGCCCACAGCCATTTTGGTCCCTGAGGCAAATAGTTCAATCAGTCCAAATGGAGTCCTCTTTTGAGGGTAAAGGTCCACTTAGCCTCAGACCATTAGACTGAGGGAGCAGGACCAGACAGCTTGCAAAGTGTGGCATTTCCTAGATGAAGCATGAAGCCCAATCGTTTGCAGTGTTGATGGGGTAGTACTTAGTGGGTCAGAGGCCTTGAGGCAGCATGTGTGAATGGAGAGTAGAAAACATTTTCATGTTCAGCCTGTTCTTTACTAGTGTCCCCAAAGCCTGTACTTTTAGGTTCTCCCCCTTGAAACTTCAGACACCTATCAACCTTCTAGTAAAATACTAACAAATTATTTACAATGTGCTGCTCTTCAGTTATACCCCAAAGCCTTCTGCTGAAGGTGGTCAATATCACTATCTAGGAACCTAGGAAGATGCCTGACTCTGATTCAGATTATTGTTCTATCTTTCTTGGCATTGTCCACACTGACCAGTAGTAGCTCTCCAGAGTTTCAGACGGGGGTCTTTCCTCGCTGCACCTGGATATGAACAAGACTGAACCTAATGCCCTTCCCTATCTCTAACAGGGTCAATTCTGTTCCTTCCTTCCCCAACAATGGGAACATTACAGAGATTGAAATGTCCTCTTTGAACAAGGAACTTTCCTTCCTCACAACCAACTGGGAAGTAGGACACACTAAGCAATGACTCTGTGTGGGATTTGGTGCAAATGGCACCAGCTGTTCCCCACATATATCCTGGGAAACAAGCTGGTGAAAACACACCGTAAGATGTAACAAAGCCTGTCCCGTGCTTTTGTCTTGTTGTCACAACCTGATTTCCATCTGCAGCCAAATGAACTGCTGAGGGCATAACGAGTTGCACCCTTGGCAGCCACAACTGGTGGCACAATTGTGAGTCGAGATTTACATCTACAAGCCCTCATGTTTCTGGCTGAGACTTTCAATCAGCTTCACACAAAATGCTAGCTGTGTTTTGTTGGTTTTTTCAAATGCATGCGACAATGTGTAGCATAAACCGAGCACCCGGAGTTTCACACTGTCTGATCTCACGGAGAGCAAACTTTTTAAATTAATGTTTGATCATTTAATTCATGAATGTCAGTTTTGTATTGTTCCACTTCCATTCACTCCTCTTTTTTGAGTTCTCTAAGTCGGATGTAGGAAAGCACAAAAACGTGAAACTCCCACAATCCTTAGAAAATGTTGCCCTAAATGTTACTTCTCATCTCTTGCTTTTAAAAAAAGAAACAAGGAGGGAGGGGGAAGAGAAATGCCTCTGGAATGACCTTGTGTTGAAAGTCAATATTGGAATTATTGCCTTGGTGTGGAGGGGAGGCAGATGGGGAGGGCAGAGTTGGGACCATATCTACCGGATTAGAAGACCGAAGCCAAGATACAGTGTCTGAGCCCGGGGAGAGATTCAGAGCTTTGCTTGTATTGACAGATGATTAGAGGACTTTGACTTCTCATGCATTTAGAAAGGTCAATCACTCTGTGATAACAGAGACTGGCACCTCAGACCCCAGTTTCCTATTCCAGATTCGTCATATTTGGCAAAAGCCTACAGTGTATAAGGCTACAGAGGCTAGCCAGCTGACACCCTGGGCCTCGGTCTCCAATCACAAAGCTTCATAAAGGCCATTTGCTTATATGCCTCATAATTATGTTTAGCTGTTAAAGCCATTTGCAGTGCTTACTTCTCTCCCTGAGAATCCGCATTGCAATAATGCAATAACTTTGCCATTTTATGCTCAACCTTTTAAACTCGTTAACAGCTTCTCGGTCTATACGGTTTGTTGTGGCTGTTGCTGTCTGAAGGGAGCTAACAAGTATATCACAAAGTTCAGAAGGGCTTATTATCAGATCAAAAAGAACTGAAAAGTGCTTAGCTTTGGCTAGGAACCATATTATTTTAGTTGGGTAGGGCTGCTCCTAAACACACAAAGTGCTTTAACATACATCAGAAATCCTTAGAACAACCCAGTAAGGAAGGTCAAAATCATCATTTATTTAGACGCCAACTTTCTTGAATAGAGCCCTGGGCAACATGCTTCACATTAGGTCCCCTCTTCTTGCAGTGACTGATCAAAGATCTGTTTAACTTAGGAAGTGTCTATGCACAAAGCATTAGGGACGCAGGTGGCGCTGTGGGTTAAACCACAGAGCCTAGGACTTGCCAATCAGAAGGTCAGCGGTTCGAATCCCCACGACAGGGTGAGCTCCCGTTGCTCAGTCCCTGCTCCTGCCAACCTAGCAGTTTGAAAGCACGTCAAAGTGCAAGTAGATAAATCGGTACCGCTCTGGCGGGAACGTAAACGGCGTTTCCATGCGCTGCTCTGGTTTGCCAGAAGCGGCTTAGTCATGCTGGCCACATGACCCAGAAGCTGTACGCCGGCTCCCTCGGCCAATAAAGTGGGATGGGTGCCGCAAGCCCAGAGTTGGCCATGACTGGACCTAATGGTCAGGGATCCATTTACCTTACTATGCACAAAGCATAGAAAAGCAGATAGATAGATCCTCTCAAGGCCTCTCCATCTCAGGGTCTGCATTGGGAGGCTCTCCACTAAGCAAGGACACTACTGAGTTAGTGTCTTAAGATGAAGTTGCAAGAAAAATCCCTTTTCACGGCTATTGATTGCAAAGCCAACATGTGACTTGGGGGGACTGGTTCATTGCCAAGGGAGAAATAGCTCACCTCTCACATGCAAACCTCATGCTCCTAAGATCCTGGGAAGCTGTCTAGCCTGGAAGGCAACTCCTAGTCTAGTGCCATATCTTGAAGAGAAGTGCACCACCTCTATTACTGTGTGCTCTCTGGTGGTCTTACCAGAAGCCCAAAGCCCTTTCTCCTGACATAATAAATCCCTATACAAAACAAGCTCCTTAAAGGATGCAGCCTAGCAGGTTCCTCATATTAGCTACAGAGCAGTTTCAGGTCCCTATATAGGCCCTACCTAGGACATCAAAGAGGCAATGTGTTGGACGCCATCTACCCCTTTGGGATAACAATATATCACCAAGTATTTCCGATACAGCATTGTGTGTCTGCAATATCCCTGTTTTGTGCCAGTGTGGGGGGGGAAAGCTATAGAATAATAGCTTGCCCAAGATTATTTTAAGTGTTTGTGGGTGAGGTGAGATTGGAACGACAGATTTAAAGGTTTACACGTCAGGCACTGCAATCTACCAACTCTCAGCGTAGCTGAATAGGGCTGGTCCATGAAGGATGTTGCTGCAGGCCAGGGGAAGATGTTGTCTCTGAAGCTTCTGGATTCCATCACTCGAAGTCTTACAAGACCCAGAATCTGAACTCAGGTGTGCTGGTCCAGGGGGGAGGTTACCGTGGGGCGAGGTCCAGGACCTGAGTTGAGGGTCGGCAGACAGTCCTCCTCGGGCAAAGCGGGGTCCACAGCGGGAAGCCGGGCAAGGACAGGAACTCTGGGGGAAACAGGACTGGAGGCTGGCCGAAACAGCTCATCAACAATGTTGCTCCCTCAACCTGGGACCGGGCTGACTGGCCTTTATCTTCTCTGAGGCCAGGGGCAGTCCCAGCCCCCAGGAGACCCACCTCTCCTGGCCTTAAGGCAAGCACTCCTCCTGGGAGAAACCAGTTCCCTCTGCCTCTCTGCCCTGAGCCTCTGCAGTTCAGGAGAGGCTGAAGGGTTACTGGGCCCAGGGGGAGACTCACCTGTAGGCACTGAGTCCTCAACCACCTCTGGAGCCAGAGTGGATTCACCTGGTGTCTGCTCCTGAGGATCCGGCACAGGTGCAGGCGCTTCAGAATCAAGGCTCTGCCCCAGTTCAGCTGGCCCTGGAGGCGAGGACTCCTGTGCAGGCTGGGATTCCTCCAGTTCAGCCTCTGAATCGGATTCCCAGGCCATCACATCAGGTCTTTTAAGAGTCATAAACTAACCATCAAACGAGGCAGGAAGGCAGCACTATACACCCACTCTGCCAAATGAACATTCTAGACTCTGTATGAGGACCAGAGAGAATTATCTCATGTCAGCCCTGCTGAGCTTTTAATGAGGCTTGTGCTAATGTTGGTCTTTTCCCATCAATATTGCAGCAGGAGCAGCATGGACTGCTGTGGTGAGACTAGGGAGGCCCATGTAGGATAGCAGGACTCTCACAAAGTCAGAGCAGCTCAAGAGTAAGGATGCTAGTTGGAGATTTGATGGTAGAACCAACTGAACGTTCCAGTTATATGATGAAGTTCCTACTTTCTTCTCCCTCAAGGACAACAGGCTATAATTAGTTCTAGGCCAAAGTATTCAGTCCACACATTCTCAGCTGTTTCATAGAGGTGGTAGACAACCAAAAATGCCCTAAGAAGGTTGAAATGACCTTTGGGGGTTTAGTGACATTATAAAAAAAATTTGGAGGGTGGGTACCTTGCAAATGAGGTAGCAGAGAGCTCAGAAATCAGTGGGCTCATCCACATTTCTGCTTGCCCTGTGCCTAGAAAGCACCGATCCAAGCAGTTTTGCCTTTGCCCTACCACTTTCCCCTGGAAAACCCACTCTTTAGTGCTAAATCAGAACAAATGGAAATCCACACAAAACCAGATTCCCATTTGTTCTGATTTAGCTCTAAAGATCAGGTTTCCCTGGGGGGAAATGGCGGGGCGAATGGAGGTTTGGATAAGCCTTTTGTGGAGTCAGAAGAACATTCAGACAATCAGGGATCATTGGGATGCTAGCAGTGGGATGCCACCATGTTGCAGCATGCCTGGTGATATTTAATTGCATAACTAATCTTCCATCCATATCTGTCAAGAATTTGAGTCAAGAGGGTGAGATGGAGGAGGAATGGTGGAGATCACACACCCCTTTCTCCTGATGCTGCAGGAGAAGAGGGATGCAGCATTGATTTACAGCAGGGGTTTGAGGGGTCAGAGATAGATGGACAGAAGAGAACTGTTAGAAGAAGAGGGGCACTACAACAGGGCAGCCAGCTGACACGTTGTCACTGGAGAGTATTTCTGATCCCCCTTCTCCCAGAACTCGGCATTCACTAAGGGTGCAGGAACAACGGAATCAGAGACATTTGGCCACAAGTAGCCAACGTAAAGGGAGATGCTGTTGCGAGGAGGGAGAGAGGAGGAGTCCAGTTTGGAGCAACGCCATTGTTCAGGCTTCCTGCATTCTTTTCTCTCTCTCTATTATGATTGAATAAACTCTCCTTGTTTTCTCTGATCTTGCTGCAGCCAGGAGAGGAATAGTTTTCCCAAAGCCTTGACAATATCTATAGATCCACACAGCTGCTTGCATTTTGAACTTCCCTTGGCCGTGGTGACAAAGGGACCATCCTGATGAGCTCTTACACTTATTTACCACATGACCCCTGACCTCCTTGTTTGATTTCCATTCAATCCATTACTTAAGTGGGCAACATTACCTCTGCTCTTACCTTTTGCCTCAACTGGGACAGTTTTTGAGCAGAGCAATTAATTTGCCCTGTAAAATTCCAGCCCCTCACACAAAAAAATCAGTACATGAATTGGACTGCTTCTCAAACTTGCCATGTAGAATGTGAGTTGTTATGCCATTTTTACTTTTGCATTCTTTTAAAATTCAAGAGAGATCAGATTACAAACAGAAAATGTCCAACATGCCAGTTAAGCCCTGGCCTTGCTTGACTCAACCAACAAATATGGTGTCTGCCTCCCAAATGGAAAAAGAAAACACAGATGTGATTGCTTGGAGTTTAGCAGTGCCAAAACTTTATTGATTGGAATACAATTAACCAAATTCATCTGATTAGGCATATGAATTGCTGGCAACCCAGACAAATCAATTGACTTCACTATTTTCAAGGCATACAATTTTGGACTCTCTCCATCAGTGGAGGTTGATCTGCAGCCCTTCTGTCACAAGATGTGCCAATTGACAGTCACCAGAAATTACTGTAGCCCAGTGACTGTGTGGGGCTAGCCCCTAGGATGGTAAGATTCATATACAGAACGATTTTCATGGATTGCCTGTTTCTTTTTTAGTCCAAATCAGTATGCTACTTTTTTAAAAAACCCTAAATGGCTTTGGTCCTGTTTACTTAAGCAGAGCAGGCCAAAGCCGTATCTAAATAAAGTCCCTGACTTCGGGTATATAAAGGAATGTGTCCTTCTGTGTTTTTTCTGCTGTGCCTCAAGTCCCTGCTTGGGGTTCCTGGATTAGTCTCCTGGGATGGTGGGGCTGGTGTTGTGGAAGTTTGCTGGGGATGCTCATTTTGGCTGATTCCCTTTGAAAAACCTGTTAAAACATTGCATTAACATGGTTTAAGAGAGCCTGTGTCTGCTCAACTGGAGTTGGGATTCTTGATCTGCTGGCTGGTTCCGTACATGGATTCCTTAGTGCTTTGTGATTAATATTTTAATGTGTTTATTGGTTTTATCTGACTTCTTTTTTATTTTATTGTTTTTTGTAAGCTTCTGCGGGAGGAAGCCATTGAAGTAAGGCAGGTGTCGGGAACAAGCTGGCAGTAAATCTCACTGTGCAAGTTGAAGTTAACTCTTTATTAGCAAGAACATGAATTGACAGAGTGTCAGGAATAATGAGCACAGCAGCTCATCCCTGGTAGGTCTTGCCCCATGGATCAGTTGCTGAGACTGGAAGGCCCCACCTCTCTAAGTACCCTCCAGTCTCGTAATCTGGTGAACCGGGTTCACGCCTCCACTCCTCCACATGCAGCTCCTGGGTGACCTTGGGCTAGTCACACTTCTCTGAAATCTTTGAGCCTGACTCACCTCACAGAGTGTTTGTTGTGGGGAAGGAAGGGAAAGGAGAATGTTAGCTGCTTTGAGACTCCTTTGGTTAGTGATAAAGCGGGATATCAAATCCAAACTGCCCTTCTTCTTCTTCTTCTTCTTCTTCTTCTTCTTCTTCTTCTTCTCTTCTTCTTCTGCAACGGTGCAGGGAGCTAGTCGAACCAGAGGCTATGCAACCACTCACTTGCTGTAATCAATAAAGTTGTGGCCTAAATGCTGCCAAAAACCAAACCAAAATTTGAGTCTTGTCTGAATTTATTTAAGGGAGAGGTTTAAAGGTCTGAACACGCAACAGAGTCAGCCTCTTACACTGATTAGTGAAAGCTGAACCATATGTAACTTGTGTACAATTTGGATGTTGTATCTCTGATTGTGTAATAACCATTTATAAAATGTTCAGGTATATCATCTCATTTGCTGTATTTGAATGTAATTGATTCTATTTGGTATTATTATCAGCTGAGGAAGAACACTGATTGAAACAGTCAGTTATCCTGGAAGGACTGTCCTGTTGCTGTGTTTGGAGCATCAACATTCTCCAGCTTACTCTCTGCAAATACTGCACAAGGCACTTGCCTTGGAAGGCATGTTGCCTCAAGCTAGAGTGATTCTTCGTGACATTATACTAGCCTAAATAGCCCTCATTTTGGGACATCTTCTTAACTCACATTAGTTGATGTCACCATGTATATATTGTATGTTATCTGATTGTAAATTAGGACATAATTCAACAGTGATATAAAAGTATTGTAATGATATTATTAGCTTAAGGTAAAGGTAAAGGGACCCCTGACCATTAGGTCCATTTGCGGACAATTCTGGGGTTGTGGCACTCATCTCGCTTTATTGGCCGAGGGAGCCAGCGTACAGCTTCCAGGTCATGTGGCCAGCATGACTAAGCCACTTCCGGCAAACCAGAGCAGCGCATGGAAATGCCGTTTACCTTCCCGCTGGAGTGGTACCTATTTATCTACTTGCACTTGGACGTGCTTTTGAACTACTAGGTTGGCAGGAGCAGAGACCGAGCAACGGGAGCTCACCCTGTCACGGGGATTCAAACCACTGACCTTCTGATCAGCAAGCCCAAGAGGCTCAGTGGTTTAACCCACAGCGCCACCCGTGTCCCTTTATTAATACCCTACTGTGTTGCTTTTGGATTGTCAAACATTTGGGGAGTGGCAGATCATCCACTACTTCACTTATCCTACACAAGCATCATTAAGTTTGCTCTGTGAGGCTGTAATTCTTATGCTCCATTGAACTGAGTGGGATATACTTCTGAGCCCTGTATACCTGAATGAGCATACCCCACACCCACCATTCAGCCTGGACACTGAGCTCCAGCTCAGAGGACATTCTGGTGGTTCCCTCAGTGCAAGAGGTGAAATTACAGGGAACCAGGCAGAAGGCCTTTTCAGTAGTCGCACCCACCATTAGGAATGCCCTCCCGACAAGGAGTTAAACAGCTATATAATTTTTCATAGACATCTGAAGGCAGCCCTGCTTCAGGAAGGTTTTAATGTTTGATGTTTTTGTTTTATTCATATTTTTGCGGGGCGAACCCACTCAGAAGGGTGGGGTATAAGAAATTTTAAAATATATATTGTTGTTATTACTAGATATGCATACTTTTATGAGAAGTATGAAATGTCCAGAGATATGAAATGTGTGACACGTTTTTGTACACACCTTCCTCAGGGGCAAAGGAATATAATTTTGTTATAATACTTCAGCATCAGGGAGGTGGGAGAACCCATAGATTTAAAGGCTTTGAGTGCTTTGAAACAAAGCTCCAGCTTTTTCAGAAAGGAATGATTTAGTTGTTTGCCAGTAGCTATGAAGTTTTAAATGTGTTATAGGCCTAAGATCTATAATAGATTTAAGATGTGTATGATAACCTTTAATATCAGAAAGAAAGAGCTGCTCTCTATAACGTAGGGATTGGCAAGCGGAGGCAGCCACGGGGCTGGTTCTGACTGCCCTGAGTTTTATGTGGCTTCCAGCAGCCCTACCAAATGTTAACCAATATAAAACAGAATGTTTGCAGAGCCGGTCCTCTCATTTGGCAGGGTGAAACAACTTGCTCCAAGCAGCACCATAAGGGTGGAAGACAGGAGTTGGTCTCTGAGGCTGTAATCCAGTATATACACTTTCGTAAGACTGCTAGGGCTAACATCAGAGTAGATGTGTCAAGGGTGCGCACAGTGCAGCAAGACTTTTCAAAGCTTTGGCTTTAGCAGGACGGAATGAATTTGTGCCTTGCTTCAGGCCACAAAATGTATTGGGCACAGAATAGAAAGGTATTCTGTTCGTAAGAAAAAGATATAGTCCACTATATGTCTCTTTTGGATTTGTTGTTTAGTCATTTAGTCGTGTCCGACTCTTCGTGACCCCATGGACCAGAGCACGCCAGGCACTCCTGTCTTCCACTGCCTCCCGCAGTTTGGTCAAACTCATGTTAGTAGATTCGAGAACACTGCCCAACCATCTCACCCTCTATCATCCCCTTCTCCTTGTGCCCTCCATCTTTCCCAACATCAGGGTCTTTTCCAGGGAGTCTTCTCTTCTCATGAGGTGGCCAAAGTATTGGAGCCTCAGCTTCAGGATCTGTCCTTCCAGTGAGCACTCAGGGCTGATTTCTGGGTAGGTTATATAATGTTTGTAGGTAATGCCATAGTCTAATCTCATGGGTTCTATCATTGAGAAGCCCTTTCCACAAAAACCCTCTTCACATGTTCAAAAGGACATGTTCTGGCATACAGTGTGTATGGGCAGTGGTCATGTGTGCCAGACCCACCTCCAATGTCTCCTGTCTCCACACATACTGGGGAGATTGCTCCACCCTCAACCTTCTCATGATGACCGAGAAGGTCACAGGGGTTAAAAATATGGATCCACTTCAATTCACATAGAAGCTTCTTCGTACTCGGCAGTTAGCTGTCCAGTGGCGGAGGAACCCTCTCCGGCACGCAGGGCAGGATGCCGAGGGGCGGGGCAAACCGCCCAGTGGCGCATGTGCGACCCCCATACAGAGCACACGTGTGCGGCATCCCATATGGAGTGCACATGTGCAGCAGCCCGCACACTCCGTATGGGATGCCGCTCGTACGCACCATCCATATGGGCGACCATACGGGCTTCTGCACGAACAGTATGGACAGCGCACAAGAGCAGCAAACCGTACAGTCACTGTGCGAGTGGCACCCATACTGACTATGTGCACCCTCAGCCACTCTACAGCTGGGGGGAGGCAGGGGCCATCTTGTCACCCCCCAGAATGGCACCCGGGGTGGCCGCCCCCTCCGCCCCCCACTTTGTACGCCCTTGTAGATGCCCCCTTACCCACTTAAGGTGCGATGGAGGAGCAGACGGGGGAGGCGATTGGGGGCTGGTCCAGCACCCACCGAAATGCTTATTGCCTCTCTGCCTATGCTCGCTCAGGTTCTTCTGAATTCACGAAGAGGGCTTGGATGGTGTCCGATTAATGGTGGGGTCTGGCCACTTGTGAAGGGTTCCTTTGAATAGGTACACTTTTGTGAAAGATAGAGCTGACCCCTGAGTGTACAGAAGTTGGCCGTTCCTGCTCTAAAAGGCGTGACAGCTTCAGAGCAGAAGCAATCTATGCAAGCAGTGATAACATGGAAGTTCAGCGCCGGTGGGCTTAAACGTAATTTGTCCCTGTGCTGTTCCTCAGGGAGGGGAGGTTGTAAGGATCCTGCTGTGGCTGTTAAAATGACTAGTTACAGCACTGTTTTTTTTCAAATGGGTTTCTTTCATTCCCTGCTTATTAAACTGCTAATATTTCTTTTTCATTCCCCAGCTGGCCTTCATTTCTCTGCTCAGGCTGGGATATTACACTTATGTATCAACACCTGGGGCGGATGTTCTCTGATCCAGAGTTTCTGAAGTCAACTTGGGCCAGCACCTTCAGTGGAGCAAGGCATGCCCTCCAACAGTCCTCTGGTGAAAATCAAGATACGCATCATTTGATGCCACGTTCTTGTGAGGGCAAGCTGACTCATGCATAAGTGCAGCACCACTGCAAGTGCCGGCTCATCCTTCTCCCTGAGCTTGGTGGCAGCGCTGGAGGGGGAAATGGAACATTCCAGGAGCAAATCAGAATCCATCGTGGCAGAATCCATGTATGGCAGTGAGAGCTGGACCATAAAGAAGGCTGATCGCTGAAGAACTGATGCTTTTGAATTATGGTGCTGGAGGAGACTATTGAGAGTCCCATGGACTGCAAGAAGATCAAACCTACCCATTCTGAAGGATGCCCTGAGTGCTCACTGGAAGGACAGATCCTGAAGCTGAGGATCCAATACTTTGGCCACCTCATGAGATGAGGACTCCCTGGAAAAGACCCTGATGTTGGGAAAGACAGGGCACAAGGAGAAGGGGACGACAGAGGACGAGATGGTTGGACAGTGTTCTTGTAGCTACCAACATGAGTTTGACCAAACTGCGGGAGGCAGTGGAAGACAGGAGTGCCTGGCATGCTCTGGTCCAGGGGGTTACGAAGAGTCAGACACGACTAAACAACAACAACTCTTGAAAACCAAGGTTGCACTGTATCTGCCAATCTCAGGAACTGGTGCTATGTACGTGTGTCCCTCCAACCCCTGGGCCTGAGCATGTGCTACCCTAGTTCTCTAGCTAGACAAAGCCTCAGCCACAGAGCCTGACATGTGAGCTCTGAACCCCAGGATTCCACCAGCATGGGAAAATAAACTTGGTTGGTTCTGTCTGGGCTAACCAACTACCAAGTCTTTATTCTCACCATTTGTGGAAACTGCACTCGAACCCCTGAAAGCTACCACTGTGCTTAACTCAAACAGTGACTAGGAAGGTTGTGCTCTGTTCCCAGGAATGAGTCTCGATGCGCCTGGAAATCATTCACTTATATGAAGCTAATGAGCATCCTGCAAAGATAATAGAAAAAACATGGCACAAGAGACACATTTCTGCCTTTAAAACACAACAAACTCTTTCCCCCTTTTTTTTAATTCCAGAGGAGTAGTCACGTTGGTAGGCTACAGGATAGAGTCTTGTACCTTAAAGACTAGCAGAATCCTTGAAGCAGAAGTGTTTGTGCGCTGAGGTCCATCTCATCATAGGCATGTCATGTGCTCACTTGGTGCAGAAATATCCACAAAAGCTTGTGCCACAGTGGGGGTGTTGTTGTTGCTGCTGCTTTAGTCTTTAAGGTGCAGCAGGACTCTTTGGGGTTTTTTTAAGAAAATCTTTTCTGCAACAGGAAGCCAAAAAAAGACCTCTCCTATGCCCAGTCTTCTTGCATGCCTTCAATATTAAACTGCTAGTGTGTTAAAAACAAAAACCCACATGTACACAACTACACTCCCCCCCCCCAACCTTTGCTGGTAGGTTGTTTCCCTGCTTCTTCATTTTGGATCTGTAGAAACTAGAGGAATCTCTCAACATTCACAGAGACAAAGGCAAAAGATGTCAACTCCAAAAGTTTATATTGAACACACACACAGAGAGAGATGCCTACAGCATATACGATTGATAGATCAGTCCAGTAAAATCAAGCCTGACTCAGGGTACCAGAGATGTCATGGCAGGGAGGGATAGGGGTGTTAAAATATAGGAGCCAGCAATGATCTGGGTAGGCCATTTTTCTTTTCCTGCTGCTGCGACTACTCAAGGGAAGGAAGGAAGTACTGCCATCATCATCTTGGGGGGGGGGGTTAGTTGTTGTCACGGGGTGGGAGGACTTTGCTACTGCTGCCTGTAGACTCTTTGACTTTCCCAAAGCTTACATTTGCTTCTGTACATTTCTGTACATTTCTGTAGCTCCAGAGTTTCCGATATCTCTACGTTCTTCTAGGTCCATGGGCTTTGCAAGAATTGATGCTCTCCTAAATATTTCCTGCAGAGCACTAGAGTTCTGGTTTGTTTTTTATTATTATATTGTTGTTGGCAAAGCACAACAGTGGGAGCTGTCTTTGAAAGTGTAAAATTTTATTTAAGGGTTTTTTTTAAATCCTACATTGCTCATACACACACACACACACACACACACACACACACACATTTCTGCAGAAGTCTTCAGGCAGAGTTCTAGATAGCCTCACTTTCTAATGCTTTGAAGGACACAAAAAAGCAGTGGAAAAGTCAGCATGAAGCTGAAAACTTTTTTTAAAAAAAACTAAACAAACAATAACAATATCACTTGGCCATCTCCTTCTGGCTTGCACTCTTTATAAAGACTTGAGGAGTGAGATTATCACCTCTCTTCTATTGTCCATTCCGGGTCAGCCAACCACTGCCACAGTGTCCTTTCTCTTGGCAGATCAAGATGAGCAGGTGACAACAAAGGCTGCAAGGTTTTTAGCTGGGGCAATCAGAATAAGATCCACTATTTGACTATTGATTCAAAACCCTAAAATGTATTTTATATAATTGACTTTTTATTTCTATTCTTTGTATATCGCGTTGTTGTTTTATTGCTATGGCTGATGGCTGATGCAAAAAAAAGATTCATTCATTCATTCACTTGGCCATCTCAATTATTTTAAGAGAAGAAATGGCAAGAAAGAACACCCCTCCTAAAGGATTATGGAAGAAAGTGAACTCCTTTTACTTGCCCCACAAAAAATCATTGGATCCATTTGACCACAATTAATCCACTCTGGAGGGAATCCTGTGCCTGCAAATTTCATCTACTTTGGCCAAACGGGCAGGGGGAGGGGAAGTATGATGAATGGGAACCAAAGAGCTCTGTTTTATACAGAGTAGCACAGAACCCAAACTACAGGTCAGAGCAGAGACAGTGCAGAGGGACTTGTATTTTTAATAACGCAGAGATACAGATAGAAATGAGGGACACGGGTGGCGCTGTGGGTTAAACCACAGAGCCTAGGACTTGCAGAGCAGAAGGTCGGCAGTTCAAATCTCCGACGGGGTGAGCTCCCGTTGCTCGGTCCCTGCTCCTGCCAACCTAGCAGTTCGAAAGCACGTCAAAGTGCAAGTAGATAAATAGGTACCACTCTGGCGGGAAGGTAAATGGTGTTTCCATATGCTGCTCTGGTTCGCCAGAAGTGGCTTAGTCATGCTGGCCACATGACCCGGAAGCTGTACGTCAGCTCCCTCGGCCAATAAAGCAAGATGAGTGCTGCAACCCCAGAGTCGGACATGACTAGACCTAATGGTCAGGGGTCCCTTTACCTTACAGATAGAAATGTGAGGTGAATCTTAGGGCCCACGACATGCACTGCTATTATATAGCACCTTCACATCAATCACCTCAATAATCCTCAGAGCAAAACTGCAAAGGTTGGTCACTATTCTTATTATCCACATATTGCAGATGGAGGATAGTAAAGATGGGCAATAAATGCCTCCTAACATACATAGTACCATTCTCTGGTGGTGAAAATAGAGAGTGGGCTGGAGAAATTCTCACAGAATTTGGACGTGAGGCTGCGCCTTTCAGCTTAGGGACATAGGAAGCTGTCTTACACAGAGTCAGGCAACTGGTCCATTTAGCTCAGGCTTCCTCAACCTCAGCCCTCCAGATGTTTCTGGCCTACAACTCCCATGATCCCTAGCTAGCAGGATCAGTGGTCAGGGATGATGGGAATTGTAGTCGCAAAACATCTGCAGGGCTGAGTTTGAGGAAGCCTGATTTATTTTATTTTATTTAAAATAATTTTTTATTAGGAATTTGAACAAAACATATTATCTTAAGAAGAAGAGTTTGGATTTGATATCCCACCTTTCACTCCCCTTCAGGAGTCTCAAAGCGGCTAACAATCTCCTTTCCCTTCCTCCCCCAACAAACACTCTGTGAGGTGAGTGGGGCTGAGAGACTTCAAAGAAGTGTGACTGGCCCAAAGTCACCCAGCAGCTGCATGTGGAGGAGCGGAGACGCGAACCTGGTTCCCCAGATTACGAGACTACTGCTCTTAACCACTACACCACACTGGCACCACATATCATCCTTAATTTCCCCCCCATTCTCTCCCCCATAAAACAATCCACCCTCCCCTCCCCCCCGACTTCCCTCAGCTCCAATCTCTGGTTTCTCTACAGATGCTATTCTCTGCATGTTTCAAAGCTGTATAAATCCTTAATTTATCTGACTGGTTATTGTCAATAAAAAGTTTGTGAGTGTTTATTCGAAGCCCGCCAAGGAGTCCAGTTCACTTTGTTGCTTCTTTAAGTACTTTGTAAAAGGTTCCCATTCATCTTTAAAGTCACAGGTATCCTTGTCCCGTAGTTTATGTGTCAATTTTGCCAATTCTGCGTAGTCCATCAGTTTCTCTGGCCATAGTTCTTTAGTCGGGGTTTCCTCATTCTTCCATCCTTGTGCTATTAAGACTCTCGCCGCCGTTGTCACATACATGAAGATATTTGTCAGCTTCCTTGGCAGGTCTTTTCCTACAATCCCTAACAGAAATGCTTTGGGTTTCTTAACAAATGTTAGATGGAACGTTTCCTTCAATTCATTATATATCATTTCCCAAAACTTTTTAATTTCATTACAATCCCACCACATATGGTGAAATGTCCCCTCCTTTTCCCTACACTTCCAACCCATATTTGAGCTGGTTTTATACATTTTTCCTAACAGCACTGGTGTCATACACCATCTGTATGAGGAAGCCTGATTTAGCTCAGTATGGTCCACACTGCCGTGGCCCTCCAAAGTTTCAGACATGAAGCTGTTCCCAGCCCTTCCTGAAGCTGTCAGCTAGGAATTGAACCTGAGCCCTTCCGCATGCAAAGCAGATGCTGTTCCCCTGAGCTAGGGCTCTTCGGGTTATTAAAGACTACCTGGCAAAGTCATGACGGAAGCAAAATTTGAACCTGGGTCCTCCTCAGTTTTTTTACATTGCTGATGGTCCCTCTGGGTGGAGATTCTGCAGGATCAGAGACACAAAGCTGCTTAGCCCAAACAAAATGGCAAGAAATACAAAGAAAAGTTGGGAAAATAACAAATCACTATAAGGGGCTATAGAAGAGAAAACTGGGAAGGGGAGGTGAATAATAATAACGCTCTTCAGATATCTCAGATGTTGCTGTAAAAAAGGACAGAGGACATTTGTTTCCTCTTAGCTCTGCGGATAGGAAATTGGATGTTGAAGTTGGAGTATGGAAAATATTAGGTGGGGGTGGGAGGGGAGAATTTGGCCAAAGTTAAATAATTTCAAGTCTGATTTCAGTGGCAAAGTTAAGCATGTGTTGTAATCCCTTCCATTGAAATCAAAATGATTAGGAATGGATTGACATTCAACGGGTCTATAAAACCCTGGCCAATTGGCCAATCAAACAGTGGTCAAATATGAAATCCTAACCCATTATTGAAAGCATTTGTTTATCTAAAGCTGGAAAAAATATTGCTAAAGCAGCATTCTAAAAGATTCCAAAGAGTTTGTCCCGGCCTCTCTCAACCTAGTGCCCTTCCAGAGCATAGAATTGTAGAAATGAGAGGGACCCTGAGGATCATCTAGTTCAAACCCAAATGTTATGCAGGACTCCAGCATCCATCAGGCCCAGCTTCCCTGGCCAATGGTCAGGGATGATGGGACATGTAGTCCAGCAACATCTGCAGGGTGCTGGGTTGGGAAATACTGGTCTATTATCTTGTGGGGGGGATACACAGTGCTGTGCCCAGTTGCACAGACCCCTCTTCTCCCTCCAGGAATGTCGTGGGCTTGGCAGTAGTCTTCTACTGTGTTCTTTTTATGACAGCTTGTGGGTGTTTGTTTTGCTTGCCTCCTGCGCCACTTGCTAGATGCCTGATATTACAGCACATGTCCAACAGGAGACATTTTCAGGGCTTCTCCATATTAGAACTTAATTCCAGTTAATTGGAATTTCATCCATCTGATAAGGGAAGAAAATCTAGGATAAAACTAAATTAGGAATACAGTGGTACCTCAGGTTAAGAACTTAATTTGTTCTGGAGGTCTGTTCTTAACCTGAAACTGTTCTTAACCTGAAACTGTTCTTAACCTGAGGTACCACTTTAGCTAATGGGGCCTCCCGCTGCTGCCACGCGATTTCTGTTCTCATCCTGAAGCAAAGTTCTTAACCTGAGTTACTATTTCTGGGTTAGTGGAGTCTGTAACCTGAAGCATCTGTAACCCGAGGTACCACTGTAGTCCATTTTGCGTAGTAAAGAGTTGTGTCAGTTGGTCCTCAAGTTCCCTTTGGGCTCTTTCACTTCTCTTGTGATTTCTATATATTCTACATTTTCACCAAAAGCAATACAAACAACAGCAACAAATTCAACCAGCTAAGTTCCCCAGACCTACAAGGACATTTTTCAAAGGCCCATTAGTTTCCCAGCTTCAGTTTCCCAGGATATTGTTCATCTGGAAGCTTCCAGGTAGCCTTTCCACTATCTTCTGAGTCTTAAAAACAGGACACGAAGTCTCCGTTGAGGGATAACGGTCTCCGACTCCACCAGCCAATCTCTCAAGGAAGAACTTGGGTGCATCCTCTCTCCCTCTCTCTCTCTCTCTCTCTCTCTCTGTGTGTGTGTGTGTGTAGAGGAGTAACAAAGAAGTTGTTCTGATTCTGTAGTGACCTGAGTTTAGCACCCGACATTAAAACAGAGACATGGAAATTTCGGTTGAGAGATAAAAAGCCAGCCCAGAGAAAACCGGACCACATGCCGGATGATATTAGTGGCAGATGGGATCGTCAGAAGTGTGATGGCATTTCCTCTGAATGTGCGAGTGTGTGCCTCAACTTTGATGTGAGCTTGATTAGCAAGGAAAGCATGCTTTGTTCCCTTGCCTTCACATGGTCTCAATATCGGCAGTTATCACTAACTTGTATTTTTAAAAAATAAAATATTGTTCTCTTTCCAGCTCATGTGTAGATTCAGCACACAATGGGGCTTGTTCGTGTTGAATCTTTCTGTCCCCCCCCCTCCTTTTTTCACAACTCAAAATAGTCAACCAATGGGCTGAATAAAGAGCTTGGAGTGCTAAAAATAATTGGCCCTTCCTCCTGCTCTCGTCCTTTCTACTTCTTAATCCAGACCTTTACATTTTCTCTGGTTTTCTTCTGTAAATCTTAGTACCACTGTTTCTCATAAGTTACTTAACATCAGTCCTGTTACTGCCCCCAGACACCCATGAAATGACTGCAAATGCCACTTTATTGCAAAATGACTGCAGCTTTATTAAGCAGCAGGATTTACAGGCAATAACATAATCAATATAACATTAATATATCACATTATTACATAAAGCTTCTAAAAGGCCTGCCTGTGGCCTGAAATACACACAGAATCATTGTTTCCACTGACAGAATTTACACAGAAATGAATGTAAATGACTCAAAACATTTTTCTCCTCTCTCCCTGTTAGAATCCTTCCAGGTGTTACCCCACTCCATGAATTTTGAAGGCAGGGCTCCCCTCCCCATATTGCATACATTGGCTCTCAGCAACTGATTTTGTGTTTTGTTGTTTTTTCAGTGATAAGGGATTTTGCAGTGACATGAAGTTTCTGGAAGTGATTGGCTGAGCTGCCCTAATGTCACAGAGACGAGGAGAAGAAAAAAGTTTCCCTGGGTGGTTTTGGTCCGATGGCTCAGATCCCCGTAGGGCAGGCAGGAGGCCTAATGTTGGTGAGAAGGGTCTAGAATAGTGGTTCTTCGAGGATATACAATCAGAAACAATATCCACACTATACTTCTGCAGTTCCCCATGACATATTGCTGTGACCAGGGATTTTAAACTCTTACAAATACGAAAGTCCAGAAAAGAGAAAGGCCAGTGTGGTGTAGTGGTTAAGAGCGGTAGTCTCGTAATCTGGGGAACCGGGTTCGCGTCTCCGCTCCTCCACATGCAGCTGCTGGGTGACCTTGGGCCAGTCACACTTCTCTGAAGTCTCTCAGCCCCACTCACCTCACAGTGTGTGTGTTGTGGGGGAGGAAGGGAAAGGAGAATGTCAGAGACTCCTTTGGGTAGTGATAAAGCGGGATATCAAATCCAAACTCTTCTTCTTCTTCTATGTGCTGATGAGTAGATGAGAGTTTGTTTGTCTCAAATTAGACCTAATATAAATTATATCCCCTGACCAAACCAGGCTCACACCTCTCATTGAGTTTGTATACATACCTAAACTACATATGTAAGAGGCTCATTTATAATTACAGTGGTACCTCAGGTTTCATACGCTTCAGGTTACATATGCCTCAGATTACAGACTCCGCTAACCCAGAAATAGTACCTTGGGTTAAGAACTTTGCTTCAGGATGAGAACAGAAATTGTGCTCCGGTGGCACAACAGCAGCGGGAGGCCCCATTAGCTAAAGTGGTCTTCAGGTTAAGAACAGTTTCAGGTTAAGAATGGGCCTCCGGAACAAATTAAGTTCCTACGTAAGGATTTGCGTTCTTACGTCGTTGGATGGTTTTATACCTTCTCAATGTCCCGTGATCGTATTATAGTTGTGTTCTATGTTATTAATAAAGCATGCTAGGAGTTGCTACTTTTTGCTTTCCAATATATGTCTTATCAATAAAAAATATTAGTGCAGAGACAAGGGAGAGATGCACAGGTTAGGGAGCTGTGTAGGTAAAGAAGATTGGCGATTGCATGTGAACTTGAGCTAGTCATATTTTGTAGGGCAAGGGTGGCCAGCACAATGCCATGCACATTTGTTGGATTCCAGCTAACATCATTCTTTGCTTATACAAGCTGAAGCTAATGGAATCTGGTGTTTAAATCAATTGAAAGGTCCTATGTTGACCTTCCACCAACATAGGAGAATGGCCTGTATAATGTGACCCTCTGTCTCTAGGACCATTCAACTAGTTATGTAGTTATTGGTCTTAGTCCACTTCTCAATTTTTGCATTTTAAGTAAAGCCAGGCAACGTAGCTTTTGTGTCAATGACTTTTGTATCATAGCCCTGCCTCCCTTGGTCCAGGCAACCAAGGTTGTATATCTTTCTGTCTGACCCAAGGGGCTTATAGTGCACATTTCAAGACTATTACCAGGGCAGCTTACACAAATTAAAAGCACAATAAAACAAAGGTAAAGTACACAGATTTAGTATGCAAAAGAAAATACAAGTTCAGCATACAGAAATATGATGTAGGATCTTTCCTATGCACATTCTTGGAAGTGCAGCTGGGCCAAGCAGGCTTCTGAGAGACACACGCTGTTGCAATACTCTCTCTCTTATTTTCCTTAAGTTTAAAGGGGCAAGAAAAAATACCCCTTGACTATCTTGTAAAGTTATGATAGGGAAGGGGGTAAGGTTCTCCCACCTCTGATCTTTAGGTCATCTTCATTTCACCCCCTCTCCCAAATGAATGGCCCAAACAAGCAGGGGGGGGGAGTTAATCCCAGCCTTTGTTTAACAGCATTGGAATAACAGGCTCAACCCACCTGGAAATTCCTATTTATAAGCTCCAGTGAATCTTCCACAGGGTTTTCTCAGGATGAGTTTCCAGTGGATTGTGCCTGGTCTAAGTAAGCCATCAGAACCACCCAGCAACCACCTCGTTCTGCATTTCATTCGCATGATAATTGTGCAGGGCAATTTTTAACAATCAATTATTAATAGTGATGTCATTAGATTAATGAGTTTGCATTAAGTTGATTTGCCTGGAGTCAAAGCTGGTGTATAGAAAAAGGAAGATGAATGGCAATTTAATAAGGAAGCAGAGGATGGTTAGGTTCCTTGGGCACTGTGAAGAGAGGTTTTACTAACCTTGGGACTTTTCCAAATGGAATCAACGGAGGTGGGCCAGTGGCATAGGATGGGTTGCCAGTGCCCGGGGCAAGGCAGATGACGTGCAAACCCCAGCACCCCTAACCTATCACAACCTAAGTTCCTGAATCCTTGCCTTGCTCTGAGGCTGGAAGTTCTGGGATCAATTCTTTCCCCACCCCCTGACTGTTTACAGTGCAACCCTAACCCAGGCCGGGCCCGTTTCCTCAAAAGCAAGCTCTGCAGCACTGCCTATTGCGTGCCAGGCACACCCTGGGACCAGCAGCTGGGAAGTGGGTGCAGATCTGTCATAGCTCTGTCATGGAGCAACCCAACTGAAGAAGATAACAGTGGTTACCAGCAGTGTAGCTGGCTGCTCAGGTGCCCGGGGCGGCGCAAAAGCCCTGCACCCGGGGGCAGGGCAAACTGTACATGGGGCAGGGCAAACTGGGGCAGAGCATGCTATACAGAACCTCCATGGAGTCTGCAAGCCTCAGGTTGCCGTTTCAGGCAGTGCGGAGCCTGCAGGTGCCCAAGCCACCGTGTCACTCCCCAGGGGAAACATGTGGCTCGGGCACACTGCAGGCCGGGCCCTGCGGTCACCCCCTTCAGGGATGACACCCAGGGTGACCCACACCCACCGCACCCCCCCTTCCTACACTGCCGGTGGTTACCCAGACCTCATTGCTGATTGAGAAGGGGCCCAGAAGTTTAGCTAGGACCCAAACCAATGACTTCTAGTTACAAGAACGGAGATTCCAACTCAACACCAGGAAGAACTTTCTGAGAGTGAGAGATGTTCAACTGTGGAACCTCGGGAGGTTGTGGACTCTCCTTCATTGGAGGTTTTTAAGCAGAGGTTGGACAGCCATCTGTCAGGGATACTTTAATTGAGAGTCCTGCACTGCAGCGGGTTGGATTAGATGCTCCTCGGAGCCCTTTCCAAGTCTACAATTCTACGATTTATGTCACCAGTTCAGGCACCATACATTCGCCTGTAATAATTGTGTAAGTACTCAGATAAAAGGAAACTTGGGTGACAGGCACACACATGTGGGTTAGTCACAGCTGATTTTGTGAATTAACTCACTTGAAAAGCATTAGGCTTGGAAATCCGTGAAGTTCTTTCTATCGGTGCCTGTCGTTCTCTTGTTCAGCTTCCATGGGGCCTGTACAGGATCACTACCAGGTGGGTTGTATCCAGTGCTTTTTTCTCTGGGAGGACACATACCCCTAAGCATTTTGTGAATCTAAGTTTGGCCTCATTGAGGGGCAGTATTTCAATATGAGTAGGAAAATGAGAGTATCCCTAAATATTATTAATTTTTTGTAGGAAAAAAAGCACTGTTTGGACACAAGATCTACCCACCTGGGAAGAATGACAGATGAAGGTGATGGACTACATGGAACTGGCGGAAATGACCGGCAGAATCCGAGACCAGGGAGAAGAGTCGGTGGAGGAAGATTGGAAGAAATTTAAAGACTAGCTACAGAAACATTGTAAAATTAATGAATGTTAGAAGGATGTTGGAATGAAGTTATGTGGTTTTAGCAGAAATGTTATAAAGGTTTAGGAAAAAACAGAATGTTGATTGGTGAAAGGAGGGAAAGTAAAGTTACATTATATTAAGATAAATTACAGGGCAAAAATTGGAAAAGATGGAAAGGATTTGCTGAAATAGTTAACTGAACTAGAATACAAAAAAGGGAGGTGTGAGGAGGTCAAGGAAACAAGCAAATGAAAGATAAGTTATGGGAAGGTTTGATGTGTTTTTTAATTGTTTCTATTTTTCTGTTCTTTTTTCTTGTTCTTTTTTTTCTTTTTCCTTATTGTGATGTGCTGTTTACTTTTTCTTTTTGTAACTTTTAAAACTTTAATAAATATCATTTTCAAAAAAAAGGGGGAAGCACTGTTTGTATCCTTGGAAATCTTGCTCTTCTAAGGGCACATTGCTGCTGCAGACTCGTGTCATTAAATGGGGATCTGCTCCGTTTTGTGTAAAGGGTGGCTGCAGTTTAGAGCACATCCACAACTTCTGTTTAGCAGGTGCGAAGACATTTTAGAACTCCTTCCTTTTTTAATGTCATTGTTTGTTTGTTTGTTTGTTTGTTTGTTTGTTTGTTTGTTTGCTTATATACTGCTTGATGTGGAAACTGGACTCTGAGGGTTTTACAAAGTAAACACACACACAAGCACCACATGGACAAATATGGTTCCAAGAACACTCTTAAGATGCACCGCTGTTCCTTCAGACAAAGTGCAATCCATCTAGATTCTTGAACCTGAGAATCACTTGCCCACGGTGTCTGTCCCAGCAAGATGTAGATTCTGTATATTGGCCTTTATCCAGCCCACCATTTCATCCAGTCACTGGTTCAACTTTTGCACAGCCTCTTCTGACTCAGTACGCAAACATATTTATAGCCAGTGCTTTTTTTATGGGGTACTCAACGGTAGGCAGTAGCGGCAACTATTTTTGTTGCTGTTAAAAAGTGTGACGCTTGCTGTAACATCTTCATGGTGAGTACTGGCTCCTCTTTTTTGGAGGGGTTAAAAAGTGTGACACTTCCTGTAGCAACTTCATGATGAATACCGACACCTATTTTTCTAGGGGGGGGGGGCGGACACTGTTTTATAGCAGGGGTGGCCAACAGGTAGATCGTGGTCTCCCAGTAGATCACAGGGTGTCCGTGGTAGATCTTGGTAGATCGCGGGACCCCCACCCCCTTTGATTTCCCTAACTTAGATTTCCCCTGAAAGCTCAACAGCTTTGAATTCCCCCCAAAAAGCTCAGTGACTTTGGTCTAGGCAGTGGGTAGATCACAGCCAGTTTTTTTTATAGTGGGAGCAGATCGCAGTCTCTTGGAAGTTGGAAAAGCCTGTTTTATAGCTATACAGATTGTCATTGCTTCTGTTCTTTGCAGCAGCATATAGCTTTGGCTGTTACTTGGACAAGCAGGGTCTTGTTTTCAGTGGCACCCTATAGAATGAAAAGTAATGCTAACATCCTTGTGTTAGGCTGTCTCTTCTTCTTTTCTAAGCAAACTGCTGCACTGAAGCAATGTCAGAAAGAACACTACCCCAGAGCAAAACATCTGGAAGAAATCTGCATTAAGGCAGTGTTTTTCCTTGTGGGATGATGATGAGATGGGGTTGTATCAAGTCCCTAAGAGGCAAAGTCCCAGCCAGCGAAAGGCTGTTTGGCTGATAGAGCCAAGGGCTTTTAAGGAGGTTTCCCAATACAAAACGGCAACCTACAGCTTAGAGTCTTTGTAAACCACTTTGAGGTTTTTTTTTTTGTCAAGCAGTGTATAAATTTTATGAAATAAATAAATGATAAAATCATATTCATTGAGAAGCTGCTGCCCATTGCTTACAAAGCAATCAGGAATAATAAAAATCTGCACATTTCCCCTTATGTAACAAAAGGACAACAGTCTTTCCTCCACCCAGCGGCGTAGCGTGGGTTGTCAGCACCCGGGGCAAGGCAAGTAATTTGCGCCCCTAACCCCTAACCTGCTGCCGCTGCCAGCTTCGTCTTGCTGCTGCCTGGGCTGGGGTATTTATGGTAAGGTAGCCACGGCGGCGGCGGCAGGTCCGTGTCAGGTGATCTGAGGCGAGTTGCCGCTGGTGCTGCCGCCCAAACTACGCCGCTTGCCCGGAGGAGGAGGAGGGCAGAGAGGCGAGGAAAATGCAACATGGCCCAGCAGCTGCAGCAGCAGTGGCAGGGGGGCTGTGAGGAGGGGCTGCCTGGCACGCCCTCCGTGGCCCTGATGCGCGGGGACCACGGCGAGCGCTGAGAGCCGCTGCCTGCCGGACGCCTTCAGCCCGGACGCGCGCACAGCTTGTCGGTTCCACGAGACATGGGGCTCTGCTACAGCCTGCGCCCGAGGCTCTTCGGCGACTCCAGAGGTGGCGAGCGCCCCCCCCAGATGTTGCGCCTGGTGCAGCCGGCCCCCCTGCACCCCCCCACGCTACGCCACTGCCTCCACCCCTTGCCTTCCATTCCTTTAAATGGAAATGGGACATTCAGGGAAAAGGACATGATGAAGTTACCATACTAACCAGTTATATTAGATCAGAGTATAATACCAAACAGGTCTTAATTTGTGCCAGGACTAGCTTACCAGGGTTCACCCCCTGGCACCCATTTTTTATGTGAAGACTCAGCCCTCAAACTTAGGAAGTAAGACCTGGTTCAAGTGCTCCTGAGCAGATGCAGAGTGCATTTCCTCACCACTGGGTAACATCCATGAACTTCCAGGTAACATTCCCAGGTAGACTTGAACCCTGACGTCTCTTTTTCTTAGATGCCAGATGAGAAGAGTAAAGAGAGAGAGAGAAGCAGCCCTGGTGTCGTGATTGCTGGAATAAAAACTATAGCGCTGTGTTACAACCTTAACTGATATTGTTATTATTTGCTAAAACACATAGTTTTGAAAGGATTTGGGGGGTTTCCATTAAAAAATAATGAAATTGGGGAAGAAGAGTCGAATATAGCTGAGGGGATCAGGCCTTGCAAACTCCCTCCATCTTTCCACAAGCACCCAGAGCTTTGGTGCTGACTCTGAACTCATCCTTGACTTCATTGAGCACTTGCTAGAGTTGCAACTGAGGTGAGAATCCCAGCAGCTTGGCGATAATTCACCCATCACAGCCTGCCTGGCTTGCTAACATCTGCCAGGGAGGGGGCCAAGAAACTGTCAGAAAGCAAACATTGCCAATCTAAGGAGTTGATTAAGGTGGCTTCTCCCGATTCTTTGCTTACGGTTGCGAAAGCAGGAATCTTTTCAGCGTTACTGTTTCCAAAAGATTAATAAAGATGTTCAGGAGGCTGAAGTGCTGGGAGATTTGTTTAATTATTCCCCACAGTCCTGCCCCAGCAATCTGCTGACATTTCGCCCCGACCTTGCAAATCCTCAGCAAATATTAATATATCAACTCAAACAGGGGCTCTTGTTTTATTGGTTCACGGAGCTCAGGAAGATTCGCCACAGCAGTGAAAAAATAATGTGCTGAACGGAGGGGGAACGGCTCCTTTGATATCACCTTCTGCTGCACACATGTGCTAGGAGCATCAACAAAATGGAAATGCCGCTCTTTTGCCACAGCTGTGGAGTGACACTTCAGATGCCTCGGCTTTCCTTTGTACAACCCGCTGGAACAGGCCCAAAAACCATGGTGGCAAGAGATTAGAAAACATATACACACAGAGAGACAGGAAGAAATTACATTTGATTATCTGACACAGTAGGGAATTTTTTAAAATGGGGAAGTTTCTCTCCGTGCGGCTTAAAGGTCCAGAAAAGCTGGAAGAATGAAAAGCAGGAATGTACTGTTACTACTGTTCTTAGTTATTGCATTTATATCCCACCTGTTTCTCCAAGGTTGTGGAGTTCTCCCTCCTCGTTTAATCCCCACAACAATCTTGTGAGGTAAGTTAGGCAGTGACTCAGCGATGGTGGCACCCAACAAACTTCATGGCTGAGTGTGGATCAGAACCGGTGTTTCCAAATCTGACCCTCTAAGCACTAAATTCCTCACTTGTGGAGCAGACACTATCAAGGGATTACTTCCAAGTGCGCGTGAGCCACTACAGATTAATTGCCACAGACAGTATTGTTTTCATTTCACCCAGCATCAACACAGATGAATGATGGATGTCATCTCCTTGTCAGCCCCCATGTTGACTCAAAGACAGAGTGTTTCCCGGGGGGCTTTTCACATGTTCATCTGAAATCCAACCACTTCCCACCTGCATGTTCTTAGCTCATTGGCTGTAGCTACAAGAATCGGCTTTTGTGCGCAAGTGAGCCAATGCAGATTAAGAAGCAACAATTGCTATCATGGGTCAGAACCAAGCTAGACTGTTTTGTCCCCAACATTTGGAGCTGGTGTTTTGACTGGTGTTTTGACTGCTGTTGTTCTGTTTCAAAGGATATAATGTGGCTTTTACTGGATGGTGTTTGCTCGTGTATTGTCTTCTTAATATATGGTGCCCTAAATGACACTATAGAAATCAGGAAGTGAATAAAATAAAATAAACAAAGTGAGTGATTTGGTTTGGTGTAAAGCACTGTGGAAATTGTTATCTTACAGAGTTTGAATTGTAGTTGTCCCATTCACACATGCAAGTTGCCACTTGGCGCACGCCATTGAGGGCTGGCTCCCAGATGTGTGTTCATTGCTCAATGTCTGCAGATGATGAGACAGACAGAATTTTTGAATCGTCCCCTGAAACACCATGTTTTCCTAGAGTTCTCTTGAGCTGCTTTCTCCCCCCTTTTGGCATTGACTCCTCTGGCATATTTTAAGTGTCTGTTGAAGTACAAAGAGAAAGAGAGAGAGAGAGAGAGAGAGAGAGAAAAAACCCTGTTTGTGCATTTTGCCGACTTTCACTCCGTCCAGTTGCAATCTAATCACTACCCCAACCCCAAACTGTGCTGCCGAGAAAGAGATTTGGGTTGGAGGAGGGAAGGCTGCCTTCCTGCCATTTTTGGCATTTGGTTTCACTGAACTATGGAGTTAATGTGTGATTAATTTGATTCATAAACATGTTAATCATTTCATTGTGTGAACTGGTTAGCATTCCCCGCAGTCAGTACAGTGGTACCTCGGGTTACAGACGCTTCAGGTTACAGACTCCGCTAGCCCAGAAATAGTACCTCGGGTTAAGAACTTTGCTTCAGGATGAGAACAGAAATTGTGTGGTGGCGGCGTGGTGGCAGCTGGAGGCCCCATTAGCCAAAGTGGTACCTCAGGTTAAGAACAGTTTCAGGTTAAGAATAGACCTCCAGAACAAATTAAGTTCTTAACCCAAGGTACCACTGTAAAGGTAAAGGTAAAGGGACCCCTGACCATTAGGTCCAGTCGTGGCCGACTCTGGGGTTGCAGCACTCATCTTGCTTTATTGGCCGAGGGAGACGGAGTACAGCTTCCGGGTCATGTGGCCAGCATGAATCGGCCGCTTCTGGCGGACCAGAGCAGTGCACGGAAATGCCATTTACCTTCCCGCCGGAGAAGTACCTATTTGTCTACTTGCACTTTGACATGCTTTCGAACTGCTAGGTTGGCAGGAGCTGGGACTGAGCAACAGGAGCTCACCCCATCGCGGGGATTCGAACCGCCGACCTTCTGATCGGCAAGCCCAAGAGGCTCAGTGGTTTAACCCACAGCGCCACCCGCGTCCCACAAGGTACCACTGTACCTTTCTTTAAACATCTCTCTCTCTCTCTCTCTCTCATATTTAACATTTTCACATCTTTTCCCCTCTAACTTGATCTTAAACCAGGACTTCCATTGTACTGCTGCTTATGATGGGTCAGTCCTGGAATCAGCCTTCAATGTCAGATTTTTCCTGCAAGAGGTGTGTAAGGCTTGGAGCATTGGTCTAAGACTTAGGAGACCAGTGTTCAAATCCCCACTGAGTCAGGATGCACACTGGGTGACCTTGGGCCAGACAGTTTCTCTCAGCCTAACATATTCTGCAGGGCTTATGTGAGAATAGGTTGAGCAATATCCAATGTAAGCTTCATTAACTTGTAACGCTGAAATTTTGGATCCCCTCCAAACTGATGTGAACTTTTTGTGCTCATTTTGTGTCACAAAGCCCATGTTTGGCATCTCCCCACAAACTGAGTAATTGATACTCAAACTGGGGGCCATAGGTATCCCCCTCCTAACCCAAATTTGTCTGATTCACTCCAAACCGGTAGCAATTTGAAATAGCTTAAATGTGGGTTTCGCGACACAACATGAACCCAAATTGTTGGCATGAGTTTGGAGGGGATCAGACAATGTTGGAGTTGGGAGTGTTGACTTGGAACCCCAGTTTGCGGTATCAATTACTCACTTTAGGGAGTGGCACAAAACATGGGATCTATATCTATCTCTATCTCTATCTCTATCTCTATCTCTATCTCTATCTATTTATCTATATCTATATCTATATCTATATATCTATATCAATATCATCTATATCTATATCTATATCTATATCTATAGAAAAGGGGGAGGAAGCACAGCAAACAGGACGAGGGGGTGGGCTGGAAGGGTAAGTGTTGAATGTTCCCAAATATATGTCCAATTGGTATTTGTCTTAAGAATGCCCATCTCATCATCAATAGTAGCAATGAGTCAGAGCCATTAAACTCTTGATACTTCTTAAATCCACAAAGCCTTTATTTAATTTACAGGGATGAAGGGTTGAGCCTAGTTTTACACTGCTGGAGTCTTTACTTCAGAATGGTGATTCCTGGTGTTTTCTGTCTCTGGTGGTGATTTTGGCCATCAGGGCAGATTTTTTTGGAGTACCTGGAAGGAATCCAGAGTGAGCTGGGGCAGGCTCTGAAATACTGGACACCTACTTCAGATGGGATGGGATGCACACAGTGGCGTTGCTTTTGTTCAGTCCAAATTATAATGAATCCAACAAAATAACATCACCTCTTGATGAAATCTCCCTTAGTAAAGAGGATTCAAAACACCAATTTAGCCACAGTTCTGCTATTGAAAACTGAGGAGGAAAGTCTGCCCTCTCTTCAATGAGGGCTCTTGAAATCTGTTGAGAAGAAATTAACCTGTGTGTAAACCAGTGTCTAGTCTGCTGCCCTGAGAGGTGAAATCACACACCCCTTTTACATTGCTTTTAATTAATCTGGAATAACCACTAACCCTTCTCTCTATGATTCCAGGTCACTGACATCCATTAGAATCACCAGTTCACACATAGACATGCAGTGAAATACTGTGCTGGCTGGGGAATTATTTTTATTCTCTTATTGTATCTCTCTCACTCACGCACCCCCCCACACACCCTTCCCTACCTGTGTGTTTTCAAAAAAAGGTGGTTAGTATGTGAGCCAGTGGGATGTAACTAGTCTGTGGGAGCAAGTCTGTGTGGGAGCAAGTCTTGTTGAATCCAGTCAGACTTAATTACTTCTGAATAAACATGCATTGGGTCCAGCTGCACATAAATTTATATGGGGAGGGAGAGAAAAAGTGATCTTTGCGTATTATTGTATATCTGTTCTATGGAATATGATGAAGAAGATAGATTGTGGGTCTTGGATGGCTATAGACAGATGCCAGTTGAGTTGGCTAGATCACTCTTTGCTGTATAGCTCAGTCCTACTGTATAAGTTTACTTGGAAGTAAGTGCAAAGTGGCTTACTGCCACCATGTTGGCAGGATTATGTACATTAACTTGGAAGTGAAAGCCACTGAAGAAAACAGAACTTACTTTCTAAATAAGCATGTAATAGGCTTGGACAGTTAAAAATTGCCTACCCACAAAATCCAGATTGCATGAGAAGACGCATATATACATTAACGGAAATATAAGCAATTCTCAGAATGATTAGGGAAGAGAACAAAGGCTCCAACAGCCTTCACCCCAATCCTAGCAGTAGGGCATATATATTGTGCTTAAAGTAAACAAAGCACTTCAGAGAAATTGAGAGACATTTACTCATAAATTAACCCCACTGATTTCTATGTGATTGACTTCAAAGTAGAAGTAAATAAATATAATAATAATAATAATAATAATAATAATTTATTTACACCCTGCCCATCTGGCTGGGTTTCCCCAGCCACTCTGGGCGGCTCCCAATAGAATATTAAAAACAAATAAAACATTAAACATTAAAAACTTCCCTAAACAGAGCTGCCTTAAGGTTTTTTTCTAAAAGTCAGATAGTTGTACATTTCCTTGACATCTGATGGGAGGGTGTTCCACAGGGCAGGCGCCACCACCAAGAAGGCCCTCTACGTGGTTCCCTGTAACCTCACTTCTCACAGTGAGGGAACCGCCAAAATGACCTCGGCGCTGGATCTCAGTTTCCAGGATGAAAGATGGGGGTGGAGACGCTCCTTCAGGTGGGCTAAGCCCCCAGACCAATGATGGGTCAAGCCTCAAAACAAACTTGAGGCCTACTGAAGCCGATTTTGTGGTGTATGTATGTGTGACACAAACACACATCAGGGGGAGACTTTGGTAATATGGAGCCCTTTTGTGAGACCCAAATTTGATTTCTGCCCGCTGCCCCCCGCAGCCCTCATGCTACCTTCCCAAAGTCAGCTAAGCTAGGCACTGGGCTTTGGGGAAAAGGTGTGAGGTTTTGGCAGAGTCCTAGAGCTTTCCCACTTTCTTCCCCAAGCTGGGCAAGTACTAAGTAGGCTTTGGGAGTTGTGCTGCCCTAATCTGCCTCAGCAGAGGAAGTTGGCTTTCTCAATATTTCTGTTATTTCCCATTCAACTAACACAATTAAATGGTTAAAAATCGAGACCCCAGTGTAGTAACTGGTTAAAATGGATAAGATATGCCAGAATAGCCTCCTGGCTCAGATGTGGAGATGCTCAGTGTGGCTCCTCAGGATCCTACCCTTGCTTATCCCTGTGGATCAGATTGCTCCCAAAAGGTCCTTCTCTTCACCCTCACCCTTAAAAACATCCCCTGCAGACGAACTTTCATGCCACCTCCAAGTCAAGTGAGGTAAATAGTTCAGTGACGTTTCAGCTGAGATGCTGCTGTAGGGAGGAAAAAGAAAGCGGAAAATGGGAGGAGAACCAAAGATCTTCACCATGTTGGGCATACACAAGCCAGAGAGGAGGTCACCAGACTGCAACACTCTTCATCCCTAACCACTGGTCATGCTGGCCGGGGCTGATGGGAAACACGATGACATCTGGAGATCTACAATTTCTCTAGGGTTGAATCTAACATTTAAATTATAGAATCATAGAGTTGGAATAGACCACAAGGGCCATCGAGTCCAACCCCCTGCCAGGCAGGAAACACCATCAGAGCACTCCTGACATATGGTTGTCAAGCCTCTGCTTAAAGACCTCCAAAGAAGGAGACTCCACCACACTCCTTGGCAGCAAATTCCACTGTCGAACAGCTCTTACTGTCAGGAAGTTCTTCCTAATGTTTAGGTGGAATCTTCTTTCTTGTAGTTTGGATCCATTGCTCCATTTGCTCTGGAGCAGCCGAAAACAACCTTTCTCCCTACTCTATGTGACATCCTTTTATATATTTGAACATGGCTATCATATCACTCCTTAACCTCCTCTTCTCCAGGCTAAACATGCCCAGCTCCCTTAGCCGTTCCTCATAAGGCATTGTTTCCAGGCCTTTGACCATTTTGGTTGCCCTCCTCTGGACACGTTCCAGTTTGTCAGTGTCCTTCTTGAACTGTGGTGCCCAGAACTGGACACAGTACTCCAGGTGAGGTCTGACCAGAGCAGAATACAGTGGCACTATTACTTCCCTTGATCTAGATGCTATACTCCTATTGATGCAGCCCAGAATTGCATTGGCTTTTTTAGCTGCCGCGTCACACTGTTGGCTCACGTCAAGTTTGTGGTCAACCAAGACTCCTAGATCCTTTTCACATGTACTGCTCTCAAGCCAGGTGTCACCCATCTTGTATTTGTGCCTCTCATTTTTTTTGCCCAAGTGCAATACTTTACATTTCTCCCTGTTAAAGTTCATCTTGTTTGTTTAAAATATCCATTACCAGATTTCTTTAACCAGCCAACCCCATTCAAATGCACCCAGAAGCAAGTAAAACTTGCGTGCCTGTCTGATTTTCAGAATTGGGAACTAGGGCTTAAAGAAGAGCAAGGAATCATAGAACTGTAGAGCTGGAAGGGACCGCAAGGGTCATATAGTCCAACCCCCTGCAGTGCAGGAATTGTTTGCCCTACCACCAGCCTGAGATTAAGAGTCTCCTGCTCCATGACTGAGCTATCCCAGCATGAGTTCATTTGCACTCCATCGTTTTCAACTGGGTACACACTCTGAGTGCATTCGGATACACACCTGCATTCACATTTGATAGTGTTTCATAAAAACGTTAATGGTGTGTGGTGAACTGGGGTGGGGGCTGGGGCATGAAGTAGAGGTAAAGATAAAGGGACCCATTAGGTCCAGTCACGGACAACTCTGGGGTTGCGGTGCTCATCTCGCTTTATTGGCCAAGGGAGCCGGCATACAGCTCATGTGGCCAGCATGACTAAGTCACTTCTGGTGAACCAGAGCAGCATATGGAAACACCATTTACCTTCCCGCCAGAGTGGTACCTATTTATCTACTTAAACTTTGACGTGCTTTCAAACTGCTAGGTTGGCAGGAGCAGGGACCGAGCAACGGGAGCTCACCTTGTCGCAGGGATTTAACCTTCTGATCGGCAAGTCCTAGGCTCTGTGGTTTAACCCACAGCACCACCCGCGTCTGTTTGCCCAAATCAAATTGGGGTGGGTGGTGAGGAACACAACACATCCTTTGATGACAGCCACCGGCATTTAAAGCTTTCCAAGATGGTTAAGATGAATTCACAGAGAGAAGGAGCTCTGCTCTTGTCTGTGAGCCACAATAGCTAGATAAAACTATAATTCCAGTTACAGATAGGTAGCCGTGTTGGTCTGCCATAGTCAAAACAAAAAAAATTCCTTCCAGTAGCACCTTAAAGACCAACTAAGTCAGTTCTTGGTATGAGCTTTCGTGTGCATGCACACTTCTTCAGATACACTTCAGATTCTGTGTATCTGAAGAAGTGTGCATGCACACGAAAGCTCATACCAAGAACTGACTTAGTTGGTCTTTAAGGTGCTACTGGAAGGAATTTTTTTTGTTAAAACTATAATGTTCAGAAACAGTCTGCCAACAAAGACCAATTGCTGGTGGAGGTGGGCAAACACTGGGGGGGGGGGAGCTGTATTTTGTTGGACGATGAGGAGGATAGGAGTCTAGACCAGATCGATCTAGACCTTTTCTTGTGCAAAATGTTGCTCAATGAGTTGCCTCTTCCCCTCCTTTGGGCTCCTCTCATTTTAAGAGTAGAAGCACTACAGTAAAGGGCCTGGTTCTCTCTCTCTCTCTCTCTCTCTCTCTCTCTCTCTCTCTCTCTCTCTCTCCTACACTCTCTTTGTAAGAGTCTCTCATCCAACAAGGACGATTGAAACTTTATAGCGCATGATTCATAGGCCGGATCTGTTCTCGGAGCCAGGGGGGCGCATATTACATTAATCAGTGTCAGGCTACTCAAAGAGGGACGTGCATAAGGGGGAGATAAATGGGTTAGGGAGCCAATGGATTGGGGGGGCGGAGGTTGCGGGGGGGGGGAGAGAGAGAATGTGGTTTAAACGCGCACACAAAATCGACAAGGGGTCCTTCCAGCAGGTTTGCGAGGCTGCAATCCCCTAGACATTTACCTGGGAGTAATCCCGTTTAACTCGGAGGATTTACTGCCTAGGAGGAAACCAACGCAAGACCGAGACGCCTGTGGGTGTGCGCTTTCCTCCCCTAGCAGAAGAAAGCGGGGTGAGGCGAGGGACGCGTCGATGCCTCGCGCAATTCTTCTCGCTCCAGCGAAAGCTGCACGGACCGGGCCAAAAGTGAAGAACGGAGCTGTAGGGCCGACTGACAAGGGGTTAATTCGGATCGGCGGCCGCGGCACGCCTGGCCCCCTTTTCCGAAGTCGCCTGAGTGCTCCCAGCAGAGAGCAATAAATAAGGGAAAGGGAACAGCTGCTCGGTCTGCCAATGTAAACGCTAAGCAGACATTTCGCTTTTTAATCTGGAAAACTCCTCGATCTTCTCCTGCCGCCGCCGCGCCCCCCTCCCGCCCCAAATCTCCTTTCCTGGGGAGCAGCAAGGATCGGACGCGCGACTTTCTCTCTTCTAGTGGTTTGTCATAGAACTGGACTCTCATTTAAAGCAATTTTAACAGGCGGTCGACATAACACTGTTCTCTCTCCCCCGTTTCCCAGTTCTTCTGGATTCATTGGCGCTTCAGACTTTTGGCACCCGTTGCTAAGCACATCTGTTTGAAAGGAAACCGAAGGATCTGGCGCTTCGGTGCCTCTTCCCCCGCCCCCCATCGCAGCGTTTGTTTTATAGGACGTCTCCCCACAGCCTAGATGCAGGTTTGTATGTTCCTGGGGAGCAGAGACTTTGGTGCGTTTGGTATTCTGCAAAGCACCACGAACTGACGGTGCAGGACGAGATCTGCCGCTGCTACTAATGAGAATGAGAATATACAAAGCCCGTTACATTATCATATAAATGGCGTGCAGTTTTACGCAGGCTTATCTGTTCCGCACCGAGACTTATTTCGGAGTAACGTCATGTTAGCGGATCGGACTCAGTATTGTCAGTGACAGACAGTGGGTCTCCAAGGTGCCAGCCAGAACAGAGTCCTTCCCAGCCCTACCTCGACATGTCAGGATTTGACCCAGGAAACGTTTGCCTGCAAGGCGCTTGCTTTAGCACGGAGCTACAGTCCTACCCCAAACATGCGTCCAAGAAAATTAGGACTCATCCATGCTCTTGTTTAGTATGCAAGCTTCCTCTGTTATCCAGTAATTCTCCCTGGTCCAGAGGACACTCTCCTCCAAATCGCTGCCTCCCCAAACTTCCCTCGATCCGGATTTTCTCAGGCCGTCTCCTTTTAGCTGGCAAGAGAAACTCCGGATCAGGGGAAAGGTTGGGAAGGCAGCGATTTGGAGGAAAGCGCCCTATGCAGGAATCTTGCCAACCCTATTAAACAGCAGATCAGTACATGGAATGGCACTCAGTCGAATTTGCTTTTGATTAAACCTATTTAGAATCGGACTCTAAAGTCCCGGCCCGGTTGCTGTAGGATTCTAAGGTCCGGCCTGGCCAGGGGGTCAAGGATGTGGCGAGTTCGAATCCTCAACATCCGGAGCGCCACTCTCGATCTAGGTACATGGGGAGAATTCTCTCCCTTTGCCACGCAAGCCAGTCGAGATTTAAAAAAATAAAAATAAAGGAAATGCCTAATAAAAAGAATAGAGGCGTTTACAGGAGAGGGTTCCTGCAAAGAAGGCGAGGTGGAGACTGAATTTATTAAAACGTGGAGAAAAAAATGTTTATTGTGCTGCTGCCTCTGGGTTTACAAGAGGAAGTGTTTGGGGCGCTTGTGAATGGCTTTTTTTTTTAAAGGGACTGAAGTAGGCAGCCCGTCCTCGGAGGAGATGAATGGAAGTTTTGTTTTTTCGCTAGAGTAAGAATTCAAACGGTTGCCAAAAAACAAGCAGGTTAATCTAGTCCGATGTTCCCATTTCCTCAATGACAGAAAACTTCCAGCATTTAGCAGCACAGATCCATGCATGTTTGCTGCCTCTTGCCATATGTATATATGGAAGGGGGAATCATTGCACCAGGTTTTTCCAGGCCGAAATTGTGACAAACATGTGGTCTGGAGAGACCTGAATAAACCCAATCGCTGGGAGCCCGGCCCAATGCAAGTTTATTCGGGAAAATATCTCACTCATTTTAATGGGATTTACTCGCCAAGTAAATATGCCTAGGGCTCTAGCTTGCAAACTTCAATGGAGGGTATGGGGGGTATTGTTTTGTTTTTAACAGAAGATTTTACACCTACTTCGACGGAACTATTCCTTAAGGTTTGATGGATAACGACAAATATTCTTCTTTTAAATCCAGCACGTGCGGAACAGCGAAATAATCAGATTAATATATGTTTACTGTTCCGCAAGTGCTGGATTAAGACAAAATGACATTAAACAACAACAACAACAACAACACATAATTATCTCCCTAGATTCCCAAGTCAAGGATGGAGATTGAAATTTTGCTCAATGGAAGGGTCGCCCAACGTACTTTAGACAAACTGATCTCTCACGCTCAGTATTAGGGCTGCTGCTATTGGCCTACCTTGCAAGTCTGTTGGAATGACTGCTACGTTATGCATTACCACTGACAGCGTTTACAAAACAGAACTTTCTAAATACCCCATCAAGAAAGCGAAGGATTGTTGTTGCCCTCATTGGTCCGGGGGCTGGAGAGGTGGTCGTTCTAATAAATAATAATAATAATAATAATAATAATAATAATAATAATAATAATAATAATAGAAGATCAATCCTGCATAGGATTCATGCGGCGGATTTTCCCCATTCAAATCAATGGGGCAATTTCAGAAGCGCCTCGCTCTGTTTGGATCACCACGTTCCCTGCTCCTCTGCCCGCAAACCCCCGAAGTTCAGGCTGAACGAAGCCCCCTGAACAGACCTGTTGCATGGATTCCACACCGATTTGCGCAAAGCGCCCCAGTTAAATGCACCCAGCCTGAGAGTTAATTCTAAACAGGACTGCAAATACCAGCGCCTTCTCTGCATCTCATTATTGCACTAAGGTTGTCGGGCCCCCACAATGGGCACCGCGGAAGAGGTTAGAGAAAAATAAATAACTGGAGAGGTTGCTTTCGTGTTGTTTTGTGTGTTTTTTCGGGACTGAGGAGGGAACCATTCCGCCTCGAGCCTACAGAGGGCGCTGAGAGCCTTGCCAAAGGAGAGGAAGAACCGCGAGTTCGGCGCGACCGCTTCTTCCAATGCACAGCCCCCCACCCCCGTTAAAAAACAACAACAACCCAGACATAGACGCGCAACTCCAAGGACGCCGAAAGCCCCCCGCCCCGCTGTTGCTTTCAATTGGGAAGCGAAGCTTAGGTAGGACCGTGTTCTCTGCCTGCACAAGATCCCCATCCCTGGAAACATAAGCCGGTCACTTTTCGGAGCTAGTGGGTTGGCCAGATTTTGGAGAGCTTGCCAAGAGAAAGCTCTACCGGTGCCCTGCCTTGAAAATCAGCCCTGAACCCCAGGTGGGAAAAAGCTCATTCGCTAGGCTTCCTCGCCGCTGTGCGCCTAAGTCCGGGAGACGTTGAGCCTTCCGATCTCCCCTGCGCTTTTATTTGTTTCCCTTTCACAGAATCATAAAACCGTAATGTTAGAAAAGGACCGCGATGTCGAGGGTCATTTAGTCCAACCCCGCTGTAATGCAGCAGTCTCAAACACCCGAGTCTCCCACCCGATTTGAAACCGGACCGCTTCGCAAATGTGCGAGAGGTTTAATGCTGCGCAAATGCGAAAACTTTCCTCCTCCCCAACATCCATTTGCAGGAGGTTTTTGAGAAGAGAGATTTTTAAAGTTTGCAGAAATAAAAACGAAATCACTTTCCGGAAGAAGCAATGCAACAACAAAGCATATTGTTCAGAGGTAAATCCCGCTGCGCTCAATGAGACTCATTGTCAGGTTCGGGTGTGCGCACTTAGGGCGCGATCCTCATCGGGCGCCTAGAAATGGAGATCATTGCGACTTACTCCGAGGTTGACAGGCCTAATAAGGAAGCCTCGTGTCACCGTTTCCCGGGGACAGTCCCCGGATTTACAAATCAGTCCCCTCTGACAAATTCCATCTATTTAGCAGGAAGTTGAAAAGTGTCCCCGGATTCATTGGGGGGGGGGGAATCTGGTAACGTTTAATGCCCTCTGTTTCCATGACCTTAGAGCTGGATCCTAAAGCATGATTACTGAAAAAGCAAATCCATTCGGTTCCCGCGGTGTTTTCGCCCAAGTAAGGACGCCTCACAGTTCAACTTAAAGCACACCTCAAGCTGCAATCGGAAGCTACCCGCTTCCTAGGGAGCAAGTCTCCCCTAGAACCCAGCTGGGCTTCCTTCTGAGTAAATATGTTTAGGATCGCGCTACGCCTCTGCATTGGGTTGCGCCCCGACTTCATAATTTAAAAGGTGCCTGAGCCTCTTCCGCACTTCAGGTGCGATTCTAGGCCGGCTTAACCTGAGAAGAATTCATGCAGGACGCCATCGGACTTACTCTGAGTAAACGGTTACTCGGCAAGAAGCCCGACTGAACTCAGCGGGACTTTCTCCCTTCTAAAGGCGCAGGGGATGGATTTGCGTGGCGCTTAACAGGGTCTAAAAGTGTTGAAGAGCTGGGAACACGAACACACACCCCAAATCCTGACCTATTTTGCAAAGGACTGGAACCGGCCTGGTTCTTTTGGCCCTGCCTGGGTTTCACCCGCAGGGGCGGAAATTTCCTCGCAGGAACAGCCGGCCGCTCGCTGTTCCATAAAAAAAGAAATCCACAACCGCGGCAAATTGACGGGGGGGGGAGGGAGGGAGGGAGGGAGGGAGGGAGGGAGAGAGAGAGAGAGAGAGAGAGAGAGAGAGAGAGAGAGAGAGAAAGAAAGAAAGAAAGAAAGAAAGAAAGAAAGAAAGAAAGAAAGAAAGAAAGAAAGAAAGAAAGAAAGAAAGACACCCTCTTCAGCGTTCAGTGCTATTGCAGTTAAAGAAAAGGGAGTGGAGGAGAAAGAGAGAAAGAAAAAGGTGGGGGGGGACCAGATCAATATTGTCACCCTTGATGGGGAATTTATTAATATTTGATTTCAAATCTCGTCCTGGTTTCCGACAAGTCCTGCTCCGAGGATGGCGCAGTTCGGATAGGCTGTCTCCAGCATGATTTTTTAATGACTTCCCCAGCTGCTTCTTTCCATTTTCCACCGTCAACAACCATCTGGTATCTGATTAGCACCTCAATGCTCATTTAGCATTCTCATTTAGGAAGGGGAGGAAAGTCCGGGGGGGGGGGGCTGAAAGAGAGAGGTGCGTGTAGAAGCCACTCGAAAAATATTGCAACTTTTCTCAAGGGCTGCTCTTGGAGAGATTAGCCGAGCTTTGAGAAGCTCTCGTCTCCTTTTTTCCTCCTGAAGCAGAGGGATGGAGACCATAGCGCTCCTTCTCTCTTCTTGCCGGACAGGCTGGTGACTTAAAAAAAAATAAATCTCTTTTTTCTCCACTTGCTACAAGGATCTCGACCGAAACTCCACATAAAGAGGGGAGGGGGAGATTCCCAACCGCCCGCTCGAGATAGAAACTCAATCCCTGCAGCCCCAGTTTATTTGCTGGACCTCAGTTTTTCCGCCCCACAACCAAAGAGAAAACACCTTCCTTCCTTTCGTACCTATCCCAATACTTCTGAGTGGAGATTTACTTATTAGTTGGGAATACACAGACCAGTTGGACACCAGGCCTGTTTTGGAAAAGTATCACGCTGCAATTTGTCCTATCCTCCCCTTCAGAGAGGGAAAACAACAATCTTTCTCATCAGAGGAAGAGTTCATTCCCAGCTAGCAAAATAGCAAGAAATTTGCAGGCAGCCAAACTGGTGTGGGCATTGTGCATAATGTAATAATAAATATAATATAAAAATACAGATTGGCATGAGCTCGATATGAGACAGGATATTTCCCTCCCAGGATCAAGGCAAAAAATTAATAAATGTGCAAATAAATAAGGTGCAATTCACTGGAAATTTTCATAAGCATTTAAATAATTTTTAGCCCCTTTATCATCTGCCTTTTTAAACAATTGATTCAATGATTCAGAGATATCTGCATGTTCCTGAATTTTCAGAACAAAAATATTTTTGAAATAACTTAGCATTTTTGTACATTAAAAGCTATCATTCTGTGCTGGAAGGAAATCTCTCTAGATTATTCTTTCTCGTTCCTTTCTATCACAGCAACACACTAGAATCAAAGTGCTCTCAAAAAGAAGCAAGAATTCACTCATAGGCCCAATGATTTCAAATCAGGCCCAGCCACTTCTCTCAGGATTAATCAGCCAAAGGTTTAGTTGATTAACCTACCAACCTAAATCAATTAATACTTGCAGTCCTATGAATATTGAAAGCCTTGTCAAGAAGCATTTTGAGCAACACCAAGACTCATTTGTCCAGGGAGAGGTCATAATTTCATTTTGTTTATTAGACAAAAATATACGATTTAGACAAGTTTTTGCTGTGGCATTATTTACAATTCGAAATCACTTTATATACAGAAAAAAAATAACACAAACACATGAGAAATCTTTACCAAAACCAATAATCCAATCGTGGTTAGAATTACACGCTCTGAAAATGGAATAAAGGAAAAGGGGAAAGTCCAGGTCGAGGAGTTGGGATATATATATTTTTGAAATGGGATTGATACCACCTTATTGCAAAAATGAGATTGGTGGGAGTCATTTAGATAATTTCCACTTTTTTTTGTTTTGTCCTTTAGACCAGTCTGTGAAATTTTCTTTTCCACCAAAAAAGGGGGGGAAAGAACACGCCATTTAATCAAGCAGAAGGGAGAGCTGTTAAAATTCACGATGTTCCCTCTTGCTGAGTCAAAGAGCTGTTGGAAAGAAAAGACAGAACCATCTATCAGTGAAAGCTCAGCTACGCTCGCCCATCTGCATTAGGGAACAGACTAGGAATATATATTTTTACACAATAGAAATGCAACGGTGACATTGGGGGCGGCGGCTGGGGGGAGGATTCAGTTTCTTTTTAAAAAGCACACCCCAAACTTTCAAGCTAAAGTATATGGTCTGTAAGTTTATGCCACTTTGAAAAGCTTTACAAAATTGCTTGATTGTTGCTTTGATTTATGATAATGAGGGTGTGCTTGGATTAGTCTGTGTTATCCAGGCACTTTCTTTCCTTTAAGTAAATTTCAGTGAACAAGAACTCACTTGTCCCGGACAGGCTGAAAGGGAGATTTTAACTGCTGAGGTGGAGAGTCGGTTCTTGGTACGTTTTCTCTTTCTGATGAGGAAAGAAAAGAAGAAAGGGGGAGGGGGAGGAAATGTCTTAGCAAAGTTTGCTTATACAGAGAGACAAAGATGCAATAAAACGACTCTGCCATATCTGCAAGTTTCATGTCATGTCCCCTCCTTCTCTCCCCTCACCTCATGGTGTAATGCCGTGGCTGAGTGACTGAGCTGTGAACCAGAAAGACCCCTTTTCAAATCTGGCCTCTGCCATGAACTCAAGGTGGCCTTAGGCAAAACAGTCAACTTCCCCTGCTCTCCATCAGCACTATAGCCCACACCTACCTTACAGGGTTGTTGTACGGATTGTTAAGGAAATGAGCTTTGAACCAGCCAAAAGTGTGACATAAATGTTAAGTCATTACTTCTTTGTTTTACTTTGTATCACCCACTATTGATAAAAGTTGAATAAAATGAGGGGGGAAGACAGGTTGGTATCCTAAGGAAGTTCGTGATTGTTTTGTTTCTCCCCAAGGGGAAAGTAGAGGAAGTCCCACTGAACTCACAGAATCTTACTCCTGGGTCAACATGCATCGTCTGGACTGATGTGTCTGCCCTGCCATCCTCTTTACAGAAGTCAAAATAAATAAGGAAAGCGGAAAACTGTTGCAAAACTATGAGTAGCTCAAGGTATCAAGAGTCTTCTTGGAAGAGTCTTATATTTTATACACTAGGGACTGTGTCTCCACCACCACCCTTAGAAAGAGCAGGAGGGTTTCAAAAGCTACCTGACCATCAATAAGTGATAGCTCCAGCCAAGGCCTACAAAAGGCTTTTTGGGACCCCTCCCAATCTGGATCAGGCTGACCGAGTTAAGTCCCAACTCCATGGGACTTACCTTCAAGTACACAACAAACAGCCCGCCCACCAAGTATCCTTCTCCCTCCATTGTTCACATTACCTATGTGTTTAGGGCTCGTCCTCTCTGAAGACTTTTCAGTGCTAAGAGCTGTTAACACCGAGGGGGGCTGCTGCTGGACCTGAAGGTGGTGGTTGTGGTGGGCAGCGTGGTGGTGATTAACTCCCAAAAAGGACCTCACGTTTAACAAGGAACTCTGGGTCAGAAACGCCCCGTTTGTCCAGTTGTGAAATTTGCCAATCTGGCAGGTGTACAGTCCATGGCTGGGGAGGAAAGCCGGGTGCTGGAGCTGGGAAGAGGTGTGATTAACCTGGGCGGGGGGTGAAGGAGGGGTTGGCTTGCTGAGGGTCCCATCTGGGCTGGTGGCCGTCTCTGCCAAAGACCAGATCTTGGGCTTGTTGTGAAGTGGGCCTTGTAGAGTATTTTGCCTACTGGGGCTGAGGATTCGGGTGGGATTGTCCGAGGCCTCCTTCACCAGGGACAGGGCGTCTTTGGGTTTAAGTCCTTCAGGGCCTGACAGCGTCAAGGCCTTCTCCTTCTCCAAATGCTCTTCCTCGCTGCTTTGTCGTAGAAGCTCTACCTTCTCTTCCTCCTCCTCATTGCTTTGTTCCCCGTCGTTCTCGTCAATCTTGTCTATGTCAATACTCTCCAGGTCAATCTCTTCATCATCTTCATTCTTCTCAGGGTCCCCCTCGTTGTCACTCCCAAAGAGGTTCCCGTCATCTTGGTCCTTGCTCCGTGATCCCCAAGTGACCTTGTTCTCCTTCTTGAGCCTCCTCCTGGCGTTGGCAAACCAGGTGGAGACCTGTGTGAGGGTCATCTTGGTGATGATGGCCAGCATGATCTTCTCGCCTTTGGTGGGGTAGGGGTTCTTGCGGTGCTCATTCAGCCAGGCCTTTAAGGTGCTGGTGCTCTCCCGGGTTGCATTCTTGGGCCTCCCTGGGTCCCCATACTGGAACTGTCCATATGGATAATAACCAGGGGTGGTATGAGCAGCAAAAGTCGCAGGATGGACCCCAGGGTTGTCCTTCAGTTCATACTGGGAGCCCTGCAACACATTCAGAGAAGGCAAAAAAGAAACAGAGTGAGGTCAGGTCCTCCCATTATTGCACAAGCCCTGCCTTTCTGTTTTAAATCGGGAGCTTTCCCAAATGGTTTTCCAGAGGATGGGTAGGGAGGGAGAGAGGTCTCTTTGCACCAAGCTAAAAGAATAAAAGTGCCCTCACTCCCTGATCCAGCCTCATTTTCCAAGCCTGCATCCAAGAGCCAATATTTATTGTGCTGTTAAAAATAAGCAGGCACCCTTAAAGGAGCACTGACCCACATCGAGAAAGATAATATCAGCGCATCACAGGCTTCTGGGGCATGTCTGGTGCAACAGACAGCAGGGCAGGTTCCTGCCCAGCCCCAGCAGCACTTTAAAGAGGGGCTTCACAAAAGAGAAATGATGGGAACGAGAGAGGGATTGCGCTCTGAATCCCCTCTTAACACTGTACAGGCAGCGACAAGGCGCAAGCCAAGCCAAGCCAGAGTTAAGCACATTAAAGCTCACTTATTTCAGGAGGGAAGAGGCACCACACACTTCCTTGGAAACAGTGGGACTTTCAAATGCTAAACTTTAGTTGGCCTTTGTCCATATAGTTGAGAGTCTCATGGTGCTCTTGGTAGAGAGAGAGAGAGAGAGAGAGAGAGAGAGAGAGAGAGAGAGAGAGAGAGACCCCTTTCTATTTGGGATATGTGTATCCCTGCCTTCCTCAATAATCCTTTCCTCCTCGGAGGACAAAACACCTTTTACCCTCCTTTTTGCAAGCCTTTAGCAGAGGTGATTTATTTTCAATCAATATACTTTTTATCATCAGCAGTAAAACACAGTGAAGTCAAATTAGCCCATCAGGTGTTTTGGTAAATAACATTTTATCTTTCTAACAACCTCATTAGGCCTCATTATTACTGCAAATTGCGCACGCACACACACACACACACACTTTTATGACTCCATTCCTCAAACTTCCTCAAAGTCTAGGCACCTATTTAGAACTGAGACCTGCTTTCTATGAACTGCTGATGGGAGCAAAGGTTGCAAAGCGACCTATGAGTAGCATTTTTACCCCTCCTCTCAGTCAAAAGAATTTTCTGCTTTTCATCTTATTGGTGGCCAGTCATTTAATCTGTCCTATTTTAAAGATAGATTTAATTTTTTTCCCCCTGGTGACCTGCAAGGTTTTGTTTGCTTGCTTTAAATGTGTGCGTACAAAAAGCCATTTGAGTGAAAAAGCCTGATACACTTTTGCAAAGAACTGGATTTATTTGGAGCAAGCTCACAAGAGAAAATGTAAGAGAAAAAACAATGTATATACACCATCTGGAAAGGGCAAAATGTAATATTTAATAATAACTCTATCCGGGCATGCGTGTTACACTCCCTTTATCTCGTTGAGAGATTTTTGTTCTTGTGGCTGAAATGATAAATTTTGTATTCCCCTGTTGGGAATTCTTTTGAAGTAGCTACTTGAAAATCATTACTGCTTCTACTCTTCATTTACTGGCACAGAATAAGTGAGAATGGAGAGAGCTCATTTTCAGCCTCTCATTTTCCTATATTATTACAATCATTCCATATACCTTAGCATATGATTCATTTTTGTAATTTCAACTGGCAAAAAATAATTCCTATTTTTAAAAAAACAACGGATAAATAAACAAAAAATTACAACTAACCCCAACATATTTATTTTGTAGGGAAGTAGGGTATATCCTTACCAAATAAATTTACTTATTCTGAATAAACTTACCACAATCTGCACAAACCACAAAGAAACACAACCCTATGTAAAACACAAGCATGGTTTAAAAAACAAAACCATAATAGGACGAGTTTCTTGCCTTGCCTTAATTTTGATAAGGTATTTGTTTGTTATTGTTGCTGCTATGATAGCAAAATCCCCCCTGGGATTCCTGCTGAAATTACTTCTTGGAAAATCGTTACTGATTCTCTGTTAGCATTTACATTCCAAACAGAAATATGTAAAATATGTAAAACGAAACAAATAAGTTAACCAAGTCTGCGTAAAATGCCCTTAAAATATTTCCACCACAAAAACCGAAACGACAGCAATACTAATACCCTGCTTGTTGAATTTAAGACAATATCCCAAGAATCATTTCCATAGTTTATCAATGTGCCGTTCTGAAAGCGGGGAGAATTGCAATCGTGGATAAATATTGCGGGGGAGGTGAGGGGGGGGGGCAGGGAGCCCAAAGGAACAACTCCGTTTTTCCGCTCAAGTTCGTGGGATCGAAAGAAAAATCATACGGCGAACCCGCTAAGAAAAGAAATCTGGGACCAAGGGAGGGCAAACGCGCGCCTGGTTTGTTTGGAGATTTTTTTGCGGGGGGGGGGAGCCTCGGCGCTGTTCCGCGCCTCCTCTCTTAACCGCGCTTTAATTGCTGCAAATTAATTAAAACCTTGGAAACTTCCCGCGGCAAGCGGCTCCGGCGGCGGGTCGGCGAGGCGAAGGCGCCTCCAAGCCGGAGGCTGCAATTGTAGAAGGAGCGCGCGAGAGAAATAACCGGCGGTCGGAGTCACCGGTGGGGCTTGTTTCGTCTCTGGATGGGGTTGCAAGCAAATAATAATGGACGGGTGGGGGGGGGGGTGAGCTCGCTGCCGCCCCTAAGGAGACGAGAAAAGCCTGCTCAGCCCTTCGCCCTGGGAGCCCTCGGAAGAAAAGCTCCCGGCGCGTCGCGCTCCAGCGGGCCACGAGGCAGCTCCTCCGGCCCTCCCAATCCTGCGCCCAGCAGCCGAGGGCCTTGGGGGAAGCGTTTTCCCCGGGGCGCCCTTTCCCTCCCGCGGCCCGCCCCGTCGGATGCGAACTCACCATCTGCGAGAAGAGGCTGAGGTCTGCGGTGTAGGGCAGGAAGGCGCTATAGTTGGGGGCGCTGTAAGGCCCGGCCGCGGCGGCCGCGGCATACATGCCCAGCACCGAGGTGACGGCGGCGGTGGAGCCGCTGCTGAGCTCCGCGCCCCCTGGACGGCCCGAAGCGGCGGCGGCGGCAGCGGCGGCAGCGGCGGCGGCCGCCAGCACCCCGGGCCGGTCGCTGCCGCCGTACACGGCCTGGCTGGCGCTGAGGTACTGCGGGTAGCCCAGCTGCGGGAAGGACATCCCGGGCGTGCAGGCGAGGAGGAGCGAGACGCACCGCCGACGGGGCGACACGGAGCCAGAAGTCGAGGCGGACGGGGCAGCGGCGCTCGGCGAGCGGGCAAGCCGGGTCTGGGACGGCGCGGGAGAGCCCGGGATGGCTGGCTGGCTCGCTAGCTGTCGACTGCGCTCCCCTGCCTGCCTGCCTTCTCTCCTTCTCCAGCTGCCGGGCGGAGAGAGGAGCCCCAGTCTGGGTATTTTTTCTTTCCGGGCTGTGCTTTCTTTTCTCGCCTTCTCGCTCGCTCTCTCAGACGGATCTTGTCATCTGCATGTGGAAGAGGAGGAGGAGGAGGAAGGAGGAGGAGGAGACAGCGGCAGCGCGTGTGGATGGACTCGGTGGGGCGTCTTCCCTCAACTCTCGGCTCGCCTGTGCTCCTAAATCCCTTAGATGTGATCTGATCAACAATTGAGCTCCGACTGATGCGCCTGCCCTAAGGTCCTCGGCTGATCTTTCAGATACAATTTGAAGTTGATGCTTTGATTGGCACCCACTTGAGCGCCAAGCCCCGCCCACCCCCGTCCCGTCCTAACCCCCCTTCGGAGGAGCACGTGGTTAAGCAATCCTGCCCGGGCCACTTTGCCTTGATATGTGTGTGTGTACGTCTACTGTGTTTTGTGTGTGTGTGTGTGTGTGTGTATTTAATGTTTAGCAATGGGCTACTTTCAGGGAAAAAAACCCCGCTGCTGTATGACAACCTGTCTACACGATTTTACAGCTGTCCAACATTGGGGTTTTGCTGTTTTGCAGCCTCGGTGTGCCCCCTTCATAAAAAAAGAAAGGAAAATCAAGGGGATTGGTCTTTTCCCACCATTAGCACGGGATCCTCCTCAGCTCGGGGACTATTTGGAGAGCGAGTGGCCCAGCCAGCGAATGGGACTTTCCCCCTTTTCTTTCCTTTATCCTCTATTTTGTAGAGGATGGACCTAGTCTGCTTACAACTTCTCAGTAATTTCTCCCCTGTGCATGTGTGTGTGTATGTATTTGTGTGTTCTTTAATTACAGCAACCTGCACAAACACCACACACGCTCGGAACCACTCCAGATCTCGCTCCACCATCCCTTTGTGTCAGCGTAGGTTTCACAAATAGACGCATATTAAGAAATATTCACAATATATGCACACCCCTCTAAGACAATTAAGGTCTCCCTTCCGAGTTCTCATCAGATAAAACTTTTTAAAGTCCTTTTCATCTTCTCAAGTGGGGGGGGGGAGTGGAAGATTCTGTTAGTAGCCCCCACTCTTCCTTTTTTGTTTTAGTTTGAGTTTTAAGTGATTATAAGGCAATTCTTGCCCTGGCTTTTGCTGTGGCTCTTTGTAAAGGAGCGCAGGGGAGTGCGCCCCTATTTAGACGATCCTCTGGGGGCTATAAAGCAATATCTCTGAAAATACAACGGAGTTTTGAAACACACCCTGAGATGTTGATTTCGGAGGAGCAGGTCAGGCCATTTGCTTCGTCTCAGGGCGCGCTGCCGCCGCTTGTCCGGCCACGGCGTGAACTTGCTACGGCTCAGCTCCGGTTCGAAGGCTCCCCTGATTCCTCTTTCTCTGGCGGTCTCCAGGCGTGCCTTCCAGGACAGTTCCTCCTGGTCTTCTTGCCGCTCTTTCTCCGACGGTTGGAGCCTAACCGGCATGGCTGGCCGCGCACGCTGCGCTTGGAGAGGCTTCCTTGCGCCTCCCGGGTTAGGGTGAAAGGAGACCCCGCGAGGCGCCGCCCACCCTTCGCCGGCAGGTCGTCTAACCAACGTCTAGTTGTTCAAAAAGCACAATAACCACCCCAGCCCATCAAGTAGCAGAGGAAGAACTACGGCCCACGTTTGCTCGGACGTAATTCCCGTTCAATTCGCCAGAATCGCAATTCTTTTGTGCGTCGGTTTTCCAGCCATCGAGAAGTAGCAAGAAAGCACGCTCACTCACTCACTCACTCACTCACTTCTCTTAGATTTTAAATGCCGTGAAGCTGAACGAACGCTGCACCCATGATTTATTTGTGACTCTATGCTCCGCCTTTCAGACCTCTGAGGGGCTCCCAAGGCGGCTTACATCCATAAAAGCACGCCGATATAAATTCAAAATATAAAATGACAACACAGAGCAGCCTTCTCTGCACTGTCAGATTTACTCCTGGTGATGAAACTGGTTTCATTACCCTCCCCAAACAAACAAACAAAAAGTGATAACAATATACTGGGATATTGGCAATTGTTTTGTCTTCTTGGGTAATTTAATTAATATTTCAGATGCTGTTTTTTCTTCCTCACCACCCTCTTTTGCCATCCTATATGTATTCCAAACACCAGACATTCTTTTGTGGGCAATTCTTGGCCTCTCAGGTCCTGTTCAGACGTTACCTAACCCCGCCCCCCCAGCCAGTTTACATTCTACACCTAACAAAGCAAAGTGTGAATGGAGCAAACGAGTGTAGCGAAACACGTGGATCATACGGGTATATTTGTCAGAAAGCAGGATAGACTGTTTGCCATGACACGGGGGCTTCTCGACGCTCTCAAGAACAAAACCAAGCGCAGTGCATTTTCTTGTCCTGCTGTCCTCCATTCTCACGACCTTTTCCCCCTTACGAATTTGCTGAAACCTCCCCCCGCCCCACCTCCTTCATCCAGGGACCCTGATCTCTCAAGTGTCAGAATCCATTGGGAGAAAGAAAGAAAAGTCTGGAGGCAGACACCGCGAAACTCTTCCCGGTCTCGTTCATTTCAGTGGATTGTTCCACTTCCTCTCAAGGAAATAAATGCGAATTAAACGTGGCTGGATCATTGGTATTATTATTATTATTGTTGTTGTTGTTGTTGTTGACAAGAAAACCAGCAAATTCCCAATGGAGATGAAACACTCCAATGGGGAGATGGATGTATATGCTGAACTCCCATTAAATTCAATGGAGCTTTTTAAAAGTTCCAAGAAGCATCCGGAGCCGTTGTAAGCGTGACATTAAGGTGCCCTGGATTTGCCAACCGAGGATTTTTAGCTCTTGATGCGGAGTGAATCCAGTTTGGACATACAAATCGATTCTTAACCCCCCCCCTCCAAACTCCGCGCACATAGACACACTCCCCTACTGCAAAGATGGCCCGATCCCCCGGGGACAATTTGGCCACGTTCCCGTGACGTGCTAGTATAAATCGGGACTGTAGCGGGGGAGGCACACCTGGATTGGGGGGGGGGGGACGAGAAAATAAAATGAAGTTTCAAGGTTCGAGAGAGGGAGGGAGGGGGCTATATTTCTCTCACCCGGAAAATTATCTCCGGGTAACGGATAAGAGAGGTGAGGAGGCGGCGGCAAGCGAGTAGGGGACTCGATCCAGGCCAAGGGGCGCGCGGAGCAGCCGGATCCTGGGCGCGCGGATTCGGAAAGGAGGGTGGGTGCTAAGTCCAGCGGGGTTCGCTCTCTTGGCGAGGGCCCGCTTCTGTCTGTTTCCCCCATCGAAATGAATGGGGATTTTTTTGTTCAGCTTTTCACCGGAGCTCCTCTCAAAACCACTACCCGGGCATCTCCCTCAAATTAAGAAATCTCGAATTCTGAGAATGGAGAGGTAGCCATGACGCACAGAAAGAAAGGATGGTTCTGCTGTGGACTTAAGGGACCTGTCCAATTATTTGGTTCAACCGCCCCCCCCCCCCGGTTCAGACAGCATGCCACCAACAAATAACTAAAACAAAACGAATTAAGAAATGTATTTCCGGCAAGGGTTCGATAAACCATGTAAATCCAGGCCTAGGGGTCGCTGCTTGGTCGAATTTTACCTAAGCAGGGGGAGTCCTAGGAAGGACTAGAAGGTGTCTGGCGGTACTGATGTGCGCAGAGGATTGTTTTATAACACCCATTTTGCTAAATTAAAAAATAAAATAAAATCCACGCGGCGATTCTGATCTTCTCCAGATGTTTTTCCAGAGCGGCTGCTCCACCGCAGGGAGCCCGGCTTGCCGAGGACGGCGGAAGACGCCAGCCAAGATTGAGCTGGCAGTTGTGATAACCTGCTGCCGGCGTGCAGGGCTGGAGGTGGCAGTGATAAACCGCTGGGAAAGGGAGGGGTTTGTGAAGGCTTGCAAAGGCGGGTGGCGAAGAGGTGGTGTCTGGCAGCGATGGCGAAAGGGACACCATCCCCAGCAGGGACTGGGATGGGAGAGGAAAAGGAAGCGCGCCTGTCTTGCCATTCCCAATCCGCCCCCCCCCCCCGCCCTATTTTCACGCCAAGCAACAGTCAGTATTGGTTTCAGTAGCAGAGTTAAGCCCATGCGCCTTCTCCGCACTGCTGAAACCAATGGGAGCCAGAAGCGCCTCTGGTATTGACTTTTCGCTTTTGGGCCTGGGGACCACGCGCGCGGTATTTTTTTCTAGATATATTTTCCTCCTGATTTTATATTATCTTACTATTACTATCATCATCATCATCATCCCATGGAGGTGACGATTTTGCGAAATTCGCCCCACCCCTCCAAAAAGTCTCTGAGTCTAGTTAAGTCTAATTTATTTGTTAAAGAAAGGAACACACTCATTTGCAAAGTGTCCTTAGAATTCCAGTATTTTTTATATGGTGTGGGAGGATAGGTGTATATACATGTACTTTTTACGTTTTTACATACACCTTAGTACACCCACAACTTTTTTTATTATTATAAACAAACGCAGAAATTAATTCTCTCTTTCCCCGCCCCCACCCCGAAAATAAGGGTTTAAGTTTTATCAGCGGAAGCCTGATCCAATGAATGTTCAGAATCATCTCCTTCAACAAAAATCCTTCCAAAATTCAGGTTTTTTTTAGAAATTGAGTCTATTCAATAGGGGTGTGTGGTGCTTCGAAGGAAACGTCATTAGGAGTGGCATCTCTTTGGATCAGAATTCTTGTATGGGATTTGTGGTTATATTTACATATCCCTTAAGGATGCTGTTGTTATCATCATCATCATCATGATAACAGGAAGGGATGCATAATGACTGATCCGCCAAAAGCATTCTTAGGTCTCCATCCCGCGCGTGTGTCTACGCAGAACAACAGGCAATTTACTAGCACTTGCCCGCACGTAAGTGTGGAGAGAAGGCTGTGGCCTTAATCTGCAAAGAAAGCGCTTCACCTTCCGCTCTTGCCAGCTGAGTGCCCAAGGAAGAAATAAGATACCTCGCATCTCTGTCCCACCGATCTCAGGGAGGCTTTCCAAGTGTGGGTCTATTGGGCAGGATCGTGCCCGAATCTGCTCGAAGAACCCGAGCGCTCCAACTTCACTGGGGCGGTGGATCGGGCCGGGTTTATCTTCCATTTTTTTAAATGGCTCCCCGCTCTCCGTCCCCCCCCCCCCGCCATTGCTGGAGATGGAGGAGGCAGAGGGAGGGGGACGGTGGCTTCCTTTTGCGTCCGCGCCCGAGCTCAGCGGAGGGCGCGTCTCATCACGCTCGGATTTATGAGGCTTGTTAAAGGCGCATTATTACTTAACACTTTCTCTTCCCTACCCCCACCCAACCCCAAGAAAGGGGCTGACCGCCCCACCCCCCGCACACTCACCCTTGCAGACAACGCAAGGCGTGTGTCAAACAATCCCAGGCAGACATCTCCGCCGCTATCACCCACACCCACCCGTTTTTAACTCCCCGCGCGGGTGTCTTTCAAGGCAAACAAGGCCTTTTCTGCAAAACTTCAAGGGGTCCGATTTTTGCGCTCCAGACAACGCCCGCCTCGAGGAGCTCCAACCAAGCTTGGGGGGGGCGGCGGTGTTGGTAGAACTTTCTTCCAACAGAGGGACACAGCGCGGGGAGGTGGGCGCCTGCGGAGTTTCTACATTGGGAAATATTTTTATAACAGTAACAGGATTTTAATCCCCCCCTCCTCTGCGCACCCCGATCCTTTCTCGCCAAGCCTGTATAGCCTGTAGTTCACAACCAGGAAATCCGAGAGAGGCAGAGAGAAAATAAATGTGTGTATACACACGCACAAAACAATCTGTCTCTTCGATCCACCTTAATATTTCACAGAGAGTTTTTTCTATATAGTTTTATCTATCTATCCATCTATCTCCTTGGCTAAAATGTATTCAAATTTGGGGTCACGATCCAGCTCGTTAGGGACTTTCCCACCCACCCTTGATTTTAGCAGGAGAGTTCAAAATGACGCGTTTTCTCTTCATCTCACATTTAAATAAACATACTTTAGAAAAGGGGATCTAACTTTGCATGGATGGCGAAGAAATAAATATTAATCCACAGGCTGGGAATTCGAAAGGACTAAAGTTGAAACATAAGTTTCTGGACTACTATTATTATAAATTGCCTTTTTGTCCCAAGGTGAATCGGTATTCTATTTCTAAGCGGCGGTATTTCGCCGCATGCTCCAAAGTAAATAACAATTATTTTCACAGCGTTAAAGACGCACCAGAACTCCAGATATATCTATCTATTTTCATCTATCTAGATCCATCTATCCGTCCTCTCCAGCCAGCGATGTTTATAGATCCAGCCTTAATTAACCAAATGATTTCCATTTTGTCTCCCAGCAGACGATCCCGGCTCTTTTTCCGAGGCGACTTTGGAGACGCACTCGCCGCTCCCGTCTCTCTCCCACCCCAACCAACCTAGGTTGTGTGTCTTTGGAGAGGTGGGGGAGAGGGAGGAGGGGAAGGCCCCCCCCCATTTGCTGTGCCAGCTGCAGTTGTCTTTATTTGTTCTGCCGCCTTGTTCCTGCGGGGCTGCATTATGCCTGTGTCTCTATGTGTGTAATTATTAGTATTATTTTAATTAGGCTGCGTTTACTTGCGCGGGCGCGGGCGTCCCGGAGCAAGGCGGCGTAGATTCCTGCGGCACAGGTGTCGCTGCTGCAGCCGCAGCTCCGCCTAGCCCTAAGCCAAGGAAAGCTGTGTGCGCCGTCGCGCAACCTGCGCGCGGGCCGCTGCCGAGACTTCGCGCAACCGTCGCCTTGGGAAGAGCCGGCAGGAGGCGAGGAGGCGGCGGAGAGAAACCGAGAACAGCGGCGGAGACGGAGCAGGAAAAAGGAACCACGTGGAGAAGCAGACGGGGGAGACTAGCTTCCGTGAGCACGCCAGGGAGGGGAAACTCTCTTTTTCTTTCTTTCTCTTTTTCTCTCTTTCTTTCTTTCGCCTTAGTCCTCCTCGCCAGCTTTTTCTCCTTGTTTCCTCTCTCGCCCCTGTTCTGGAATGAGATTGTAAGCTCCTCGGGGCGGGCGTTTGCGAATTTTGTGTGCGTCTGCCTTCTTTATTTATTTGACCCCTACTCTTTAGCCGAAAAGGGTGGCTTACAATCGATTAAAGCAAGACCGTCTTACAACCTTAAAAACAACAACAAGCCACTCAATGGAGGAAGGGACAGGGAGGAAAGCGGAGGAGAACAAAACTCCGGTACCAAGTCTTTAAACAGTTTTTCTTATAGTGACCAAAGGGGCAACTGCTCCCTAGGTCTACACCGATGATTCTCTCTCTCTCTCTCTGGGTGTATATAGTTCTTTTTCCTTTCTCTGGGTATAAAAAGAAATGTTTTGGTGCCTTTGCTGAAAGTTCACTTGCTGCTCCACAAAGAGCTCACGGTTTATATTTTACTGTTTATTCATTTCATACAATTGAAACACCACTCGATTGTGAAAAGGAAAACTCCAAGCTGTTTACAATCTCATGCAGACAACGAAATTGTCAGTGAAAACCATAACAGCAGCTCTTTAAGCATCTGAAAGATAAAATCAGCAGTAAACCAGAAACAGACTAAAGCACACATCTGCATTCTACAGGTGGGGGGGGGAGGGCCTTTCTAAACAAAAATGTTTCTACCAAAAAGAGTACAGTGAAGCAATTAAATAATAGATATTTTATTTCACATTAAACACAGTGGAAGATGCTACTAAAAGCATGGCAAAGTAATATACAAATATCAAATGTTGACATTTACTCTTTATATTTATTGAATGCCATGGCGTGCAACTCTAAGTAAAGAACATGTATCATATCATGGGGCAGATATCCTTCAGTAGCTCTTCAGAAAGGCAGCTAAAAGGAACAACCAGTTTCAGAGACAAAGCACTTTTGAATACGAGCTGCTGAGAAGCAGCCGATGGAGCCATTGCCTTCACTTGATGGGTCCTCAAAGCATTTTGCTGACCACTAGTGGAAACAGGAGAAAACCCTCGAGCCCATCCAGTCTGACTTTATATTTTATGGCATTTGCAATAATGCCGCTACCATTTTCATGGAACCTCAAACTCTGCCACTTGATGCAAGCCGATGAAACCCTCTTTCAATAGTATTTTGCAGTCTTATTAATTTAGAACATATTTATCTACTCCCTGCAATGTAAAATATCCAGGCAGCATGCATGATAACAAAGGCCATAGACAGCACATTAAAAATGAATATGACATAAGTAGAAGCCAAAAACTTAAAACGACTGGCCATTAAACACTGAGTGGGCCTGCAAAGCTGCAACAAGGGAGGGACTTGAACAAGTTTGAATACTGAATTTCCATCATTTCTAAATTCTGATGGCTACTCTGGCATTGGACATACTTTTAAGGAAATTGTTAATTAGTCATGCATATATAGGTAGGTTTTGTGCATGCTCACGACATCTGAACCCTCACAATATTTCAAATTCTTTGCATCATGCTATCTGCATTCTCATATTTCATTGTCCTATTCCCCCACCCCAATTTTGCAAATAAAGCACACATGCACGAGAATGCCAGGTTTCTGTGTCTGTGAAACTATGCAACCCATGATGCAATGTGTCTGCAAGTCCAACTTGCTTAATGCAAAACAACAACAAACCATTCTCTAAGGCCATTACAGTGGTACCTCACAAGACGAAATTAATTCGTTCTGCGAGTTTTTTCGTCTTGCGAATTTTTCGTCTTGCGAAAAGTATTAATGGTTTTAAGAAAAGGGAAGCAAACTCGCAAGACGTTTTCATCTTGCAAAGCAAGCCCATAGGGAAATTTGTCTTGCGAAGCAACTCAAAAACCGAAAAACTCTTTCGTCTTGCGAGTTTTTCGTCTTACGAGGCATTCGTCTTGCGAGGTACCACTGTACTTAAAAGCGAGGAACTGAAAAAAGTTGAACTGGCATGCAACCAGAATATTCCACATTTCAAGCTGACTGCTAGAATCTCCCACCTAAAACTCCTTGATCTTCAGCATCATGGTCTGAGGCTGGAACTTAACCTACCTGAGCCTGACAGATCTTCAGCTGCAGAAGGGTATAGGGATGTGAAATTTCAGCCCTTGTGACCGACAGGAGCTACAAATCCTCTTGACCGAAATCCACCTTCCAGGTGTGGATGTAAGTGTGGTTCCCTTCAGTCTCATCACATCTGACACATTTGTTTCTTCTTCTCCAACCAGGATATTTAGTCCAGATACTAGAACTTCAGCTTCAGCTCAATTATATTTCCCACTGTCTGCCGTGAAAGAAAAAAAAAAAAAGCAGAGCCATCACCTTGCCAACAAAGGTCTGTATAGTTAAAGCTATGGTTTTCCCAGTAGTGATGTATGGAAGTGAGAGCAGGACCATAAAGAAGGCTGATCGCCGAAGAAGTGATGCTTTTGAATTATGGTGCTGGAGGAGACTCTTGAGAGTCCCATGGACTGCAAGAAGATCAAACCTATCCATTCTTCAGGAAATCAGCCTTGAGTGCTCACTGGAAGGACAGATCCTGAAGCTGAGGATCCAGTAGTTTGGCCACCTCATGAAAAGAGAAGACTCCCTGGAAAAGACCCTGATGTTGGGAAAGGTTGAGGGCACAAGGAGAAGGGGACGACAGAAGACGAGATGGTTGGACAGTGTTCTCGAAGCTACCAGCATGAGTTTGACCAAACTGCGGGAGACAGTGGAAGACAGAAGTCCCTGGCATGCTCTGGTCCATGGGGTCACGAAGAGTCGAACACGACTAAACGACTAAACAACAACTGTCTGCCAAAGAGCTGCTTGGAGTACTGTGGGTGGGGAGTAGGAAGTTCGACGGTGGTGGGGATCCTGGGGAATCAGAGATGGAAGGTCTGACTCAGGACTGGCTCCACCCATGTCCACCAGAATGCAGTCCCCGTTCACCTACTCACTGCTGTATGTGCTCCACCAGCACAAAAAAGTATCCCATCCTTGCTCCAGAACCCCTCAGCCATAGGATATGTTCCCATACACAGTCACACCCAGTGATAACTTCTCAGAGTCTGTGGCCAAAGTTGATGAGTGGCTGGATAGCTCATTTGGTCTAACACATTGGAATGCCTTTTATTTATTTATTTATTTATTTCAGGCATCTCAGGCAATAATCTCAGAGGCTCAAGTGGTCTGTTCTGTGGTTCAGGACATGAAGGTCTTCAACTGGTCCGTCCAATTCCGATCATTTTCAACAGGGATGCTGATTCCTTTGCTGCTGTAGAACGTTGCCAGTTTCCTCTTCTCCAATTACACAGGGGCCCACGGGGCTTGGGGAGCATCACGGCACAAAGCTGGGGCCTGCTACTAATTGTATATTCCATCCTAGGTGCCCTTCTTCGTGGAAGACAAGTTACCAGTCTACTCAGATATCTGATAAGGAGATCCTGGTGTGGTAGGTAGAGAGATCTAAATGATGACACATTCTTCTTTTGTCACCCAACAGACAGAGCTACGAATTGATGGGCAATGGTGATTCTCGTTGCATGGGTATCTTTTCAAAAGACTATGTTTTCCTGCCAGTTTCTGGGCTGTTTTAACGCATATTGCCACTACTGGTCACACTTCTCCAATGTCATACCACCACTGACCTGGTTTTCTGGCACTGTGTTGCATCTTAAGAAAAGATCCTTTAGTGCTATATGACAACCAGGTTGCTATCATGCTTATTCTGGTTCTGTTCTGTGTTCTACTGGATCTCAGCATTGCATTTAATTGCACGATACAGATTTTATGTTTCAAAATTGGTTTAAATTGCTTAATTGTTCACTGCCCAGGGAATCCAGATTATGAGGCGACTAACAGACATTACAGGCAAACGTGCCTAGAGGGTTTGATTGAGGCTGAACCTAGAAATGTTGCTGTTTGCATGCCCTTTCCAAACACAGACAATTGGATCTTTTTTTAAAAAAAAAAAAACCCCAGAGATGACAGTCTTACAGTGTATGTTTTCTCCGAAGCCCCACTGAGTCCAGTACAGTTTCCTTCCAGGTATGTGTACCTTAACTGATTGAAATCAGTATATTAAGAATTTTAAACATGTAATAATGCAGCTGTGTGCTGGTGGTTTAATTAGCAAGTGCCAACAATTTGTTTGGGGGAACTATGGTTTAAAAGCACACTTGTTTTTGTGTGGGGACTAGTTTGGCATTCACAATAATAGGAAATGGGGGGAAATTCATGATGGTCTTTTTGTCTCTAAAAATGTCCTTATATCAAACTTTTGGCTATGTTTCCTTTCATAGGGTGAACTGTACTTGGAAGTATGTTCAATGAATTTACTTCCAAGTAAATGTGGATTAGATTATGACTATGAATTAGTTAAAATTTCTTTTCTTTTCTTTTCAAACCTGTTAACAGTTATAACAGTTATATAATTTTGGTTTTTTCATTACTAATGCTAATTCATCAATGCTATCTGCTATTTGCATGAGTTTGGTGAGATTACTGATATGCTTAATCCAAAAGCTTGGAAAAAAAGAAACAGCCAGAGAAAACACAGTGCTGAAGAAGCAACATCTGGGTGAAATACCTGTTCTAGGCAGGATTGGGGGAGGAAAAGGTGAATTCACCTAATAATCTGTTAAAGCCAGATGACTACTCATCTAAAAAAAACCCTGTGACTATTTTGTAGACCTCGTTTTAATTAACAACATAATTTTCATTCTGTGTCTAAAATGATCTCTGCTACGTTTGGAACATTTTAAAAATATTTTTTGCTTAGCTTTAAAAATAAAATAAAAATGTATCTGCTGTGCCCCAACAGCTTTCTTTCTCTCTGGGCCAGAGGCACACAATTGCTATACCAGCTGAGCTAGAGTTGTTGTTTTTTTGTAATATTTGTTTTGCTCCATCATTCTGATTGGGATTCCTAATGCACTTTTTAAAATTAGTTTGCATTGCCATGGCAGCCATTACAGATCAATGCCACCCTGGAGCAATGTGACATAAATTCCTGCAGTACAGGTGTAGCTCCTAGCAAGCTGCCAGACACTAGGGGACTCGTGTCTTACACATGGAAGGGGCGAATGCCATTCAGCCAAACTGTCACTTTGAAACAGCCGAGAGGAAGGAGATCAAAGCCCAGAGCTGGAACTTCTCCTCTCCAGATTAAAGTCTTTATGGTTTGAACTCCTAATGCTATTAAAGGGAACCAGGACATAGAGCACAGCACAGGCTACAAAGTTCTTCTAATTTCACTCAAGTCCTGCTGCATTTTGGCCAGTGTAAGCCTTCCAAGCATTTTAAGATGTGCTGTTTCCTCTGAGGCCTAGCTGGCTACTCCCTGGAAATTACGCAGAACTAATACCTTCAGAGATACATTTCTGTTTGCGCGCATATTTATATAACTTATCGCCTCTGGAGAGATAATTTTGATTCCCTCCTAGGTTCCACAAAGTCTTTTAATAGAACTCCAAGCAATAAAACCTGAAATTCTAGTATCTCCAGACATGAAAAGTCTCTTTATGTTGCGTTTGGTGTCTCTTCTTTCTTGCGGTGACCTCTGCACGATGGTGTATAAATCTATTATTCCAGTCACTGGGGAATTCTTTTAAAGCTTTCTCTGTCTCTCTTTCTCTCTCTCTCTCTCTCTTTTTGTCAGGAATAAGAGATCGTTCATCTTTAACTAGGCCACATAGAAATTATGATTCCACTGCAGTGTATATTTAATTAGAGTAATCTCACTTGAATTTAATTACCTAATGAATTATTTGTTTAAAAGGTAAAAAGGCTTGTTTGCCAAGTACAGTGCAACACGCTGATAAGAACTTCTATCGTAGGAATGTTATTTTTAAAAAAATATCATTTTATGGTTTTATATATTTTTTAACTCTTTGGTTATCTTAGGCTGCAATTCTATACCCACCTCTGTGGGCATAAGCACCCATTAAATTTAATGGGCCTTCCTTCTGAGTAGACATGGGTGGAACTGCACTGTTAACCATATACAAACATATAAGATCCACAGTCATTTAGAGCTAAATTCTTTCAACCTTTCCTTTTTTGTACTTGAGCCTTAGTCAATAGAAACACATGCATGCTATCTCCCCATCCCCATTTTTTTAAAAGAAAGCAACATGGTGGAAATTGGGCTTCTCTTGGAATTAAGACTCTTTGTAAAGGTAAAATGGTAAAGGTAAAGGACCCCTGGATGGTTAAGTCCAGTCAAAGGCGACTATGGGGTTGCGGTGCTCATTTCGCTTTCAGACTGAGGGAGCCAGCATTTGTCCACAGACAGCTTTCTGGGTCATGTGGCCAGCATGACTAAACCACTTCTGGTGCAGTGGAACACAGTGATGGTACCAGAGTGCACGGAAATGCCGTTTACCTTCCCGCTGCAGCGGTACCTATTTATCTACTTGCGCTGGCATGCTTTCAGAGTGCTAGGTTGGCAGGAGCTGAGACAAAGCGACGGGAGCTCACCCCGTCGCAGGGATTTGAACCACCAACCTTCTGATCAGCAAGCCCAAGAGGCTCAGTGGTTTAGACCACAGCGTCACCCATGTCCCCCCTTTTTTTTACTCTGTAAAACTTGTATGTTACAGAATGGCAACACCATGCCTTTAAAGCACTCTGATTTCACTTCAACAGTCACGCTTCATCCCTTGGAACTGTACAGTGGTACCTCGGGTTAAGTACTTAATTCGTTCCAGAGGTCCGTTCTTAACCTGAAACTGTTCATAACCTGAAGCACCACTTTAGCTAATGGGGCCTCCTGCTGCCGCTTTGCCGCCGGAGCATGATTTCTGTTCTCATCCTGAAGCAAAGTTCTTAACCTGAAGCACTATTTCTGGGTTAGGAGAGTCTGTAACCTGAAGCGTATGTAACCTGAGGTACCACTGTAGTTTGTTAAGAGTGCTGAGAGCTGTTAGGAGACTCCCATTCGTCTCACAGAACTACAATTCCCACAAAGAGGGATTGATAGTTAAACTACACTGAAACTTGTAGCTCCACGAGGAGGTTGGCTATGGGTTTCCTAACAACTCTTGGTACCTTTAACAAACTGCTGTTCCCAGGATTCTCTGGTAATGTGGCAACATAGTGCTTTAAATGGAAAGTGCGGATGTGGCCTATGTCAACTTTCCCCAACCTTGAAGGTGTTGGACTACAACCCCAATCATTGGCTAAGCTGGTTTGGGCTGATGGAACTTGGGAATCGGAAACCTTTATTGAAGAGGATGTGCCTGGATGTGGGAAATCAGAAGAGGGCTGGCTTCAAATTTGGGATCATGGTCAATGCGCTGCGGTGTACACATGAATGAATGAATTTATTAATATGGTCACAGACCAGCATCAACACACACAATATCACAGATCATAAAAAAATAATAATATCAGAAATACAAGGGACAATATGACTATAACAAGGCTTTAAATATAAAAATTAAAATTAATTGTTAACGTGTCCCCTGTAATTAACATTTAGGGGTTTGAACATTATGGGATACCACTTGCTTCCTGCGATTGATTGCAGACGCACAGAATTTAGCTACATTTAATGTAGTCTTGGGATTCTTGTCCTCTAGCAGTAGTTTTAAACTATGGTATTCCGATTCTTTCCTGGACTTTTGCAAAACAGGTGTGATAAAAGTCAAACGTATATCCTCATAAAGACGACAACGTAATAGTACATGTGAAGCAGTTTCAACTTCCAACGAGCCGTGGTGTACACATGCTCATTTGTGCATAACAAGGGAAGACCAGAAAGGCACCAGACCTTTTGAGTGTGTGGCTGGAACACACAAAGAGAGATTCTGCTCTGAATGTTGTATTTAAACCCTGTTGCAGATTGAATGGACAGGCCTTCTAAAGCCTGCTTCAGAATCTAGTTAAGCCGGGTTTAAGCCAAATACAGTGGTACCTCAGGTTACAGACACTTCAGGTAACAGACACTTCAGGTTACAGACTCTGCTAACCCAGAAATAGTGCTTCAGGTTAAGAACTTTGCTTCAGGATGAGAACAGAAATCGTGCTCCGGCGGCACGGCAGCAGCAGGAGGCCCCATTAGCTAAAGCGGTGCTTCAGGTTAAGAACAGTTGCAGGTTAAGTACGGACCTCCGGAATGAATTACCATATTTTTTGCTCTATAAGACTCATGTGTGTGCATCTTATGGAGTGAATGCAGGCTGCGCAGCTATCCCAGAAGCCAGAACAGCAAGAGGGATTGCTACTTTCGCTGCGCAGTGATCCCTCTTGCTGTTCTGGCTTCTGAGATTCAGAGTTTTTTTCTTCTTGTTTTCCTCCTCCAAAAACTAGGTGCGTCTTATGGTCTGGTGCGTCTTATAGAGCGAAAAATACGGTAAGTACTTAACCCGAGGTACCACTGTACAGATAAAACTGATTGGACATATTTTCCAATGAACATGTTAGGGTGTCGGTCAGTCTCTTTGTAAACTTCTTTCTCGGGAAACTGGTCTCAAGCCAAGGTCTTGTGTTTTGTTGGGTTGTCCCACATCACACTGTTAACCATGCTTTATAGAGTGGCAGTGCTAGCCATGAGTCAGTCTTTCTCACTTACTTTGAAGGCCATAGCAGTAAAAACAAAAGATGACCAGCACCTGACCTTGACCCTTTGTAACACTCTGCCCAGTACTGCTCCTTTTATCTCCAAGACACAAAGCGGATGGTTCTCTGGGCTGCCGTGTTTCCAAGGGACACTTGCAATGGGGCTATTGTGGGTGCAATCCACATCTACTGAAATCAATGGGGACTTTTGCTATTAACTTGGGAGACATGTGCATTTCATTCTCACTGGCCCTTGACAACTAGTTGGTTCTGCTTGACGCAAGCAACACCTGCCGCTTTGTAGTGGACATATGTATTTTATGTATTTATTTATTTATTGCTTTCTTCCTTAGATCACTTGATAGGGTTCATCTGTCTTCTGAGGCTGGGCATAAACCCACAAGGAGGACACCTGGCCAGAGGGGTGGGGAGGCTCTTTGAGGGAGATGCAGTAGAAGGGAAAGAGTAAAATACCCATTCCTGATACTTAAACCTACCGTACTAATACTCTCCCCCAAATACTTTAGCCCAGGGGTCAGCAAACCTTTTCAGCAGGGGGCCGGTCCACGGTCCCTCAGACCATGTGGTGGGCTGGACTATATATTTTTTTTTGGGGGGGGGGAATGAACGAATTCCTATGCCCCTCAAATAACCCAGAGATCCATTTTAAATAAAAGGACACATTCTACTCTTGTAAAAACACCAGGCAGGCCCCACAAATAACCCACAGATGCATTTTAAATAAAAGAACACATTCTACTCATGCAAAAACACGCTGATTCCAGGACCATCCAGGGGCCGGATTGAGAAGGCGTTTGGGCCGGATCCGGCCCCCGGGCCTTAGATTGCCTACCCACCAATTTTTCAGAGGTGAGAATGCAGCGATTGGAGTGCCACAACTGAGAAGGACGTTCCACAAATTGCTTCATAGGGGGTTTAAGCTGGCTCCAGCACTCCCAGTAGAGCCTTTAGTTTGCCTACCCATGCTTTAGCCGATACAGGTTTGGGAAGCTGTGTTGGCCAGGACAATTTGCTCTTAGGTGCAGCATACTTTAGGGTAAAGTATGACTGGGGTAGCTCAGTTGGTACAGTGTGAGACTCTTAATCTCTGGGTCATGGGTTTGATCCGTATATGGGGCATAAGAGCCCCACATCGCAAATATTCTTGCATTGCAGGGAGTTGGACTAGATGACCCTTGGGGTCCCTTCAAAACTCTGATTCTAGGAGTACCACTTAATAATACCATCCCTTCCTATCATGAACAGCAAGGGTGTGAAGAGAAGGTTTCTCAGTGGCTACCTCCAATGGATGGATTCCTTCCGACTGCAGACTCAGCAGACCAAGGTGCTACAAGACCGACCTTTGCAAAGCGTGCAGTTCAGAAATTTAATCCAGTTCACATTTGGAGGCAAACGTGCCAAATTAGCACTTTCCGAAGAACCAAAACACAACCAGTTTTGAAATTCACATGCCTCTGAATTTTGCAATTCTAGTTCTACTGCAAGTAAGAGAAAAAATGCAAATACTAGGCTAAACTGTGCATATAAATGCATATATTAGTGAATGAAACATACCAAAATCAGGGAACTTTCTTTTTGAAAAATATGCAAGTCAGGCAAAGCTGCCTGCAAAAAGACACATGAAACATTCACACTAAAATGTTCATAAATTTTCATGAGACTTTTTTTTTAAAAAAAACCACAAACTGATATGGAAATGTGGGGAACTGAACATAAGGTTGGAAGAAACTAGAGGGAGACCAGAGCTGATGTATTTCCTCATCCCAAACCACAACTTTGTTTAAACTAATAAGAATGTCCTCCCTTCAGGGGGCTGTGGGAGCAGTTGTCTTGTGAGGCGGGATTCTTAACTAAGAAACCCTCCATGCATCTATCGTTCCCAGGATTTATTGAAGAGAAGTTTTGGCAGTTCAACTGGGTGGTGTTTTTTTTGCAGGGGGGCATTTGTAGTGTAGGTATGTCATTCTTTTTATTTGTCTTTCTTCTATTCTTTCTCTGCTTCACTCCCTCTCTTCTCCCAATTTTCTCTCTTTCTTTTATAAGAAGTATATAAAAAAGGATAGTTGCACTGCTATGCTGATTACAAATCACCGGTAGAATATCTATGGTCCAATATGACTCACATGGTGTTTTTGCCCCATCAAGTCTGTTGTCCTTCACAATTAACTTGGCCCACATTTTTGTGGGATTCCCCAGTTTCCCTTAGTTAGTTTTGTAAAATGTATACATTACTTGAGCACCAACACTTTGAATTGTGCTCGGAAACCTACCGGGAGCCAATGTAGGTCTTTCAGGACTGGTGTTACATGGTCTCGGCAGCTGCTCCCAGTCACCAGTCTAGCTGCAGTAGTCTGGATTAGTTGTAGTTTCCGAGTCACTGTCAGGAGTGCATGCAGGAGCCGGGCCCTGTGACCAATAGGGCTTCGCAGGACTGGGGCCTTCCTAAATTTGTTCTGGAGAGGCAAGGCACGGCCGCACAGATGAGGCTGCCTGGTAACTTGTCTTGTGAGAAGGGATTCTGGCTAGAGCCGGGAAGGGATATAAGGTCAGCATTGCCCCTCGGCTCTTTTCCACAGTAACACGTTTCCTGCCTTGCTGTGTTTGACTTCTTGCTTCCTGATCCTCAGACCTCGGCTTCTTGACTTTTTCACTCCTTGCTTCTCGACCCTCGGACCCTTGACTTTGTGACTCCCTGCTTGCTGACCCTCGGACCCCTGGCTTCTGGACTCTTGTTCCTTCTCCCACCCAGCCATCTTGCCCCCGGTCCCGACGTCCTCAGCCAGGACTTCGATCGCCCGTAGACCAGACTGTGGCAGTCACCTTCAAAGGTAGCCCCACATAAAGTGCATTACAGTAGTCCAATCGGGAGATAACTAGAGTATGCACCACTCTGGTGAGACAGTCTGTCAGCAATCGTGCTGCAGCATTCTGCACTAACTACAGCCTCAAGTGCGAGGGAAGCCCCACATAAGAGTGGGTTGCAGCAACCCAGCCTTAAAGTAACAAACACTGTGGCAAGTTTGCTTCCTAATCCTCTTCAGTCAAATATAAAGCAGCTTGCCTGGGACTTAATTACATCACAGTGCAGCTGTGCTCCCCTCACATCACCACCACTACTAAAGCTGTTGTAGTTTAAACCAAATGAGCCCTTTCAAATCATAAAGTTAATGTTTCACCATGTGGGGTGTTTTAGTAATTTGCTAGGCAGAGGAGAGGAAATGAGTGATACGAGATGTGTGCTGTCTAAGACATGGGCCAGTTCCAATGTGGCCCATTTCCTCCACAGACCATGGAGAAATAGAGATGGAAAAAATTACGTCAGAATGGAAAAGCCAAGTGGAGTTTGCTGGAAAGACCTAGCAGTGAAAGAAGGGAGAATCGAGTTTCCTGTTATAAAGACATCGTTTCTGTTATTAAGTCACAAAAAAATTGGAATCATATTTAAACACGCCATTTTCATGTTCCAATTCAGGCCTGAACAACTTTTGATCCACCAAGCCAAGCAAAGTCTGTCAGCCATGTTTTTTCCTTGTTGTATGAGGGTCTGTCATGTGCCTGAAAAGCCATTTAGTTTTGCAGTCCCAAAAGGAAATTTACTTTCCCCTATGTAATGTCTTTGGGAATCCTGTCATGACGGTGAAGATGTTGATGTTTGTTGTTAAATTCACTGAATTCCTCAGGACTACTACTCATAGTTAATGGGATGCAGGTGGTGCTGTGGGAGCCTAGGACTTGCCGATCAGAAGGTCGGCGGTTCGAATCCCCGCGATGGGGTGAGCTCCCGTTGTTCGGTCCCTGCTCCTGCGAACCTAGCAGTTGGAAAGCATGTCAAAGTGCAAGTAGATAAATAGGTACCACTCCGGTTGGAAGGTAAAACGGTGTTTCCATGCGCTGATCTGGTTCGCCAGAAGCGGCTTAGTCATGCTAGCCACATGACCTGGAAGCTGTACGCCGGCTCCCTTGGCCAATAAAGCGAAATGAGCGCCGCAACCCCAGAGTCGGCCACAACTGGACCTAATGGTCAGGAGTCCCTTTACCTTTACCTTTACTACTCATAGTTGCTGGTAAGGTGCCTTCAGCTTGTAGAAAGCCAGAAGTTATCCAGGCCAATCCCTGGGATATTGTCTCACAGAAGGGGGAAAAACAAAAAAACAAAACTGGAATCTTTTTCTTTAGGTCTTCTGATTTCCTCAGAGCATATTGCTACCTCAAGATTGTATTTTTAACATGAGCTACTGATGATAATGCAATTTCCCCAACATGATATAGTGTTATTTATTAAGGACAATCTAGGAGTTCACCTTGTTTTGAATTGGTTGCTCAGGCTTTAGTCGTAACCCCACTTGCTTGGGAATAATACCCCTTAAATTCAATAGGAACTGATGTGGTTGATTTGGTGTGAGAATTTCTCCTGTGAGGTAGAAAGTCTCATTTCTAACCAGTGGCGTAGCACGGGGGGTGCAGGGGGGGCCGTCCGCACCGGGCGCAACATCTGGGGGGGCGTGCTCGCCGCCTCCGGAGTCGCCGAAGAGCCTCGGGCGCAGGCTGTAGCAGAGCCCCATGTCTCGCAGAACCAACGAGCTGTGCGCGCGTCCGGGCTGAAGGAGTCCGGCAGGCAGTGGCTCTCAGCACTCGCCGTGGTCCCCGTGCGTCAGGGCCACGGAGGGCACGCCAGGCAGCTCCTCCTCACAGCCCCACCGCCACCGCTGCTGCTGCAGCTGCTGGGCCATGTTGCATTTCCCTCGCCTCTCTGCCCTCCTCCTCCTCCGGGCAAGCGGCGTCGTTTGGGCGGCAGCGCCAGCGGCAACTCGCCTCAGATCACCTGACACGGACCCGCCGCCACCGCCGTGGCTACCTTACCGTAAATACCCCAGCCCAGGCAGCAGTACGAAGAAGCTGGCAGCAGTGGCAGGTTAGGGGTTAGGGGCGCAAATTACTTGCCTTGCCCCGGGTTAGGGGGCGCAAATTACTTGCTTTGCCCCGGGTGCTGACAACCCACGCTACGCCGCTGATTCTAACTCCAAGGTTTCCAGAAGGACAAAATATTTTTTAAGTCAAAAGTGGCTAAAGGAAGGGTGAAGGAGATCCAAAAACAGTCCAGTGGGTGGGTACATGGAATGGAAGAGGTTGCTTTACATTGGGTCAGACCCAGGGCCAAACGGAGGGCCAAAAAGGAGGGCGTTTGGCCCAGTGACTCAAGCTAAAGGGGCCCCTTTTGGTTTAAAAATATATAAGTTCTGCAACTTTTTAAATAGTGCATCAGATCAGTTGTAAGACACTCTTTCAACTTGGAGCTGCGAATGTAAGCAAATAAGAGATACGATTTGGTAAAAGACAAAGCCTTTTTTTGTTAACTGCTACAGATTTTATCGCCTGCTTAACATCAGCTGTGATATTGCATGAAAGCAAGATTTAACCCTCAAGATTTGCGCAGAGAAAGCATTTGTTAAATAAAAAATATTCAAATTATGCTCCACTCATCTTTTTTTTGTGTGTGTGTGCACGTGCGCCTGAATTTATTATCACGTTACATTGTTTATCCATGGCTGCATTTATTATGGTTTGGGGTTTCAAAAGCCAGAAGTGGCTTAGCCATGCCTAGGCACCTGAGAGGGCCTGGTCACACCCACTGGTTCATCTGCTTCAATATTATCTCCACTGACTGGCTGTGGATAGCCAGGGTTTCCAACAGAGAATCTTTCCCAGCCCTAATTGGAAATACTGGGGACCGAACCTGCGACCTTCAGCATGCAAATCAGATGTTCTACCACTGAGCTACAGAGAGAGAGGGGCTGGCCTGGAGTTTCCTGAACTCCACTCTACATTCTTTTGCAGGTCCTGTATTACGAGTAATACAACTGAGGGGTCATCCACTCTTTCGTTTGTGCCATGATTTCTAGGCACAGGTCTGCATTTTGTAGGCATGGGTCCAAATGGAATTTCATTTTCCCTTTTTTGTCCCACTGTTTCCCCCAGGAAAACCCACTGTTTACCACTGAATCAGAACAAACAGCTATTGGACTTTCATCAGATTCATATACCGTATTTTTTGCTCTATAAGACTCACTTTTTCCCTCCTAAAAAGTAAGGGGAAATGTGTGTGCATCTTATGGAGCAAATGCAGGCTGCGCAGCTATCCCAGAAGCCAGAACAGCAAGAGGGATCACTGCTTTCGCTGCACAGCAAACCCTCTTGTTGTTCTGGCTTCTGGGTTTCAGAATATTTTTTTTCTTGTTTTCCTCCTCCAAAAACTAGGTGCATCTTATGGTCTGGTGCGTCTTATACAGCGAAAAATATGGTATGTTCCAATTCAATGGGTTCCCCCAGGGAAAGTGGTGTGGGGGGGAAGGAAAGCTACTCAGACCTGTGCCTACAAATCATGGATCTGTTCCTAGAAATCTAGGCACAAACGGAAGTGTGCAGCAGCCGGTCACTGAGAAGACAGTGGTGTGTGACTCCATACAGAACTCAGAAAATATCTTGTCTTTGATGAAAATTGGTGGCAGCCGTTCTGGAGAGATTTTTGCAACTCACAGATATACCATATGTACTGTTGTCTCTCGAGCGAGTGGGTGCAGATTTTGCAGCTAAGATCTTGGCTCAGGAATTGACCTGTTGGAAGCAGAAGTTTGAGCTCTATATAGGTCTGGCCATGCCTAAGGAAAAAGAATTTGGGAAAGTGAAACTTTTATTTTACCTTATTGGGGAGCAAAGTTGAAAGCTGTGAACTAGCCTGAAGCTCAGCACCGGTTCTCAGCACTCTCTGCTCTTCTGGCAGCTTTATAGGCCTCCTGTTATCCAAAATGCAACGAGAGATAAATTCTTTGCAAGAAATCAGCAGGAAAGAGAAGGATTAAATAGCTATGTGACACTGCTGTCAACTTTAGTGAGCATGTGTACATTTGGAGAGCTAGAAGATTCTGTGATCAGGAACAAAATTGTGAATGGCAAACTAGATCCCCAGTTGCATGGACACCTGCTTTGAGAGAGTGATCTTACTTTGGGCAAAATGCCTGGATATAGCTTGGGCTGCAGAGGCCTTCAAAACCAGGCAAAAATGTCTAGAAGTTCAGGGAACACTCCTTGCTGCACATGTAGTCAGAAAAAAGCCAGCCCAATCAGGCCAATGGACTAGATGGTCCAGTTGTATAAGGGGATCGGGACATGGAGTCAACCAAGGCTCAGAACAACCAAGCTATAGGAAACTAAGGAGGCTACAGAACAGGATGCACAGCTTTAATGGGTCAAGCAAACTATTCTGGATGGATGGCCTGCAAACAAAAACCAAGTTCCTGTAGGAGCAGGTTTTTAGTTTAAAGAAGCAGGTTTTTAGTTTAAAGAAGAACTCGTTGCCCAAGGTGGTCTCATATATTGTGACCAGACTCATGTCAATGCAGCCTCTTTGTGCAAGAGAACCATTGAAAAGATTCTTGCCTCACCTATGGGGGTTGACAGTGGCCTGTGACAGGCTAGCAAGTGTGTATACTGGCCTGGAATGAAGCCACAGCTGAGGGCATATATGGCGGGCATATATGTGTGACCTACTTCTTTTATGACAACCATCAACAGGAAAAGACCTTACTGCTGCAAGAATTCCCCACTTGACCATGAGGGAAGATTGGTGTAGAGATCTTTAAAGGAAAGTTATACCTCACTACAGTAGATGACTACAGTGGTACCTCGGGTTAAGTACTTAATTCGTTCTGGAGGCCCGTTCTTAACCTGAAACTGTTCTTAAACTGGAGCACCACTTTAGCTAATGGGGCCTCCTGCTGCCGCCGTGCCACCAGAGCACAATTTCTGTTCTCATCCTGAAGCAAAGTTCTTAACACGAGGTACTATTTCTGGGTTAGCGGAGTCTGTGACCTGAAGCTTATGTAACCTGAAGCGTATGTAACCTGAAGTGTATGTAACCCGAGGTACCACTGTACTCCAACTTCTGGGTGGTTGAAAGTCTACCAGATGCAGGAGACAGAGAGCATACCCAGAAGCTAGAAGTGCAGTTGTCAGTAACAATGGACCCAGGTTCACATGTGAAGAGTTCAGGGTAGTTGCACAGCGTTAGGGAATTTGATCAGTTTACCTACTCCATAACATATCTACAGAGCAGTGGAACCTGTTGTTAAAACAACAAAGCTGTAACCTCAGAATTTGACCCCTGGCCCATAATAATAATAATAATAATAATAATAATAATAATAATATAATATCTTTATTGTCATTGCCCCCTCTCGGGGACAACAAAATTACTTGGCTGCTCCATCCACCCAGGTAGGGCACTCCACACAAAATCAAAACAACTATAAAAACACCAATTAAAACAATACAGTATAATACAGCAAGGAAGATTAGATGACTTTCAAAGTCCAGGCTTCCCATTCAGGGCCGAGATCGCTCTGGAGAAGAAGCTGTTCTTAAGACGGCTCGTTCTTGTCTTCATCGTCCTGTATCTCCATCCTGACGGCAGGAGCTCGAAGAGACAGTGACCAGGATGCGATGGATCTTTTACTATGTCCAGTGCCTTCCTATGGCACCTTGTGGCATAAATCTGCTCTAAGGTGGAGAGTGGGCAGCCAACAATGCTCTCTGCTGCCTTAACAACTCTGCACAACCCCATCCTGTCCTGGGTAGTACAGCTTCCGTACCACACACATAAGCCATAAGTGAGCACGCTCTCAATGGCACAGTGATAGAAGGCAAGCAGCAGTTTCTGTGGAAGATGGTTTTTCCTTAGAATTCTCAAAAAGTACAGTCTCTGCTGCGCCTTCTTCACAAGCCCCCTTGTGTTGACACTCCAGGACAGACCCTCTTGTAATTCAATGCCCAAAAATCTGAACGTTGTTACCCTCTCCACACAGACCCCATCAATCAAAAGTGGCTGGACATTGCTCTTCTGTCTCCTGAAGTCCGCCACAAGCTCCTTTGTCTTCCTTGTATTTATGAGCAAGTTGTTAGCTCTGCACCACTCTGTCAGCCGCTCCACCTCATCTCTAAAAAATACCCCATCAAAGGGTCAAGTCCAGCACAGGCACTAATGGAGCACAGAACCAAAACTCCAAGGTGAGATCTTCTAGTACTTGCACTAGTAGGAAATCACAGAGATAAGATGGTATGGGGCCTTCCTTCATATGAGCTTACCCATGTGCCGTGGCCTTCAGAGGAGGCCAGGATTCACGCCCCACCTCCAACAGAAGTGTATTGGGTGCAAGGCTGGCCCACCCATGAGGCAAGGTGAGATGTTTAACCCCTACCCCCACTACGTTTAGTTGAAGCACTCTGCTCTAAAGGCCACCACCAGACTGAAGCTATGCAGGTCTGTGATCCACCTTGGGCTCCATGGAGAAAGAAAGGTGGGATATAAAGGTAAGGAGATAATTGCATCTTGTTATTGTGATAGGTTCAATTATGCTCCCACACATAAGCATCAGAGGGAGAGTGTGCATGCACACATGCATTGGTTTATAGGAAACAATCTAAATCCAAGTATTTTTCCTTAACTGGATTAAGGACCCCGTGCTCACATTTCCAAAGCCCTCTGGGCATCGGCAAGAGTAGCACCCTTTATAAAAATCCACATCAGCCTAAACAGGAGCTATATTGTTACTTGCGTCGACTAAACCCTAATTATAGGGTGGGAAAGAATGATTCGTAATTGAAATAATTAGCCGGAAATGTTACTATTTAAATAACAAAATTTGCTGCATTTTCTTTTATTCTGTTTTGACATCTCAGTCATCATCTTTGCACATTTGCAAAAGGTGGAAGAGAGTCGTGAGAGGAGTAACCCCCCCTCTCTGCCTCTATACGCGCGCGCGCACACACACACACACACACACACACTTGTGTTTCAAAAATGCTTTTGTTTGTCTCCGGTTTTCAATAGGAACCCAAAACATAGTTAATCTGATCAAGGGGGGGATCAATAGAAAAAGTGAGTGAAGATTCACATTTCTTTGAAGCCAGTAAAAGCAAAGGACTAATCCTCCTAAACAATGAGGCCCTTTAAAGCAAAGTCTTCAACACTGAAAGGCATTGTGAAGTAGGATTTGGAATGTTTTGGTTTTAATTTCAACTGTACTAGCAGGTGTAGTAATGGGAGGTGAATCACTCATTACACTTTTGTTACTTAACATAACAACAAAATAAACAGATTTCTTTTTTCTTTTTCTTTTTTAAAACCAGCTTTTTTATTTTATTTTTTACAGAGAAGCAGAGTCATGGCTGTCTCTGTTTATTCATATTTCACATCTCTTATATATGCTTGGTTCCATTCACTTTCTGTTGAGATACTAGGCTGAATTTCTGAGTTTTAAAGCTGCTGTTCACCTCTGTGCAAAGCAGAGACTTGAACTGTGTGTGGAGAGAGGTTGAGTAGTTGCAAGGTGTGTCTATTACTTAGGAGCTTATCTGCTGCCCTTTAAAAACAAATGTTTTCTCAAGAAAAGCTTACAATTAAAACCAATCACTAAAAGCAATTAAACTTAGTACGGCTGTGTTAATCAACTTACAATCAGACCAATAAAAAAAATTACAATTTATATTTGTATCGAGTGCATTTTTTTGTTCTATGCTAATATTTGCAATATATAGAAAATCCAATCCAATATCTTTTTTTAAAAAATACATTTTTTAAAAAAAGAGAGCGATGGCAGAATTTTGAAGTGCCACCTCTCTCCATTTTAAATTGTGATATTTAGCTTATCATTTCAAAATTTAATTGTCAAAGGTCTTCAAAGTCTGCTTCAAAGCAAACAGGGATGGAGCAAGACATTATTTCTTTGGGAGTTGTTGTTGTTGTTTAGTCATTTAGTCGTGTCCGACTCTTCAAGACCCCATGGACCAGAGCACGCCAGGCACTCCTGTCTTCCACTGCCTCCCGCAGTTTGGTCAAACTCATGCTGGTAGCTTCGAGAACACTGTCCCACCATCTCATCCTCTGTCGTCCCCTTCTCCTTGTGCCCTCCATCTTTCCCAACATCAGGGTCTTTTCCAGGGAGTCTTCTCTTCTCATGAGGTGGCCAAAGTATTGGAGCCTCAGCTTCAGGATCTGTCCTTCCAGTGAGCACTCAGGGCTGATTTCCTTCAGAATGGAGAGGTTTGATCTTATTGCAGTCCATGGGACTCTCAAGAGTCTCTTCCAGCACCATAATTCATATATATATATATATATATATATATATATATATATATATATATAGTCACCACTGATCTTAAGGATGAGCAGGGCCTCTTTGGCCCATCTTAAGGCTTGACCAGGCTCATGAGGGTGAAGGCGCTCCATCAAGTAACCTCATCCCAGATTGTTCAAATGTCTCAAAAACTTTAGGCCGGCATTTTAAAGTGAGCCTCAAAGTGAATCAGTGAATCCCAGTAGTTGGCATCCATCTGTCTCAGGAGATAATGGAAGAATGTGCCTTCAAGAGGAAAGTCAAACTGCTGAAGAGTTACAGTGCCTGCTGTGGCTGTAGAGACTGATACAGGAGAGACATGTTTCATTGCAGGTGGGATAGATGAAGGCATCTGGTTTTGGTGCTACAGGTGAACTATGGTGTTTCTTCTCTCTGTGCTTCTCCCAGGGGTCATTCTTCCTCTGGTCACTGCTGACTATCTCCAAATACTGACCTGACTATCTCCAAATACTGTGATCATCTGCAAGGGATTTCCATACAACAGGGTAGAAGTTGCCATCCTTCATGTCATATTTGCAACCTAAAGCTGCTCTGCCAACAGTCCAAGTGTGTGAAGCCTATAGACCCCATAGAAGATCCTGTCATCTTCTGTTCTGTGTGCATGCAGTAGAAGAATGCAATCAGGGATTTGTACAAATCACAAATTTCTTGGTGTGCTCAAGTCATTAGAGAAGGCTCTGCTCTGGGTTCCACTGCCTTCAAAGGGTAGGTGGTTGACCATGAAAGGCAGCGCCTTCTTAACTTTGGCACCTTCCTACTGGTCCTTCCTAAATAAAACCACTTGGCTCACTCAGCACTTCTCTGGGTTTAGGAGTTAGTCTTTCATTATTCAAAAAGCTTTCTAGAAGTACCGTATTTTTTGCTCTATAAGACACACCAGACCACAAGATGCACCTAGTTTTTGGAGGAGGAAAACAAGAAAAAATATATTCTGAATCTCAGAAGCCAGAACAGCAAGAGGGATCGCTGTGCAGTGAAAGCAGCAATCCCTCTTGCTGTTTTGGCTTCTGTGGTAGCTGCGTAGCCTGCATTCGCTCCATAAGACACACACACATTTCCCCTTACTTTTTAGGAGGGAAAAAGTGAGTCTTATAGAGCAAAAAATACGGTATATTCTGGTTTTAAAAACTGGTTGTATTAGCGTGATCATTCACACACATTTTGTGCGTGTGTGTGCGTGTGTGTGACACAACCATGTGTATCCCATCAGGACTATAAAGTAGGCTCTAAATTTAAAATAAATGTTTGTTTATCTCTGTTCTGATCATGGTAAGCTGTTAATTGGGGATGAGGGTTGTGAGCCAGACCTGTGCAACTTGTGACCCACAAAGAAAACTCAGCTCAACAGATGTGGGCAAATTCTGGCTGATGCTAGACAACTTCCTTGTTTTTGCAGCCCAGCAAAATGTGGTTTCTTCAACTTCTGATGGTTTGTCTTTAGCTTGGGAGTAGGATGCAGATTGTACTGGCTTGCTTTGAGCAGCACACAGAAACACACAAGATCCTGGCAAAGTTAAGCACTTTAAGCTCTGTTTATTCTAATGGAGAAATTAAGCAAGCGCTTAGTTATCTCCCCCTGAAATCAATAAGGCTTAAAGTGCTTACTACTGGCTAGACTGTGCTATATATTTTCAGGACGACCAAGAATTTTTAATAACTGAGCAATACCATACTGTCACGTCTGTACATTGATATCTCTTCACTATCTGCTGATGTTAATAAATAATAATAATAATAATAATGGATGAGAAAACAAGACTAACATTAGTAAGGTAAAATCTATAGCAGCCCAAAGCCCTTGAACACCATGTTTTTGAGATACGAGCAGGTTATAGATCTTGGGGATCTTGCAAAGAATTAAATAAACATATTGACCACTCAACGCAAGGAATGTATAGACAAGCACTCAATACCCACAAATTACTAAATAGTTGTTGGACACAGGGAATTCTATTGATTTCTGAAGTGTGCACTAATGGCTAGTTTACTTGTTTGACTGAAGCAATAGCTGAGAATTAGGAAAGAATGCCTCACAACATCTGGCAATGTAATGTGAATCAAATGTCTTTCAGCATGAGCGCTGATTTAAACCAGTTATTACTTCACCAGACAAATAGCTGTGAGCTCATTGTGCCAAAGGAAAAAGGAAATCTCCCAAAATAGGATTCCCTACATTTCAGCATAAAACAATGAGGGTGGAACTAGATGGCACAAAAAAAAGGGCCGCGACTGAAAACAGCACCCTAAAATCTACTTCCCCTTTCTCTCACCAATACTGTGTCATAGTGAAACTTTGACATGATGTCATCATGATGTCATGTGTTTTCCTGCCCCACTAGATGGCAGCCAATGGAGCAGAGGTGCCGGAGGTGCAATGTGATAATGTCACAACATGAGTTTCTTACTACTTCTTAGAGAGGATGGGATGCTAGACACTTTTCTTGATGACAGTCCCATAATGCTTACTTTGGAAGCAGGGCTTCCAATCAGGCATCAGAGAATGTATTGGAGACCCCAGCTTCCTAAATTTAGGGAGGAAAGGGCTTATACAATGCAAATGCCATACAAATGAAGAACAGCTCCAGCTGTTGCTTTGGTAGCAAATGTAACATAAAGAAAATCAAAATCCCGATGAAAATTCCAAGGACTTTAAATCACAAGCGTCTCAAAGGAGCACAAGGGAAATGGATTGTTTATTCTGCATCTGCTTTCAATTCAGTTAAAAAACAACCACAGACAATAATACTCATAAAAATCATTTGATATTGTAGAATAATATTTATTTGTGGGCCCTAGAACACAAATCATTCTGGATCTTTAAACTTCTAATTGCCTCCACACTTGCTTGCAAGTGCTTTGATCTCAATTAATCCAGCTCCATTTCTAATGAAACTGATGTAAATCTAGACTGATGGCCTGGTAGGTGATGAAGGGATTACACCAGTGTAAACCTAGCATGAGACGCTAATGAGACTCTGAAACTGTAAACAGATAGGATTCTTTGCAAGGTTCTGAAGGGCTGTGAAAACAATTAACTGTAAGAAGAAAACAGTCTTTCCAGCTATTTTCACCCCACCCAACACACACACACACACACTTCAGATTAACTCCAGGAGTGCTAGATCTTTGCTTTTCATCTCACCAAGCTTTATAAGGTTGGGAGAAGTCATATCAGGGAGACAGTTTAACCAAAGCGGTCATTGCGATGTAGCCTAGGGCTCATTTGCAGGGATGCCCATATGTCCTAATTAGAAGAGATCAAATTGCCTCGGAGAAAATTGAAAAATAAATATGACCTCCCTTGTCTTCCCTTAATTTATCTTGATATGAAGCCACTCAGTATAGCAGGAAACCAAAGCAGAGTTCCGCCGTGCAGCTTGTAAAACTAAACGGCAGTACAGAAATGTGATCCCTGTTCTACAAAAAACAGCATCAATCACAAGCCTGTGAAGCAGATACTAAGGTAGGTGTGAAGAACCTTTGGCTCTCCTGATGTTGCTGAACCACCGTTCTCCTCATCCCAGCCATTGGCCATTCCTGCAGGGCCTCATTGGAGCTGTAGTTCTGGAGGACCAAAGATTCCTCTCTCCTGACCTGAGGGCTTGATCACACATGTATGTCCTTTACTTGATTTTTCTACACCTGGCTGCTGTACATCTTATGAGCTATGAGCTATGCCGTGCAGGGCCACCCAAGATGGACAGCTCATAGTGGAGAGTTTTGACCAAACGTGATCCACCTGGAGCAGGAACCGGCAAGCCACTCCAGTATCCCTGCCAAGAAAACTCCATGGACAAAAACAAAATACTTTGGCCATCTCATGAGAAGAGAAGACTCCCTGGAAAAGACTCTGATGTTGGGAAAGATTGAGGGCACAAGGAGAAGGGGACGACAGAGGACGAGATGGTTGGACAGTGTTCTCGAAGCTACAAACATGAGTCTGACCAAACTGTGGGAGGCAGTGGAAGACAGGAGTGCCCGGCATGCTCTGGTCCATGGGGTCACGAAGAGTGGGACACGAATAAACGACTAAACAACAACACTGAAACATCATTGTGCTTTAGGAGGTATGAAATGAAAGCTCTACCTGCTGTATAAAATCCTGAAAATCCATTTGAATCATGTGCTAGTAATCACACTCCTGTCTTAGCAGCATCTACACTGGCTTGGTCCTGTACATTTGAAGGCAGTGGAAGCCATAGCAGAACCTTCTCCAATGAGTTGAGCACATCAAGAGATTTGTAATTTGTTCAAATCCCTACTTATTGTATTTTTTGCCCTATAGGACGCACTTTTCCCCCTCCAAAAATGAAGGGGAAATGTGTGTGTGTCCTATGGGGCAAATGCAGGCTTTCACTGAAGCCTGGAGAGCGAGAGGGGTCGGTGCGCACTGACCCCTCTTGCTCTCCAGGCTTCAGGAAGCTCTCCACAAGCCTTGGGAGCCCGCGGGAGTTCCCATTGGGCTTCCTAGGCTTGCGGATAGCAGCCTGCATCTCAAAGCCGGGCTTCGGTTCCCCGACCTGGTTTGGAGGCTGGCGGCATGGAAAAGCGCGCTTCTCCCTACCACCAGCCCCACAAGCTCGGGGGACAGCGGGGAGGTGGAGCGACGCCATCCCGCTGTTCCCCAACCTGGTTTGGGCTTCAGGCAGATATCCACAAGGCGTGGGAGCCCGACGGGAAGTTGCGCCGGTCTCCCAAGGCTTGCGGAGAGCTGCCTGTTCTGGGGGCTGGGGAAGCTCAGGCTTCCCCCGCCCCAGCCCCGTGCCTGGGGGGGGAAATATATATATTTTCTTTATTCCCCCCCAAACTAGGTGCGTCCTATGGGCCGGAGCGTCCTATGGGGCGAAAAATACGGTACCTTCTTCGACTGCATGCCCACACAATGGAAGATGGCAGGATCCCCAAGGATGTGCTCTATTGGGAGTTGGCTTCAGGAGCCAGGATCATTGGTAAACCAACTCCTTGTCTGCAAACATGTCATGAAGATTGGCAACATCAACCCCACTGTGTGGGTATCCATTGCAGATGACCACAGTGACTGGAGACAGTCAGGTCATGTATCCATAACAGTGACCAGAGGAGAAATGGAGCACAGAGAGAAGAAACACCATGGAGCACATGGAGCAGCAAAACTGGATGCCTTCATCCGCCCCAGCTGCTACAAAACAAGCATCTCCTGTATGCTACTGCCACAGCAGGCGCTGTAACTCCAATGGTTTGACTTTCCCCCGAAGGCCTACTTTTCCATTGCCTCCTGAGACAGATGGATGCCAACACAAACATTATTATTGTTGTTTCTTTCTTTATATGGCCTGGTCTTATAAGCCCTCCTTATATCACTGCTGCTGAGATAGAGGTGGGGACCTAGGCTCATCCATCCCACTGGTGGCACAAAGAACATTATTTTTCCAATGGCAGAGCAGCCCTCCATTATTTACCTGAGCCTTCTGTTGTCAGCAGGCAATCATTATATCTACGGTAATTATTTTGTAGTGATTTAGTTCCGCTGCTTCATGTGATGTTGATTTTATTAGTCCCCTCATCTTTTCAGCATGCTATACCAAAGGTTAAATATTGGGATATATATAGAAGCCAGTGCCTAGCAATCCATCACATTGGAGCAGCACATTCTAGTATGACTGTGGCATGATCTATACATGCAGCAGAAAGAGAAGGCAGAACAAAACTGCAGGTGGGTTTTTGTTATTGCTGCTGTTGCATTTTTTTTTAAAGTATTTTTTTATTGGTTTTTACACATATTTTCCAGCATATCATCCTTTTAAACATCATTTCAAAATCTTTGGCTATCACAGCCTAAGACTTCCTTCAACCTCAACGGATGGTTTTCTAAAATCCTTTCTAATTATGCATTTTGTTACTACCAGTGGCGTAGCGTGGGTTGTCAGCACCCGGGGCAAGGCAAGTAATTTGCGCCCCCTAACCCGTGGATTTGCGCCCCCTAACCCTAACCCCCAGATGTTGCGCCCGGTGCGGACGGCCCCCCCTGCACCCCCCACGCTACGCCACTGGTTACTACAGTTATTGCTATAAATTCAAATCTTAATACCTATTCTTAACTCTTTTCACCATAATTTATATATTACTCCTTACAAAACTTCTTTTAACCCTGCAAGCGATGTCAATTGGTTACAGCTGCTTTCCAAATACGTCGAAAGCATCTCCCATTCCTTTAGGAAAGTCTGGTCCTGCTGGTTCCGAATTTTCCCGGTTAATCTCACCATCTCAGCATAGTTCATCAATTTCTCTTCCCACTCACTGCTGTTGCAATTTTTGCATGTGTCTATGTGCCACAGTCATGATCTCTACAATAGGGCTAAATGCCTGCCTTTGGCTCAGTCGCTGGCAATAGCTATACGTACCTTGAGGGAGCGATGTCCCTCTTTCCCATTCTGAAGGCAGCTCCAAGTTTTCAGGAATCATATACAGTAATAATAATAATAATAATAATAATAATAATAATAATAATAATAATAATTTATTTCTACCCCACCCATCTGGCTGGGTTTCCCCAGCCACTATGGGTGGCTTCCAACAAAATATTGAAATACAATAGTCTGTCAAACATTAAATGCTTCTCTAAACAGGGTTGCCTTCATATGTCTTCTAAAAGAAGCCTGGTAGTTGTTTTTCTCTTTGACATCTGGTGGGAGGGTGTTCCACAGGGTGGGTGCCACTACTGAGAAGGCCCTCTGCCTGGTTCCTTGTAACCTCACTTCTTGCAGTGAGGGAACTGCCAGAAGGCCTTCAGCACTGGACCTCAGTGTCCGGGCTGAGCGATGGGGGTGGAGATGCTTCTTCAGGTATACTGGACCGAGGCCATTTAGGGCTTTAAAGGTCAGCACCAACACTTTGAACTGTGGCCAGAAACGTACTGGGAGCCAATGTAGGTCCGGTGTTATGTGGTCTCGGCGCGAGGGAAGGGACCCAAGTGTCATCTAGTCCAACCACCTGCAATGCAGGAATCTCAACAGGCAGTCCCCCATCCAATTTGAAACCATAGCAGACCCTGCTTAGCTTTGCAAATGTGCTAGCTGGTTTATTTCTGCACACTCCTCTTCCTCTCAAACCAGGAGCCTGATTCAAGAGGAACGAGGCAGAAAGGACACAGTGTGGAATGCACAGTTGCATGCATTGTGCTCTTTAGGGATCCCTAGAATAGATTGAGTCTATGTGCCCTTGTGTGCGCACACACACACACACACACACACGAGATAGAGAGAGAGAGAGAGAGAGAGAGAGAGAGAATGATGTGCATTTTGGCTCTAAGTTGAAATAAACGAAGCAAGTAAATATTGCGGTGATATTACCCATCCAGCCTAATAAGCTTTTGCATTGTATTCACACACCCCCCTCTCCCCTTTCCTTTATGCTCCCTACTGAAATATTTCCTCTGGAAATGCAAAAGAACAATGGATTCTTGACTTGCTATGCTCTCTGTTGTGGAGGCAGAAATAAACCAGGAGAGCTCACCATGGGGGCATCAAACGCAGGCAGTGCACAGCCCCTGTCCCCATCATGTTTCAAATTCATAATGTATTTGCTGGCAGGGAAAGATCTCATTTGCCCAGGTATGTCTAACTCTTAAGGCAAAAAGTCTAGTCCCCCTCTAAATTGTGCCCTTCCTAACGCTTGATCTTCTCCTCAGTCTTCTTCTCTCTTCACTTATCCGAGTTAAAATGTATTTTGTGACAGAAAGGCAATAACAGACAACTGTCTTTCTGTAAAATGTAGCGAGGTTATTCAGTACAAATGGAGCGAACCTCATTTTTTTCATTTCAGATCAAAGTAGGAATCTTTTGAAGTTTAGCTATTTGATAAAAAAAAAGGCTTTATAACAAGCAGATATAGAAGTTAATAGGACATAGAGATATTTTATTAAACTGCAAACCATTATTAATATTGCAGTTCTAACTTGAAAGAAATATGTGAAATGACACCGGAAATTAATTAGATTATTTCATCATTCTTTTACATTATAAACTTTGATACAGTTGCATAGATATATAGGTACATTGATAAAGAGGCACAAAGACAAACAGAATTTTAATGAGTGGGGAGCTTTTATCTACTATCACTTTGTGACTTAATTTTTTCTGTTTATACTGCCTATTGATTCCAGTTGAAACCTGCTGTTTTAATGTTGTTATTGATATTCTCTCTGGGTTTTCTTCTAATTCTGGCATTGATATTACCTTGATCGGATTTAGTTTATTTGAATTGCCTGTAGGTTTCAGTCTCCGGAGTTTTCCCCTGCTTATAGACATGCAAAGATAAAACCTCTCTTTTTATCTGAAAATCCTTGAGAGACTCTGAAAGATACAGCCATTTTCTGAGAACATTAAAAAAGCAAGAGACAACAATCAAAAGGAATATACTTCTCACCCAGTTCTATTCAAGACATCATTTTTATATACCGTGCACATTCTTTGACACACACACACACACAGAGAGAGAGAGACTTCTAATCCAGTCAGTACACTGAGGAAATGTGTGTGGAGAAATTGTTTTGTCATGAAATCACAAGCACTGTGAGTGCCATGTCATGGACTTTACCTTCAACAGAAGCCTGAGCTCCTCACTAATTTGGGCAGGGAAGCTGTAGAGCACATAACACCCAATATACACTCTTATTAAATCATGTGAGTGGTTGCTTAGGCATTGGTTCCAGACTACCTGAACCTGTTCAGGGAAGTTTTTAATGTGTGACATCTTAGTGTATTTTTCATCTTTGTGGAAGCCACCCAAAGTGGCTGGGGAAACCCAGCCAGATGGGCAGGGTACAAATAAATAAATATTATCATTATTATTATTATTATTATTAATAATAATAATAATTAATGTCCTCCTCCTTCTTCTTTGCTTGTGCTGCTGAAAATCAAACAGCGTATTTGCTACAGCAGGGATCGCCAGCCTTGCTGGGCACATTTGGAATTTTATGAGAATGGCATAGGTTGTTTCCCTCGCCTGGGTTGTGTGTGAAGACCTCCAAAACCACCCCCAAATGAAACACAATAGACACAGATTTTAGTTTAAGGTTTTTGGCATTAAATTTTGGCCACAGCTTTATTGATTACAGCATGTGAGTGGTTGCTTAGGCATTGGTTCCAGACGACCTAAACCTGCACGGTGGCAGGAACAGGACTGGCACTGGGCACCACCATATGTCAGTAAGGGAAAGCATCCTGGGGGAGCGAGAACTCCTTCAATCTCACAGCTCACCCCAGATGCTCCCAGAGGCTTTGGCATGGCCCTAGCCCCTTGACAGGGTTCGGACAAAAGCAAGGTGAGCCCCTGAATTGTTTTAATGGAATTCCCTAGCAGCAGTAATGGAGGGGCAGGCACAGCCAACCACGCCCCCTCCCCCAAACATTGAACCAAATGCCTAACTGCTAACCTTACAAAATTGTGATGATTTGCTACACGGCAGGCAAAAACCAATTGGCACCAGCCAATCAGCCAAAAGGCAAAATTCCTGCCAGGCCCCTGCTCCAAAACAGATGACCCCTTGACAGGCATAGCAAGGCCATAAGAACAATGCTAAATATAGGGAAAGGAGGGCAGGTGGTCCGCTGCACGTGGCAAGAAAGTGAAACTCTCCAGCTATGTGCAGCAGCTATAAGTAGCCCCTCAGCAGCCAATAGCCAACCCAACTGACCAAATTTCTGCCCCAGTAACGGGGCAACCAGTGGGATGTTGTGGCCATCCAAACAGTCCTGCCCCACAACAGGGAGGCAGTTTCTGGTGATCTCACCACAACACGTGCCCTCCATGATGGAGGACCCGACTTGCTTCTCATCTTCCGCAAAGAAAACAGCCATATCTATTTGCTTTTTCTCAGTAAAAGCCAGATCCAGCAGGAATAAAACAAATGCTCCTGTTTTTGCAACATGGGCCCCTCAAAATATTACCACCACATTAAATTTCACAGTGGTAAATAGTAAAAATTACAAAGCTGATGCTTACCAAAGCTGTAAAAATATTGATACTAGCTATATTGATACTAGCTCAGGAGCAATAAGAAGACAATCAAGAAGTCACATAAATGGTGTTTGTAGGACATGTCTTGTAAAAAGGATGAGGATCCATAAAGATCTGTGCCTCCGATTTGTTTTTAATTTGGGAAATGAGACATAATTATTTAACTTTTTTTTTTTTACATTGTTTTGATGTTTCCTTTACATTGACGTTAATGAAAATTGTGTCAAACAGCAGACTGTGATATGAATAACCGTATTTGGCAGAAACTAAACTGCAGCAGATGGGACGCAGGTGGCGCTGTGGGTTAAAGCCTCAGCGCCTAGGACTTGCCGATCGAAAGGTCGGCGGTTCGAATCCCTGCGGCGGGGTGCGCTCCCGCTGCTCGGTCCCAGCGCCTGCCAACCTAGCAGTTCGAAAGCACCTCCAGGTGCAAGTAGATAAATAGGGACCGCTTACCAGCGGGAAGGTAAACGGCGTTTCCGTGTGCGGCTCTGGCTCGCCAGAACAGCGATGTCACGCTGGCCACGTGACCCGGAAGTGTCTCCGGACAGCGCTGGCCCCTGGCCTCTTGAGTGAGATGGGCGCACAACCCCAGAGTCTGTCAAGACTGGCCCGTACGGGCAGGGGTACCTTTCCCTTTACCTTAAACTGCAGCAGAATGGAAATGGCGCTGGCTGTGATGAATGCAAGTTGGAATTGAAATGGCTGCCTTTATGCATCTCTGCTCATGACTAGGAATGAGGGAGGAATTTGAGTCAGTTTGCATTGAAAGGTGAGCCTACTGAAGTCGCACTCTTGGAAACAATGCGTGAACTGAAAAACAGCTCTCCTTCCAATCTTTTCAAACCTCTCCAATGCAATGAAGTTCTCCAGCCAAGTAATGTGTACAAAAATGTATATAGTCATACCTCTTGTTACATTTGGTTCAGGTTACGTCTTTTCAGGTTGAGTCCCGTGGCGACCCGGAAGTAATGGAGCCAGTGTGGTGTAGTGCTTAAGAGCGATAGACTCGTAATCTGGTGAACCGGGTTCGCGTCTCTGCTCCTCCACATGCAGCTGCTGGGTGACCTTGGGCTAGTCACACTTCTCTGAAGTCTCTCAGCCCCACTCCCCTCACAGAGTGTTTGTTGTGGGGGAGGAAGGGAAAGGAGAATGTTAGCCGCTTTGAGACTCCTTCAGGTAGTGATAAAGCGGGATATGAAATCCAAACTCTTCTTCTTCTTCTGGGTTTCGCCACTTGCGCATGCACAGAGGCTCAGAATGATGCCACGTGCATGCTCAGAAGCAGTGAATTGTGACCCGTGCATGCGCAGACGCAGGTTGCGTTCTGCTCATGAAGCTAACGGGGCTCCGGAACAGATCCCGTTTGCAACCAGAGGTACCACTGTATATTAGGGGAAAGTGTGCATAAAATGCACAAATTGGGAGTGGGGGGATGAATAATAATAATAATAATAATAATAATAATAAATTTTATTTATATCCCGCCCTCCCCAGCCGAAGCCGGGCTCAGGGTGGCTAACAACAATAAAACAGTACAAAAGTACAGCACAAACAACACTCTAAAATCATTCATTATAAAATTGATTCAAATCAAGCCACTGGCAACCATTGTGCCAGAGCTCCACGAAGATTGCCGAGGGAGGGAGTCAGGCTGTGCCCTGGCCAAAGGCCTGGTGGAACAGCTCTGTCTTGCAGGCCCTGCGGAAAGATGTCAAGTCCCGCAGGGCCCTAGTCTCTAGTGACAGAGCGTTCCACCAGATCGGAGCCACAGCCGAAAAAGCCCTGGCTCTAGTTGAGGCCAGCCTAACTTCTCTGTGGCATGGGACCTTCAAGATGTTTTTATTTGAAGATCGTAAGTTTCTCTGTGGGGCATACCAGGAGAGGCGGTCCCGTAGGTACGAGGGTCCTAGGCCGTATAGGGCTTTAAAGATTAAAATCAGCACCTTAAACCTGATCCTGTACTCCACCGGGAGCCAGTGCAGCTGGTATAGCACCGGGTGAATGTGGTCTCGCAGCGAAGACCTCGTAAGGAGTCTCGCTGCAGCATTCTTTACCCGCTGGAGTTTCTGGGTCAGTCTCAAGGGCAGCCCCACGTAGAGCGAGTTACCATAATCCAGTCTGGAGGTGACCGTCGCATGGATCACAGTGGCTAGGTCAGGGCGAGAGAGGTAAGGAGCCAACTGCTTAGCTTGGTGGAGATGAAAAAATGCTGCCTTTGTTATTGCTGCAATCTGCGCCTCCATGGAAAGGGAGGTGTCGAAGATTACACCCAAACTCTTAACGGAGTTATATTGGGGAACCTGGATGTCTCCTCTAAATCAGGGACGTCCCTGGAAAATAGGGACACTTGGAGGGTCTGGTGTACATTAAGGTCTTGAAAACTTCTTCAGGCTTAGAAGGAAACAGGAATTTGTAACAGTGACCCATACAATTGGCAGGGAATATGAAGCTTCAGTTTGGCTAAGCCTGCTAAGCTCCATTAATGTGTGACCCTAAAATTTTGGATCTCCCCAAAACTGATGCCAAAGTTTAGTGCTAGTTTTGTGCTATTTTGTGCCATGTTTTGGGCCACCCCCAAATGAGTAATTGACAAAGCAAATCGGGGTCACTGGGGTGTACATATGGCCCCCACCTTGAGTGTCAGTTTGGGGGATGGCACAGAAAGCAGAGTTTGCAGCACAAAATAGCACTAAACTAGATACAACTTTGGCACCAGTTTGGAATCAATGGGACAAGGTTAGGGATTTATTTATTTATTGCTTTCATTTATGACAAAAAACACTTCAAACAGAATCATCTTTACATATCATATTTTGATTTTCCTCTGTCTGCGGTTCCTTATATTTACTCTATTTTCCTGCAGATCCCAATCTAAATCTATTTTATATTTTATTTCCATCCATATCATACATGTATTCAATACCACACGTTTTTACAACAATCCTGCTAATGTCTTAATTTGTTCACGACGAGTTTGTAAATATTAAATAAATGATTTCCATTCTCCCTTAAAGACTTTGTTATCTTGATTTCTTAGTCTTCCAGTAAGTTTTGCCATTTCTGCATTTTCTGTAGCCATTCTTCTTTTGACAGGCCATCTTCTCTCCTTCCATCTTTTGGCAAAAACCATTCTTGCAGCAGTGGTTGCGTACATAAATACATTTTTATATTATTTAGGTAACTCCAGACCCAAAATTCCTAAAAGAAAATCTTCTGGGTTTGTTTTTACAAAAGTTGAGAAGGTTAGAGTTTTTGTCATTTATTGTGGACCCAATTTGAGCGGCAATTACTCAGTTTGGGGGGCAGCACAAAACATGGCGTTTGCAGCACAAAATGGCACAAAACTAGCGCTAACTTTTGGCACCTGTTTACTGTCAATTGGACAAAGTTGGATTTTAGGCATTAACCTGTCACCCCAATTTGCTGTGCCAATTACTTAGTTTGGGCGGGGGTGGCACAAAATTTGTTCACGGCACAAATTGGCACATGACTAGCACTAAACTTCTGTCAAAATAAGATTGGGAGTCACATACCGGCAATTGATTGACTGAGAAGATGAGAACAGTTAATCAGAATTACAAAATTGGAAACCAACAAACAAGAAAGTATAAAATAAATAAAAGACATTATCTCCGAAACCCAGGACATGAGGAGTCCCCCCCCCCTTTGAAATTATTTGAACCTGGAATATATAATTGGTAATATTGTATGTGATTTCATATGATTTGATTTGTTAATAATTGGAAGATTTTATTGGAAAATGATTCAAAACTTTTTTTTAAACAAGACTTAGCACTAAACTTTGACATCAGTTTGGGGGTATCTGGAATTTTGGGGTCAGCTTAAATATAAAGAGCCGTCCTACTTTTGCTTGACCAACTACTGTACCTTCTCCCTGCTATTCCTTCAGCTGTCAACTTCTCCACACCACTGAAATCTAGAGTACAGGAGTATATAACACCAGTACAGATAGGAAGAATGTATAAAACCAGTTCAAATATATGTTGGAAATGTAAGGAGAAAGAAGGGATTTTTTACCACATGTGGTGGGATTGTATTAAAATTAAAAAATTCTGGGCAATGATATACAATGAGTTGAAGAAAATGTTCCAATTAACATTTGTAAAAAAGCCTGAAGCATTTTTGTTAGGGATTGTAGGAAAAAACCTGCCAAGGAAATTGAAGAACATTTTCATGTATGTGACAATGGTGGCAAGAGTCTTAATAGCACAAGGATGGAAGAATGAAGAAATCCCGACCAAAGAACTGTGGCAGAAGAAACTGATGGACTATGTAGAATTGGCGAAACTGCCTGATAAGGACAACTGTGACTTTAAAGAAGAATGGGAACCTTTTACAAGCTACTTAAAGAAACAACAAAATGAACTGGACTCCCTGTCGGGTTTTGAATAAACATACACAAATTTATTCTTGGTAACATATAGATAGATAAATTAAGGAGCTTTACAATTTTATAATATGCAGAGAATAACATGTGCTGAAAAACCATAGAGGAGCTGAGGGAAATCTGGGGGGTGGGAGGGGAAAATGGGGGGGGGGGGATGAGGGTGATATGTTTTTGATAAATTGTTATGTTGAATTTCCTAATAAAAATATTTAAAAAAAGGAAAAAGAAATCTAGAGTACAGGTACATAGGACCCTAAGCTTCACTCCCAATTTCTTGTCTTCCAATATCTGGCTCTTGCCAGAGATATAAGGACTTAAAAGTACCAGGCTACTATGCTTATTAAACTGCCACCTGTTGATCAAATAATGTTCTGAGCAAAGTTGCAAAGGAGGAGAACATGAACCAGTCCTTGATATGGCTGTGTTAGCACCTGCTTATTCTTCCAGAAAGGGGCTCACCTACAGAGTTGATGAAATCAGTCATTTTAGTGAAGGAACAATAATGATACAGAACATTTATTGTTTCTTTGGAGAGGGTTCACACATATGGGGAACTGATTAGGAACTAATGCAGCTCTAGCTAACATAAGACCCAATATGCACAGGGAATCAGACTACTTTCCAAAATAACAGAAGTATGTTTGCATTTTCCTGTTTTGCTTTTTGCCTGCATTGATTTAATCCAGGAACAACTCCCATGAAAACAGTTGAATTACACTGATTATAAACTGGTACGTGAACAGAGCCATGCACCTTTTGAGAACACCCATATTCTGGGCTCCACCCTAACGATGGTCCATAAATTTGTTTTTAGATTAAATGCACAAATAAAGTCATATGCAGTACATAACTCACCATACTATAGATTGTATAGACTGTGATGAAATATATTGGTTATTTTTTTCGGTTCTTAAGCAGAATAAAACAATGAATATCCCTCCTGTGTGTATTAAGCAATACTTCATTTTGCCTGTTTGCTGAATGTCAAGTCTGACGGCCAAGTAAGCCTATTGGCTCCTTAAACTGTTCCCTGGAGAAATTGTTCAAGAACTGCTCATCCATGTGGAAAGATTACTCCAGTATCAGTGAGACTTATCTGCTCTGTAAGTGCCAGTTGAGTTGTAAAGCTTCTTGGGGGCATTTTATCAGGAGCACCGACTCAGCATCAATGAGCTGCAGGGGGAGCAGAAATAAGAACACCATGGCAGCGGGCCAGCCAGTCTGTCTGTCTGTCTATCTGTCTGTCTGTCTGTCCAGCCAGGGAAAATAAGAATATTTACTGCAGCACAGTTTCATATGCATTTTTTTAAAAAATAGGAAAAAAATCCTTTCTTAATTTTCAATTACCAACATTACAGCTATTATTATTTTGTGCGTCCAAGAAAATTCAACAGCCATTAATCATCAGATAAAAGAGAAAGGCATGCTTCTTTAATATCGTAAGGGTAAAACCCTGAGTACTTTTATTCCCCATTGATTTCATTGAGCTTAAAAGTGCTTAACTTTGTCTGGCTCATGACCATAATCCCCATTGACTGTATTAACAGTAATTACACCAAGTATAGACCCGCAAAAGAGGGACACGGGTGGCGCTGTGGGTTAAACCACAGAGCCTAGGACTTGCCGATTGGAGGTTCGAATCCCTGCGACGGCGTGAGCTCCCGTTGCTCGGACCCTGCTCCTGCCAACCTAGCAGTTCGAAAGCAGGTCAAAGTGCAAGTAGATAAATAGGTACCACTCTGGTGGGAAAGTAAACGGCGTTTCCGTGTTCTGCTCTGGTTCACCAGAAGGGGCTTAGTCATGCTGGCCACATGACCCAGATGATGTACGCTGGCTCCCTCGGCCAATAAAGCGAGATGAGCACCGCAACCCCAGAGTCAGTCATGACTGGACCTAATGGTTATATTATTATTTGCCTGCTGCCTTCAGCCAACAAGGCCATCAAGGGGGCTCACAAATGTCAGTACTAAGAATTCTCCAACTCCCCATATCCAAATTGACCCTAGAGCAAACACAATGTGCAACCATTTGCACATTGTGGTGTGGATAGACCCTCCACACTGGGCTGATTTCAATCGGTTGTATGGACGAATGGAGGGGAACATTTATTACATTTCAATTTGGAAGAAAACCTACCAGATTCACACTTTCTGAAGCAATAAACCAACTGAAACACAGTCATCTTCTGAAATCCGCACACCTCCAAATTTTGCAATGCAGTTCTCCAGTCAATTAATGTGTGCAAAATTGCATATCGTAGCCTAAGCTGGACATAAAAACAAATATATTAGTAAGTATAATGTGCAAAAATGGTATAGGAGAAATCACTTTGTAGACGTTTGCATAGTAAGCGCAATTTCATTCAGAAATGCGTTTCATGGGAAAATTTCGAGCTGATGGATTTTCCTGAGGATTCTTCAAAATTACAAATTGCTGCAGAAATGATTTTAAGAATGGAAAAAAAGAGAAGTCAAGAGAATTGAGACTGACAGATCCACCACTCTCTAGACGGATTCAGCTTAGCAGAACCATTAGTGTAAGGACTTACTTACACCCACAGAATGAAAATTCTTCTACCCATGGATTATCCCACCCGTCTGCTGCAGTGGGTTGAGAGAAACCCAACTGATTTCTGGGTAGGGAGAGGAGAGGAAGAGGAAATCTTGTTGCACAGGCAGAAGTCTTTGTGCCAACAGGACAGCTTCATTGGATATGACACAATGGAATGTGCAATCAGATATGCATTTAAATAGTAGTTCTCTCCCCACCACACACACACACACACACACACACACACACTTTTCTGCATACCTTTCTTCTCTTTTTTGCCATAATTTTTTATTGGTTTTCAACAATGTAACAAATTCAATTCAATTTCAGTACATTATCTCCTTTTGCTTCCATGGTGTTTCTATTCAAATCATTCCTCTACTGTCTTAAATGTAGTCTTTCTCTAAAGCATATATCCCACATTACATTCCTTTTTCTCATTTCTTTGCTTTTATTTCAAATCCTGCCTGAGATTTCATGTGACTCTAGTATTTTCTCAGATAATCCGAAAAAGGGTGTCAATTCTTCTACAAGCGTTTTTTCTTTTTGGTCTCTTGTTTTTGCAGTCAGTTTCGCCACTTCCACATACCTTCTGTAATAAACAAAAATCTGCCCTTATTCCCTTATGGGGGACACAAGAGCCCTTATAGAGTCTTTTGTAGGTTCTCCATCAGTCGGAGAAAATAACAGAGGCCAACCAGAAAATACTGAGAAGCAAAGCAGCCAGTAAGCCTGATCTTTATTGAACTGTTTCAACAGGGTCCTCACTCACCACACACAGGAGGGAGGAGGAACCCAGAACAAAAATGTGCCCACCCTTATATAGACATTTTTAATTGCCTACCCTGGAGTCCAAGACCACCCCCCAGAAACATCATACATACATCACAGAAGGGCTGTAGCTCAAGACCACCCCCCAGACACATCATACCTACATCACAGAAAGGACGGTCTACAACAGAAATCTGAGTGCATTGTTTATCCCCTGTCTAGCACTCCTGTTAATGGCCACTTGATTGGATACCTTGGGGAGACTGGCCAGTCTTTTGTAATGACAAATACTTAGTTCCTGAGCCAGGTCACAGGCTCTCACAGACATACCCTTAAGACAGGATTTGTGAAGGAAAAGACAATGGGGAGGCTTTTCCATTTTCCTTCAACCTTGCAGACAGAAAATATTTGGTCAGTTTGGGAGTCAGAATGGTTTTCCTGTGCTGCTTCAGACATGTGGTTTATATATTTATGTGTGTGTATATACACACACACACACACACACATACATATATGTGTGTGTGTGTGTGTGTGTGTGAATGACCTCAATGACCTTAATTTTTTTTATTTAATTTCCTTTTCTCCTCCTCACCTGAAATTCCACTTTCCTTGTCCTTTCGAAAAGTACTGGGATAGAGGTACAAATAAATTAGATAAAATGAAGCACTTTTCAGTTCCATACAGCTGCCACTAAGAAGGGTATATGGACGATGGGGGCGGAGCCCATTCCTGTGGGATAGTGAGCCCATATCCCCCAGTATGCACTAAATGTTTCACATGGAAGCAACACCGCCAAGCTCTTTTGGCTCCATAATCTTCCTGGATGGGAGACCTCGTGGGAACATACAAATGTTGCTCTGAGCTTCTTGCGGAAAGAGTGAGATGTAAGCTTAACAAGTTGTTAAGCACCAAAAAAAAGTTTGCATGCCCCATATTGGTGACGGTTGGTGTGTAGGTCCATTAAAGCCGGATGTTTGCCTATCCAGTATGATGAATATTTAAACATTCTCAATGCCCCACCTTATACAAAGAAACAAGCTAAATGCAGAAAAAGAAACCCAAAGTCTTTTGATACTCTATTTAATAAAATCTAGATGAGAGTGAGAAAGGGGGTTGGGGGGGGGCTGGAACATGGTAGAAGCTGTCTAACAAGATCATTATTGCCTCTGAAACATGAAAGCACACATCGTTTCCATTCTTGTTACTATTTGTCAGGTACTTAATACTTCTGCTGCCTCTGAGGCATGAATTTAAAGAGGCTGGTAGATGGGGAAGTTACACTTTTCCTTTTTCACTGTATTGTGTGTGTGTGTTTATGTGTAGGAGTATTTATTGCATGCAGCAATTTAAGCCAAACTTGCTCATTCATTTTGTGTGTGTATGTTCAACAATTGCTTTTCCCCCCAAAGGTGCATGTAGAAATATTTATTTGAATCAAAGCTAGGGATGCTTGCAAATAAAGCATCTTTCAAACTAATTAATGGATCAGTTGTAGGACTAGTCAATGTGATGTCTTCCAAGATTTGTAGACTCCAGCTCCTATTAGCCACAGCCAACAGTCAGGGATGATGGGAGTTGTAGTCCAACAAAATATGGCGGCGACCAGCATGGCTAACCTGATGGTTACCCATCCAATGGGAATATCCACCCCCTGATTAATGTAACCTTCGAAGAGTGACTTGCATAGACTAATGAGCTACCACAGCTACCACTTCCATATTGTGGTATTACCATGAGGTCACTTTGTCCACCCAGCCAATAGTCACATAAGCCCTTCCCAGATAGACTAGGGAGAGTGAATGAGTGTGTAATATGGGAGGGAAGAGGGATTGATGTAGAAGTCTCCTCTTCAACTATCAAAGTTGAATCTTTAGCTCTCCCTCATCTCCTGTTCCTGATGCAGATCGTCACTCACCCATTCTTCCCTGATGGGGTTAAGGTAAAGGTAAAGGGACCCCTGAGGGGACGCAGGTGGCACTGTGGGTTAAAGCCTCAGCGCCTAGGACTTGCCGATCGAAAGGTCGGCGGTTCGAATCCCTGCGGCGGGGTGCGCTCCCGCTGCTCGGTCCCAGCGCCTGCCAACCTAGCAGTTCGAAAGCACCCCCAGGTGCAAGTAGATAAATAGGGACCGCTTACCAGCGGGAAGGTAAACGGCGTTTCCGTGTGCGGCTCTGGCAAGCCAGAGCAGCGATGTCACGCTGGCCACGTGACCCGGAAGTGTCTCCGGACAGCGCTGGCCCCTGGCCTCTTAAGTGAGATGGGCGCACAACCCCAGAGTCTGTCAAGACTGGCCCGTACGGGCAGGGGTACCTTTACCTTTACTTAAAGGGACCCCTGACCGTTAGGTCCAGTTGTGAACGACTCTGGGGTTGTGGCGCTCATCTCGCTTTATTGGCCGAGGGAGCCAACAGTTTCTGGGTCATGTGGCCAGCATGACTAAGCCGCTTCTGGCAAACCAGAGCAGTGCACGGAAACACCATTTACCTTCCCTCCGAAGCGGTACCTATTTATCTACTTGCACTTTGATGTGCTTTTGAACTGCAAGCTGGCCAGGAGCAGGGACCGAGCAACAGGAGCTCACCCCGTTGCGGGGATTCAAACTGCTGACCTTCTGATCGGCAAGCCCTAGGCTCTGCGGTTTAACTCACAGCGCCACCTGTGTCCCTCCCTGGTGGGGAGGGAGATGCTATTTTGTGGTTCACTTCAGGTGCCAAAATCTCTTGGGCCAGCTCTGCCCCTTTGTGTGCCTTTCCTTCTGTTGGACCATCACTCATGAGTTGCCTTTTGGGCCACAGGAGCACATTGCAGCAGAAATTAACAGCACTAATTACAGCCATTCTTAATGGTTAATTGAAAATGGAAACTTTTCAGATTCAGCATTTATAATCATTTACCTGCTAGAGGATGTGAATGATCCAGAAAGAGCCAAATTGAACTGAAGGCATCTCCTATCAATATTTATTTCTGTAGAGAGCAGGCATTATGCATTCATGTAGATTCACTGACTGCAGTAATTAGGCCACCGTGGTCATTTTTTGGGAGGAGGACAAGATTTATTAAAGGATGAAGGCTTAAAGGAAAGGTCATTTCCAGTAGATGTATCAGAAGTTTACTTGCAGATGGTTCAGTACACAATTTAATTAGGAAAATACCACTCCCAGAGTTATAGAGCAAATCTAAAGTAAGGTGGCCATGTGTCCTACTTTAAAGAGGACAGTCCTCTGTTTAAAGTCTGATTGATCCAAGTTCTGTTTAATGGCCCAGAACCCCAAGAGGGGAGTAGTCTGTTTTAAAATTACCTAGCAATGTTTGGCTTCTGAATAGCAAGGCTGAGCATATATGCAGCTCATCAGTTTTGCTCCATGTGCTGAGATGCACTGTACTTTTATTCAAAGGATAATTTCTAAATTTGCTTTTGTACATAAATTAGCATATGCAAATATGTCTTATTTGGGGGCAATGCATCTCCTATTTTTGACGATTTGCAACCGGATACCCTAATTTCAAGGTAGATCAGGATTATGCAGTATTAACAAGGGTGTTTGTATGTAGGCTCAATCCTCGTTGGAGATGCCTCATGCTCCAAGTTCAAGGTCTCCTTTATGCAAGAGTCCCAACAGAATCCTATTGTTTTAATACTTTAATTATCATATGTTTGTAGTGGCTGCTGCTTACCGGGCCCCCATATTTGCACAGCTAGACTTTTTCAAAGCTGGGTTGATGTTTCCAGAGGCCAGTGTAAATGGCAACTTGGCAATTTAAATTTCTTTGCACTTCCATCAAAACTTCTACCTCTGTCTAATTACAACAGCAAAGAAGTTCCCTCATTGATCTCTTGATTAGGTCTATCAGATCAGCATGTTACCAAAGAGAGAACATTATTTAGTGTAAGCCTTTCCGCTTACAAACCCTCAAACTGGTACAATCAGTTGCAAGATAAGGAGGATCAAGAAAATCTGTGTGTGAGGTTTAGAACTGTGGGCCCAGGGAGAACAATAGGAGTCAGGATAAAAACAATCAAACAAAGTTACAGTAGAATAGAAAGGTTGTGAAGAGTACAGTTTAACTCTGCTGATAGCGAAGGGGCCTTCCAGACACTTAGAGAATCAGAAATTTGAATAAGGAGGGTGAAATATAAAAAGGCTTCACGTCAGGTACATATTTATGGAGCTATTATATAGGTTCTATCAGAGGTGCCATTTAGCTCCACACACCCCAAGATTCCAGAGCATCTTTGATTAATCTTCAGGGACACCAATATTTCACTAATTCTACACGTTGAATAACCATTGGGTCCCAACATAATGCAGCAAACTCATCGAACCGAAGCAGGTCTGGCCAATGCACACTGATCCATGATGGAAGGAGAAGGAGCTGTAAAGAAAATTAATGTTGCTGATGTTGATAACTGTCAATTACAATTTATTTTCTCATTAATTGATGGAGAACAGCTTTTCCTTGAATGCTTGTCTTGGCACTAAGGCTGAAATCCAAAGTTTGTTTATTTTGAAGGAAATCTCTTTGACACCAATGGGACTTGCTTCTAGGTAAACTTAGTTCTTATTAGGCAGTTAGTGGTGCTAAAACTTTGATCAGAAACTGATTTAGGCCACTCTGTACCGGTAACGCTCCCTCCCAACTTTTGTGGCATCAAAAACATTGATGGCTGTTGAAAGAAATAAAACAGAACAAACAGCTGGCAAGGGAAGAATATCATTAGCAGGTCTCATTTCCTAGATGGCGCAAATCTGGATAGTTCTGAAACTAAAGAATTCTAGCAGAAATAGGGAAGTTGGGTTGGAGTTTGACAATTAAAACTTCTTGGAAAATCTAAAACTTCTCTTCATCTCAGTTTGAAGGAGAAGCAAAAGAAGAAGATCATCTCCTTTGACCCTTTATCTGTGCTCCATAAACACCCAGTGACACCCGGAATGCATGCTATGAAAGATGCTATGGACCAGTTAATACTCTTTTTGGCACTAAAGCTATGGTTTTCCCAGTAGTGATGTATGGAAGTGAGAGCAGGACCACAAAGAAGGCTGATCGTCGAAGAATTGATGCTTTTGAATTATGGTGCTGGAGAAGACTCTTGAGAGTCCCATGGACTGCAAAAAGATCCAACCTATCCATTCTTAAGGAAATCAACCCTGAGTGCTCACTGGAAGGACAGATTGTGAAGCTGAGGCTCCAATACTTTGGCCACGTCATGAGAAGAGAAGACTTCCTGGAAAAGACCCTGATGTTGGGAAAGATGGAGGGCACAAGGAGAAGGGGACGGCAGAAGACAAGATGGTTGGATAGTGTTCTCGAAGCTACCAGCATGAGTTTGACCAAACTGTGGGAGGCAGTGGAAGACAGGAGTGCCTGGCGTGCTCTGGTCCATGGGGTCACGACTAAACGACTAAACAACAACAAGGTTACTGGGAAGGCATGAGAGGACAGGATTATGACAACAAGTTATTTGGGTCTATGATCCTGGGACAGGTTAAATGCATCTGTGATGGACTACATGTCCCACCAGCCCTTACCAATGCAACCATATTAGTGACGGCAGTGTAGATACAATAGCGGCACAACAAGTAATAGGAGAGTATTGCGCAGTGCATAACCATCAGTTTCCACGTGCTCTCTGCTAACGCTGGGATCCAAATCAGCATCAGATATGGTGCATCTCTGCTTCATAGGGATCAACTCCTAAGGGCCAAGGTCCTTTCGCACCTTCCTCAAATATTAGAGGGGGCTGGGAATTCAAATGGTTTGTTTGTGCTGGAGTCTTGTGATCAATTATGCAGGGTGGGACTTAACTGCCCCCCCCCATTTTATTCAAGTTGGCATCCCTGCTCTGCTTAGAAGGTAGAAGATGAGATTTAGGTAGCTGAATCATGTTTTTAAAAGACTTACTTTGTTGGCATCTGTCTGTCTCGAGAGACAATGGAGTGTGCCTCCGGGGGTGCAGTCAAACCACTGGAAAATCACAGCATCTGCTGTGGCTGCAGAGAGTAGTAACTACTGCTGCATTCCACATGGTTTTTGATGTGTTAGCAGTGCTGAAGAGACATCATCAGGGTGCAAGTCTGGGTAGTGTGCATGGAGGTCAGATGACAAGACTCTCCCACTCTCAGTCTTGCTGATGTAGCCCAAAGGAGAGCAGAGCAATATATTTAGCACTAGTTGGCTGCAGGAGTTGCTGGCGTACAAGATGCCGTCCAGCTATCTTAGGGACTCCATTCTGGATTTGTATTTATCTAAGAGGCCTTTGGGAATTGTTATTAAGGGATTTGGGGCAAGGTGTCACTTTTATGCTGATGACACCCAACTTTTCCATGCCCCTTCTGGCTTTTATTTTTTTAAAAAATCATCATCATCATCATCATCATCAACAACAACAATAATGGTGCTGGAGGAGACTCTTGAGAGTCCCATGGACTGCAAGAAGATCAAACCTCTCCATTCTGAAGGAAATCAGCCCTGAGTGCTCACTGGAAGGACAGATCCTGAAGCTGAGGCTCCAATACTTTGGCCACCTCATGAGAAGAGAAGACTCCCTGGAAAAGACCCTGATGTTGGGGAAGATGGAGGGCACAAGGAGAAAGGGACGATGTAGGACGAGATGGTTGGACAGTGTTCTCGAGGCTACTAACATGAGTTTGACTAAGCTGGGGGAGGCAGTGGATGACAGGAGTACCTGGCGTGCTCTGGTCCATGGGGTCACGAAGAGTTGGACACGACTAAATGATTAAACAACAACAACAACAACACCAACAACAATTTATTTATACCCCACCAATGTGGCTGAGTTTCCCCAGCCGCTCTGGGCGGCTCCCAATCGAGTGTTAAAAACAATACAGCATGAAATATTAAAAACTTCCCTAAACAGGGCTGCCTTCAGATGTCTTCTAAAAGTCTGGTAGTTGTTTTTCTCTTTGACATCTGGTGGGAGGGCATTCCACAGGGCGGGTGCCACTACAGAGAAGGCCTTGTATCTGGTTCCCTGTAACCTCACTTCTCGCAATGAGGGAACCACCGGAAGGCCCCCGGTGCTGGATCTCAGTGTCCAGGCTGAATGATGAGGGTGGAGATGCTGCTTCAGGTATACAAGACCAAGGCCGTTTAGGGCTTTAAAGGTCAGCACCAACACTTTGAATTGTGCTCGGAAACGTACTGGGAGCCAATGCAGATCTCTAAGAACCAGTGTTATATGGTCCTGGTGGCCACTCCCAGTCACCAGTCTAGCTGCGGCATTCTGGATTAATTGCACTTTCCGGGTCACCTTCAAAGGTAGCCCCTGAAACAGCCTTTTGGCACCCGAAACAGCAAAGAGTCTTGTGATACATTGAAGTCCAACATCTGCATTGTGTCATATACTTTGATGGGCTAGTGAGCCAATGTTGTCAAAAGAAATGTTACCTTCAGCTGGCTAATACAGAGACACACAAGTATGGGTTGGAGTGTGGGCCAGGATTGTAAACATTGAGGACAAAAAGTCACGAATAGTCAGAGATCTGTTTGATGTTTCTGTGCAAAACTCTGTGCATACAAAATAAGAACATTGACCACTCATAGTAGTCACTGGTGATAAGGACACTTCTTGACTTGCTAGTGCTGTGAGATTAGGGGGTCGGGTAGGCTGTATGTCTAAGTCCAATTCTAATTCCTGGATCCGGCACAGATTCAGTTCCTGGAATAGCCAGGCCTAAGTATGGGTTACTAAGGTAACAAAGGAAGTGGCTCTGCACCAGATGGAAAATGGGTGCCGTCCCCACTCCCTCACCTGTCAGGCAGTCAGAAAGACAAAAGGCCAGAGTGGAGTTCTGTGTGTGAGGTAGAGAGGCTGCAGGCTGGGCAGCAAGGAGACAAAGACATGTCTGATTTCTGTTGGAATCCAAGGCTTTGGCCATAGGAGAAGCAAAACACTCTTGGGGCGTTATTGCTGTGAGCCCCTCAATCATAGGCTCAGGTTGTAAAGGTAAAGGTAAAGGGACCCCTGAACATTAGGTCCAGTCGTGACTGACTCTGGGGTTGCAGCGCTCATCTCACTTTACTGGCCGAGGGAGCCACCGTACAGCTTCCAGGTCATGTGGCCAAGATGACTAAGCCGCTTCTGGCGAACCAGAGCAGCGCACTTTAACACCGTTTACCTTCCCGCCGGAACAGTACCTATTTATCTACTTGCACTTTGACGTGCTTTCGAACTGCTAGGTTGGCAGGAGCAGGGACCGAGCAATGGGAGCTCACCCCATTGCGGGGACTCAAACAGCCCACCTTCGGATCAGCAAGTCCTAGGCTCTGTGGTTTTTAACCCACAGCACCACCTGCGTCCCTAGGCTCAGGTTGTACATACGTGTAAATAAACCATATATCCTAAAGACACCACAGCCTCTATTGTCTCTAATTCCAAGGAAACTGAACCCTGGGTATGTTCCTAGAACCCCTGGAGTCTTGCACCACTCAGAGATTGGGGTGGCATGCCACACTATTTTGCAGGTGTGATTTAATCATATACTGATAAATTCAGGTTGCACAATCAAAGTGGATTTGGTGCTCTGGAGCCAAGTACAACAAATTCACTCTCCCTGCCCCCCACATGGACTTTTTGTGATAAGGACAGTGATGGGAAAATACACAGGGAAGCATGAGATAATAATTGGGTTTTTTCCACCAAACCCAGTTGTTTTTTTAGAGTTGTCAAGGACCCAAGAGGCCACAACACCATTTTTGTGGTCTGCATTCGG